>NC_064616.1:576628101-577238601 GCF_023898315.1 Schistocerca nitens | reverse complement strand
TCATTTTTTCGGATGAATCCAGGTTCTGTTTACAGCATCATGATGGTCGCATCCGTGTTTAGCAACATCGCAGTGAACGCACATTGGAAGCGTGTATTCATCATCGCCACACTGGCGTATCACTCGATGTGATGGTATGGGGTGCCATTGGTTACACGTCTCGGTCACCTCTTGTTCGCATGGACGGCACTTTGAACAGTGGACGCTACATTTCAGATGTGTTACGACCCGTGGCTCTACCCTTCATTCAATACCTGCGAAACCCTGTATTTCAGCAGGATAATGCACTATCGCATGTTTTAGGTCCTATACGGGCCTTTCTGGATACAGAAAATGTTCGACTGGTGCCCTGGCCATCACATTCTCCAGATCTCTCACCAATTGAAAAGTCTGGTCAATGGTGGCCGAGCAACTGGCTCGTCACAATATGCCAGTCAATACTCTTGATGAATTGTGGTATCGTGTTGAAGCTGCATGGACAGCTGTACCTGTACACGCTGAAACGTCCCCTTTGGAAAATTTATGAATTACAGTGCTGTTAAACCTCTTACATCATTTGATTTGCCAACAGCTCAGCAGAACTGAACGTATTCAGACATTTCTCTCATTACTTATTCTGATCAACACTAAACTGACACACAATATTTTTAGTGCAACGCAATCTGACTTTCAATAATCTCTACAAAAGAATGGCCCTGACTAACAATAACCTATACCTTTCATGAATCACTTACCTCACAAAAATCTTCGTTACTCGAATTACTGCAATACAGCAAGCGCCAATACTGCCAGCTAAATAAAGGATTCTAACTACTGAAGGCACTAACTAACTACTGATAGGCATAGTTAGCAAACGAAAGATTTTGATAGAGAATAAACAATGTATTTACCTTAATAATATTCAAAAGTCATCATATATATATATATATATATATATATATATATATATATATATATCAGTTCATGATATACAGTATTACAAATTTCGTTTTTCTGACGGACACACGACCAGACCGTCCGCTCTCAAAACTCTGCCGTCTCTCTTCCCACATCCACCATTGATCGCGGCTCACCTCCAACTGCGCAACGCTACACGCTTTTCACATCCATCTGCCCAACACTAGAATAGCAAATATTCACACAGCACAGTCAGTGTTTTTCATATAGAGCAGTAGGTGACGTTACCAACATAAAAAATCTAAACAGCCTACTTACATAGCCCCCATGCTCCCCGCAAAAAATTTTACAAATTGTTTTGGGCAGTGGCCAATAATGATTTGATAAAATTTTTCATAATTACAATAACAAAGATATCGAATGCACACACTTATTGATGCAATATTGGTCAAAAGCAAAAATTGATCTCATAAAGACAGTCCTGATAATTCATCACTATAGTAATTACAGTTTTCTTATTTTTCTCAAAGTCTGAGCAGTAAAGGAAAATGCACACGGAAGTAGTGGATTTCCATGCAGTCTTGAAGAAGTAGTGTTGTCCTTCCAACAGAAAGACAGTGCTGTCTCTTGACATGCAGACAGGTAATGGGCCACAACCGAGCAAACCCACAACAGAGTCAATCGAAGTTTTGAAGAATATTGGTAGGTAGGTTATCACAGAGCAGACCCACTGTAGTCCTGGTAGAGAGTATGGTATCGGTGGGCCATCAAAGGTGCAGACCCACTGCAGTCCTTGTAGAGACGGCCAGCAGCCATCTGTTGCAACTGTGCAGGTGCACAATCACCGTCGAAGAGTCTTGCGGACAATATAGCAAGTCCGTAAACCACCACTTGTGCACCCACAAAGTTTTTGGAATTGTCCTTTAAACCAGCAATGCTGTTAACCAGTCCCTCGCTGAATTATCAACACATGTGCGAGCACTAACAGTCCCTTTTTTTTCACATATCGTGCATATACTATGACCAGCAGAAACGTGTGCAGTGAAATGAAACTTAATTTGAAGAACTGGTGTCTACACAATAATAAATTTACAACATAAGAATACAATTACAAAGGTACAAAATACATCATTAAAGAACATAATAATACAGATAACATTTGTAGTAATACGGGCCTTACAAAAGAATCGAAATAACATATACATCAGTGTTCCAGGAATTATGACATAAGTAAATACATAAAAGATCAGAATAACTTTCGAAACACCAACTTCACACATGGGCGTTAAAACAAAACAGAATAAATAATGTCTAAACATCTTTACAAAGTAAATAACATAATATTAGAAAAAGTCTACAACATAACTCGTATCAGATAAACACATAAAGACAGGAAGAACACAAATAAAGGGTACACAAACACGTAGTGGAATAACACAAAAGGAAAGGACAGGGTTTGTTTTACTGCAGTATTTTGCAAACAAAACTTTCTTTACTTCTTGGAGATCTCCCTTCGTTCATCATTATTCCCAAAAAGTCCTATGTATACCTGCTTTCTGCATTCTATTCATATCCTCTTTCAATATAATTATTCTTCATTGTACAGTACACTTTTTACAAACTTTTTTCGTATAACTTCTCAATGCATTTTTTCCAATTCATCGCAACTCGTTCTCTTATATAGCCTACCCCCTCTTAAGCTAACTTAAATCTACTGAGCTAATATGCATAAACTAAGGGTTGAGTCAATGCAGCAGCACACAACAATTAACACAAACAGCTATGACAAAAAAATGCAAATTGGGAAAGCAAGCAGCAGTATATCTAAATTAGCAAAGCAAATGCAATATTACAACTAATATAAGGCAATATGCTGCAAACAAGAAAAATAAATGAGTAGTGAAACTGACTTAACAGAGTAATACAAAGTGAAATTCAGTAGCACTATGCCTGGCAAACAGCAACAGCAAATGCAGTAACTTATATCCAAACATGACAAACCTACAAGCAGAAAAAATAGTACACTAAAGACAACAATGCATATAAGGGAAATGTCTATTCACATCTTAATGTCTATGTCATTAAAGTGGTTCACCACAACAACTTATTCTACAAAAAAAAAATTACCAAGTACTTGAAAAGAGAATTATGTATGCCATTACTGTTATTAGTCCCTTCTTATTGCCCTTTCCTTTCCAAGTGCTCCTTTTCTGAAGAATGTTGATCATAAAATTATTATTTAATATATCTGTTGACAGAAAGTGTTCACATTAGCAAATGCATTTAATTTTGTTTTATAAAACCAATGCTGCATCGCATTCGGGAGGACGACGGTTCAGTCCCGCATCTGGCCATCCCGATTTAGGTTTTCCATGATTTCCCTAAATCGCTCCAGGCAAATGCCGGGATGGTTCCTTTCAAAGGGCACAGCCGACTTCCTTCCCCGTCCTTCCCTAATCCGATGAGACCCATGACCTCGCTGTCTGGTCTCCTTCCCCAAACAAACCAACCAACCAATGCTGCAACACAGCTGGAAACCAGATATCAAATGAAATAAGCAACTATGTACAAAGCAAAGCATAAAAACATCATTCAATAGCCATGTGGCATTTCATAAGTCAGTAGAAATTCTCTCAACTCTCGTAGAAAGACACTTGTCATAATCAGGTGTGCAGATATAAGAATATTTCCCATCAATTCATAAGCATTTCAGTAAGTAGAGCAAAGTACGAGCTCCAAAGTGTAATCATATGTTTCTAAGTAATGAGCGTGTCGTATTTGCGATACTTTCTACAAAGGAATGTCAATAGCGAGGTTAATGGCCTCTTTTTTTCTCCACCTAATGGCTTTTTCTCCAGGCGACTGGCGCAGCTGGGCACCCACAACACATTACGTCAAGGTCACTTAACTTAATTACCGAAACATTTACGACAGCAGCTCCACTACAGTGACAGTTTGATACCAACAAAATTTCACTGGTCGAAAAATTACAGAAGAAATGTGTAGAAACGAAATCTCATGAATAGCAGTGTTGTGATACATCACGCATGTACACACGTTTCACAATTCTTAAAGTACAATTCTTGGTTTCAAACATCCTTTTTCACAAATCAGAGTCCCTAACCACTACTCATTATTCCTAACCTTATTCCACATATACATATTCGTCAACATTTCTTCAATATTTCATCATAATAAATACATAACATAATCAAATTCCTCATATAGCATCAGCTTATTGATCATAAACATACATCAACAGCATAATACGCATCGTCGTCGTAATAATAACATCATAATAGATCAATCACATCTCAAAATCGTCGCAGCTTCTTTCAATAATTACAAAACCTTCAATAAAGTCATCTACCTCAAACGTACTTCAAAAATCATGATCCCTTACCAAATACGACATTCAAAGCTCTCATAGTATCACAATGGTCCTGAAAAAATATGAACAGTTCACAAAGTACAGACAAAATACAATTTCATAAGTGTGAAGTTATCCAACTGTGAAATTGCGTAAACATCTTTCACTGATGTAGAAAAAAAATGTTTGTTTCTCTGTGAAATAATCAGATAGCTGTGGAATTCTGTGTTAGAGAAATATGGTACCGATGTGTAAAGTTGTATAAGCAAATACCATATTAGCTACGGCTCCTAGCGCTCGCCACACGCTTAGCACACCAAGTAGGCGTGTACCCCCTGACGATTAATGTAATTATACCCTCAGGTGTTACAGCTTACATCAATCGAATGAAATGTATAACCAAAAACTTTCTTTGTATCTTTGTGATTCAAAAATCTTTAAAAATAATTTTTTTAAGTACAAAAATTAATCACTCAAATGCGTGTCCTTTAGCGCTAAATGTGCGTCTTGCTGTAAGATAATTCTGTGGAAGTGTCGTACTTATCATCCTCCGTAAGGTAAGTTCTGCAGAAGTCAATGTACTTACCTCATCATAAATAAAAGTGAAATTCTTTGCGTATAGATATCATAGTTATTACGTATGTTACTGTCATCATGAAAGTACTATACTGTAACGTATTGTTGTGCTACGAAAAAGGCTGTCTCATTGTAGCTATACCACAAAAGTTACTACTAAAACATGTTTTACTTTCCAGAAGAATGCAGAAAAACTGTGCAGATATAAAACAGATACACTGCAAAAGCAACAATGTAAATTGTGTCACACATTAGTAGATTCGTGATTTAATTGTGTAGCTATCAAATAAACTAACCACTGTGTCATCTGGTATCTCTCAGAAAGTACTTTAAATCCACAATGTATTTTCAAGTAAACCAAACTGTTGCATTAAAATCTCATTAGCAGTACCAGTATACATTCTAAGTATGTGAGACTTATAGTCGTTACGTAATTGTGCAACTAACAAGGAAGAATGTACACTCAATAACACTGCGTCGTCTGTTCACTACAAAAATGCATTCGAAATTACTGTCTAAATACGTTCCCTAGGTTCTTGCGTGTATAGTTGACTTCAAAACATTGTTGCATGTTAACAATTTCTAAGTGTGACAAAGCATACCAGTAACGTGAAGTGAAAAAGTTTATAGCAAAGATTAAGTAAAAAAGCAGATGATCTTTCAATAAACGGTTGTACATGTGAAATGTGGTGCAATCCTTTCGCCTTTCTAGTGCGCAGAGTTTCAGCTTCAAAGCAATTATCATGTTGTATACGTCGGTAAGGAATGCTAAAATTTCGTCTATGTTATTTTTCTCTGAGCCAGCCGGCGCACGTGGATGCCTGCAGTGCGAATCATTGCCTGTCTCTTTGTTGGCGAGCGTCGTTATTAGGATTAGGAGACCTAACTTCTACAAATTCACCTTGTCGAGGGGGCCCTGCCCTGTTTGAATCCCGCCAGTTCTGATGACATTCGGGTCTGTCGTTATGATTATATCGTCTGTCGTCATGTCGGTAATTTTTTGTAATTTCTATCTTGTCGGTCACGTGGTGGAGAACTTCTCCCAGAGTCGTAACTGCGCAGTTGACCATTGTGTCTGAAGTTATTCTGTCTCCCTTGATAATAATTGTTTTGGTTCCCATATTGTCTGTTTCTATGGTTGTCTCTGTCACATTCATTACTATGGAAATGCGATCTTTCTCTGAAATTATTTTTACTCTGCCAACAGTTGCCATACGGGTGGCGTCTGTTTCGATCACAATTTGAGTTGTAAGAATAGCCTTGTCGTGTCCAGTTATTATTTCTGTCATCGCGGAATTGTGACGAATGTGACCTGTAATGATTGTTTTCCTGTTTCCACGTCCAGCGATTGTCAGTGTAAATTTCCAATTCTTGTAACAGTCCTAAGAAGCTTCAATGTCGTCTTTGCAACGTCCTGCCAAAATAATATGTCGTAAATGTTCAGGCAATTTGATTAAGCAAATGCGGATGAGTTCTAAGGGGCTATATGGGTTTGACAGGTACTGATTCTTGTGCAACATGTCTACAAAATATTTTACAAGACTGGAAAATTCAGATTGTTCAAAGTGTTTCATCATCATGATGCTATGTTTTACGCTATCTTGAGTAGCTTGAGACCAATATGCTGAGAGGAAGGCATGATAAAATTCTCCTTGACTGTGACAATCCTTAATGACCGATCGCATTCTTACAGCTGGTTCATTCTCTAAGTAGCCACACATAAATTCTAATCTGTACTCCAATGACCAGTTGCGAGGTAAACAATGACAGAATTGATGAAGCCACGCTTGTGGATGAATGTCGTTGCCAGAATTCTTAAATACACTCCTGGAAATTGAAATAAGAACACCGTGAATTCATTGTCCCAGGAAGGGGAAACTTTATTGACACATTCCTGGGGTCAGATACATCACATGATCACACTGACAGAAACACAGGCACATAGACACAGGCAACAGGGCATGCACAATGTCGGCACTAGTACAGTGTATATCCACCTTTCGCAGCAATGCAGGCTGCTATTCTCCCATGGAGACGATCGTAGAGATGCTGGATGTAGTCCTGTGGAACGGCTTGCCATGCCATTTCCACCTGGCGCCTCAGTTGGACCAGCGTTCGTGCTGGACGTGCAGACCGCGTGAGACGACGCTTCATCCAGTCCCAAACATGCTCAATGGGGGACAGATCCGGAGATCTTGCTGGCCAGGGTAGTTGACTTACACCTTCTAGAGCACGTTGGGTGGCACGGGATACATGCGGACGTGCATTGTCCTGTTGGAACAGCAAGTTCCCTTGCCGGTCTAGGAATGGTAGAACGATGGGTTCGATGACGGTTTGGATGTACCGTGCACTATTCAGTGTCCACTCGACGATCACCAGTGGTGTACGGCCAGTGTAGGAGATCGCTCCCCACACCATGATGCCGGGTGTTGGCCCTGTGTGCCTCGGTCGTATGCAGTCCTGATTGTGGCGCTCACCTGCACGGCGCCAAACACGCATACGACCATCATTGGCACCAAGGCAGAAGCGACTCTCATCGCTGAAGACGACACGTCTCCATTCGTCCCTCCATTCACGCCTGTCGCGACACCACTGGAGGCGGGCTGCACGATGTTGGGGCGTGAGCGGAAGACGGCCTAACGGTGTGCGGGACCGTAGCCCAGCTTCATGGAGACGGTTGCGAATGGTCCTCGCCGATACCCCAGGAGCAACAGTGTCCCTAATTTGCTGGGAAGTGGCGGTGCGGTCCCCTACAGCACTGCGTAGGATCCTACGGTCTTGGCGTGCATCCGTGCGTCGCTGCGGTCCGGTCCCAGGTCGACGGGCACGTGCACCTTCCGCCGACCACTGGCGACAACATCGATGTACTGTGGAGACCTCACGCCCCACGTGTTGAGCACTTCGGCGGTACGTCCACCCGGCCTCCCGCATGCCCACTATACGCCCTCGCTCAAAGTCCGTCAACTGCACATACGGTTCACGTCCACGCTGTCGCGGCATGCTACCAGTGTTAAAGACTGCGATGGAGCTCCGTATGCCACGGTAAACTGGCTGACACTGACGGCGGCGGTGCACAAATGCTGCGCAGCTAGCGCCATTCGACGGCCAACACCGCGGTTCCTGGTGTGTCCGCTGTGCCGTGCGTGTGATCATTGCTTGTACAGCCCTCTCGCAGTGTCCGGAGCAAGTATGGTGGGTCTGACACACCGGTGTCAATGTGTTCTTTTTTCCATTTCCAGGAGTGTATTTTGAATTTACGTGTAGTAATGAACAGCTTATAATCAAAGTCATTGTGTAGGCGAGTCGCATATCGGTCGGTCATTGTTACGTCGTGTCGGCGGTTCCATCTCAGAATTCGGTGCACCCTTCCAATTTCTTTCATAATTTCCGAAATGCCCTGTGTTATTATTTTGTGGATATTCCGTATTTCTATGTCCCTCTTCCCGTGTTGGAGCGCGGGTGTCCTCTGAAATATGTAATTCTTGTATTACTTGTGCCAACTGATTTTGTACTTCCCAGATTTCTCTTTTGTGTTGCGTATTAATTTGATTCTGGTTTTGTTTGAATTTCCTAATTTGTTCATACTCTTCTTTGTCATTAAAGACTACCGCTCTTGTGTCATTCAGATTATCATCTACCTTCGTAGATAAATTATTTAGCTGATCCGAAAGTTCGACTACTTTTTCTGATAATGAGCTAATTTTCTCCATGTGTCTTTCTGAACCAATATTCAAAATATCTACTGTGTCCTTTAAGTTTTCCTGAGTTTTTGCAAGTTGCGTAACCGAATCGGTAGATGCAACTGAGTCAATTTTAGCCCGCAAGGTGTGATTTTCATGAACAATGGTTTGCAGTTCTTTTATGGCTGCTTCGTGATTCTGTAATGCATTTTCATGCCGCGAAAACTTAGGTTGAAAATGGTCACAAATTTGTGTTTTTACGTCATTACAGACTTTTTGACGTTGCGATTCGATGTCATGTAACTCAGTAGTTAAATCTTCACGTGTCTGTTGAAGTGTTTCTTTAATTTGTTTCTAATTTTGTTCCATTTGTTGCTGTGACTGTTTTTGATTTTGTTCCTTTGCGTCTAATTGTTGCTGTGTTTTTCTCTGGTGTTGTTCCATTGTGTCTAACTTTTGAAGATTTTGTTCCATTGTGTCTAACTTTTGAAGCTTTTGTCCTATTTGTTGCATTAAATTTAATAACAATGCACTGGTGTCTGAAACATGTTCCTCAATGCTATTCGGCAGTGCATTTGAACCGGCAATATTCGCATTTTGAAAAGCAGAAAATGTATCTTGACTTATTTGAGAAAACTGTGAGGACGCAAAACCTGAATCTACAGTATTTGCAAAATTGTGTCCTGTCATTTCAGAATCCTGAGGCGAGCTGTTGCCGACCGACTATCGATAATGCTTCCCTGTTCACTAATTGTTTCACTGTCTACACCATTATTTGCTGCCCGCTCCATTTCCCTCTGCGCAATTACCAAATTACTACTTTGAATGTCTGTTAATTCATTACACGGTGGTGCTGATAAGCTACGCTTGCCGTCACTATCATTTCTCAAATTACTTTGGAGCCTAGTGTTAGGTTTTTCACACGCCATAATTATCAAGTATTTCACACGATAACAAGAAAAGAACAGTTTGAAGAGGAAAAATAAGAAAACACATTAACATAGCACTGAAAATAATATCTAGTTAATTGCAAGCGCAGCTGCGAAATAATTGGTGCAAATCTACATGCATGCCACAACCGTTATACTGTACAACAATGAAAAACTACAACTACAAAGGGAATTCTCTCTACAATTACGCTCTAGAAATAAACAATAGCTCCACTAATTACACAAACTACAAGAAAAAATCAGAAGATTCCAGTGAGGTATCTTCGGCTAAGGGTCGACATATGAAACGTCCCCTTTGGAAAATTTATTAATTACAGTGCTGATAAACCTCTTACGTCATTTGATTTTCAAACAGCTCAGCAGAACTGAACGTACTCAGACATTTCTCCCTTTACTTATTTTGATCAACACTAAACTGACACACAATATTTTTAGCGCAACGCAATCTGACTTTCAATAATCCCTACAGAAGAATGGCCCTGACTAACAATAACCTTTACCTTTCATGAATAACTTACCTCACAAAAATCTTCGTTACTCGAACTACTGCAATACAGCAAGCGCCAATACTGCCAGCTAAATAAAAGATTCTAACTACTGAAGGCACTAACTACTGATAGGCATAGTTAGCAAATGAAAGATTTTTATAGAGAATAAAGAATGTACACTCCTGGAAATTGAAATAAGAACACCGTGAATTCATTGTCCCAGGAAGGGGAAACTTTATTGACACATTCCTGGGGTCAGATACATCACACGATCACACTGACAGAACCACAGGCACATAGACACAGGCAACAGAGCATGCACAATGTCGGCACTAGTACAGTGTATATCCACCTTTCGCAGCAATGCAGGCTGCTATTCTCCCATGGAGACGATCGTAGAGATGCTGGATGTAGTCCTGTGGAACGGCTTGCCATGCCATTTCCACCTGGCGCCTCAGTTGGACTAGCGTTCGTGCTGGACGTGCAGACCGCGTGAGACGACGCTTCATCCAGTCCCAAACATGCTCAATGGGGGACAGATCCGGAGATCTTGCTGGCCAGGGTAGTTGACTTACACCTTCTAGAGCACGTTGGGTGGCACGGGATACATGCGGACGTGCATTGTCCTGTTGGAACAGCAAGTTCCCTTGCCGGTCTAGGAATGGTAGAACGATGGGTTCGATGACGGTTTGGATGTACCGTGCACTATTCAGTGTCCACTCGACGATCACCAGTGGTGTACGGCCAGTGTAGGAGATCGCTCCCCACACCATGATGCCGGGTGTTGGCCCTGTGTGCCTCGGTCGTATGCAGTCCTGATTGTGGCGCTCACCTGCACGGCGCCAAACACGCATACGACCATCATTGGCACCAAGGCAGAAGCGACTCTCATCGCTGAAGACGACACGTCTCCATTCGTCCCTCCATTCACGCCTGTCGCGACACCACTGGAGGCGGGCTGCACGATGTTGGGGCGTGAGCGGAAGACGGCCTAACGGTGTGCGGGACCGTAGCCCAGCTTCATGGAGACGGTTGCGAATGGTCCTCGCCGATACCCCAGGAGCAACAGTGTCCCTAATTTGCTGGGAAGTGGCGGTGCGGTCCCCTACAGCACTGCGTAGGATCCTACGGTCTTGGCGTGCATCCGTGCGTCGCTGCGGTCCGGTCCCAGGTCGACGGGCACGTGCACCTTCCGCCGACCACTGGCGACAACATCGATGTACTGTGGAGACCTCACGCCCCACGTGTTGAGCACTTCGGCGGTACGTCCACCCGGCCTCCCGCATGCCCACTATACGCCCTCGCTCAAAGTCCGTCAACTGCACATACGGTTCACGTCCACGCTGTCGCGGCATGCTACCAGTGTTAAAGACTGCGATGGAGCTCCGTATGCCACGGTAAACTGGCTGACACTGACGGCGGCGGTGCACAAATGCTGCGCAGCTAGCGCCATTCGACGGCCAACACCGCGGTTCCTGGTGTGTCCGCTGTGCCGTGCGTGTGATCATTGCTTGTACAGCCCTCTCGCAGTGTCCGGAGCAAGTATGGTGGGTCTGACACACCGGTGTCAATGTGTTCTTTTTTCCATTTCCAGGAGTGTATTTTGAATTTACGTGTAGTAATGAACAGCTTATAATCAAAGTCATTGTGTAGGCGAGTCGCATATCGGTCGGTCATTGTTACGTCGTGTCGGCGGTTCCATCTCAGAATTCGGTGCACCCTTCCAATTTCTTTCATAATTTCCGAAATGCCCTGTGTTATTATTTTGTGGATATTCCGTATTTCTATGTCCCTCTTCCCGTGTTGGAGCGCGGGTGTCCTCTGAAATATGTAATTCTTGTATTACTTGTGCCAACTGATTTTGTACTTCCCAGATTTCTCTTTTGTGTTGCGTATTAATTTGATTCTGGTTTTGTTTGAATTTCCTAATTTGTTCATACTCTTCTTTGTCATTAAAGACTACCGCTCTTGTGTCATTCAGATTATCATCTACCTTCGTAGATAAATTATTTAGCTGATCCGAAAGTTCGACTACTTTTTCTGATAATGAGCTAATTTTCTCCATGTGTCTTTCTGAACCAATATTCAAAATATCTACTGTGTCCTTTAAGTTTTCCTGAGTTTTTGCAAGTTGCGTAACCGAATCGGTAGATGCAACTGAGTCAATTTTAGCCCGCAAGGTGTGATTTTCATGAACAATGGTTTGCAGTTCTTTTATGGCTGCTTCGTGATTCTGTAATGCATTTTCATGCCGCGAAAACTTAGGTTGAAAATGGTCACAAATTTGTGTTTTTACGTCATTACAGACTTTTTGACGTTGCGATTCGATGTCATGTAACTCAGTAGTTAAATCTTCACGTGTCTGTTGAAGTGTTTCTTTAATTTGTTTCTAATTTTGTTCCATTTGTTGCTGTGACTGTTTTTGATTTTGTTCCTTTGCGTCTAATTGTTGCTGTGTTTTTCTCTGGTGTTGTTCCATTGTGTCTAACTTTTGAAGATTTTGTTCCATTGTGTCTAACTTTTGAAGCTTTTGTCCTATTTGTTGCATTAAATTTAATAACAATGCACTGGTGTCTGAAACATGTTCCTCAATGCTATTCGGCAGTGCATTTGAACCGGCAATATTCGCATTTTGAAAAGCAGAAAATGTATCTTGACTTATTTGAGAAAACTGTGAGGACGCAAAACCTGAATCTACAGTATTTGCAAAATTGTGTCCTGTCATTTCAGAATCCTGAGGCGAGCTGTTGCCGACCGACTATCGATAATGCTTCCCTGTTCACTAATTGTTTCACTGTCTACACCATTATTTGCTGCCCGCTCCATTTCCCTCTGCGCAATTACCAAATTACTACTTTGAATGTCTGTTAATTCATTACACGGTGGTGCTGATAAGCTACGCTTGCCGTCACTATCATTTCTCAAATTACTTTGGAGCCTAGTGTTAGGTTTTTCACACGCCATAATTATCAAGTATTTCACACGATAACAAGAAAAGAACAGTTTGAAGAGGAAAAATAAGAAAACACATTAACATAGCACTGAAAATAATATCTAGTTAATTGCAAGCGCAGCTGCGAAATAATTGGTGCAAATCTACATGCATGCCACAACCGTTATACTGTACAACAATGAAAAACTACAACTACAAAGGGAATTCTCTCTACAATTACGCTCTAGAAATAAACAATAGCTCCACTAATTACACAAACTACAAGAAAAAATCAGAAGATTCCAGTGAGGTATCTTCGGCTAAGGGTCGACATATGAAACGTCCCCTTTGGAAAATTTATTAATTACAGTGCTGATAAACCTCTTACGTCATTTGATTTTCAAACAGCTCAGCAGAACTGAACGTACTCAGACATTTCTCCCTTTACTTATTTTGATCAACACTAAACTGACACACAATATTTTTAGCGCAACGCAATCTGACTTTCAATAATCCCTACAGAAGAATGGCCCTGACTAACAATAACCTTTACCTTTCATGAATAACTTACCTCACAAAAATCTTCGTTACTCGAACTACTGCAATACAGCAAGCGCCAATACTGCCAGCTAAATAAAAGATTCTAACTACTGAAGGCACTAACTACTGATAGGCATAGTTAGCAAATGAAAGATTTTTATAGAGAATAAAGAATGTACACTCCTGGAAATTGAAATAAGAACACCGTGAATTCATTGTCCCAGGAAGGGGAAACTTTATTGACACATTCCTGGGGTCAGATACATCACACGATCACACTGACAGAACCACAGGCACATAGACACAGGCAACAGAGCATGCACAATGTCGGCACTAGTACAGTGTATATCCACCTTTCGCAGCAATGCAGGCTGCTATTCTCCCATGGAGACGATCGTAGAGATGCTGGATGTAGTCCTGTGGAACGGCTTGCCATGCCATTTCCACCTGGCGCCTCAGTTGGACTAGCGTTCGTGCTGGACGTGCAGACCGCGTGAGACGACGCTTCATCCAGTCCCAAACATGCTCAATGGGGGACAGATCCGGAGATCTTGCTGGCCAGGGTAGTTGACTTACACCTTCTAGAGCACGTTGGGTGGCACGGGATACATGCGGACGTGCATTGTCCTGTTGGAACAGCAAGTTCCCTTGCCGGTCTAGGAATGGTAGAACGATGGGTTCGATGACGGTTTGGATGTACCGTGCACTATTCAGTGTCCACTCGACGATCACCAGTGGTGTACGGCCAGTGTAGGAGATCGCTCCCCACACCATGATGCCGGGTGTTGGCCCTGTGTGCCTCGGTCGTATGCAGTCCTGATTGTGGCGCTCACCTGCACGGCGCCAAACACGCATACGACCATCATTGGCACCAAGGCAGAAGCGACTCTCATCGCTGAAGACGACACGTCTCCATTCGTCCTTCCATTCACGCCTGTCGCGACACCACTGGAGGCGGGCTGTACGATGTTGGGGCGTGAGCGGAAGACGGCCTAACGGTGTGCGGGACCGTAGCCCAGCTTCATGGAGACGGTTGCGAATGGTCCTCGCCGATACCCCAGGAGCAACAGTGTCCCTAATTTGCTGGGAAGTGGCGGTGCGGTCCCCTACAGCACTGCGTAGGATCCTACGGTCTTGGCGTGCATCCGTGCGTCGCTGCGGTCCGGTCCCAGGTCGACGGGCACGTGCACCTTCCGCCGACCACTGGCGACAACATCGATGTACTGTGGAGACCTCACGCCCCACGTGTTGAGCACTTCGGCGGTACGTCCACCCGGCCTCCCGCATGCCCACTATACGCCCTCGCTCAAAGTCCGTCAACTGCACATACGGTTCACGTCCACGCTGTCGCGGCATGCTACCAGTGTTAAAGACTGCGATGGAGCTCCGTATGCCACGGTAAACTGGCTGACACTGACGGCGGCGGTGCACAAATGCTGCGCAGCTAGCGCCATTCGACGGCCAACACCGCGGTTCCTGGTGTGTCCGCTGTGCCGTGCGTGTGATCATTGCTTGTACAGCCCTCTCGCAGTGTCCGGAGCAAGTATGGTGGGTCTGACACACCGGTGTCAATGTGTTCTTTTTTCCATTTCCAGGAGTGTATTTATCTTGATAATTTTCAAAAGTCATCATATATATAAGTTCGTGATATACAGTATTACAAATTTCGTTTTTCTGACGGACACACGTCCAGACCGTCCGCTCTCAAAACTCTGCCATCTCTCTTCCCACATGCACCACTGCTCGCGGCTCACCTCCAACTGCGTAACGCTACGCGCTGTTCACATCCAACTGCCCAACACTACAATAGCAAATATTCCAACAATTCAAACCAGCCACAGACTTCACACAGCAGTCAGTGATTTTTATATAGAGCGCTGCGTGACGTTACCAACATAAAAACCTAAACAGCCTACTTACAACGCCATCCAACCTCTTTTTGACTCAATGCCCAGGCGTATCAAGGCCGTTATTATGGCCAGGGGTGGTAGTTCTGGGTACTGATTTCTCAGAATCTATGCACCCAAATTGCGTGAAAATGTAATCAAAATGGTTCAAATGGCTCTGAGCACTATGGGACTTAACAGCGGAGGTCATCAGTCCCCTAAAACTTAGATCTACTTAAACCTAACTAACCTAAGGACATCACACACATCCATGCCCGACGCAGGATTCGAACCTGCGACCGTAGCTGTCTCGCGGTCCCAGACTGAAGCGCCTAGAACCGCTCGGCCACTCCGTCCGGCTTTAGTTCACAGCCTTTCCCTCTTGGCAGCATCGGGCACATACATTAGAGCTTCTGAACATACCATATAGGAAATCCTTCGATAAAGTCAGCCATCAATACCTAATGGGTGTTAACAGCATTTTCAGATTTCAACAAGCAACAATCAAGTTAACAATCAGTACTCTCGCTCTGAATTTATCGACTTCAGCGTCAAGGATTACAGCCTTGTGCGTCTTTGGAATGCTGAGGGAGAATCGACAATACTGTAAATAGTTGTAGAGTGATGCGATCATTTGCCAGTTTGCTTGCTGATGGTACAGGCTAGAGTGTATTGGTTGTTAAGTAATCCATTGCGGAAATTGTTCAACTGGGGAGCAATAAAAGCTTATAAGATGGTCGTGTGTCCATGGGGTCACTTTCGGTGATGAATCCTTAAATTAGAATACATGATGACACTACTAATAAAATCACATTGTGTGATTCGCTGGTTTGTGATGTTTCCTTTGCATGTTATGTGCTCCCGCCCAATCGCTCTAACGCTACAAACACAAAAGTATACGTGGAAATGTGTTACAGTTCCACCAAGATACACTAATGTCAGTAAGCTGTCGAAAAAATACCTACGATTTCCATAAATATTAAGGACGAGAGAGAAAACAAATGCAAGGCTGCAGACGCTTACATAAGTAGAGGGAAGACAGGTGCTGCCTACAAGAAAATCACAGAGGTGTTTGGAGAAAACTGAAGCAACTGTATGAACATCAAGAGCTCAAATAGCATATCAGTGCTACGCAAGTGATTGAAGGTGGTAGACTGAACAACATTACATCAGTAGTTACTTCATTTGTACACTAATAATTACACTATTGCAAGTCGTATGTTGTTAGGTTGTTTAGTACCTCCAAGAACATAAGGCAGGAACAAGTCATTAATGCTTATTTTCCTGTGAGTAGCAGGTCAGGTGTTGAACTGTGAACGCGTGGACGCAAAAGGGTTAGTGTGTACTGACAGGCATAACCCACTTACAAGGGAACACTCCAAGTGTCAATAAACGATCTTGAAGAAACTAGGTGGGTGTGTAGTGGAGGCAAAATAGTTCAATATGTATTTTTCTGTTTGTGCCCAATGTCACTTGTAAGAGGTAGAACACACCCCGAAAGGTAATTTGTCATTTTAGGCTCAGAGCGAATATCTCCAAAACGATGATACGTAAAAAAATGTTATTTATATGAAAGTTGAGATGTAATTAATGTTCCTGAAATCTGTATAATCAGCCTTTGTAATAATCTGAATTTCCTGTCATGATTAATCTATAATTATTTGTCATTTTCATAACACGTTATGGAAAATAATTCGGATTTTCAGGTGTGTGTTTCGTGGAGTGTTACTTAAAAATATGTAAGATTATGGTAATTGCTCGCTAGCCGAAGACCCTTACCAGAATTTATTGATAGATGTGGGATATTCGTGAAGTCACTTTCACCTGTATATCGGAACCCTTGATACTCTCACGATGAAAACACAACACATTTAGATCAGCAAAGAAAGGATTCGAGGTAAATCTTGACGTCCAGCACTTTAAACCTGATGATTTTGTTATAGCAGAGGAAGAGCGCAAGGAATGACAATAAAAGCATCGTTATGTTTCAAAACGGTCCATCCCTTGTTACAAATTACCTGTCTAATACACAGAACAGTATGTGTTACAGACCACCACGTCACACTACTGGTAATAAGCTACCGTAAATATATGTAAGTTTACCCACCTGGACCGATCTAAAAACTCGACTTATACGTCACAGACATGGCCTGTTTCAGGACAAGATTCCGATTTTCAATCGCGTTTTGTCGATATGTTACGCAAAATATACAGTGGGTTACGAGAGAGTAAGCGCACTCAAAAATGATTGCTTAATAATCTACACCCTCGATGTCGACAGGAAGTTACACCCAATAATCCCTGCAACTGGAATTGTAAGCCTACTACTAGTTACAAAGGTACGTGTGCATTAGGTTTTTTAACGATTTTCTCAAATTCTAACATTACGTAAAACTCACTGCTGGGTGCCAGGCCTACGCTTACTGTGGAATTTTAATAACACTTCATTTCTGGAAAGTATCAAATGGTTCAAATGGCTCGGAGCACTATTGGACTTAACATCTGAGGTCATCAGTCCCCTAGAACTTAGAACTACTTGAACCTAAGTAACCTAAGGACATCACATACACCCATGCAGGAGGCAGGATTCTAACCTGCGACCGTAGTGGTGGAAAGTATCCCCGAGAATTAGGGAGACTTGTAATTTTAAAAAATCAGAGTGTTTAATACAGCTTGTTTTCTACTCTATCGTTGGATGACTCGACTGATGGCATCCTGTGTGCCCTAACAAGCCTCTGTTTTCGATGGTTAGTGTCTGGTCTGCGATCACTGTTAATACCAACACGTGGGCGCTCCTCGCATTCTCCCAGCTACTGCATCGTTTTGACGCTCCCAGAACGAGCTCTGTCTGTTCTGGGCACTGCCTGTTGTGACCAGACTCTCATAGGTGGGAGGGACGTAGCAGAGTGCTTTACAGCGCGGCATTCTGTCTCCAGCTAGGTCGCCCGAGCATTTCCTCTCTGGAGATCACTGCAAAGCGCCATGATACGGTGAGATTTGCGCACACTGCAGCAAAATTCGGGTTGTTGCCGTTTGGTCTTTGAACCTCAGACGTCCGTTGTTACGTTATATGTCGGGCGGAGATTCTTATGTGGGTGGAAGGCACATGTTGCAGTCCCACTACGTCATTGGTAATAAGCTGCTGGAAACGCTAGGAGCAGTTATTTATCACTTGCATGACACGTTTCTAGAGATTATTTCAATTTTCAAGTACGTTTTTTCGGTGTGTTAGGTGCTGTCGACACCATATATCAGAGTCCTTTGTGATTTTGCGGCGACAAGTTCCTTGTAGCAATAGTTTTATCAGTTTCCTATTTACGATGATCTACGTTAACAAGTTTTGGATGGGAGGGGAAGTGGGTAGTTGGTTAACAAATACTAAACAGCAATTCGTATGAACGTCAAAGCGTATCCGACATTCCACCTCCATACTCAACGATAAATGTCTGTAACAAAAGAGATTCACAGCGGGCTGTCTGCTCCACGTGCGTAGGACATGTGAGATGGGAATCAGTGATACAATGTTATAACAATTTAGCATATGTCCCAGAACGTATTTTAGTACAGTTAACTTAGATTCAAAAGAACGCCAGATCTCTCACCCACTGAGAACGTATGAATCATTGTGGGCAGAGCCCTTTACCCATTTCGGGATTTTCACCATGTAATGCGCTAATTGGACAGAATTTCCCAGGATATCCCTCAGGAGGGCATTTAACAATTCCGTCAATCATTGACAAGCCGAACAACTAACTGCTTGGACGAGGGCGAGTGGAACCAATGCCTTATCGACTTGCCCAATTTGTGAAGCTCTTTCTTTTGAATAAATGATCCAATTATTCTGAAATTGTAATCATTTGTTTGTCTGTACATGGACAATACGTCTATCGATTTTCGTCGCATTCGGATAATTCCCTCGCGGCGCATCGGTTCTTTTTTGTCTTACAGTCTGCCACAACTTCAGCTTAATGCTTGTAGTGAGGGCAGTTGTTTTTACAATGTCATTTCAGCATTGTCGTGTCTGGATTTCTTCCTATTTATTTATAAGTCTACTATGGACCACTCTTGCAATGATATCACACAGTAATAATACAGCGATTGTTACTCGTTGCAACAGTTTGCCGCGCGGGATTAGCCGAGCGGTCTGGGCGCTGCAGTCATGGACTGTGCGGCTGGTCCCGGCGGAGGTTCTAGTCCTCCTTCGGGCATGGGTGTGTGTATTTGTCCTTAGTATAACTTAGGTTAAGTAGTGTGTAAGCTTAGTGACTGATGACCTTAGCAGTTAAGTCCTATAGGATTTCACACACATTTGAACATTTTTTGCAACAGTTTATTTGTTGTACAGTGGTAGTTGCTCAGTCTCTCACTTACGGTGGCTATATGGGGAAAAATCTACTTACATTATAGCATATTACAATGGGAGGTGGGTTGCTTACGAATTTGCCCAATACTTCGATGCTAATTGTGCAAATTAAGCTACAAGTCTTGAAGGCATAATTTTGGACTAGTGATTATGCCAATATCGGCTACCAGTTATTAAGTAGGGTAGCGGCCTGTAACACACAGCTCGCCAGAGAGGTGGATTGACTAATATTTTCTGCCATTTTGCGGAATATGCCTTGAAATAAAAAAATAGTAATCCAGCCACACACTGCAATGTCAAAGTATCCTACGTCATAAATTACGTTGACATTAAGCGTCATTTTGCAGAATACACCATGACATTATTAATTTGTAAACACACTATAATGTCAAAGTGTCTTACTTCGTAAAGTACGGTAATATTTGCTTCCATTTTTTAAGTGGGATATCGCTGCCAGCCGCTGGTGGCCGAGCGGTTCTAGGCGCTTCAGCCTGGAGCCGCGCGACCGCTACGGTCGCAGGTTCGAATCCTGCCTCGGGCATGGATGTGTGTGATGTCCTTAGGTTAGTTAGGTTTAAGTAGTTCTAAGTTCTAGGGGACTGATGACCTCAGATGTTAAGTCCCATAGTGCTCAGAGCCATTTTTTTGGGATATCACTACTGATTCTTATGGTCCTCTCACTAAACTGTAAAGTCCTCGAATGAAACAACTTACGTAATTGGAATAATATTAAAATTCTTTTATTATTACACTACTGGCCATTAAAATTGCTACACTAAGAAGAAATGCAGATGATAAACGGGTATTCATTGGACAAATATTTTATACTAGAACTGACATGTGATTACACTTTCGCCGGCCTGCGTGGCCGAGGGGTTCTAGGCGCTTCAGTCCGGGACCGCGCGACCGCTACGGTCGCAGGTTCGAATCCTGCGTCGGGCATGGATGTGTGTGATGTCCTTAGGTTAGTTAGGTTTAAGTAGTTCTAAGATCTAGGGGACCGGTGACCTCCGCTGTTAAGTCCCATAGTGCTCAGAGCCATTTGAACCATTTTGATTAGATTTTTACGCAATTTGGGTGCATAGATTCTGAGAAATCAGAACCAAGAAAAACCACCTCTGGCCGTAATAACGGCCTTGATACGCCTGGGCATTGAGTCAAATAGAGCTTGGATGGCGTTGTAAGTAGGCTGTTTAGGTTTTTATGTTGGTAACATCACGTAGCGCTCTATATGAAAATCACTGACTGTGCTGTGTGAAAGAAGCAAATGATAACCAGACAAGACTTAGTAGAAATGCTTCGATAATGTAAGAGATACTGAATTTAATTGATGAAAAGAGAAAAATACTGTATAAATATGCAGCAAATGAATCGGGTGAAAGGGAATACAGACGTCTAGAAATTAAGATTAACAGAAAGTACATAAATATTAAGGACGAGAGAGGCAACAAATGCAAGGCTGCAGACGCTTACATAAGTAGAGGGAAGACAGGTGCTGCCTACAAGAAAATCACAGAGGTGTTTGAAGAAAAGTGAAGCAACTGTATGAACATCAAGAGCTCAAACAGCATATCAGTGCTACGCAAGTGATTGAAGGTGGTAGACTGAACAACATTACATCAGTAGTTACTTCATTTGCACACTAATAATTACACTATTACAAGTCGTATGTTGTTAGGTTGTTTAGTACCTCCAAGAACATAAGGCAGGAACAAGTCATTAATGCTTATTTTCCTGTGAGTAGCAGGTCAGGTGTTGAACTGTGAACGCGTGGACGCAAAAGGGTTAGTGTGTACTGACAGGCATAACCCACTTACAAGGAAACACTCCAAGTGTCAATAAACGATCTTGAAGAAACTAGGTGGGTGTGTAGTGGAGACAAAATAGTGCAATATGAATTTTTTTGTTTGCGCCCAATGTCACTTTTAAGAGGTAGAACACACCACGAAAGGTAATTTGTCATTTTACGTTTAGAGGGAATATCTCCAAAACGATGATATGTAAAAAAATGTTATTTATATAAAAGTTGAGATGTAATTAATGTTCTTGGAATCTGTATAATCAGCCTTTGTAATAAAATGAAATTTTGCAGGATATCCCTCTACCATTGATTCATTTGGAAAAATGAAAGCATAAATTAAAGAAGCTTTCAAGCCACATACAACCCTATGAAATAAAGCTGGTCCCAAAACATAATTTTTGAAAAACAAACAGTACACAATGTGCTGTCCGGATATTTGCAGCATACCTAATTAAAATACATAAACATTCGATACTGTTCTAATTATTTACTTTACTTTTATTGGTTTTATGTTTTTATTGTTATTTTACGTTTTATATTCATCGTTTTTATTGTTTTTTTGATTTATCACGACACATATGTCTATTTTTTAATTGAAAATCATACATAACCCATTATTACGATAGAAAGTAATTACAAGAATGAAAATCTGCAAGGAAATGCTTAAAATATAAAGTTTCTTTTTTTACACCATACACATAATTTGAACGAAATTTCCTCACGTAATATATACAACAGAGAAAACAGTATAAAATAAAATTCAGCAGCATTTAAAATTGTCCTGGGTAATCCTCTAAATACATTAAATACATTGGTAAGCCTCAGTGAAGAGAATTGATTATGTAGTAGTGACTGCAGGTTGATTGTATTGTTTCTCTAGTGGATACTGACATCATAATCATCCAGCAGAATTAGATTTCAAAATCTTCTCACAAAATTCTTCCAACATCGAAAGCCACGGCTGTACCTGTGTCATTGAAACGCAGATGGCAGGCAATACAGAAAACATGAAGACAGGTTCTGAAATGAGATGCTGTAGAAGAGTGTTGAATATTAGATGGGTAGATCGAATAACAAATGAAGAGTTACTGTATCAAATGGGAAAAACAAGAAGTGGCATATGCTGAGGCATCAAGGAACTGCCAGTTTGCTAATATAAGTGTGTGTGGGGGGGAAGGACGGACGTGGGGATGGAGGGGACGGTAAAATCTGTAGAGCGAGACTGAAGGTTGAATATAGCAAGCAGTTTCAAGGTAGTATCCCATATCAAACTGTTCGTCTCAACTTGCTACCTCAATATGCTACCTCAAATTGGCCTACAAAAACTACGTAAGCTACAGCGCATGCGTGTCGAATGAGGTTTTCAACATTCTCGCACAAACCATTAATTCTAGAGAAAAAAATGAATAGAACCTTTTTTGTAGGAAACTTGATATAGTTTAATTTTGTACTGCGACACGTTTTCGCTGGAGGGTGCGGTTTTCGAGTTATTCAAGAAACACATACAAAAGTGATATTAAATGTGTTCTATCGCGGAAACCATTCAGGATAGGGCGTATGTCCATATTAAGTTTTTTGCTCAGAATCACTGATACTATCACCTCTCAAAGCAAGTACCTTGTATGACTGTTGTGAATAAATTACAAATTGTGTAAGCTTTCACTGCTTGTCATTGAAGTCAAATTTAGCAGCTGTGACGTATTCTATCGACAAGATAGCTATATTAGAGAGTCCACTAGACTATCGGTAGTTTTTATCAACTTTAATTTGCTAAAACTGCTTTGATAAGATGCTGCACTCACTGGAATTATCATAAATATACTCAAAATTATTTCGATGTTCGGATAAGCATATCAAACTCATACGTTACAAAAAAAATCCAAATCGAATAGGAAGCTGCATCAGTGTTCTTCATCGCCACTCTCTAATGGAAATTGAAAACCGCTATTTCGTTAACTACTCAGCTGTATTGATATTTCTGCTATATTAGACACTAAATCGTGCTACATATTTTTCAAAATAAGAAAGAGAGCTCTCATTTTAGACGTTTCTGTCAGTAAAATAAAGTGAGGTGAAATTGTGGGTTGTATGTGAAATATGTTTCACATTTCAGTTATTATTATATCAAATAATTTGATGCATTCTGGCTTAAACAGTTTCACTCCATTCCTCAGTTGGCAGAAATCGACAAAAATCGTAAGTCTTCACTGAAATAGCATATCTGATTCAGTATTCAATCGCCAATCCGAGTTAATGTTTTCCTAGCTCTATGAACCAGGTGCACTGTTGGTACGTGATCCATGTGACTCCTGTTAGGTAGTAGTTTCTTTGTGATACTTCCTGGAAGGAATAGCATTGTGACAACAGCATTCGTTCAGTCTCGGACTGATAGGAAGTCTTCTTCTGACAGGTAGAAGCTAGGAAAATTTGTGCCAGATGAACTGCCTTACCTCTTCCAGTTAATTCCTAAACCGTATTATGAGGTTCTTTTATTTTATTTTATTTTTTTTATTCATCGCCCTCTCCCGTTGTGCCTGCGCCCTTGGCTGCAGCCAACTTCGCCATGGCCTCGGTACAGCTTGGTTTATGATGATGATGATGATGAGATCCCATACTTCGAGGAGTGTAGGGGACGATGCGGGACACCCGCATCGCCGACTAGGCAAGGTCCTAGCGGAGTATGATTTGCCATTGCCTTCCTCCAACCGTAATGGAGATGAATGAATGATGATGATGAAGATGACACAACACCCATTCATCTCGAGACAGGGAAAAATCCCTGACCCTGCTAGGAATCGAACCCAGGACCCAGTGCGCGGGAAGCGAAAACGCTACCGCAAGACCACAAGCTGCGAACTGGTAACAAGGAGTTTAATCTGCTGGATGACACCTGTGAATAACAATTTAGCGTATGCTGCAAACAAAGGTTTGGCAAAATGTCATGTTTCTGGTCCTGTTTTAGCTGATAATGCCAAGCAGATACGTCGAAGATCAATTTTGATGGAGGGGGAGGGGGGGGGGTCGTGTATCAGCTTACATTGTAATCTTGAATATACCACACACAATTGCCCAAGAGGTGTGTGTGGTGACATTGAGATAAGATAGTTCTCTGAGCTAGAACTTGTACTGATATACTACTAATCCGAGTTAATGTTTTCATATTCGGTAGTAAAGGTGACTAAGACAAATAATTTTTTTTTTAGTTTGGGCCTCCGAAGCTGCGGAGGTCGATGTTCGCCGATATTCAATTGAATGTGACTCCTAATTGGCTACTTAATTTGCGTTCATTTTATCACACATAGCGCTAGCTGCACTCTAGTATTGGTGCATACATACACACATTAACACGTAGCAACAAAGAATATTTATCAGTTGAAACTTCGTGGTACATTAAAAATGTGTAGTGGACCAATACTCAAACTCGGGACTTTACCATTTTCAGCCAACTGCTCTATCAACTGAACTACTCAAGCACGACTCAACGACAGCTTTACTTAGGCCAATACCTCCTCTCGAACCTCCCAAACTTTCTGGCGTTTATTAGTTCTTGACCTCCGAACTTAACGCGGAAATTGAGAATGAAGCAATATCGCCGATATTCATTTGAATTTATTGGACTCCTATGTTTTCGTCATTTTTTCACATGTGACAGCAGAAACCTACTAGCATTGATGGACCAAGTGCCAAGTGGCAATGAAGAAAATTTATGTACTTACTAACTCCCGATCTCAGTGCGGAATCTGCAGTGGGAACACTTTCGTCAATATCCAATTGACTGTGTCTCCCAGTCGCCACATAGGTCAGCATTCATTTTTTTTGTTTTTGTTTTGTAAGGGAGCATTTTAGCCGGCATTGAATAGACTAACTCTTCTAGTTGGTTCATCAATTTGCATTATTTCTATCACACATAATACCAGATGTCCACTAGTACTGGTGGACCAAATGGCATGTGGAGACAGGGATATTTATTGAGTTATGGTTCTCCGAACTTAACGCGGTTACTACGAACCACTGCGAACTTTATATGTAATGTGCAGTTTCGCTTGTATGACTCCAGATGTCTTCCCATGAATTTCGTACATGTAATTCGATAGTGATTTTATATAAATGACGACAATCCTCCGTTGTTTATTAACTATAGATCTCACCGTATTTCTCAGCATCAAGAAGCCGCGCTTATTATTATATATGTTTTTCTACCGTTGGCACTAAGCTCATTGCGCTTGCCTATGCCCTGTTATCGTCGGGAAATTGAAGCAAACTCTAAGCCTGTAGAAAGACAATCCTTTTCCATCTGCATCTAATTTCTCTGTTCTTTCAATCAAAATGTAGTCAGTAGTAAATATTTACTTTCAGTTGCGTTGCACGCCGCGTATGATCGCTGAATTTCACAAGGCTCGCTGTAGTTCTGCTCGCTTCGTTACCGGAGTCGGGAATTTCTAGAATGTAGTGTGATGTTGGTCGCCCTGAATAAACAGCAGTGAGTTGAATCATAATATTTTTGTTATGGTTGCGTCAGGCGTGATGTCTCAGTTACATACTACATGTGATTTCGTTAAAGAGTTCCAGACCTGAAACGGTATAAACAAGAGTAAAATAACTCTGATATGGCTCGCTTTTTGCAGTTAAAACTGTGGAAAAATATTTCGACAACTACTGTGCACATGGCAAAGAAAAAACACTTTCGTGAACTCAGAGAGTCGACGCCAAACAATCCTGGAGTGAATTTGAGACTACGGGCAATTTCGCAGGAAGAAAAGGGCCTACCGACGAATTTTGAAGATGATATTGATGATTTCGAGTTAGACGTAATGAATGCTGACAAAGCCTTTGATGACCATGAAAGGTTAGTTTATGTTATGAAACTTTGAACGTCCATCTCAGTTGTAATAGTAACATTTGTAACTAGTAACATACGCCACCCGGTGTAGAGTGGCATACGGAGTCCATAGTGTGCGCAAATGTTGAGTGGAAACTTGGTGCTTAAGAATAGTGTGTTTTCATTTGCATTGTGTCGGTTAGTTGACAAAGTTAATTTACATTTAGGTACATTCTCCACGTCAGTTTTAAGACTATATATACCGCACCGATTTTCCTTGTTAGAAATTAAGCAAAATGTTTTTAGAGTTTACAAAACAGGGTTGCCTTAGAATTGTAAAACGTGTAGTTATTCTTAGCATTCAGTATTATTATGTTGTTGATGCTAACCTGATAAGTGGACAAAGCGTTACTCGTAAAGTTTATTGAATTTTTAATGTAAGAATGTATGTGTACCTATAAATTTTTAATACTCTACATTGTTTATTAATTGTATTTTTCTTATTTCAGAGAGATCAAAAGACAGAAACATGTGCAGGCAATGAAAATTGTTGAAAGGAAGTATTTCAAGAAAGCCAAGGAACCAAATATGGTGTTCTGGGAAGAAAAAGAACAGATGCGATATCTTCATAACAACAACCCAGAAGAGTGGGATGTTGCTAGACTCTCAGAAAGCTTTCCAGTTTCACAGACTGCTGTAAAGGTATGCTTGCAGTAGATTATATGTGGATCTAGTGTATGATAAGAGACAGTGTGAGAATAGTACATGCCAGTTGCCATGAGACAGACTATTTGAGACTTCTATCCTGTGAAATTAAAAATTAATTTTAGGGTTGTCAGTGTGAATGATTGATGTCTTGTTATTGTGTATTGCCTATAAATATTCTTTTAATTAATACCAGATGTAGCCCAACCCCTGAAATAACCATCCAAGCCCTAACAGCACAAAATATTTGTTATTCTCCCCATTGGCGCAGTTACCATTGTGTCAACTTTTATTTTTTATGTACATATGTATTTATATTGTTGCCTTCCATGATGCAGCAGCAGCAAAAAGCTTTTTGGTAGTGTAAAGACTTTATTCTCATTGCTCTCTCAGGACTAAATGGGAAGCTTAGAGTAGTAGATATTGATGTGGCAAAACCATTACATTGTGTGTAAACTATTTTATTCCCACGTAAATTTGGAACATAGGGAATTGAGAGTATGACTATACACAAGACTTTGAGAACTGGAAATCAGCATGAAGCAGAGGTGGAGTATATCTCCATTGTCAACAAAAAGGCAACTTGAATCTGTAATAGTGTAATGCGGGCGGTAGGTTGGGCTGGGCAGGCTACTGTAGGGTTCTGTTACCAGTGTTTTTCCTGATTTGTACAATAATGTGTTGCCACTAACACTGACAAATAAAAGTTTAATAAAAAACCTTCTAGTTAAATATGGCAAAATCATTGTTATGGAAGATGTGAAATTTTATGTAAATCATATGCTAAACATGAAAATCAACAGGGGAAAAAAAATCAAGTTTAAAATTTTAATTCCTTGGTGGAAACCTTTGCTTTGTTCACCAGATTACTTATTTCTGTTAATGCTACTGCAAGAAGGAAGTGTGCTTACTTTCATTCTGGTATATGCTATGATAGAACTACTCAAAATTATGAGTTGATATGATATGAAAAGCATCAATAAACAGAGAACTAGAGTCTTATATCATATATCTCTGAACTAGTTGTATGTTGGTTGTCCATAGTCTACGATTTAAGTTTGCGACTTTGATAACACTGTGCTAACATGGGAGAGCCAAAAACACCACACCATTTTTGGAACTGTTGTCAGTTTTTTCTTTCTATAATTTCTTCTCTTTGCATTCTGTGACAAAAATAATTTCAACTTCTCTTCTAGGGCATTAAATTTCCTTCGGTTTACACTAGCTATACATGTTTTTATATCGCATACTTACCAAGATACAGAGCTTTAAAGAATGAGAAAATTTCTCAAATTATGTAAAGGACTGCAAAAGTGAAGATTTTAGCATCATAACTTTACTTTCGCAACTTTTTTAGAAGCCTAATCATACATACTTCCAATTGTCAGCATTTACCAATCCCTAGAAGCAACCCCTCTCCCCACCACTACCTATCAGTGGGATGTATTTCTGCTTACAAGGAAAACTCTCCATCACTCCTCCCTCAGATTTAGTGGTAAGAGGGCCAAGCAGACAGTTCATCAAAAACTGAACACAAATCAAGCATGAAAACAGGAAGTGTACTGAATTGTGAAAAAAAGCAGAATAGAAACAGTGAACGATTCAAGGACAGGAAGTGCAATATAGAGCAGCCTAAAACAGCGATGGTGTTGTGGTTCAGTGGCCACAGTGTTGGACTGTCAAGCAGGTGAGCTGTGTTCAAACCTCCATCCCTGCTGTTCACTGAATTCATTTTTGTGTCTGTGTTGTGGTGCAACATTCATTCGCAACTGTGAGGTGTAAGGAAGGGACCTATTATGACAGTTGATTCTGCACAAATATTCTATTGACAGCCAAAAGGAAGTGGCCTTCAAATAGGAACTGCAAACATTTGATGACAAGGCAGTAAGTCAACCAAATCCTCCACTGGAAAGCACATCTGGTGTGTTATACATGGCATTAGTGAAAGTACGTGTGTTATATGATATAAGAAAACCTTATAGACTTCACTAATTTGTGCGCCTGGTAAGTGAGTGTGGTGTGCCTCCTTGCCCGATATAGGTGTCCGTATGAATGTGAATATGCTCTCTCTCAAGGAAGTGATAAAAATATAATAGTTTGTCACATAAGTTTCAACAAATAAACGCAACAGTTTCTCTGTACCCTGTCATAATGTATGTTTTTAACGTTTTTGAAATTTTGTGCCATTTTGGAAGTTTTTACCATTGAATTCCTTTGGTATAACATAGTTCACACCCATTTATTTGTTGTTTTCATTTCTGTGAGACATCTGTGTGGTATCTCATGTGCTCTCACTATTCATCACATTTACTTGTGACAGTAATGTATGTTCTATAACCTATCTATAGTATGACAACTGCCAAAATTGCAGAAAGATACAAAAACATTTCAATGACAGGACAGACACTTCAGAACGTTGTGGGAAAAAAAAAAAAAAAAAAAAAAAAAAACCATGAGTTAGTTTCGAAGTTGGCTCGCCCACTTTACACTCTACCACCGTAACCACTTAACCACAATGATCCTCCTCTTTCAGGCTGCTCCGTGTTACATTTCTGTCCTGTTTCTATTCTGCTTTTTCTTCTCCCGCAGTTCAGTACATCGTCTTCCTGTTTTTATGCTTGATCTGTCTTTAGTCTTTGACTGGCTATCCACTGGCCATCTTACCACTAAATCTGTGGGGGGTGCAATGGGTAGTTTCCCTTGTTACCTGAGAGAGTTGGCAGGTGGACTGATGTCTGTGCAATTTTTTTTATTTTTTATTATTGTACTGAGAGCTGTGCGTTATTTTGTGTGTCCTGTTTCAAATATTCTTCTGGCATATGTGAGAGCTGTACATAGTAAATCTCAGTTTTTTTTCATATCTAAACTGTGAGGTTTCTTTTGTTGCACTTTTTTTTTTTTTTAATTTATATTAAGAGTTGTTCACCTAGAATCATTTACTGTAAGTTGAAGTACTCGTGTATATACTGTGATATGACCTAGTACAAAGCAATCAGCTGTAAGAAATTTGAAGAAGAAATGCACTGACTGGTGAGCAAATGCTTCATGTACTCAGTAAGGCCAGATGAAGGTGTTCATATTCTTGACTAGTTTGGCCACTTTATAATTTTGATTTTCTTTTTCAGTAGAAAATTCTAAAGGCAAATTGGAGTCCACAAGATAGAGAGAGAATACTGAAGTACAATGAAAGTGTAAAAAGAAACTGGAAGCTGTTGGGAGACGGGAAACTAGATATAGATGAAAAACTGAAAACCCATTTAATGAAATTTATGTCGAGGGAAAAAGCTCAGCTTCCATCTTCTGGTAAGTTAGTGTGAATTACTGGAAAATATGCTCTTGTTTTATGTCTTTTTTGGTTAGTTCAAGGAGCAACATATTGTTATAAAAACAAATTGGTGGCACACACCAATATTAATAATAATAACTACTGACTTCGACCTTAAGAAAAGTCCTATTGATCAGTGTAACTTCAGTAATTACCTTGACTGAAACTAGTGTTCCATAAGACTGACTCATTAGCTCAGTTAATTGATTGTATGAACAGCAGTATGAACTTCAGACTTGGTGGTGTCTGTTTAGGTTATAGTATTTACCTGTCAAATATCAGTAATGCTTCAGTCGTAGAGCAGTGAGGAGCAGTAGTAGCACTACCTAGTTTGTTTGCATCATGTAGTTTACTTGTTTTCTTACATGCCGCCAAGAAGTGAATTGTAACTGTTTATTTAGCCGTTTCTATAAGTTTTTAATTTTATTGTAAAAGTTAACATATTTTGCAATTGTTAGTGCAGAGTGAGCTAACTTAGTTGTGTAGTTACATGCCACCACAATTGCAAGTGTTCCCTGATATTAATAATTATAATATCAATATCCAGCAACCTTTAATAACATTGAGTACTGCCTCAGGTACTGTGCAGTCACTACTTACTCTTATGACAGCAGCTTGATTTTGATCTTGGTTTAGTCTTCATGTAAGTGCAACCTTGTCTTACACTTAATTCCCCTAATTTTTGTCTTTGAAAGGGCTAAGTACATATGAGGATATGGCTAGGGATTGCGGCCATTGTGAGATCGTAATGCGGGAGTTGGCTTCTGTTCATGAACAGCTGGAAGCTGCATTGGCCGCCTTTCACTAACATCATATGGCTGCTGTATGTTGCACTCGTGATGGAATGACAGGATAGTCTCCCATTGCGGAAATGTCTCGGAACATACCAGTGTAGCCTTTTGGTGATGTGAACCACAGAGAACCCCAGTCTGATGCCAGCTGGTCATCTGATGGTGGCTGGTGGGACGTAACCAGACATGGCAGTGTTTCATGAGGAAGTTGTATGAGGTTAATGCTGAAAGGCTGTGACCTCCCACTACTTATGAGGCAGAGCCAGCAGGCCATACATCTCTGGCTCATGAGACAGTGGTCTCTTCTCTCTCATGGTCAGGTCATCCACAGACAGGAAAGAAAGTAGTGGTAGGGAGTTTCAATGATAGATGCACAGTGACCCCTCTTAGGGGAAAAGGATCATGGAAGGGAAATAGTCAAAATGCCCACTTGATGTGTACTCTTGTAGGAATTGTTGACCAGGTGGAAGGAGCCGAGCAGTAATTGAGCGTGCAGGTTGCAGTCACCTGGAGGTCACCCTTTACATTAGAACGAAAGATGTCCCTCACCTGAGTTTCGAGACCATTCCCAGTTCTTTCTGGAGACTGGTGACATGGTGAAGACAGCTAGCCTCACTCATGAGGTATCTGCACAGCTTTTGTTTTGCAGCATTGTTCTGAGAACTGACTTGGGCCCTCTGGTCTAGAGAAAAGTCATTAGTGTAAACTAGAAGCTTCACTGGTTCTGTGATGAGATTCGCTGTAGATTCTTTGACCTACGATACACAGTGGATACTTCTGAAGTTGTTCTGGATATGTCAGGTGTACACTATACCCCAGAAACATCCACTCTGGTGGCAAGAAGAAGAAGAAAACCAGCACTGTATAAACTTCTTTCAACAGACCGAATATAAAATGCATTGAGTGAAAGTCTTAGAATATAGAGTATATTCTTAGCTCAAACATTATGACAGTCTGGGAGAAAATCTAGCGTCTCTCAATTAGTATGGATTCAAGAGAAACAACTTGTGTGAAACAAAGCTTGCTGTATTCACACACATCTTGCTAACAAGAGATGCAGGCAAAGAGGTAGATTGTGCCATCTTATATTTTTGAAATGTGTTAGGCATTTACAACATCAACTACTAGCCAAGATATGATCATACGGAGTATCTTCACAAATATGTGACTGACTCGAGGACCGTTTGACTAATAAAATCCAGTATGTTGTACTCAGCTGCAAAAGTTCTATAGCAATGAAAGCATAATAGTACCTGTGATGTTGTCAGTATACATAAATGGTTTATCGTATAGGATCAGCAGACTGTTCATTAATGATGCTGTTGCTCACAAGAAAGTCTCATCATAGTACGATCATAAGGGAATGCAGGAAGACTTGGACAGAGTTACAACTGGGTGTAATGATTGGCAACTCTTGAACCGTGGATAAATACAAGATACCGCCTGTAAATGAAGATTAAGAACCTGATAGTATTTGACTACAAGGATAGTGGTGAACATCGTGAGCATGTCACATTGTATAAGTATGTAGTGTTAACTCCAAGGAGAAATTTGAAATGGTACAATCTTGTAAAATCAGTATTAGGGAAGAGAACTGGTGGGGTTGGAAAGGACCTGAGAAAGTGCAGTTCACCTTTAAAGGAAATTACATACAAGACTTTGAATAAACCCAGCCCTGCTCCAGTGCTTGAAGTCCTTATCAAGCAGATGTGATAATAGAAATCAAATAATTTCAGAGGCATGCTGCTACTAATGTAACAGGTTGATGCAGCATATACGAAAATATAACACCAAGTAACTGAAATGGGAATCCGTGGAAGAAAGATGATGCAGTTCTTGCAAAACCCTAGTGGCTAAATATAGAGAACTAGTGTTTCAAGAAGAGTGTGTGACCATTATGCTGTAACAATTGTGTATGTCATTAAGTAAACATTAAAATGAGATAAGAAAGATTAGGGCATGTAAAGATGAATATAGACAGACATTTTTTCACCTCACACACTAAAATAGTGAAATAGGACCTAAAATAGACATCATTGGTATGATGTACCCTCCACCATGCATTGTACAGTGGCTTGTGGAATATACACATACATCAGCCTCACCTAGGGAAAGAATTTGCCATAAAAAGGCTATGTCTTAAAATAGGCAGCTAGTATTGTGGTTTGAATTAAGTGTTAAAATGAGTATTTTTCAGGGTTGTCTTGATGAGTTAGCTCTTAGGTTGGTGGAATACAAGGTGAAAACAAAACTAATAACCACCCTCAGTAGAACGAACCTTCCTTCAGGTTGAGAGTGGGGTGTCACAGTGGTTAATTCACTGGACTCATATTTGGGGCGACAGAAGTTCAAATAACTCCACATCCAGCCATCCAGATTATTTTTTTTATTTTTTTTTATTTTTTTTATTTATTTATTTTTTTTTATTTATTTATTTTTTTTTTTTTTGTTCACCCAAACCACTTAGGTAGGCTAAAGTCAAGATAGTTCCTTTTGAAACGACTTCGCCAATTTCCTGCTCCATCTTTCCTTATTCTGAGCTGCTTCTATGTCGCAAATGACTACTCAACAGGACATTAAATCCTAGTTTTTCCTTCAAGTTGAAGACTACTGTTTTTTGTAATGTGCACAATCACTTTGTGTTGCTTAAGCCTGTTCAACATTGTGGATAATACCCAGCCATTTTATTTAGTCATAATAATTTGTAAATGATGTATATACTTTTATTTTCATCTGGTATTGTCACCCACACACAGTTCATAGTTTAAGTAATGTTTGAATAACTGACTGATTTTGTTGTCAGCAACAGACAGATTTTTTTCCCTGATTCCGCTACTGTACTTCTTTAAAATATTGTGGAAACTATTGTTTATGCACCAACTTTACAAACAGATATTTGAAATCACAAAAACTGTACCAACACTCATGAGCAATACAGTAAACATCTGTTTATCTGAAATAATTGGGATGGTGGCTGGTTCTGATAACAAAAATTTCAGATAAACCAAAGCCCCTCTGTTTTCACACATGAAACACCCTGAATTGCATTAATATCGCCAAATATGTTCATAAAATGTGTGTAGGATATGTAGAATGTTATTGATATGGTTGTGAATAAGCCTGCATGTTTTTGACTGAAAAAATTGTGTTGATGTGTTAAAAAGGTGCCAAAGTATGATTGAAAACTCAGTTTTTAAATGCTGTGTAACAAAGCTTGTTTATTTTGCGTTCTGACACAAAAAATCCATCTTTTTTGGCAGCAGGAAAAAAAGGAGTTTTCATTTTATTACCTACTCTTTTGAATACAAAATAAACTTCTACTCAAAGGAATGAAAAGTTTCTCTAGAGGAACTTTAAAGTAAAAACAACAACAAAAATTTTGCTTATGGACATTGAAGTTCTAGGACACTTCATTGGAATTTATTTTTTGGTAATAAAGCCTGTAATGGTTTTTTTGTTTTTTAGCTTGAGAAACCTTTGTTGCGGCAATATATCTCCAATGTTGGAAACAAACACTTTCGGGATAAGTCTGCTCCTCCTGTTGGCTGATGTACTCCAGGGCGATTTGGATCGCTTCGTAACCAGCTGTGTGAGGAATCTTCTCTGCTTCATCATCAGAGACATATTCTTCTGATGCTTTCTGATTGGTCGGAATTTCAATGATTTCTTCCTCTGTCAAATCAAAAAATGTCATTTTCCATCCACTCCTCAACGTCTTCAAAGTTCGCGTCTTCACAACCCGGTAGCTTCTCCAGCTTCTCTCACAAAAATTGCATCATTTTCATCTGTTTCTGGCATGTCACCTTGAGTTTCGATTTTGCCTTCTTCTTCCCACCACTGATGAGATGCCTTATGACGTAAGAGTTTTTTACAAAACCTAATGAGAGAAATTGCAGGAATTAGATTCCAAGCATCAGCAATCCAATTAATGACTCTTAAAACATCAATTTTTTTAAGAGCTTGCACAAAATCTTCTTCAGCATCAATCACACTGATAAAGTATTCCAGCAGCTTACGTCCATAATGTTTTTTCATCGCCTCAAGAACACCTTGGTCCATCAGTTGCCGCTGTGAATCGGCTCATAAAAAGTCATTGCTTTTTGTCGAAGTAGATGACCTGAAACTGGCACACCTTTGGCTCTTATTTCTTCATGCCACAATAATTGTACTCCTACCAATGTTCAAATCCGCAGTAACTTTTGCGAGTGGCTCACCAGCATCAATTCTCTGCAAAGCTCGAAGCTTTTGTTCCAATGAGATCACATTCTTTTATTTGTTTCGCGCATGTAGTCACATTCAGCATTTTTTTTACTGACACTCGATATATATATATATATATATATATCAATGATTTCCGCTCCCGGGATTGGAATGACTCCTTATCCTCTCCCTTAAAACCCACATCCTTTCGTCTTTCCCTCTCCTTCCCCTCTTTCCTGATGAGGCAACAGTTTGTTGCGAAAGCTTGAATTTTGTGTGTATATTTGTGTTTGTGTGTCTATCGACCTGCCAGCGCTTTTGTTTGGTAAGTCTCATCATCTTTCTTTATATATATATATATATACCCCGCCACTGTTGTCTCTGGACATTTTAAAGCATGTAGCGTAAGCATGAAACATTGAATTGAAAACACACAGACGCACAACTTGACAATACTCGAGATGCAATTTACAAAGCTTTTGACTTTTGAAACCAGGCTGTGGCAGCCATTGAATGAAAACACTCGATACATCTATCTCCTCTCCCCTGTCCTACCCAAGCCCACGTGGTAACACAACAGTGTGTTGTACATTCACTATTAAATTGTTAAACGCTCAGCTTCATCTGATGAATCGACAACAGGCAGAAAGTGTTTGGTGCCCCACTGTCATTGTCGGTTTTGAACAGGGTTGCGCCGCAGTGCATAGAGCAGTACTGTACGTACTGTACTTTCAAGGAGTTCCAATAGATTGCAGTGGCATGAAACCACACAATACGAACAAGAAACACGCTAAAAATTCAACCAACATACACACGAATTGACCACATTCGGACTTTTGACAAGTGCTAGTGCACTGATTAGCAGTAGGCTGCTGAAAAACACCAGTGAATGCATGGCTCCAAGTGCAGACAAGTTGAAACTTGTCAAGTGTCAGTCTAGCTAGCCGAGAGCGTAGCTGTGCTGTGCATCAGACAGCGCCAATGAGAGCTGCGAAAATTGGAAAAATTTGTTCAGGTAAAGCGGATTTTGGATAAGAACAGTTCGGATAAATGGGAGTTCACTGTAGTTCTTTTCGAAAGTAAGGGAAAAAAAAAAAGATCGACACCAAAAGTCTGTTACAAAATTTCAAATAAATTTTATGCACTTGATCTGCAATTTTCTGTTGTAAATACATTTTTTAGAACAAACTTGGAGCCACATGGAGTTTTTGATGTCTAAATTCCAACTCGTGACTTCTTTGCGATTGTTCACTTCATACTGATTTTTTGTCAAAGCCAAGTTACTGGTAATCTGAAGGAGCCATTTTTGAACTGCAAAAGAAACCACACTGATTTCCCAAGCCATACTTCTTACTTTGTTCTGTTATGAAATATGTGTCACTTAAAGATGTACATTATACTACTGAACAATAGCTTAACAGCATCCTTCTTGAGCGGCTTTTTTGCCCTACGTCACAGAAACTCAAAATTCTACCTATGGCTGTTGGTCTGTTTGTGCTAATACATTACTTCATCCTTTCCAAATTTTTGTCCACGATAGTGAACAGGGCCAGTTCGAGATCATTTTTCCACCCTAGTGACTTATCATTTGACACCCCCCTCCTTTCGCTTTACTGTCATGCATTTCTAGCTGTTGTCAGTTTTCACTACTAATGTACACAAATCTTGCACCTAGGTACCCCTTTCAGCTTGGCGCCCCAAGCAGCTGTTAGTTATTGTGGTAAGTCATGTATAGAAATCTTACAGTGTGGTAACTAAGGGGAGTGGCCTGTGAAAGCCTAATATTCAGAGTCAGTATTTCCACTCTCAAAATGTTTTCTCTAGCTCTTTACACTACTTGCATCTATTCAGTGATCACCACTGAACACATTCTGCAGAAACAATAAAGATGTTATGAAAACAGTTTGAGATATTCAGTTATTGTGTACTGTTGAAATGGTATCTAACTGTGTGCCATTACAACATAATGTATAGGGCATACTTTTTTTGTGCAAGTTATTTCACTATAAGTTCATTATGTCAGCAGCAGATGACACCAGGTGCTGGAAACTGGTTAGATGCAATACAATATCATAAGATCTCAGCAGTGGGAAACCCTGCATGAATTAAGAGTTGGGAAGAGTGATTCTCTTTCAAAAATCTCTCTCACAAGGTACTGCTTCAGTTACCTTGCCTGATGGACTTCAGTGAAGTCAAGGAAATCAGTTTGCAAAAGGGTAACCTGCAACAAAACTGAAACCTCACCCTCTGTGTTAGCTGGTATGCTGATATGAACCTGCTTGGAAGTTCAGATGTCAAGATCGTGGACTATTGAGCAGCTTTGCTTATAACTTCAGTCTCAGATTTCTGCCTGTTGTGCACAAGGAATGAGAGCTTCAGGAAAATCACTAATCTTCACTTTACTTTTCAGGAAAAATGGAATGTTCAGCCTCCAAACAAATTATTAACATTGCGGTTCGTAAAAAGTGCCTGATTACATTGATCATGACATCAGTAGGAAGAAAAAGTGTTTTATAGTACATTCATTCTGTCATCTGATAATTGTTTGGAATAAAGCTTAAATGCAGATAATAAGTGGCTTTTTGTAGTGGACAGCAAATTAAAATATTTTTTTTTTTAGGAGGATCATTGATTGCAAAACTCCTTTTATCACCACCTTGCCTTAATGCTTATTCATGATCTGTGTATCTTTTCACTATGTCTGTGATTTCACAGTATTCATTAATTGTTTCCATGTATTGTTGGGTGTCAGTAATTTATTTACCATAGCTCTGAGCCTATTTTATCATAAATTCTCTTTTAATCATCTTCAGAAAAATAGTAGTATACACTTCCATATAATCCATAAAATCCTATTAGAAAGTTTTACAGCACTTATTATCCAGTAAATATGGATGTTTTCACCACATAAAAGCAATGATAATCAGCAGCTTTGGTTTCAGACTACAAGTTGACTATCTTTGGTCTAATTGTACAATAAGTAGGAATGAACTTGATACTGGAAATAAAACCTCTCTGTATTGTGAGTTGAAGAGTTCAACATTACTACAGAATGCCAGTTTGCTGGCCTCAAAATCCTTAATCCAGTTTTAACTGTTACTAATGATTAAAAGGAAAATGCATTTAATTGAAGTGAAAGCTTTTTCATCACAAATAAATTATTTTAAAAGAGCAAACTGCATGGTTTTATGGTTCATACTTATAAAAGGAAATAATTGTAATTTTCAATCGAAGCCAGGCATATTACAGGAAGGGGGGGGGGGGGGGGGGAATAAATAAATGTGAAGCTAACTCAAACTGGTGAGGTATTGGCTTTCTTCTAGGCTTGACCTGAGTGAGTGTGTCAGTGTCACAATAAACATCCAAAAATTTGAGATGCGAGCCCCTTTCAGTGCTCCTTATTGCTTCTTTCTTCTTTGCCAATGATGTGTAAAAGTGGAAAATGCTAAGTTTCGCCATGGGTTCGAGTCTATATGAAACTGTAGGTTCTTCTGTAAGTAGCTAAGTACTCCATTCACATGTTGATTGAGGCCAAGGGTGTGTCACTTCCAAAGAACCATGCATAGTAAAGCACTATAGTGTTCAAACCAGGGATGGCAACTTTTCTTACATGAGAGAAATATCCAAATTCTCAAACCTCGTAAGGCCTCTCAAAGAATGTTGAACTGTGCTGCCCTCTATTGACTGGGTATGCAAATCAATATACTTTAAGAGTAAATACCACTCCCCAGGATTGCAAGTATAGGGTTAAGCCCTGTATAGACTTTACATGTCTCAAACACTAGGTAGCTCAGCCTCAAACATGGCTGTTAAGTGTGGAAAAGAGTCGCATGCGGCAGTTAGGGTTTGGATTTGAAACAGTGGTACACAGCACACTCAACAGTGGCTTGCAGAGTATGGGTGTAGGTGAAAACAGTTCTCTCTTCCACCAGGACAGTCATACTAAGCATACTGCCACAAACAGCTAAATACATTCATTGAAAATTTGAAATACATTGGAGTCTCCTAAAGCAAAAGTGATTATGAAGCCACATCCAGAAGCCTAGGGTAAAATATTGACAATGCAGTCATCAAAATTGATAGAATCTATTTTTGTGTTTTAGGTTTTATGTTCCTGTTTTTTCAAATAAATCATAATGGTAATACTACAATAGTAAATCACCCCAGCACAACATTCATCATCAACTTGCCTTCATGTTAAAATACATTTCTAAATCTTAAGATACATTCAGTTCATGTTAGCCTGAGAAAATGACCATGTTTTTTTTAGTTCCCGAGTGTCTGAATTTTTGGTGTACATCTAAAATTGACAAAGGCATAAAGTTTTATTTCATTTGACATACTACGCATTTTAAATTATTTAGCGTAGTTTGTGTGTAAAGGAAAGACTGCAGCAGCTACTGTCTGCAGCACATGTAGTGTTAACACACTGATGTGTCTTCAAAACCAGCTCCAAATTTGAAAACTCTGTGTCAAAAATACATTTTATACTTAGGTAATTTTGTTTTATCGTAATGTACACTAAGTAAGGAAGTAAATTCAGGCTTATAAATACTATACTTATGGCAACACAAAAGATTTTATTTGTAACAGACATCTTAAAAAAAATTCATCTGCAGAAAATGACAACGTACTGCTATTATTCATACTTGCATTAGTGACCTACAAAGGAAAAGAGTTATGACTGCCTTGAAAGATTTCATTATTCAAATTGTGTATCCTATAAGTTGTATTTCTACTTTCAAAACTAATAGCAGGAACAAATAAGACTGCATTTTCTATGACATCTGGGAAATATTCAGAAGTTCATGATGTCGTCTTTGCTTTCTTCACTACACACTATAGGCATTTGGGGCAATGCTATCCCACTTACCCCAAAGGAATGTCATCAATTTCTATTTTATTTATTTATTTATTTTTCCCCCCTCCAGGATCCACACTTCACAACCACTGTTGGTGATGGGGGCGAAAAAGATGACACTTGTTAAACTACATTTGTTTATCGTGCTGATGCCTTGACTCTGAACATCTTTTTTTCTTAAATTAAGTGTAGAGTTTCTTGCAAGTGTTAGCTGTCCCTTCATTTCACAGCACTACATCTCACCCATGCAGTTAGTTTGAATGTCTCTTCCCTCTCCTTACATTTTGTGATGTGGCCTTGTAACTCAGGTGACTGTTAGAGTATAATTTGATTTTTTGAGACATTTTAGCTGTATTTCTTTATCCTAGCAGTTAAGTGTAATTTTCTCCAGTGCTAATAGTAATTGCATATATCTAGCTCTGTTATGTTCAAGTCAACATTTCACTTTTATTGAAAAGTATGTTTGATCAAAAATACACAAACATTTTGAATTCGTTATTTCAGATTCACTTTCAGCATTGAATCCTGGTACACTTCCACCAAAACAATTATGTCGTGGAGGTGACAAGATTGCAGACACTGGAAGACTGAATGCAACAAAACTGAAGAAGGAGCCACATCAAGACCAACAACACAAAAATAAGAGCGAATTGCCAGGAACATACAAGATAGGTGATTCTCATTACGACAGTGATGATGGGGAGTTTTTGTTCCGTGTACCTGGAATGAATTCTTAGTGCATTAGATGTGTTGATGAACATAACACTGTGGCAGACTGGTACAAAATGAACGTTGAAATGTATAGCTTATTTTTTATAATGCACTGATCCGATTAGAAGCATGATGAACTTTTGAAATACAAATTGCATAGGAACCCTATGGTGGTGATGTTTTTCTTTAATCAGAGAAACAACTTTTTTATTGAAGATATGTGAAGCTCATAAGTATCACCATCAGTCATTGAGTGTATAGAGTAAGTAATAAATTTGTTGTTAAACACTGTATCCAAAGTACATTTGCATATTTTGGTGTAATTTAATCACTTTATGATAACCCCTAAATTACCAAAGGTAATGGCACAGCTTGAAAAGCACTATGATCATTTAATCAAATTCTGTGCCATTTAACAGTAGAAAATCTGGGATGGAATAACAACAATATGAATTAGGATATATTGCTACTCACCACACAGAGGAGACATTGAGTGGCAAATATGCACATTTAAAAGGGGACTAAGCTGTCAGACAGGTTCGTCATTCAGATTTGCAAAATACACACACACTTTTTTTTGGGCCTTGAGGCCCAACAGCAGTGAGTAGCAATTTTGGCTAGGGTTAAGTAGTGGAAGTACAGAAGAAGGATGGGGGAAGATGCTGCAGTGCTGTTCGAAAGGGAAGGGGAAGGGAAGAGACGTGGCAGGGACAAAATGGTGGGCTGCTAGGTGTAGCATTGGGAGGCTATCCTGGAGGGAGAGGGGGAGGGAGGACTTGCAAGTGCACTGAGTTGGCGACAGAAGATGTGTTTTTGTGAGACTGCTGTAGGAGCTGGGAAGGGCATAGAGGCATGTGGAGGCCAGGTGTTACAGGAATGACGTGCTGCAGTGAAAGTTTCCACTTGAATAGTTCAGAAAAGTGGGTTCTGTGGTGGGAAAAATCCAGATGTCATGAACTGTGAAGCAGTTGTTGAAGGCAAGGACACTGCATTGCACAACATGTTTAGCAACTGGCAACTGTGTGGTCTACCTTTCTCTTGGCCACAATTTTACTGTGACCATTCATGCAGACAAACAGCTTGTTAGTGGTCAGTTGTATGCAGAACACCACAGAGTTGCTGCAGCCAAGTTGGTAGACCATATAGCTGTTTTCCCAGATGGTCCTGTCTGTGATAGGGTAGTAGTCCTGCGACATTACTAGAGTTGGTGGTAGTGGAAGGACGTATGGGACTGGAGGAGGACTTTGTCTGATAGCTTAGTCTGTTTTTAAATGTGCCTGTCTCTCACTTAATGCCTCCTCTATGTGGCGAGCAGCAATCTGTTCTGTTTCATTTAAGCTACAATATGTCGTAGACTGTGATAAGACAAATATTGAGTAAAATATATAGTCAGACCCCCAAACTATTTGATTATCAAAAGGAGATGGTTTTGACCAACAAAGCATATTGTAAAGGTTCAACCAGTACTTCTCGGGAAGCACCTCACACTCATCTCGTAGCTGAACGAGGGCTTGGAAGGGAAAGTGTGACAAGATCGAAATATCATGACCGGGTATACACTGGACAGGCCACAGACATTATATCTCCCAGACCTTGGATGGTGATTAGGAATATTCCTCTCTAGATCTCTACACCACAGAAGGAAACCAACGTAGGTCCATAGTAATGGAATATGCTGGTAGACAGAAAAATAATCTAGGGAAAGCAGATACAAGGTACTGTGTCCAAGCAGGGAAGGCCTTCAAAATGAATACGTAAAAGTATCCATGTGCAGTGTAAGGCAGAGTCAGCAGAGAAATTGAAGAGTGCACAAGTAGGCGCAGCACCCAGCAGCATTGAGAGGGTGGTGGCTGCTGCTAATGGGACAAAAAAGACCTTGACTATGAGAAGACTGTGATACTCTGGTGGAAGGAAATTCACCAGTTGGTTAAGTAGAAACCCTACCTTTTCATTGAATAGTACTGAAGAGAGAGAGCCTGTCTCTGTTATTGTGTAGAATTTCATTTGTTAATGGAACAAGTCATAGTTTGGTGCTTATCTCGTGGAAGATAGGACAAGGGTCCATTGATTAATTTGTGAGTTAAACCAATGTGCTAGTGATTCTGAAGTGAACGGAACAACAGCACTTGCTGCTGACAGAGGGCATTAAAACACGGAAACAAGGTTCTAGCTGAGTCTGTAGGCAGTTATATAAAACAGTGTACATAGGTAAGGGGCAAAGGGTTGGACATCTCACATGTCTTTTTTATTAATAGTTCAATAAACTGGCTTAGAGGAGAACTTACGACTTTGGCAGACCAATGATGCCAAATTCCCTCTTGCTTCCATCACCTGGTAAAAATTATTGTGACATGTACCAACACAATGTTAATCTGCCAAGGAGATTCTACACCCTCTCATCTCTGTTATAAAGGTTAATTAAAGTAATCAAATACCCACAGGGTCGTTAATGTCCTGATTGTGCCACAGAGGCCATACCAACCCCATATCAGTGAACTGGACCCGTGCTGGTATGTGACAGTTAATTTTGTGAGTACTCTCTCCCATGCGTTTCTTTATTTTATTTTCATTTTCAGCTGCCCTTAACATATTCCAGAATGATCATAAATTTACAGTAAATCAGTGTTGAATGACTCATACAAAGTTTTATACATTTATCATGTGACTAATTAGTGATTAGTACATAACTAGTACTAGCACTTGGATGGGCGACTGTCCGGGTCTGCTGAGTGCTGTTGGCAAGCAGGGTGCACTCAGCCCTTGTGAGGCAAGTTGAGGAGCTACTTGTTGAGAAGCAGCAGCTCCGGTCTCTTAAACTGACTTCAGCCAAGAATGTGGTGTGCTGACCACATGCCCCTCCATATCAACATCCAGTGATGCCTTAGGGCCAAGGATGATATGGCAGTCAGTTGGTACTGTTGGGCTGTCAAGGCCTGTTCAGGCTGAGTTTAGTATATAATGATACAGGCTGTGAAATGGGTTTAAATGAAGTATATGATACTGCTTTGTCAATTCACAAGCAAACTGTCACCTTTCAATGTAACCAAGAATCAGACTGCACTACAGATCAGTCTGTCACCACTGGAGTCCTGCATGACCTAGTAAGCAAGCACACAATGTGCTATCTGCATCAGTTATTGTGGCAGAGCATGGAAGTTTTGAACATGTCTATCCATGTGCGACTACAGCCAGCACGGGCTGCTGTTTATGTATGTGGTTATGCAGCCTGAGAAAGCAAGTTGCAGTGTAAAATAGGACTGAAACCTATGTGTACTCATTTAAGAAACAGGAGGGTCCAAAAATAGGTGTGTGGAATAAATTTTGGTTGGTTGTAGATGAAAACAGCAAGTCTACTGGGTATGAATAGTGCATTACCTGTTGAACTTTATTATGTTTCTTGTCAGGAATAATTCATGTTAAGAAACACAGTTTGTAAGAAATCTGCACTGACATCTCCTTCAGGAATACAGGTAGCAATACAAGAATTCATTACAGCAAAGTGTGTTGCAATACGTGCTAAAGGTATAAAACTTTAGAATACTGCATATGGTGAATGTTTCAAATAACTATACCAAGTATTAATAGATCTAGGTTCTCACTATGGAGAAGTCAGCTCTACAGATGCAATGCCGCATCCCTCGACTGTAAGTAAACGTGCCAAGAAACAGACTACTGCAATTCGAAACAGCATAATGCCTTCTGTACTACAGGAGTTATAAATAAAGCACAGTTGATACAAGGACTGATTCACAGACTGGTCCAATGTGAATATTGTTTTATTTACCTCTAAATTCTGTGATGTTAAGAAAATCAAAGTGAATATTATGAAAGAAGTAGGACAACAGATGGTGGACTGTAAAATGTTGTCAGACATTTTGCATAATTTTGTTTTGTCATTGGGCTAAGTGTCAATACAACAAAAGCTTTGAAAAATCATGAATGGCTTCCTTGTGCTGCTCATTGAATTACCACTGTACTTAGTCACACTTTTGATGAAAAAACTTATTATTAAATTGTGCCCTGAACATTGCAATAACAATAAATACTGCAAAGTGCATTGTACAGTATGTGAAGAAAATTGGAAGCCATTTAAATCCAAACCACATCAGTGGTCTACTGGTGATCAACATACTTATAAATGTTCTTCTGTTGCAAACAAGTGAATGGCGTGAAATGTTATGACTGTATAATGTTCTTCAAATGTTTTCTTTATGAGAGTAGTCCTATTTGCCTGGTATGGTATTTTTTAAATGTGTACATAGTTTCCTATCACTAACAAGCAGAATTTATCTTCTCTTTGGAAATAATTAATTTTCCCCCCCTGTGATTGTACTGAAACATTTAATTATTTTCCACATAGCCAACAAGAGAGAGAGAGAGAGAGAGAGAGAGAGGCTTGGCCCTCTCTTTAGCAAGAGGTTCCTATCCAGTCAAACATAAAGCAATGAAACTCTCTAGTCACCATAACCTTGATTTTGTTTTCACATTCACTGGCTTCACCGGCTCGCAACCAAACTGTCACCTTCCAGTCCAACTTTGACGTTGGGTTATGCTACAGATCAGTCTGTCACCACAACCTGTATTACAAAAATGAACACAAGAAATGTTGGCAGTATTCTGTTCTTTTTGTATTTGCACACATATGACATCACATGCCACAGCATGATTACGTTATGAGATGAAGTCGATATCTGGTTTTGGTAGGTTCAGTTGATCTGTAAAATGAGCTTATAGCTTTTAGTTGTTGTTGCGCGATCTGCAGTGCAAGTACCACTTTTCCGTATCTCAGCCTAGCAAATTGTTCGTCTTGGGGAAAACTACTGTATTTATAATGTATTTCAGCTCCACTGCATTTGAGAAACACTTGGGCCTTTAATGTGAAAACCATCAAAAAAACTATTTCACCAAAAATTAAAAGTGGTAATACATACCAATTGAAGTTTTTCTATTCAAGTGTCAAAGGTTTTTGAAAACCCTTTTAGTCTACCAGAATCATTCCTTGCCATTTTTACTGTTCTGTTTGTTTCTAGTCACCTAGTATAATCATTACTTCAAACAATTTATCATTTCCTTTATTGTTAACTAGATGTTTTTGTAATTCATCTTTTGAGTTGAACAAACATTGTAAGAAATCTTGAAATGTATTCACAGTTCTTTCTTTTTTATTAGTTATGGCGCCATCAGCCACTAAATGATGAAATGCGGTGTCGATAATTTTTAGTTTGTCCTTTATCATATCTTCTCACATCCTTTTTGAAGACATTTATGAATAGTTTTTTGTACCTATTCAATTTCTAAGCCACTGAAATTAATAGGATATGTCACCCTATTCTTAAGGAAATCGTTATAATCTACATTTCTAATTTCTTGGCTGATGATCCTCATCCTTTCTTTCTTTCTTTCTTTCTACTTTCTACTCTTGGACCTGTTATTACTGTTCATCTTAGGTTTTTACAGTCACTTGACATCCTAAAGTGGATTAAGACTGTCACATCCTTTACAATTACTTGGAAATCAGGACTTTTCCTTTCCATCACATTAAGGGCAGTAGCTTATTTCAGATTCTGTGGTTAGGAAAGTTATCCTTGTTTTGCAGTTCATACAAAGACATCTTGTGAGACCATGATTAGCGTGCCAAACTGAAATAACATGCATTATTTAAATAATTATATTATTAGTAATTATTATTATTACTCTTAGGTATATCCTTTTGTGGGTAACTACTTTCAGTGTGCATTTACAGAAGAAGAGAACAAATGGGATAGATAGCGAGTTATAAGGCAGATCATACATGTTAGACAATTTTTATGAAATTTTTCTGGTACCATTTCTAAGTCATAAGATTAGATATACTTTCCATTCCATAGTGAGGAGATCCTCAGTGATGTGCAGAACATGTAAATATGTTCTGTTTGTTCTAATTTTCTGACAACAACAACAACAAAAAAAGAGAGATACTAAAGTTCCTTCCAAATATCCTAAGTGAATTGATGTTCTTGGATGTGGAATAAATAAAACTCTCAAATATATTGTCATTTTACAAGGAGAGGTCTCCTGGGTTGGTATATACTTTTTGAAACCATCTATACGCTGGTGTAAGTGTAAGTTAGGGCCCCGGGTATCACGACCTGAAGCCATACATCAAAGTGGACTTCATAAGAAAGAATAAAAAAAAAAGCAAGCGAAAAATTTAATATAAACGGACATGACAAAGGATTATAAATAAAATAAACATATTTAAACCAATTAATTAATCAAAATAATGATCAAAGGAATTTAAAAAACATTTAAAAATACAAATTTCAAAGCACCTGAAGGGACTCAAACTCATAACCTTAGCCACATCAGGATTGTACCGTAACCATTACATCATGCCATCACTCGGCATAAACCTATTTATTTCAAGGCTCTAGAGGACCATGTGAAATTCTTATTCATCAATTACTTGCAAACGAGGGGCCCACTTTTTCAGACTCAAGTGGAGACTTGACATACGAAAACACTCACCATGGTTGTCAGGCAGCTTAGATATTCTTCATATGTCTTCAAAAAATGGTAATGTCACCCAGATAGCCAAGACACATTGACAATATAAGGTACTGGAGCAGATTGTCCATCATGTGTGTGGAGGTGCCTGGAATGTTACATAGTCCAAAGTGCATAACTTTGAACTCGTAGAGACCCTCAGGAGTTACGAAGGCAGTCTTGCTGATCAGCCTTTTCAACCTCAATGTGCCAGTAGCCTGTATACATGTCCACAGTAGGGAAATACTTTGGTCCTTTCAGCCAGTCTAGGGTGTTGTCAATCTGCAGCATTGTACAGATGTCTTTTTTCATGATTTGGTTAAGTTGTCAGTAGCTAAGTTGTCAGTAGCCGACGCAGAAACATCATGATCAGCAGTTCCCCAGGGTAGGACCAAGGAGTCTGTGAAGATTCAATGATGTCTTCTTGCAGTATCCTGTCCACTTCCTCTGGTATTATTCATCATTCAGCTGCTGAAACTCTTTATGAGCACTAGCTAATTGGTGAACAGTCCCCAGTGCTGATACAGTATTTTACCATGAGCTACCTAGTCGGTCTTTTCGGCAGTCTTGATTTGAAAGCATCCAAAAATTGTCACAGAATGTGTATTACTTGTGACATTGTTCCTCTGTCAGGTCTTATCCTACAGGCAGTTTGATAGTAGCTTCTTTCCCAGCATTGTCTGTTGTGATGGTGGAGCACAATTTGTTGTCAGTGACACGAACCTGCCCTTCGAGTGGTGGTTTAGCCGTCCTTATGCACATGCCTTTCGAGATGGTGTATGGTTGCTTCTGACGATTAGTGGTCCGAAGTGTTCCTTGGCCATGTGCAGTGCTTGTGATTGTCACTGGCAAGCAGATTTCGTTTGTGAGCCTGAGTAGCTTTTTGCAGTCAACAAAAGCTTCATAGTTTTAGTCATCTTAATTGATGACTGACACTCATGTCAGTGGGATAACCACATCTGGAATGGCAAACAACCACCCAGAGCCATCTTTGTAATATGTGCCTGTTGGAATAACATTGTCAGTATGGAGCTATGATCTTCCACAGTTTGTGACTGCTTGTGATATCTGGAAGATGTCCTGTAACATCATAACTACCTTTGCTCAAAATGATGAATTCAAAGGGCTGTGTTCTGTCATTGATAGTTATTCTTGCAGTACATGTTCCTGTTAGCAGGATGTATTTCCCATTTGTGATATTCAGCACAATCACTTTCATATCACAGATCATAGTCCTCTTGAGCTGGTGACAATAAGCAGTCGACATTACAGAAAAATAAGCCTCTTGAGGGTGATAGCACTGGGACTTCTTGTCTGTTGATGGTGATGACGTCGATGAGATTTCTTGTCATGTTGATAATTATTGTCCGTGGAGGATTCTTGGACTGGCTGGCCATTGATGGTGATGTCGATGAGATTTCTTGTCACATTGATAATTATTGTCCAAGGAGGATTTTCATATTTTCCAGCCTCACTTCCATAGATGGTTGCCTTGCTAAGTTTTCCTGAATTTGGCAATTTTGTGAGTAGTTGATACCTCTGTACAGTGATAGGGAGTGGCTATGGTTTGTTGGGGGGGGGGGGGGGGGGACACCTCGTCCAGGGTATGGTGAAGGCGTCTGCCCACAGGTCGATAAAAAACTCACCTTCTTTCTCTGCAGTAGTGCACAACATCTCCAGGCCATTCATAGTGAAAACAGACTGGCATGTTTCCTCTGTCCTCCAAATGCCTGTTATTATGTGGGGGTGTTTTACTTGGTGGAGGAGTTGATTGTACCTGCGTTTGTCGGACCCTGGATTGCCATTTGACATGGCATGTTCAACAGGTGATGGAGATTGACACAGCTCTTCAACATTATGTATTACCCACTGGGGGAGGGGGGGGGGGTCAACGTTTAAGGCTGATATCTCTTGTGTACTTGCTCTGACAGTTCGGGCTGCCATAAACTACTGTCTGTCTTCCCTTAAAACCTGACTTATGAGAGAAACGATATCATGGCGGTCTTCCACAGCTGCCATAGGGACCGCATTCGAGAGATAATTATAGCTCTTTCATCCAGCTCTTTTCTGTTGCTTTTCCTTGATGCACTGGCACCACTTCATTAATTCTCCTGTTGTTGTGACATCTTCACCAGAAGAGCTTGGTACGTATGTTCTTTGATGCCTTTCATCAAATCTGAGATTTTTTTAGCTTGTGTCATTTTTGGATTCACAATACTGTAGAGGGCCAAAACATTCTTTGTGTGACTTGTTGTTCTGCTAAGTGGACTTGCTGTTGATTGGCACCAAATGTTTTCTTCAGCTCAACCTGTAATTTGTCCCAGCTATTGAACTACTCTTAGTTGTTCTCAAACCATCTCTAGGCTGTACCAACATCTTATGTCATCCCAGTTATGGCATTTGGTGCTTTTATTAAATTCTTTCAGCCATTTCTTTCTGTCCTGAACAGTATATCTGAAAAACACTGAAGGATGCTTGGACGCCTGATGTGCTGATTGGAGCCATAGTGGTGTAGATGTATTGAAGTACTCAGCATATCCACCAAACAATGTCATGTCTAAACCACAATCAAATCTGAGTCTGAAGGCAGGGTCATCAAAGAAATACAACACTTAGCACTGGAAACACGTTTATTATTGACACCTGCATACAGCCAGAACAATTCTGACTTTCTGGTTGTAGAGTGCAGCTATTTATACAAACATTAAATATTATAGAATATACAAACATAACAATCATAAGCTATTTCAAAACCTTCCATATATTATAAGTACAAAATAACAAATAATTGCTGGTGATTGTATTTGAACTGGCAACCCGCTGCACACCAAGCAGAAATGCTAACCACTAAATCACACAGCATTGCAGGCCCCAGTGGCAAATACTGGAACTAGCAGCAGCAACACAATCTGCCAAGAGCCAAGGAGTGGGGAAGTCACATAACCCCATGTGTGCAGGAGCTACAGTCTAATAGCACAGACATTGTTCATGGACACTACAAGCAGTGTAATTTTTTTTTGCTAAGTAGAAAGAATGTACTCACGTGCAGAAGAGAAATGTGAGAGCCTTAGTATTCTATGTAAAGCCTATGCCTATGCGATAAACAGTACAAATTACTATAAGCAGTTGCTGGAATGACATACGTAAAATCTTCCATACTAATGGATTGTTTCATTTCACAATGGTACATATCACACAGTTCAAGAAAAATACACTGTTGTATTGAGAAGAACAGTCTCTTTGACAAAAGACATGGTCAGGCGAGAGCTGTAAGAAATTGTTAAGGCAAATAACTTAAGCCTGGACAGATTAGAGAAGGAAGTGAATTTTTTTGTTCTCTGATTACCTCCCTTCCAACACAGCCTCAATCCAACAAAGTTATTTGGAACATAATTAAATGAAACAGATCAGCAAGAAACATGTAACATTTGTCATTGAAAACTTTGAAACTGTCTAAAAGAAATAACTGTAGGAGACCAAGCAAAAACATCTTTACGCTTTAAAAATATTTTTAAGAGAAACATTGAATTGTGGTGGTTTAATGTAGCAGGGGCTAGAAAAGGTTGTTATACAGGTTGGACTTTGAAATAGTGATGAAGAAAGTGACAGAGACACAGATATTTTCACAGACAGCTGACAACATGTTAAAGACAAGATTTGCTGTGTACAGTATTCACTAAGAAGCATTATTGATAAGTAATACAACTGTTCTGATGGCTTATAAGTATGCAACATGGCCCTAATATTTCCCCGATCTCAATAATCTTTTGAAACAAAGTGTATCTCCAGTTCCTCATCCCTCAGTGGTGGATAACCACAAATCCTAGCACATTTGTTGCGAAGCATGAAAGATATTTCAGATGAGTTACACATTACTCCACGCATTTTTAGTATTTTGATTCATTATGCCCATTCTTTTTGAGTGATTTTATAGTTTATTTATGCTGGTTGTAGTTGCTATTATCAGCTAACCTGTGTGAAAATCTATTATGTGAGAAAATACTCTATGCACAAATATAATATCACCAGCCCGACAATCAGCAAATGGGTTCAAGAGGTTTGAAGCAGCTTTCTTCAGTCCATTATTGTCAAATGAGGGATTTTATAAGATCTGAGGATCCACACTCTTGTCTACTCTGGCTCTTGCAGTGGTACCTCTATTCCACAGAAGTGAAAATACACATATAGTGAGTCATACATTGAATTCCAATATTGTTTGTCAGTTCATGTTAGTTTTCACTAGCCGCACTCATGGAGAAGTGGTGGACAACTGTTCCATCCACACTGGGTAATGTGAACAATATCATACTATATGTTTCAGTGTTATACTTATGTACACTATTTTTAATGTGTGCTATGCTAAATGGTTTTCTAATGTTGCTTGGTTCCATTACAATGATGAATTATTCTGTACCTGTATGCATATCAAAGACAAATTAATGAGTGGGAATTAGTGAAGTTTAGCAGCAGGCAGAACAGAACTTCTAGTCAGATGAGTACAGGGTTGTAAATACAAAATCAGATAGGAGACATACAGTAGTAGGTCTAATAATGAATAACAAAATAGGAATGCGAGTGAAATACTACAAACAGTGTTGATATTCAAGATAGACACAAAGCCAAGACCCAGCACAGTAGTATAAGTGTACAGGTTTTCCAAGAGGAATTTAAATATTCAGGGATATTTGTTTTACAATGTCTGTCTGTTTTCTGAAGGGATAGACATTGTAAAAGAAGTATTTCAAGCCTAGACGGGCAATATGATGATGATAACATTGAACATGTAGTCTCATCTTCTGTACTGGGTGGAATCCAAGTAATGTTGTGAGCATTAGGAGAGTGTGATACATGGAGATTTGGATCAGTCCGGGCAGCATGCACAGATAGCCAAAATGGCTGAGGCAACCACTCGCAATTAGCAGAAAAGCCAGGTTCAAGTCCCAGTTCTGCACAAATTTTCATGTGTTAATAATAGGCAGTATATATTTACCTAATACAGTTGATGTCAAAAAATTCACAATCGGCAAATAAATTTTGTAATATTTAATACAGCTGTGGACTGTCAGCTATATCTGTTCCTTCAAATATGCATGCATATCTGATGGAACAGACATTATAAAACAAGTATTTCTAGTGTAGACGAGCAAAATGATGATAGTAATGTCGGACACGTAGTCTCATTCTCCTTATTGCAGGACTTTAAGTAATGTTGCAAGCATTAGGGAATGTAGACAGTGTTACATATGTAGGTTTGACTTGGTCCGGGCAGCATGCATGAATAGCTGAGTAGTTAAGGCGACTGCTCGTGATAAGCAGGAAATCCGGGTTTGAGTCTCGATCCGGCACAAATTTTCAGGTATCACTAATAGGTAGTATATCTCTACTTAATACAGCTGACATCAAAGAATTCACAATCAGTGAATAAATTCCACAATATTCAGAGATATAACATGAGCGACCACTCAAAGCAAAAAAGTGCATTCATTAAAAGCTATGAGCACCTTTTCAGTAGAAGAAACATGTCTCAAGTTAGCGACGATCAACAAGTACTCATAGCTCTTAAGGTATGTACTTCAGAGACAATATTTACTAGAGTTTTAAATATGCCCGCTTGGTTCAGTGACCGTTTATAAAGTTGAACTAAATAAGCCCTCAGTCACAATTTTTAGTCTTTTCGACCAGGTTTCAACACCTTTAAGAGTGTCTTCATCAGAATTTAAATATTTAAAGTGGCGTGTCACATATAAAATAAATAACAAGCCAGAAGGGCTTTAGTCACAAACATTTTTGAAAAGAAAAGGCGACAGTGTCAAGCTGAGATTTTTTCAGGACTATGTGGCTAGAGACAGTACAGAAATACTCTGATGTTAGGCTAAGGAGGTAAATAGGGTGAAGATAGGGAAATGAGACACTTCTTTGGCTTAAAGGCCTGCTTCTTCACGTGTTGGTAATGAACATGGAGAAGAGCACAGACACTAGTTTATAAATGCAATCAGTGTAAAAGGTAGATTAGGCTTACTGGATTCTCCAAGAAATTACTGGAACAAATAGCCACCCCGGCCTTAGACTTTGTTTATATTTGGATATACACAGTAAAGTATCGTACTAGATACCACACACGATGGACGTGCCAGATCTTGCTCTTAATTGAACCTGTAGGTTCAAGTACTCACCACAGTGAAAGTCACATGTAGACAAATGCACAATGGAGACCAATAACCCCAGTCCAGAGGTACGTACATGCAAGCTTTGCAAGTCCTACTTACTGTACATCTTAACTGAATACAATGGTCACTTATGTAGAATTTGCTATAGGCTAGTGGTCATTGAAGTTTGCTCGATCTGGAAGCCTTCTCAACCTGGAACTCTTGAAGTCTCGAAATCTGCCTTGTTTGGCATTTGAGGTCTTATATATATGGCACTTAGGACTGTTTGGTTATCAATGGGATGTGACTGCATCATTTTTTACCTCATATTTGCAGTGTGAAATCAGTGGTTTCTTAACATGTATGCCCTCTTAATGAACTCATGAGAGCAGCTTGTCCTGTATGTCTCTACCTAAGTCACAAGGCTTACTGCAGATACTCATACTTAAATGATTTTTCTTTTTTCTGGCAGCCTTTAATGATTTGGTCACAACAGCTCCCCTACTGGGAGAAGATTTGTCCTCAAATCTTACACACTAACTTTCCACTTCTGTCTTACAGAAGTTACTCTGGTACATACATAAATTGATGGGTTTCTCTTTTCTTTGTCATATAAACATGAGTAGATTTTTCCACTGCTACAGTTAATACATCCCTGTAACACAATTATGTACAATAAGAAATCACACCATCTCCGTCCATTATCTGCGATCCTGTGATGAAACACTGGGGTTAGGAATAATTTCACTTAGGGGTCGCACTTCTTGTGAGATTTTCCCATGAGCTGGATCACAGTTCACATGCACATGGTCATAACATACACTTCTTTCCACTTCCTGCACTGGCTGCTGCATCTGACATGTCTAAGCTTCTGTTACATTTCTCACTGATATCTTCCTTCTCTGTCCTCTCATTCTGTTTGCTACTGCTGCAAGGGTTAGACGAATAGCGGCAAAGACACTAGAGGGTTGGCCTGTCTCTGAGGACTGATCACAGTGTCTCCCTCACCTGCACATGTTTGCATTACTATACATAAATCTCTCTCGAATCAATTTTAAAGTAGAATTTAGCCTATTCTTTCTCCTTTATATTTCAGAACACATCAACTCCACTTTATCTTAACCTCACTTGCCTAAAGTTAAATAAACTCCTTTAATCTATTCACAAGTACTGTCATGGACATCTTGTTCATTAAATAGAGTACTGTACTACATTTGGTTCACAAGTCCTTACAACACAAAAAGGTCCTCTCCATGGGCTTGTTAATTTCTTTGGCCGCTTTCTTCTCGAAATTGTTTCATGTAATAATACCTTGTGTCCTGCCATGAATTCCTTGGAGTTTGGGGGTGCAATCATAATATTCATTATTGTTCTTCTTACATTCCTGATAAAAACTCCTTGCCATCCAACGCATCTAGTGCATCCCTTCCTTTAGTCTTATTGCACAATCATCATAGTTACATTTTGGATGGATCCCACTGTAGGATGCTGAGTATGTTGCATACTTTCCTGAAAAATAACTCTAATGGAGTGAACCCAGTTGATGGGTGTGGTGTTATAAACAAAAGTGTCAAAATGCATCCATTCAGTCAAGTTTTCCTGCTTCATTCCCACATAATGGTGTAGATATTCTGCTAGCGTTTGATCGATTCTTTCTAGTGCTCCGTTAATTTGCAGATGGTATGCACAACACTGAATCTTCTTGATCTTCATTTAACGATAAATCTTTTTTAGTAGGATGACACTTGTTTACTTTGCTCCTTGGTCACTCAATAATATTGATAGTATTCTGTAAGTGCATATTATTCTCTGTACTAACACTCGCAGTATTGTGTTGGTATCCTATTGTGCTATAGGCTCTGCTACAACAAATTTTGTGAGAATGTAACTGTTACCTTTCTCTGTTATCTGAAGTGGTCCAACTACGTCAGTACTGGTATCATGATCAAATACGTGCTTAAATATTTCTGACAACACTAAGGGCATCTTCAACTTATTCTACATAATCTTGTTCTTCCAGCAACTCTTGCAACTTTGAATGTATTCTTCTGTGTCTTTTCTCATATCTCTTTTATGTTCTGTGCCTTTTAATACAGTCATATGTGTGGTGTCACCGCCAGACACCACACTTGCTAGGTGGTAGCCTTTAAATCGGCCGCGGTCCGTTAGTATACGTCGGACCCGCGTGTCGCCACTGTCAGTGATTGCAGACCGAGCGCCGCCACACGGCAGGTCTAGAGAGACATCCTAGCACTCGCCCCAGTTGTACAGCCGACTTTGCTAGCGATGCTACACTGACAAATACGCTCTCATTTGCCGAGACAATAGTTAGCATAGCCTTCAGCTACGTCATTTGCTACGACCTAGCAAGGCGTCATTACTAGTTTATATTGAGATTGTAATTAATGTATCAACAAGAGCGATGTTCACCAATTATGGATTAAAGTTAAGTATTCCAGAAGCTATGTACTATTTTTGGCTACAATAATTACTTTACCTTGTTCCAGACTTCACGCCAGTCTGCGTGAGCTTAAACGCGTGCCTTTCGGCTTCCTCCAAACCCCGTGAATTGGCTCCTGCCAATTCACAACAATATGTGTGGCCGATTTGTTGGTGTCTACCAATTGGCGAATTGTGAAATTGCTTTAGAACTGCTCATATCTCCTCTTCACTAATTACTGGTTGTTGGTCGTTTTCTTTTTCTTTGTTTAAGTGATCCACTCAAGCCTTTCTTTAATCTGCTAATTTGCGACCTTGTCTCTTTGGTATTCAGTATACTTGTGATGTGTGTGCCTCCTTGCATAGTCACCAAGATTACAGGCAAATACATGCTTATTTACAACTGCTGGTTTCACATTATTCTTTCGGTAAGAGCTGTGTTCTGCACGTTAACCTTGAAATCTTTTCTTCTCTTGGGCCTATGCATATAACTTCACAAGGACACTTTCCCTTCCATCTGCTGCTTATCTTTGTTCCTTGTGTCTCTTTGATGTGGTGTTTTATCACTTCTTATTTCTTCTGCTTCCTCACTCTGGAGGCTTTTCTACTCTCTCGGCTGTAAGTCCAGTCCTACCTTTATTCGTACTGTTAGCTTTGGTGTCACATTTGCCCTTGCAACCTGTTTCTCTTAGCTACCTAATGCCCATTCTATAGGACACTGCTCTTTTTTTCGTGGCTCTATCTCCCACTCCTGCTCTGTCTGTAACCTTACCGATGTGCCCTTAACCCGCTTCATTCCCTATATCTAACTTGTCCTCCGCTATACGAAACTTGTGTTCCACACACACAAACACACCATCTTCTACCCTCAGCATTAACATTGTGGCTCCATGTGTGTCTATTACTTCTTTAGTGTCCTGTTAAGTTTTATTCTTTCGTTGGCGTTACTGACCACCGTATCCTTCACTGCGGATTCCTTTATTATGCAAACTAGAACAGCATTATCTACTATGAAACTTGTGGTTCCTGTGCTTTCCTGGGCATCTTATATTTTCAAAATTGTTTCTGCCTTTGCAGTGTACTGAGCACAACTTTGCCATTCTTTCATTTCCTGGTTTCTGAGTCTTTGTGTTTGCTAGTCAGGCATCAGCATTACACTGTCAGGCTAAGTGTCCTGGTTCTTTACAAATGTAACATATAATGGGTCTCACTTTATCACACGGCCTTTGATGCCCTTGAAGATCACAATGATGACACACCATCAGTTGCATGCCTCCAGTTTCCCCGTGATTACCTCTGCATAGAATTTCCTTTGTCCTTCTCGGCAGTGTTGGAGGATGTGTTGTCTCTTTCTCTGCTCCACCACAATACAGCTGCATGACTTCTATTTCTCTGCCATGTCTCTTCAATTCCTCGCATGATGGCCTCCCGTCTTACATCTGAAACAGTAGTCTCTCGGGTGACTGGATTCACCAAACTTTTCTTTACATGAGATGATAGATGCAAGTTTTGTTAATACTAGATCCACTGGTAGGGCTAGTGTCAGATCCCTTCCCCTTGCTTCCTGATGGTTTTAATCCTCCCATCTTCAATTCCTTGTATGCTGCTTGCACCAGCTTACTATTTACAGCACGGCTTCCCAGAACATCTGATTCCCTCATCACTCCCTGGACAGCCTTTTAAAATTGCGCTGCAATGTGTCAAAGCAACTCGCTCATTCAGCCATACTTTCAGCCCTTTTGTGCCTCCTAGAGAATAATAAACACACATGGTAGGTCAAAGACAGTTTTGACTCATAGTTCTCCAATAAAATTCCCTCTACCTCTGCCCAAGTTTCTGTCCAATTGTGTATGAGTAGTTTACTTCAAGTTGCACCCACAATCCTAGTTTTAACAAATTTTAATAGCACACTGTGACTATGGCTTAGAGTTTGTTCGAATGCTAAAATCACCATCATTTCTATCAAAAACTCTCAGAATTAACTTAAATCCACCAAACACAACTATATGCAAAGTGAGGACCCCACTACCTTCCAGAGTCATATTAGGTGTTTCTGTGCTACATTACGATTCACTCACCATTTTTGTCTGTCAGGCAGCGGTGCAGTATTGGCATTTTGTGCAACTTATTGTTGGAATCAGTGCAGTCAGCACACATGCTGCTGATTCAAGTGTTGGTGGCCCTGACCTTGAGTGTCATAACTGCTGCGAAAGGCATCCTCTCTTGTTTGCTGCTGCAGGTTGCTTATTGCGGTCTCACAATTCTGTGACACAGGATGGTGACTTCCTTTTCTTTTTTGTTTCTCTCCTGCTGTAAACTACAGAAAACTGCTCTGCCTGTTCATTGTACATGATTTACCTCAAAAGCTCAAGCTGATTTGGCCTTAGACAGGCATTGCTAGTTCTAAGAGAAAATTCTGTCTTTCAAACTCTAAGGCACCTTACTAGTATGTAAATATACTCAGTCAGGAATCTAAACCTGTGCTGTATCAGCACTTTTTATCGACAACCACTACATACACAAAAATTAGGTTGACTGATAACCACACACTGAATAATGACAAGGGTTGAGAAACATTAACACAACTATTAGTGGTCTGAGTACAGACTCCCATCACTTGCAACTAAATGCATACTGGTGCAGAGCTGGTCTGACTCAAGAACATTTGCATACAGTGGAGAAGATGCAAGTGGATGAGGCCCCGCTGCAGCAGCCCAACATATTTGTTATTTACCAGCCAGAGGTGCTGGTTGTGAGCAATTGTTGCATACTTGCTTCGCCTGGCCACGCTGGTGCTGGATACAAATGCTGTGGTAGTGGATTGCACAGGCACGCCACCACATCCCTCCCCTCTCCTGCATATGAAAAAGGAAGACATGTCCTCATGGGGATTGGCTGTCTGCTGTCTCTGACCTGGAGGGGTGTATACGCAGAAATAGACAGATGATGGTGCACCGGCCATGGTGATGACCCCGCACATGGAGGCTCTGTGGACCATGCGGCAACAAGAGATGGAGGCAGTGACGACAGGGGAATATCTGCCCAGTGCTCCAATTAGTGTACAGTGTATGGGCAGCCACAGTCAGACACCAGTTAAGGGTCCAGGGCAAGCAGCAGCTCCATCTCGACATCATCAATGCCCACCAGCACATGCAGGAGCCTCCATGATGTCTGACCCCTGGAAGGCAGTAGCGTCTGCAGGGAGGTCCTCTGACAGTGTCTGCTGCAGCTATGGCAGGTTGTTGACCCTCTGAACACGTAACTGATTCAGATGGCAAGATAGTGATGCCCCACCATTTGCTGACTGAAGGTATGCACTCAGATTGGATTGCCCACAGCATATTGTGAAGGGGGTGGCCATGCCACAGGCTGTGGTGGACGATAGAGCAGGTGTGACTGGGATTGTCGGCTGTGTAGAACCACTGCTGGGCTGAAGCTATTCAGTGGGGTGGTCCTGTATGTGCTTAGGAACAGAGGCAACACCATACAGGCAGACAAGTCTGCCAAGCACTTTGCCAATTGCTTCTTAAATGTATGCACCATACATTCTGCCTCACTATTCGATTGGGGGTGAAATGGGGTGGACATGTGATGAGTAATACCATTCCAGATGTAGAAAACACTGTGGGCTATTATCTGTGGCAATCATTCAATTACAAAAATCTGCATTAGTGTCTGCCGAAGTAGAGTGCATGCACATGGTGTAAATAGTGCATTCACCGCTACCAACCACATGGAATGACAAAAAGGACCTGCAAAATCAATGTGGACGTGGTCCCACACCAGATTGTGAGTGGGCTTATGGAGCAAATGTTCATGGACTGCCTCTTGCTTGGCACACTGTCTGCCCCCATGGATAAGCTTCTCAATCACTGAATCAATGCCAGGCCAATAGACAAAATGCCCCACTAGCATTTTCATCCGGATTATGTCCCAGTGGCCACAGTGGAGAAGTGCTAGAATCTGGGACCACAGGACTGGTAATATGACGAAACAGGCTTCATCCAAATCTGTACTAAGGAGGAGTGTTCCAATACCCACTGCCAACTGACTGCAAAGAAGGAAGAAAATCACAGAGTGGGCTAACTCAATAGCAAGCAGCCAATCGGGCCCACCTTGTGACACCTGACAGAGCACTAGATCTTGCTGAGGGTCTTTCTCTATGCAGTTTGCTGTGACTGTGAGCCCAAACAAAACCTGGTGCACATAATCGTCAATTTGGAAACAGACATCTGTTTGTCAAATGCTGGGCCAGGACCAACAGGTAAGCTTAACAGTGCATCTGCATTGGCATGACAAGCAGTGGAACAATAATGAATCTTGTACTGATACGTACTCAAAAATAAAGCCCACTGCTGTAGTCTTTGTGCAGTCCTGTCAGGAAGCCAAGAACGAGGGCGGAACAATGCCATTAGCAGCTTATGGTCAGTGATGAAATGGAAATTGTTTCCATGCCAGAGGTTATTAATATGCATCAACTTCCATGTGAGACAAAACCGTCCAAAGTCTGTGCTGGAATGCATTGTTTCAAGAACCAGCTGTTTACCCATTGTAAAGGTACCAAGACACAGGAAACACATTAGCAATGACTTGATGTGGGCGAATGCCTTGTCACAGTCCATTGACCAAACAAAAGGAACACCTTTCTTCTGCAAGTTGTTAAAGGAATGAATGACATCTGCCACATTGGGAATAAATTTTGAATAATAACTGACCTTTTTTTTTCAAAAATACTTAGAGTTCTTTTAGGTTTTGCAGCTTAGGAAGTTTGGCAGTAGCCAATAGATGATGCTGCATAGGGTGGGCACCATCCTTCAAAAAAAAAAAAAAAAAAAAAAAAAAAAAAAAAAAAAAAAAAAAAAAGAGCCCACGTATTCTAATTCTGCCTGAAAAAACTTTAACTTCTGCAGGTTGCACTTGAGGCCTGCCTCGTACAGTTAAGTGAAGAAGAGTCCAAAGGTTATCAAGATGTTCCTGCCATGAGGACCATGTGACAATAATGTCATCTAGATAGTTTGCACAATAGGGGATGTCACATACTAACTGCTCTAAGAATCTCTGAAAAATAGAAGTGGCACTCACAATGCCAAGAGGCAAGCGTGAGTAACAGTATAACCCAAACAGGGTATTGATAACCATAAACTGTTGAAGTGGAATCCAGAAAAGCTGTAAATACGCCTCTGCCACATCAATTTTTCAGAAAATATTTGTCACCTGCCTGTTTCACAAGGATTTGGTCATCTGCAAAATCAGATAAGAATCCACCAATGACTGAGCATTGATGGTGGATTTAAAATCTCCACCCAAATGAAGTCCCCTGAAGATTTGTGAATGACAGCCATTAACTAAAGGGAACCAGTTAAATGATACCCAGGCTCTGCAACCTGTAAAATTCCTCCTTCATTGCTGATCTCAGGGTGAAGGGAGAGGCTGAACATGTCAAAATTTAAATACAACTGTCAGTTTGAGGGGGATGTATGTTTCAAAATCCTTTTCCACCCCCAGACATGGTGGAAACAATAGACCAAAGTCACAGTATAGGTCATCCAATTCCTGGAACAAAACAGAGTCAGAAACAAGATGGACTGCATCTTGAATTCGAAACCCAAAAGCTGTGACTACATCGAGACCAAAAATGGTTTCCGACGTCGCACTGTCTACTACCAAAAACAGGATTGCCCTCATAACGAGTTGATACTCGGCACCGATCATGAACTCTCTGTGAACAGGTGTGAACTGGTTTCCATAATTGACCAAATGAAGATTTGTGGAGAAGAGTGCAGATAGACCCAGATGTTGATATGTTTCCAGGTTCACAAGGGACACAGGGGACTTTGTGTTGACCACAAAATGGAATGGTTGTTGCTGTTTCAACAGCATAATGTAAATCGTGCTGGGCACGTCAAGCTCACAGCCATGGACTCGTATAATACTATGTACTTCAGTGAACTCCACCTCTGCGTCCAAAACCGGGCTACATGGGGAGCTACAACAGACTACGGCAAGTGGCACACATGGCATGCCTGTGTGGGCAGCAGTTGCGGGAGTGTACATGCAAGCAGTCAGGAAATGATGAGAAACCACAGTGAAAAACAGCAACATCTGACTGTGGCCTGAATAAATTAAAGGAACAAATTGAGGGTGTCTGGGAATGCAGCCAATGTTGTGCCAACAGAAGCACTGATGAAACATCCATGTCAACCTCAAACTGTTTAGACGCATCTTGTGACACTTCAAATGCCTTAGCTGTAGCCAGAACCTCCTCAACTGTTGGATATTCAAAATGTATATCCTCATAACAGACCCCTTGTTTGGAACAGAATGAATGATATCATCATGAATCAGAAAATCAGGGTGAGAGTGTTTGGCAATGAAACCACCATGTGGGTTTGCTTAAGATAATAAGCACTAAGCAAGTCACACATTTAAGAAAATGACAACACTGATGGGTCTATCAATGGGGCAAGTTTCTGAAGCAAATGAAATATTTCGGGCACAATCCATGACAAGAAAAATGCTTTTTGCTATGATGGATCCTCTTCTTGAAATGTTACTGTAGATGCCCCAAGTATGTGTCCCAGTCTTCCTTTGCTTCTGGGAATGGTGGAAAAAGGGGGGCTGTAGCTCCCAGCGTGTTTGTAAATAATGGATGAAAGAAGCCCAACTGCTGCTGTTGTTGCTCAAGCTGTTTCCACTGTTATTGTAGCAATTGAACCAATGCTGGATCCATTTCACTCATGAAAGACATGCCCAGAACAAACTACCTTATTGTGATAACTGCTGTATGCATGCTCTATTGACAACCAATACACACATAAAAATTAAGTCAGCTGATAACTGCAGACCGGATAATGACAAGGTTAGAGAAATATTAACACAACTATTAATGATCCAAGTACAGAGTCCTGTCACTGTCAACTGAATGCACACTGGCATGGAGATGATCTGACTCGAGAACATTTGTGTACGGCGAAGAAGATGCAAATGGACGAGACCTCGCTGGCAGCAGCCCGACATGTTCATATTTGCTAGCCGAGGCACTGGCTACGGGAGACAGCGGCATACTTGCTTCGTGCAGCCACTGCTGGTGCTGGATGGAAATGCTGCAATGGCAGATGGCGTGGGGTTGCTGTCGCCGTGAAGACCCCACCTCTGACAGCAGTTTTATATGTCATAACCTGACATGGATCACAGCATACTTTTATAGATGCTGACACTCAGCGGGATTTGGGGCTGTCCATTTCTTGATACACAAGCAGTTGCAGACAAGAGTCAAATGGCGATGAGGTCAAGCTGAGGTTTTTCAGATCTATGTGGTTGGAGGCAGTACAGAAAGGCTTGGGTGTTAAGCAAAGAAGGTAGATAGGGTGGTGATAGGGAAATGAAACTCAGGGTTTCATGCATTTTACTGTACGGACATTAGTTTGTAACTTAAGTCTGTGTAAAACCTAGATGAGGCTTATTAGATTCTCCAATAAATTACCGGAACAAATGGCCACCCTGGCCGTAGAACATTCCATGGAGGAAAAATATATCTAAAAACAAAGATGATGTGACTTACGAAATGAAAGTGCTGGCAGGTCGACAGACACACAAACAAACACAAACATACACACAAAATTCAAGCTTTCGCAACAAACTGTTGCCTCATCAGGAAAGAGGGGAAGGAGAGGGAAAGACGAAAGGATGTGGGCTTTAAGGGAGAGGGTAAGGAGTCATTCCAATCCCGGGAGCGGAAAGACTTACCTTAGGGGGAAAAAAGGACAGGTATACACTCGCACACACACACATATATTTATTTTATTTTATTTTATTTATTTATTTATTTATTTATTTATTTATTTTTGAGATTTGGGTATACACAGTAACATATGGGACTAGAGAACACAAACCAAGGAGGTATCAGATTCTGTTCTAATTGAACACTTAGGTTCAAGTACTGGTATAATAAAAGTGACATACAAATGTAGGTTCATGTAGAAATATGTACAATGAAAATCAATAACCCTATTCCAGAGGTGCAGGTAAACTTTATAAGGCCTTCTTAGAATACAAGCTTAACTGACGAAAGGCTCACTTACAGGGTGACAATTATTGAACTATATGAAATAAACTTGTCATAACTTCTGAATAGTTTGCATTATGGCGTTCAAACTGCTAGATTGGCCACAGGGCATGATGGGAATTAGCAACAAACCCCACTTTCATTTGGATGGGTTCATCAATAAGCAAAATTGGCCCATTTGGTGGACTGAGAATCTGGATTTTGTAATCAAGAAGTCTCTTTACCCTCAATGGGTGACTGTGTGGTGTGCATTGTCCTGTCATGGAATGATCGGTGTGATATTCCTTGATGGCATGGTGACTACCAAACAGTATGTGAAGGTTTTGGAAGATTATCTCATCTCCATTATCCAAAGTGACTGTGATTTCGACAAGATGTGGTTCATGCAAGACGGAGCTTGACCCCATCAAAGCAGGAGAGTCTTTGATATCCTGGAGGAGCACTTTGGGGACCGCATTCTGGCTCTGGGATACCCAGAGCCCACTGGCATGAGCCTTGATTGGCCGCCATATTCCCTGTATCTAAACACATGTGATTCCTTGTTGTGGGGATATATTAAAGACAATGTGTACAGCAATAACCCCAAAACCATTGCTCAGCTGAAAACAGCCATTCAGTTCATCGACAGCATCAATGTTCCAACACTTCAGCAGATCATGCAGAATTTCTGTATTCGTCTGCTCTACATCATTGCCAATGATGGAAGGCATGTTGAACGTGTCATAACCTATATCCGAATATCTGTAGTGACATTAACATGTTCAATAAAGTGTGTTTACACTGTTGTTTGTAACTAATTTACATTGTTTTTTTTCATGTAGTTCAATAATTTTCACCCTGTGTGTAGGATTTGCCGTAGGCTATTGGTCATCCGAGGCTGCTCAATCTGGAACTCTTGAAATCTGTCTCTGTATATGGCATTTGGGGCTGTTTGCTTACAGATGGGATATGAATTCATTGTTTTTTATCTGCTATTTGTAATCAGCAGTTCATCAGTGCATATGGCCTCTTAATGTATTGATGAATGTAGCTTGCACTGTAGGTTTTCTCCCTAAGTTACAAGGCTTACAGCTAATATTCATACTTTGATGATTTTCTTTTTTTTTTTTTTTTTTCTGGTAACCCTCCAAGATTCAGTCATTACGCTGGTGATGAACACATTTCTCCCAGCGAGAAACCAGTTTGTTGATTCTGTCACTGTAGGATATTTGAGCTTGTTGATGAAGCCACAATCTCACCTCTCCTTGCATCACTTCATCTCCAGCAAAGTAAAGTCCTTGAAGGTATTCTTTAAGTTTTAGAAACAGATAGAAATCACATGTGGCCCAATTGGGACTGTATGAAGGCCGATCGATGATAGCAAATCCAAGGCATCACATTGCTGTAGACGTTGCAGCACTTGTGTCTGGTCTGGCATTGTCCCGCTGAAGAAGAGAGTGCTCCAGGTTGTGGATGAAGTCTTCAAATTTTAAACGCAATTATGGCATGCTGTTTCTCATGCACTGGCATAGTTACATTACACACTGCCATGTTACATGCTACAATTCAGAGCCTGTTAGCAGCAGAGGGCTAGAAATGTGTAGGCATGAAGAATAAATATGTAGAATGTTAATAACATTTGATTTACTCAAAAAGCTTTAACAATTAACATTTTGGGAGGCATTACCTTTCAGTGCATCCCTGTAGCTCCACACATGACATGAGACTGAGATACTGTATGATGAGAGAAAACAAATTAATTAGTTCCTTGATGTAGATAGAAATTTGCTTGTAGAGGAGGATTGGAATTTGGTAATAGGAAAGAGAACAGATGAAAAAATAGTTGTAGACAAAGTATCTTTTTTTCACGAATGCATAGTTTCGCAGAAATATACACAGACAAAATTGCCTTGGGCTTCCAGCCATGTCAAGTGGTCTAAAGTCCATGAGCTTTCAGCCGAGTGCTCCTAGGACGTTGTCAAATGGTGACTGTTGAATGATTGCTGCTGTCATCCTTATGCAGCCGTGCTGCCTTTAGTGACGTCATTGGTGATTACTCCAGTGCCATATATGCTAATGTTTTTGTTGTACACTTGCCCCACCCACTTCAACCTTCGGATTGCTTGTATCCAAGCTGTGCTTAACTGCAGGCCACATTCTTTATTGAGGTGTTATCAGAAATGTTTATCTCAATTGCTTCTTTTATGCTGCTGCCCCAGAAACTATTAGTCCATGAAATAACAGATGTGTTGGCAAATGCAATACAGTGTCCATTTTCTAGAGCATGTTCCACTACCATTGATTTCTCAGGATATGATAAGCAAAAACATCTCTTGTGTTCTACATGGCACTGTTCACTAGTACATACAATCTGTCTGACATAAAGTTGTTTAAACCCACATGGTATTTTATGTACTCCTGGCATTCAGGGGTGTCAATCATCTTTCACGCAGCTCATTAGTTGTTGAATTTTAGGTGGGCCCGTGAAGATCAGATCGATTTTGTGCTTCTTTAGGAGTCAGCTAATCTTTCCTGTTATTGAGCCACAGAACAGCAAAAACACAAGCTTCTTCATGTCCTTCTGCTTAAATTTCTTCAGCAAGATGGCTTGCAAAATCTGGCAGCTGTTGTAGCCATTATTCTTGAATATATTTGCAAGTGGCTCAGTTCCTTCGGAAAAACATTGAGCATCTACGATGGCTTCCACTCGATGTACCAAGGTCCTCAGAACAGAACATTTCTGTGAAGGGTGTTGATAGCTGGTATCATGTGGATATTGATCTGTATGGGTGGGTTTCTGGGAGACACTGTGGCTGAGACCGCATTATCTTTATGGCAGATGAGGACATCAAGAAAGGGCAGGCACCATCTGTTTTTGCCTCCATATCATGAACTTGATGTTGCCATGGATGTTGTTGATGTGATCCAAAGATTCTCCCAGTTCTTCCACATCCATGAGACTAGAAAACAAACATGTCATTGATGTACAGTTAAAAGCAACTAGGCTTTGCAGGAGCCATTTCCATGGCAAGACACATTGACCTAACTTCGCACATCGGAAAGAAGTATCTCATTCGTTGACATCATAAGTGTTGTGGAACAAGCTGTTTGCAAATTTCCCAATGAAACTGCAGAAGAAGTTTGTTGAGAGATGAGCTGCATTGTTTCACAATCCGAGCTGCCACCTTTTAACATGACAAAAACTCTGGGTAATGGTCTTCTCAAGCTGTGAAATGATCCTATCATTGTAGTTCTGCCAGCAAAAAAAAAAAATGGCTCTGAGCACTATGGGACTTAACTTCTGAGGTCATCAGTCCCCTAGAACTTAGAACTACTTAAACCTAACTAACCTAAGGACATCACACACATCCATGCTCAAGGCAGGATTCGAACCTGCGACCGTAGCGTTCTGCCACCAGACAAGGTCAATACAACCATCATTATGAAATGAGCTGACTATGATGTGAAGGTCCAGTTGCTGCTGGAAGAGGAGACACATTGAAAACTATCAAGAGACCTATGCATCCAGAATAATAATAAAGTTGTTGGAACTTTTCAAGCAGTCTTCACTGGAAGAAAATGTTATTAAAAAGCTGCTCCCTCAGACACCTCGACCGCCTACATTGTATGGCCTTCCAAAGGTTCATAAGAACAGCCCACCTCTACATCCCATCATGAGGGCCATTGGATCCTCCAGCTTACTGACTTGCAAAACATCTGGCCAGCCTCCTTACAATAGGTATTGGTCACTGTGTGCACTATGCCAAGAATACAATCGACTTCATTATTCACGTGCATTACTATCAAAAATTCTCTAGATTTTCTTTCCCAGTTATCTTACAACACTGTTGTGTATTTATTTACACACAATTGACATCTTCATATTTTTTCTGTGATGGACAATATTTTAACCAGATGGACGGTGTTGCAATGGTGAGCCCATTAGCTCCAGTTATAGACAACCTGTTTATGGAGTACTTTGAGGACATCGCACTGACCATGGCTCCTGCAAAGCCTAATTTCTTTTATTGTTATGTCAATGACATGTTTACTGTCTGATGTCCTGGACACGAAAAGCTGGGAGAATTATCTTTGAGGAAATTGTAATTCCATCACATCAATAGATCACCTATGGCTCAGAGAATTCTTGGACCACATCAACAGCATCCATGACCTCAAGTTCATGATGGAGGTAGAGACATCTCGTGCCTGACCTTTTCTTGATGTCCTCATCCACCATAAAGGAAATGGGGTTTCAGCCACAATGTTCACCAAAAACCCAGCCACATGGAACGATATCTGCATGCTACCAGCAATCACCACACTCCATAGAAAAGTTCTGTTCTGAGGACCTTGGTACACTGAACGGAAGCCATCTAAAACATTGAAAGCCTTCCAGAGGAACTTTGCCATTAGCAAAAAGTATTCAAGGAAAACGACTACAATAATGGCCAGATTTTGCAAGCCATGTTACCAAAGAAACACAAGCAGAAGGCACCCAAAGAGGACACAAAGAAGATTGGCATTATGTAGGTCAATAACAGGAAAGATAAACTGGCTCCTAAAGAGACATAAAATTGATGCAGTCTTCAGGGCTACAGCTAAAATTTGACAACTAATGAGGCCTGTAAAATACAAAGTACAGCCCAGTATGCCAGGAGTGAATAAAAGACCTTGTGGGTGTGGTAGTTTTGTGTCATATAGATTGTATGTATTACTGAACAGTGCCATATAGAACACTAGAGATGTTTTTGCCTGTGGTATCCTGAGAAATCAGGGGTTGCAGAAAATGCTCTAAAAATAGACACTTCATTACATTTGCAAGACATCCATTATTACATGGTGTAAAAGTTTCTGGGACAGCATCATCGAAGAAATGCTAGAGATAAAAAAATTCTGGCAACACCCTCAAAAAGAAGGTGGCCTGCAGCTAAGCTAACTTGGAACCCAGCCATCAGGAGGTTGAAGTGGGCAAGGCTAGTGTACAATGAAAACATTACCATATATGGCACTGGAGCAAGCACCAGTGACATCACTGAAGGCAGCGCAGTATATAAGGATGGCAGCAGCAATCATTCAACAGTCACCACTTGACAATGGCCTGGGAACACTCGGCTGAAAGCCCATGGATTTTAAACCACTTGACATGGCTGGAAGCTTGAGAGAGTTGTTAAGTACTTTGTTGTTTTTTCAGTAGGGTGCCCACTGAAGTATATTACATATTAGCTATCTCAAATGGGGGTAGTTGCTTTCTGCTTTTACATGTATCAGGACTGTCATTTAGTGAGAGTTTTGGGGCAGGTGTGGGAGCATCTGTGGCCTTTTAATGGGTTTTCAGCAAATAATCACATTCACCTAGTAACAACTGTATGGATGTCAAAACTCGAGGAACAGTATGCACATTGCAATAATTGTAGCGATGCAGAAGAATGCCTAGGAATTATCTGGAGGCAGATAAATATTTTGACAATGACAAATCTGCAGCTGAATGGATTGCTACATCATTATTAGACACAGTGTTTGCTTGGGATATTCAATTCTATACATCATCACTCCATGAGGCAATGTAGTGTTCGTGGTTAAGTGAATATAATATACCAATGTCACGTGTTCCATTTTTATTCCACAAATTATAAATGATAGCCTGTATATGGTTTTAATGAACTAAGATTTATTTCTGCTTTGATATTAATTATCTTTGTAGGGGATGCAGGAAGATGGTGTAGGTTATCTTCAATCAGAAAGATTCCCAACAATTAGTAATAAAATGATATCCATTAAATGTGATGAGATACCGTTACTCAATTTAAATGATGCTTTTTAGACATTGAAACTTGTACGAGTCCTCAAAAATATTTAATTCTGGTCACCGTGCCTCTGAGCAACACCCACGCAGAGTCCAGAGCTGGCCGATGATGCCCACAGAGCCCAAGTCTCGGAGACAACAGCAAACACCGCAGCTTGCAGACTCAGTGGCAGTTGGAGACCACACCCAATGTGGCACACTGAAGAGAACTGTCTGCCGTAGCTCAGTGCTCCAGTATTTAACAAGGAATCGACCAGTTGCTGTCCACACACGTGATGCCCGAGGGCTGGCCAGCAGCAGGGGCTCCTGGCAGACAATGATACAGTTCATAAAGCTGCGACGCTATGAGGGTTTTGAGCATGGCTTATCAAACTGTGATGCAGTACTCTGTTGAGTTGTGAGTAACGTCACCACGGTCTGAATCATCTGACAGGTTCTTTTCTTGGAGCATCACTCTCTGTAGCCTGTTGAACATTTGTGTGACCTCCTCGTGCTGAGTCAATTAAAGAAGAAGAACAGAAATCATAAAACTCTTATCGATAATGCTATGTTTGTTTCGATTGCTGACATTTTTCCCATTGTTCAATAAATTATATTGGATAAGAATTTTAGAAATATAAACAGTACCAAACAATGGGTCAGATGAGTCATTTATCCGAAATTGTCTTTGGTTTCTTCTAGTGAATTTCATTACTGTGTTTATTTTTTCTGACTTCACATTTAATGCTCTATCAGAAACCAGTGGAAACTTTAAGCAGTATTGTCTCACAATGATTGTATATTTATAACCTACAATGCACTCAACAATATACAAAGGCAATTCCCGTAAAAAAGGTATATTTTTTGGAGATGTAAAAACTGATAATATGGTCATTGGTCATACTGTTGTTAGTGGTGCTGCCTATGCTTCCAAATAAGAATGCACATGCTTCGCTCAGGTCCTCAGTCTTGGCTTGACAACCATTCGAAATGGAGCTCTCATTGAATGCTAATGCCAAGTGCAAAGTTCACATAGTTATTTGATTTTTGTATGCAAAAGGTGTTAAACTGGATGAAGTGCATTGCCAGTTCATGAATAGTCATGCATGGTTGTCAAAAATGTTTGCAAGTGTTGTGCAGACATTACAGCCAGTCATTGAAATTCATGACAAAGTTTCAGTTTCCAATGAGGCAGTCGTGAAGATCGAGAAAACCATGTGTAAAGTTTGGAGGATCGTTCTGGATGCTCTCTGTGTTTTGATTCCTGAGGTTTCCTGAAGCATCATCTGCAGGACTGTAATGGGAAAGTTGCAATATGAGACAGCGTGTGCAAGGTGGGTACCATGTTTTCTGACAGAAGACTACAAACAGCTACTGATAGGTAGTGTGAAACACTGAAAAACCTCAGCAGGGCAATTCATAACTGTAGAAAGGTATGTTGGGCAAGGACATAAGCATTCTGTTGTAACCAGATGAAACTATTTTCGTCTGGCCATAACTGTGGGTTCTTTGATTGCTCTGGGAGAAGGCTCATCAAAATAAAACACATGAAATATTAGTTACTTTATTACATTAATGAGTAAAAGATTTCCTTAACTTTGACACAATTCTGTGGCACGGGGGTACTGGATAATTTGCAACTGTCCCTGACTGGCAAAGCATCACTTGTTGCACTTATTAACAAACTGTTCTGTTTAACTGTCACTGTTCTATGCAGTGATGTTCACTGCTGTAGCTGAGGTCTCGGTCTGGGCAGAGTGCTTCTGTGCTCAGCCCTATATTGACCTCTTATGTGAGGGTGCTGCTGTGCTGAGAGAGGAGGTGTGGTTTTCAGGAGTGCCTCCCATACATTGTTGCAGATTGCAGTGAAACCTAGCTAACATCTATAGCATCGATAAGCATAGCCAACTTAGCTGTGGTGTTGCAGTCGCATTCTCCCCCCCCCCTCCCCCCCCCACAAACTCTGCACACTCATAACATATGGCAGATGCACATGACAACGCCAGGGGCAGGACTGAATACAGATGCAGATGAGGAGGGAGGGAAGGTAACTGTGGCAGATGGTGCCCCTCTGCCAGGACCCTAGTATTTACCACAGGGGCGACCAGGAACTCCAGCCAAAAAACCAGTCACTGGGTTCTTGCCCACATCCAGAGACACAGATGCTGAGGTCAGCTGGATGGCAAGGGATCTTCTGGAGGAGTGTGATGACCTTCTGAGGGTGTCTTGTCCCTGGACATTGGTTCGGGCAACTGGTGGAGGCCAGCCCCGGTGGTGTCAGCAGCAGGAGAGCATTCACCTTCGTGGGCACCACAGTGGACGGTGCTGGCAGTGGCTGCCGGACAGCCAGCTGCAATTGCAGGTGTGAACCCCTGCAATATTTTTGGTCTGCTGCAGTACCGACCAGTGACCACAACAACATGTCAGTGTTTAAATGTTGGGCAACAGGCCTGTACAACAACTCATACTGATAATAATACAATCTCACAGTCCAACATTGCAGTTTTTGTGCTGTCTGAGGTGGGACAGACATGGCAGGATTGAACAAGGCTCTCAAAGGCCGATGATATGGCAGCAAATAGAACTCCCAACGCTACAAATACTGGTGGAATATGATAACACCATAGATAATGGCAAGCACTTTTCAAGCCAACTGTAGTTACACTGTGCTTTGTTAAGAGTTTTTTTTAGATCTGTCAGAACAACCAGTCTTACAGGAGAGCATCGCTCCAATCCCAAAAGAAGATGCATCCACAGCTAGTATGATAGGCTTACCTGGGTCAAAGTGAATCGAACCTCTATGATTTAACAAAGCCTCTTTCAATTTCTAAAGTGCATTCTGGCATTTTTTTGACCATGCCAAGAAAACATTCTTCCTGTGCAGCTGGTTAAGCAGAGCAGCAGTTTACACAGCATTAGAATAAATTTTATTCAGTAGGGGTGAGCTTCCCATGACCGACTGGAGCTCCATAATGCTGGATGCCAGCAGACCTCTAATTGCAGCCAACTGTGATGTAGTTGAATGTATACGCTGTGCATTTAGTATGTGACTTGAATAGTTCAGTTCTTCCTGGAAGAAGGAGCACTTTTTCTTGTTGCACCTTAAGCCAGCTGCAGAAAAAACTTGAAATAAACAGTCTAAATTTACTAAATGTTGCACAGATGTACAAATCATGACAACAATATTCTCCAGATAGTACAAGAAAAGGGACCAATGACCGCAGCAGTCTGGTCCCTTTAATCCCACAAACCAACCAACCAAGTACAAGAAAGGACTTACACTGTTAACTGTTCCAGGAACTGTTGAAAAATTGCAGGAGCTGAAGCAGTGTTTGAAACAGAAACAAACATAAGTGACTGTTTATGATAAAGTATTGCTTAGACTCTTCATCCACTTGTAACAATACATATGACTCTTGCAAATCTATTTTTAAAAAACATCTACCATGTCCCAGTCTGTCCATCAATTCCTGTAGAGATGAAAAAGGAAAAGAATCCACTACAGTTTGTTGTTTAACTGTAGCCTTAAGGTCAGCACACATATGTAAACTACCTGAAGGCTTCTTCAGACTGACCAAGGGCAATGCCCATTGCCTTGCAGAAATGGGTTTGATAGCCCCATTATTTTGCCATTTTTGCAATTCCTGAGAAACTCGCTCATGTATTGCATGGGAGGCAGGTTAGGTGAGACAAAATCACAACTGTGTGTCGTCATTCACAGGGCTGTGAGCTTCAACATCTTTTGTCCTTCCTATACATGGTTCAAATATTTCCTTTTACTTACTACACAAGTCAGAAACGTTAGCGTGAGGCACAGAGACTGATTTGCAACACATTGTTCTAAATGCACAAGCTGAAAAAATCAAATAAATCTAATAGAAATATGTTTGCACTGTTTTTGGAATTAAGTACATGATAAGTTACTGGCAAACTAGACATGCCAAGGACTGGAATTTCTTGTCCATTGTAGGCAGGTAAAATAGAAGTAGGCTGTTGTAGCAATGGGCTACTGATTCTCTCATAAATATCTCTGTTTATCAGGGAAACAGAAGGACCAGTAACCAAATGTAACATAACTGCCTTATGTTCCACTTTTAAATGAACAAAAAGTTTGTTCACCTGCCAGCATATTGCAGTGGAAGCTTTTTGTCATGTAGAAGTACTTGCTTCAGCTCGCGCCTGAGTGAGTGGCATCGCCTGCACTGTGAACACTTGTTGACGGCAAAGCTGTGGCCGCCAAGTGCTAGCACGAAGGCAGCTGTTACCCCACCTTGCCTGCTGCATAAACACACAGTGTGAATGTGACCTTCATGTTCATATTGAAAGCCAGGATTACAGCATGGACAATCTTCCCAATGATACCTCAAAAAATTTCGAGGACATGATTTTTTCCCAGAGTTTTGTAACACACATCTACTCTTACTGCTTGAGCTCTATTCTGAACTACGTGAACTATTCTGTACATGAGACTGAGTGTCTGGTGCACTACAAACAACTGAAACACAAGGAGCCTCAAAATCAACCTCTGTTGAGTCCACGATTGTTTGATTCAACAATAAAATTTTTAAAGCAGGGTCTGGCAGTTTGAGAATTGCAGCACGAATGTGTGCATTTGATATATTCTGCATAACAACATCATGCATTATAACTTCACAATAGTTATTGCCACCAAAACACTATCTTGTGATGTGTGGTAAGACCTCAGAGTCCTGCTATCTGCCGTTTGGCTGTCTGAGCCGGCTGCTGCTTCAGATGAAAAAATTTAAACCAAGCAGCTGCTACACAGATTTCACTGTCAGAATAGTCATCTAACAATTGCACAAGGGTATTGTACATAACATTTTGGAAACAGGTGTGACACATAGTTTAACACAGTTTGTAGACTTCAGAACCAATGATTAGCAGAAAGTAAGCATTGAAGCATAGTGCTCTATACTCGTAATTCTGTAGGTGGCAAAGTGCACCTCTAATTGTGCCTTGTAGTCCAACCATTCTTTGTCCTGGCTGTGGTATTGGCAACATTTTGGGGCAGCTACTGGCGACGGTGCTGCTTGTTTGTTCGGTAAGAACATCAGTTGTCTGACAGTGAGGAGCAGGCATTCAGTCTACTGTGTCTGAAACTGTGTGATTTCAATTAAGAGACATTTCCTGTGGTGGCCCAGATATGTTGAAAAATAGTACACAAACAAATACAATTGACGAGAAGCAGAGAAACAAAATTTAGAAGAAAAAGACATGTGCAACAGGCAGGCAGCTAGCATGAATTACAAGCTGGTTAAAGTTTGATCATTGTCACCATTTGTTATGACCAGATGAAACTACTTTCATCCAGCAATAACTGTGGGTTCTTTGCCTGCTCTGGGAGAAGACTCATCAAACTAGAACAAATGAAATATTATTTCACTTTATTCCATCAATGAATAAAATATTTACTTAACTTTGACACACTTTCTTGCTGCAGACATACTGGATAACTTATAAAAGTCACTGACTACTGAAGGATCACATGATGCACATATTAACAAATGGTTCTCTTGCAGTATAAAATGCAACATTTACAAAAGTATTTTTTGTGGTGTCACCGCCAGACACCACACTTGCTAGGTGGTAGCTTAAATCGGCCGCGGTCCATTAGTACATGTCGGACCCGCGTGTCGCCACTGTCAGGATCGCAGATCGAGCGCCACCACACGGCAGGTCTCGAGAGACGGACTAGCACTCGCCCCAGTTGTACGACGACGTTGCTAGCGATTACACTGACGAAGCCTTTCTCTCATTTGCCGAGAGACAGTTAGAATAGCCTTCAGCTAAGTTAATGGCTACGACCTAGCAAGGCGCCATTTGTAACATTGCATGTATCTCAAGATAGTCTCACTTGTATCATCAAGAATGCTGTATACAAATAAGGATTAAAAGTTAAGTATATTCCATAGCTACGTTCTTTTCTTTATTGCATTCATTACGAATCCTGTTCCAGACTTCGCGCCAGTCGGCGTGTGTGTACGTGTGCCCTTTCGGCTACCCGTCACTGTGGACTGGCTGCCCTGTCAGTCCACTACATTTTTCATCAGAAACTTTAACTGTCACTGTCCTACATGATAATGTTCATTGGTGTTAGCTGAGGTCTGGAACTGGACAGAGCACTTCTGTGCTTGGCTCTGTTTTGACCCCCCAGTGCAAGGACGCTGCTGTGCTGAGAGGAGAGGCATGGTCTTCAGGAGCACCTCCCATATGTCACTGCAGACTGCAGCGAGACCTCACTAACATCTGTGGTAGTAATATGTATTGCCCAATTTGGTGTGGCACATGATCTCTGGATGATACACACTTTCTCCACAACACTCTCTCACGTGTCACCCTTTGAACTTTGTCTTCTGCAACAGTTTGGTTGTAATGTCATCATCCTTCCACCACATGGTCTGGACTTGGCACTGAGCGACTATCAACTGTTCCTGAAGTTGAAGGAACATTTGTCTGGATGGCACTTACACTCCAACAACAAGGTGAATGACAAGGTTCAACACTTCCCGAAGGACATGACAGCAAGCTGATATGACGTGGACATTGCAAAACTGCCACGACATCTACAACAATGCATTCACTGAAATGGTGATTACATAGAAAAGTCTAAAAATATAGGCTACCTTACTTTCAGGATTTCCATGGTATTATGTTTTTATCTATTTTTGTGCATTTTGTTGCACTTGCTTATTACTGAATATAAGCCGCTGGTCTTTGTAGAAAGTAGCGTCCATAAAACTGCCTGCATTTCACTTTTTTTTTGTGATACCACGCCTCTGCACAGAACAAAACTGGTGACAAAAATAGTCTCAGAGACACAAGCAGCCTGTAATATATTTATGTACAGTACGGCTAAGCTATGTAACATCATAATGTCTCCAAGTATGCAATGCTCTGTGTTTGATGATGTTTTGTCATTGACTTCTGTCTGCTAGAAAATACTCAAAACAGAAGCATTTCAGGCACAAAGTGTCTTTATAAGAGAACAAAATGGAACTTTCTTGGCTCGGCATATTATTGTTAAAAAAAGCAAAAACTCGTTCTCAGAAATCCATGTTTTACAGGAAACTAAAAAATCTTTCAATTTTTTTTTTTTTTTTTTTTGCACCTTATCTCACATATTAATCAAAATTAATGATTGAAACATCATTTCAAGATTTTTGTCACCAATTATGATGAAAAATACACAAATAGTTTAAAGTTTCCAGAATGAGATTTTCACTCTGCAGCAGAGTGTGCGCTGATATGAAACTTCCTGACAGATTAAAACTGTCTCCTACTTTCCAAACTTCACAGAAGCTCTCCTCTCCTACCTTCCAAACTTTACAGAAGCTATCCTCTTGCAGGAGAGCTTCTGTAAAGGTTGGAAGATAGGAGATGAGATACTGGCAGAAGTAAAGCTGTGAGGGCAGGGCGTAGTCGTGCTTGGGTAGCTCAGATGGTAGAGCACTTGCCCGCGAAAGGCAAAGATCCCGAGTTCGAGTCTCGGTCTGGCACACAGTTTTAATTTCTCAGGAAGTTTCATATCGGCGCACACTTTGCTGCAGAGTGAAAATCTCATTCTAGTCTCACGCATTGTTCTTCAATCAAATCTGTTAAATATTTGTACAAATATGTGTATAAAGCACATGAATGCATGGCTTTAGAACTGCATTCAGATTCTGAAGGTCAACAACAACTCATCATTGATGAAGTGGAGACTTGAGCTGTAGTTGTGAGGCCATCAGAGGCGATGTGGCAATTACACAAACATTGAAATTCCCACTGATCTCATACAATTGAGCAACTGCCTGTCCACTTACAGGAAGAACACATGGTGTACTTTCAGGTCGGATATGACGCTGCTGCTAACCTTCAAAGAGATTCCAAACTCATGTCATTGTTTAAGTTTTGCAATGATAATATTATCATCTGCAAATCATTTTACTATGAAATTCCAGAACATTTTGTGTGATCAAAAGGATAATGGATTATTCACAAGAAAAACAACAAGTGCTTTGAACATATCTATACTGTCAATCCAGCCGACACCATAAGATATTACCTCTGAGTACTACTACTACAAATCAAAGGACAGCAGTCACTTGATGATCTGCACACAGTTGTTGGGATAGTGAGGGACTTTCTCCACACTGAAGAATGACACTGAATGGAAAGAATGCTTAGAGGAGGCTGCCAGACACTAAATGACAATGCAACTGAGATGGCTTTTTGCATCATCCACATATTTTGTTCTCCTGCCAGTACATCCGAGTTGTGGACAACATTTCAAGATATACTTTCAGAAGATTTTCGGAGACAAACATGTTACCTGAAGCCTACAACCTCACACTGCTAGAACTGGAGGATGTTTGTAAATATCATGCCAAATCTTGCCAACAGTTCAACCTGCCGACCCGTGTTGCAATCATCACACAACACACAATAGAAGCTTACAACATAGAAAAAGAATGTATGAAGAGCAAGACAACTTATGAAAAATTTAAATGAGAAACAGAAAGAAGTAGCTGAGGAAGTCTCGCATTCAATAATAAATAAGATTCCCATTTGTTACTTCATCAATGGGGTGGGAGGTTACAGTAAAACATTTGTCCACAATATTTTGTGCCACATTTTATGATGAGAAAACAATATTGTTTTAACAGTTAGATGGAAAGGCATTGCTGCCAACCTCCTACCAGGAGACACACACACACACACACACACACACACACACACACACACACACACACCAGTCAATTTTCAAATGACCTGTACTCATCTTGAACACGTAGGTCTCACCGTTTTGCAGTCTCACCAAGGGTGCACGCTTCCTCCATGCTTCTGATCTCATAATTTAGGACAAGATTTCAGTGGTTCCCAAAGATGCACTAAGTGTTGTTGATTGGCTTTTAGTGGACATAATGAATAATAATCTCCCTTCTGGAGGCAAAATAATTCTGTTTGGTTGAGATTTCCATCAAGTATTACCCATCGTTAGACATACCAATAGAACAGCCATTGTCAAAACTACAGTTAAATGATCACCTTTATGGTCTCTTGTTAAAATTCATAAGCTGACTCAAAATGAGAGGGTGCATGATGATCCCGTTTCTGCTCAATGGTTACTTTAATTGGGTAATAGTGATTTAGAAAATTAAACAGATTACTTCAGTGAAGTGATCAAATCCCCTAAACATTGTTATTGTAATTACCACTTAAATAAGTTTCACCAAACTCCATCTGCTTAGTAATAGGAGGTGAGCAATTGACTACAGACGCTTTTTTTTTGTGCCAGAAAATGTCGTATATGAGGTCATATAATAAAGAAATGGAAATGATGCTGCAAATTTGTGTAGTAGCAAAATATGTTAAATTAGTGATGCTCACCTTGAAAAAAATACCAATTTGAGTCCTCATGTCTGTATTAATTCCTTCTATTGCTCAAAATATTTCTGTAATTTGTTATCATTTAGGCTGTGGAGGAGATCCATTGATCTCGTCTTCTGGCATAGCAGAACAACACATCGGCAGTAAACTGATTGTCCGATTGTCCACTGCCACTGAGTTGAGGAATTTTTGGAGAAACTTAGCACAGCCTAAGAACACAGTTCAAGATTAAAAAAAGAATTTCCCCTACACACCATGACAAATAGTTCCTTAGCAATGTCAGTAGTCTTTTGAGTCAGCTAGTATACTGGAATGAACAGGAATCTTAAAATAAAATTATTTATTTACAGCTAACCACTCAACTGTGTGGTAACAAATAGCTGTAGGCCAATGGTTGGAAAGTTAACACAAGAAGCATGAAAGTGCATCCCACAAACTCCCTACATTTATCCCCACCCTACATTACTGCTTAATGGACTGCAGAAGATACTTTTCAAACAACATTTTTTGAGATCCACATTAAACTATGTCCAACTGTCATTTGAACAGTACCTCCATTAAGTGAAATGCAGGAAGATCTGCAGTGGATAGGCACTTGGTGCAGGAAGTGGCAAATGACCCTTAACATAGACAAATGTAATGTATTGCAAATACATAGAAAGAAGGATCCTTTATTGTATGGTTATATGATAGCAGAACAAACACTGGTATCAGTTACTTCTGTAAAATATCTGGGAGTATGTGTGCGGAACAATTTGAAGTGGAATGATCATATAAAATTAATTGTTGGTAAGGCGGGTGCCAGGTTGAGGTTCAATGGGAGAGTCCTTAGAAAATGTAGTCCATCAACAAAGGAGGTGGCTTACAAAACACTCATTCGACCTATACTTGAATATTGCTCATCAGTGTGGAATCCGTACCAGGTTGGGTTGACAGAGGAGATAGAGAAGATCCAAAGAAGAGTGGCGCGTTTCATCACAGGGTTATTTAGTAAGCATGATAGTGTTGTGGAGATGTTTAGCAAACTCAAGTGGCAGACTCTGCAAGAGAGGTGCTCTGCATCGCAGTGTAGCTTGCTGTCCAGGTTTCGAGAGGGTGCGTTTCTGGAGGAGGTATTGAATATATTGCTTCCCCCTACTTATACCTCCTGCGGAGATCACGAATGTAAAATTAGAGAGATTCGAGTGTGCACAGAGGCTTTCCAGCAGTCATTCTTCCCGCGAACCATACGCGACTGGAACAGGAAAGAGAGGTAATGACAGTGGCACGTAAAGTGCCCTCCCACACACCGTTGGGTGGCTTGCGGAATATAGATGTAGATGTAGAAGTGTCAAACAACCTGAAAGAACATTAAAAAAACGAAAAAAGATAATAATTCTTTATTTGTGTGATTTATGAATTTACAAGAATAATATTTTCAAAAACTTCTGAAATGTCACAATGTTGATGCTGAGTTTTTATTTCCAAATCATATTAAACCATAATTTACAGTTCTAATCAATAAAATTATATTTGTTTTAAAATTGTAACACACATATTATGCTATGCTATGAAATTACTTCACACAATGAATAGATTCTTAAATTATTTAAAAAACCATTATACTGTATTAAAACTGAGCCAGTTCACACTTTTAAAATTGTCAGACAAAATAAGGCACATGAAAAAGAAACCTCTCTGTGTGTACATGTGCGCGTGTGTGCGCCCACATTTGTGCAAATACATCAAGCCCTGATGATGTACGGATAAGACAAGCGAGTTATAAACATTGTAAATACGTGCACATAATTTGCAGTTCACTAAACTAATATGATATGTAAAAAAGCCACAGTCACAAAGTACAGAAATACTATTGAGAAGATATAAGCTTTCACATCTCATTTGCAATTCTATAAGCACAGCCCACGGAAACAAATTTTTATTTTAACTGCTAACAAAATTTAAAATTACATTTAAATGCAAAGAAAAACAGTTTCATTGTGGTCAGCTATCTTACGGTGATGGTTTTGCTGGTTACTAGGTTACTTTTTCATCTGCATATCTGCATACTTATGAAATAATTTTTATGATATAATTTAACCTCAGTTTAGTTTAATTACGTGCACATTCTGCTGAACATATTTGCAGTATCTTGCTGTGATGTAGAGCATCTTTAGAGTTACACATTTTCTGAGATAAATTACTTGATTAGCTACATGATAGGGTTTTACATTAATCTTAATCTACATCTACACAGTCCATTCAGAAATTCATTGACGGAGTGGGAATGATGTAGCAAAGATTTTATTTTTTCCTTGGGTTTCAATATATTTAATTCATAAGGAAATTGTCAAATATTTTTCGTGCCTGGACAATTTGCTCCCTTCATGAAATCAAAAACCACAAATGATTAACAAAATTTTAGATCATAACAATGTCATCAGGATTGCCACACAGAATCCTACAGAAACCACTGTGAAAATTTACTGCATTTTTTTTTATCGGAATATTGGAAGAAATTATCATGAAGGGGAAAAAAATAAACTTTCAGCATCTTTTTGCGGCATGTTACAAATGATAAAACAAAATAAATTACTCTGAAGTCAAAAGAAGCAAGAACAACCATACTGCCACACACTGCTTTCCTTTTTCTAAAAATTTTGATTTATATTCTTGCTTTCAAAATGTTTTCTTAAGATACTTATTGCATGTTACAAGCATTCTGATAAAAAAAGGAAATGCAAGCTCTGATAAAGTGCAACAGAAATCTATTCAGTGTTAACTGTCAACTCATGACTACTTCTGCAGTATCAGCCATTTGTAAATGATATTCCTAGGTTAGACCTATCTTTATCGTTATTTTATTGAACACAGTCATGACAATACTGAAGAAACAACTTTGTTCAAATTCTGCTTACATGTTGACACAAGAAACTTACTGCTAAGTGACAATAGAAAGAGGACATTATAAATAGAGAAAATGAAATTAAAATTGACAGCAAAAGAAATATGTATCTTATAAGAATAAAATTATGATCTATTTCTGAAAAAGATCTTACATCAGAAACAGTTGTATCATGGATTTTGATCTAATTATGTGTTTTTATTAATTTTAACACACACTGTAATTCAAGATAAATGTTGACTTAATGTTTTCAAGTCTTCCCTTTTGAACACTTAATAATTGAGTCATGATAACATGACATTTCTGGATGTAACATGACACGAAGAAAGTTTTGTTTCTTATGACACAAACAAAAAGTGGAAGTGGCGGATTACAGGTATTAGGTATATACAAATCTGTCAGTGTTCTGCAGCTTCCTGGTAGTATTGCCTATATGTTCAATAACTTCTCAGGTGCATACTTTATTTTAAAATTGTTCTGATATAAATTTTAGCTGATAAAATTTACCACAAAACAAAATTAATTACCTCAGACTCACATGGAACAACAGTAAGTGAATGCCACATAACCTAACTAAGGAATAGTTGAAAAGAGATTCACATTTATTGGTGTTGCTGAGCTGCAGGAAATTCATAAACTGCTTGAAAACATAAGAGCACCCCCAAACAATTTTTCTTGACTGACTATAAGAGAGGGTGCGGGGAACATATAAGACAAGTTCTACACCACACACAGATTGCTTTAGTTGGAGGAAATGAGTAAGCTCCATCTCACTAATGAAGTTCTACCAATTAAATATTCCATATAGACAATTATGATCATTTTATAAAGAGGAAGATATGCTTTATGGGTTTTACTGCTTAGAAGATATGCTTTACAGGTTTTACTGCTTATTATAAGCACCTATCTTTACAAAAGATCAGCATTAAAAACGAAAACTGCTCATGTGCTATAACAACGTTAAGCTCCAAAGGTTGGTGATGCAGATATGCTGTTTTGTCAAAGTCATTCAACTTTCCCCAATTGAGAGCTAGGAACCTTGGGTGTTAAGAAAGTGTGTATAGTGTAAGATTGTAATGCTCTACTGGAAATGAGACAGTTCTGACTATGCAATATACTCACTGCACTCAATTTTGGAAAAACATCATGAAGATTAAAAAAATAAATAAATAAATAATTTGGAAATCATACGAAGCACAGCCTGATATATACACCATGTAGATAGACTAGGCCCATAACTACATGAAATTGGAATACATTTATACTATTTTTACCATGGAAACCATAACCATGGGCTGTGGCATTATATGCATCGAAGTCATGAATTGCATAAACAGTAAAAAATGAAGACAATTGATTACTTCAACATTAACAAAGGACTTTAGAAAATGTATCTATCTAATTTCGACTCATGCTGCATATTTTTGTCAGAAAGTGCATCTGAAATTATCCCATTTTCAGTGAGTAGGGACAATAAATACAAACCCATAAAATAAAAATGAAAGATTTAAAAAAATTAATGGACCTGGGATTTTAATTTTTTGCCTCTTCTGTACTGGAAATTAATTAAACCAATATTTAGCATTCACCAGTTGCTTTCTTGGTTGTCACACATCATATACTCACATCTGAAGAATACCAAGTCAACTAATTGGCAGATTCAAGTAAAGCAGAGTAAGGAAAATCTTGTTACAAACCACTGATCTCACCATAAAGATATGTGATATCACCCTAGTCTTTCAGGTTCTGTAACTTTGGTGGAATAATTGTTTCAGAAAATTAAGACTCTGAAGGTAGCTTCAAACATAAAGAACGAAACTTTCTAATGCGTTAAAATTATACACCAGACAAGAACAGTGAATTGTGAGTTATTAGTTGACATACATTACTAAACATTTCAGTCTAATGCAGGAGACCCACAAAAAAAGTGATAAAACTAACGAGCAGAACATCACATATTATCCATCCTTATAGGGGACCAATCATCATATTGAATGCAATTTTGCCTTTTAATACAGTCTAAATTTTTATTTCTATATATTGCACAGTCTGAGCATACAATCTCAGTCAAATCCATTCCTTCAGCTTTCAGAAGCTATGGTCATCCTGGCTAAAATATCTGGTCACAACTTACAGGCAGACTCAAATATTCAGTTTGCAGTACATCTCTCACACTTGATTAACAAAGCATGCCAGAGAATCTCTGTGGAATTTGGAAGGTAAGGGGTTGGTACTGGTGGCAGACCGAGTGATGCCATCTAAAATACCTGGCTAATGCAGTAATAGCACTGTCCATGAAATGCCTGAGCCCAGGTACATGTCCCAGTGTTGTACAACATTTAAGTCTGTTAGGAACTGGCAGTTTCATATATATTGGCATTTCACCAGATCCTTCATGTAGGTAGATAAAGAGCTGTAGGATTTCATACATGGAACTCAAAACATTACTAATTTTGTTCATAACAACAACAAAACTGTCTGTGATATTGATAAAGCATTTTTTAAGGAATGAACAGTCTAATGGCACATCTTAAATCTCCTCTTCATGTAGACATTAAATAAATTAACATTGAGTACCCACATTACAATAATTACTATTATTAAATAATAATATTAAGACAAAACACTCTCTAGCTTACAGCTCAAAACCATCAAGGTGTCAGTCACAAGATTTAATTCTAGCATAATGTTGAGGTCTAATGATACTCCTAACATCACTGTTATTATACGCATGAGCATAAATTAGTTATAAAATAGTAGCTTAATATCACAGATATTCATAGCAACACACTGCTCGTCATAGTATCGAGACGGAGTGAAGCATTTTTAGCTCATTTTATGCTGATTTAATGTCTGTGGTACACTATGAAACCAATCTTTCTGAAAAATAAATTTAAGTTATATAACACAAAAGTCTCACAGATCAGTTCACAGTTTGATTTTTATCACTTACAAAACTGACTGCACTGTACAATGTCCCACAAGAGATAGATAAAAATTTATCAACACAAGTAGAGATGTATAAAAAGTTAAAATTATGGTAACATTCAATTGTCAGTGTTTTTACTTTTTGTTAATCGAGGTTCGATGCGCATTGTTTACAGTAATAAGGGGAAGTAAGCGCTCAGTAAAGCAACTGTAATTTCTTTCAAGTTCACGCTGGTAATCTCTCTGATCTGCACCAATCAAGTTTCTATTCTTCTTCAGAGCATCATTGCACCTGTAGGAAACCAGACATGTTAGTTTATGGAAGCAGTATTTTAGGACTACTATGCTACAAGATCTATGGAACAACAGAAATGAATATGATTCTGTATACAATTAGCTTACATTAGTTATAGTGTTTTCTTTTTACCCATGAAACCGACTTACTTTTTAGAAAAATCCTTGAAACAAAGGCGTAATTTGTTTTGAAGTTTATTTGGAGCTTTCTGTCCACTCAGAAGCTCAGAAAGGAAGACAACAGCTATTTCCATGGGCCCTTGATTTACAGTTGTACCTAAACAAAACAACTTTAATCAGTTACACAATTTATATAAAGGTTCTGGCCTACTACAGTCTGCAAACACACACACACACACACGATGAAGGTTAAATGATAAAATAACATCGTAAAATTATCGATTTGAAGTCTGAAACTTGCAGAAATGCCTTACAGTACACTGAGGAAAATAGTTCTTCAATTTACAGCACCAAAAGTTTTAAATTTTCACAAAAATGGTTTATTTTTGCAATAGATACAATACTGCTTAAGCAAGAGTGCTCAGCCAAATGGTCAGCATTAAGAAATCATCAATGTAAGAAAAGAAGCACAAAGATAAATACTCTATTATCAGTTAGCAGCTTTTCCAAAATTTGTACACAAGGGCCTAGTATAATGATAGATAAAAAATTTCTTACAAGGCAGCACACAGTTCTGGAAGCAAAATAATCATCAGAAAAACATGTCATATATGCATCTGGGAGGTATTACTGCTGTTTACTACATATGACAATAAAGTCTTACACCTTACAAATAATTCTGTCTTTTACTGATCAGTAGTCTCTCACAAGGACCTTTAGGTAATCCGAGATGTGTTACGCTATGAGTACTCGAAAAAAGTTTGACTAACAGAGGAACTGAACTAATAAATGCTATTTAACATCATATCCCCCCCCCCCTCTTTCTCTCTCTCTGTCATAGTCAATGGCTCTCCTCACCATGATGCCAGAAATAACAATGCTGTGTCTCTCGAAAACTTTGGAAGAACAGGGCCTCTCCCAGGTCGCCATTGTACATGGTGATGATGGTCATCTGCAGTAGTGACAACTGTGATTAACTCTTGAACACAACCCAATGCCATTCACCAGCATTCCATACCTCTCAGCCACAGTACCACTCCAAATGCAGCCGTTTCTGTTGTGATGTTAACAGCAGCCTGCTCATGAGACTGTAATTCCATAGTCCAGCTGCTGCTAGTCTAGAACAATGGAGCAAGATGACACAAAATGTTTCATAGAGCCCATTACTTTTAGGCCACTGTCACATCTGAATGCTCCAAAAATCTGGATGTTGCACAATTTGACCAGCTGGCCAAATGAAGATCTCTTTCCAAACTCTGTCAGGTGCTTATAACACTATCCCACATGGGTACATGGCAGACTCTCCATGTCTTTCACAGAGTACACTCAACATCTGAAATTTACTTACTGTACCAGGCCTAGTAACAACACAAAACACAAACAGCACTTATGCAATCTGAAGGGTGTTTCTCTGTCACAGAGAATTGCAACTCAAATACTTTATATACCTGCCAGCAGCGTGAACATGCACAAAGTTACATTGACATCCGACTAGATCTTCTGAGTGCTCCAATTTTTTTGTCACGCAGTGTATTTTAATATTTACTGTATATGTTGATACTGTACTAAATGCGTGCTTGGTGAAGTGCTGGTGGAGCTGTTGTTGTGCCTGTATCACCAAACACCATTTCAGGACAGTATACAAACTCCACAAACATTCTTCCACCATACAGTTTATGTTATGTAGTTTTGTCAACTGTGGGATTTAGTTTTCGGTCTATGGTCACGGGTTATATTTGTCACCATCTGGCTCAGCGTGAAGGGGTATTTAATACAGAGGTTTGAGAAAAATGTGGAAACACCACATGCCTGAACATAAAAGAAGATGCTTGCAAAGTCTGCATAATATATTTGACCATGAACAGCACCTGTGCAACGTCCTCAATATGTTGCATGCATCAGTCGTGGTCAGGACTGTGTTCTATGTAACTGCATTCAGCAAAAGCGGAAAATCATCATTCACTAAGTCACAATATGGACGAACGGGTGTGTTGAGTGAACATGACAAACAGTAACTCAGAAGAATTATGACAAAAAGGAAGAGGATGAAAGCTGCAAAAAGTTACTGCAGAACTGAAACTCGCACTCGTGGACCCTGTCAGCACCAAAACAACACAAAGGGAGCTCTATAAGCAGGAAGCTACAGGAGGCGCTGGAACTTCAAAACTACTCATCAGTAATGCAAATACCCGTAACAGGAAAATGTGATGTCAAAGCCATAAAACCTTGACTATGGAACAATTGAAGAAACTAATTTGTTTGGATGAGCCTTGTTGCACACTTTTTCTAACTTCTGTCAGAGTTTATGTCCCAAGAGTGAAACATGGTGGTGGTTTGGCCATGATTTGGGCAGACATATCGTGGTACTCCATGAACCCCACAGGGATGCTATGTTTCAAGAGAAAAGGGTCGCTGTTCACACAGTTTTCGTCATCCAGGACCACTGGTGTGAGCACAAGAATGAACTGTTGCACCTCTCATGACCACCACAGTCACCAGATCTCAATATCATTGAGACTTTGTAGTCTACTTTGGAGGGAAGGATGCAGGATCCACCGCCATCATTGTTATCTGAACTCGCCACTATTTTGTAGGAAGAATAGTAGCTGTTTTGAATAACAAAAGGTTTCCTATATTGTATTAGGCATGGTAAGGTGTCGGGTTTTTTGGTGTTTCCTTTTTTTGTCCACCCACGGTACCTTTGTTCACAAAGGGGCCACATCATCTCATGCCCAGAGAGTTCGCTAGTTGAGTTAGCTCACATAGCAGTGACATGTTGCCTGAAGGTTACAACAAGAGGCAGATCAGATGCTATCGAAAAGCAATGAATCGTCTGATAGCATTTCCAACAAAAGGGTGTTCTCAGTTTGCTTGCCTAAGTTGAGTGTTCACTGTATCCCCTGCAGTTGTGGCATGTCAAATATTGGTCAAAGCATCAGGACTGTGGAAGACCAATGTATTGGCACTGGTCGTTCTATGGAATATCACAACATACAGATTCTGGCATGCACTTGCAGCTATTGGGATTGGGATGGTGTTATTGGGATAGTGTTATCGAGTACAGATTCAATTAGTAAGTGACCTTACAAATAGAGGTGAAGGTTTTTGCTTATTGGTCACTGTCGGAGATGTCACATGGCCACATTCCCATAAGTTGTTGGAACATTTTATAAGCTGGGAGAAACTCAAGTTACACATTGTTCAGCCTATGTACTTTTAGTGAATCTGCAGTTCCATTTGTAGTGATAAACACCATTTCCAGCACAGGACACAAACTTCACAAACACTCTTCCATCATATTAAATTGTTTAGGTTGTGAAGTGTTGCCAGCTGTGAGATTTAATCTGTGGCCTATAGTCAAAGGTTCTCTCTCTCTCTCTCTCTCTCTCTCTCTCTCTCTCTCTCTCTCTCTCTCTCTCTCTCTCCCTCTCCCCCCCCCCTCCCCCTCTGTCCCCTTCCCATCTCAAGATGACTGGGTGTTTGTGTTGTCCTCATCATTTCATCACCATTCATGCAAGTGGTGAGATTGGACTGAGCAAAGGTTGGGAATTTGTACGAGCGCTGATAACTGCGCAGTGGAGTGCCCCACAATCCAAATCAAACAACATCATCATCATCATCATCATCATCATCATCATCATCATCATCTCCTCTCCCATCTGGTCATTTATCAGTTGATTAGTCTCTAATTTCCAGGAATCAAGCACATACCAATTCAAATGCCACAGCTGCAAAGCACTGTATGTTGGAATGACATGCAGGAATTTTAGCACAAGATATAGAGAACAGATCAGATGTTGGCAGTATGACACTAATTACAACATATTTGTAGAACATTTAAGACAATACAGTGGAAGATTTGAAAATTATAAGAATAAATAATCACAATAAATCTCATCCCAATACAAGAAAACTCTCACACTCACAAAGCCACAGTAGAGAGCAAGCAACTGATAAACGAGCAGCCAGTGTCTTCACCAACAGTTCAGCAAGAGCACATGTAGAATAATATCAACATACACAGTACATAACAAAATATAGTGACCAAAAGGTGCCTAGGTCAGAGCTGTTAGTAACTTACAAATACTTATACAACAGCATAATACAGTACGTAAGCTGAAAGTTCTGTATATGAAATTAAAAGTATTTGTATTTCAGGCCACAGCTGAAGGGCTATTAAACTGAGGCAAAACATACCCGCGAAACCAATATTGCCTTTGTTCAGTTGCAAACAGATGGCCCTAACCTAAAACTCATTAATACAATATTAATAGCAACTGAATACTGATAGATCAACAATATTTAAAAAAATGAAAGATGAAGTTTAGTGACAATGGTTGAAAGACAAGGTTAGTCAGGCTCATCATGCAAAATGATGATAATGTGGGGGAGTAGATTGAGATGTGGTGACAGAACGGAGGAAGGTGAGAATATTGGGAAAACTGTGTATGTCTGTGGGGATTGGGCAGGAACTAATTAATGGAGATTGAGGGCAGAAGGATTGCGAGAACAAAGGAAATGTTAGGATGACAACTCCCATCTATGTAGTTGAGAAACTCTAGTGCTGGGGGAAGCACCCATATAGCACTAGTGGTGTAGCATCCACTAAAATAGAGTATTTTGTGTTCAGCAGCATGTTGTGCCACTGGAGGCCAGCTTTGTTCTTGGGCAAAATTTGGTGGTTACCATTCACTTGGGAGGACAGTTGGCTGGTTGTCACACCTGCATAAACTGGTGTGCAGAAATTGCAGCAAAGCTGCTATATGACATGGCTGCCTTCATAGGTAGCCCTTCCTCTAATGGGATACATTAAGCCTGCGATGGGACTTAAGAGGCTGTGCTGGGTGAGTGAAGTGGAGAGGATTTGCACGTAGGTCTTCTACTGAGACATGGCCCATGTGGCAAGCAGTTGGGAATGGGTGTGCCATAAGAATGGACCAGGATATTGTGTAGGTTGGGTGGGCTGCCGAATACCACTTTAGGATGGGGTGGAAGAAAGTTGGGTAGTATGTCCATCATTTCTAGATAGAAGGATACATAGTTAAAGCCCAGGCGAAGGACGCTGTTCCAGTTGCTCCGGTCTGGGATGGTATATGAGATGTGATCAAAAAATAACAGGAACTTTTTTTTTAATTTCACAGGCTTTATACAGTTAATTTACAAAATTATAATTTATCTTGTTGATGCACAAGTTCCCAATGTATGCTTCCATTTTTAGCTGTTTTTAATATTTTGTTTATTGTTGACAGTTGAAAAGGTTATACGTATTTTCAAGTGCTTGGAAAAAGATGGATCAAAAATTTTGCGTTAAATTTTGCTTTGAAAAATGAAATAAATTGTAACACCACATTCAAAAATCTGCAATGAGTAAGACAAGAGTTTATGAGTTATGTAAACATTTCAAAGAGGGTTGAGGAGACACTGAAGATGATGACCACCCTGAACATCCTAGCACATCAATTACTGATGGGAATGTTGAACAAGTAAAGAAAATTGTTCTGGAAAACTGCTGAATCACCATCAGGGAGGTTGCTGATGATGTCAGCATATCCTCTGGCTCATGCCAAGCAAATGTGTAGCAGCAAAGTTCATTTCAAAATTTTTTAATTTCAACCAAGAATGATGTGCAGAGATCGCTCAGGAATTGCTCAATGAAGTCAACAACAATCCAGAATTTCTAAAGGAGGTTATAACAGGTGACAAAACATGGGTATACAGGTATGACATTGAAATCGAAGACTAATCTTCCCAATAGAAACTGCCTGAAGAAAAATTGGCAAGTTCCATAACATGTGAAGGTTCTTCTTACTGTTTTCTTTGATTACAAGGGGATAGTGCATCATGAATTCCTGTCTTGTGGTATGGTCGTAAAGTCAATAAAGAATATCAGCACACACTCTGCTGCAGAGTGAAAATCTCAATCTGGAAACATACCCCGGGCTGCGGCTAAGCCATGTCTCCGCAATATCCTTTCTTCCAGGAGTGCTAGTTCTGCAAGGTTCGCAGGAGAGCTTCTGTGAAGTTTGAAAGGTAGGAGACAAGATACTGGCAGAAGTAAAGCCGTGAGGATGGGGCATGAGTCATGCTTGGGTAGGTCAGATGGTAGAGCACACAGTTTAAATATCCCAGGAAGTTTCACGAATACTACCTGGAAGCTATGTGCCATTTATGTGAAGTAATCTAAAGAAAACAACCAGAACTGTGACAAAACTACTTTGGAAATTTCATCACAATAATTCTTCCACTCACACCTCAATGCTTTTCTTTTTTTGGCAAAAAACAAAACCGTTAAGTTGCCTCAGCCCCCATATTCACAGGACATCGCCCCCTGTGACTTCTTCCCATTCCTGAGGCTGAAGAGAACCATGAAAGGCCATCATTTTGCCACCATTGATGAAATGAAAACAAAAATGGCTGAAGACCATAATGAAAAGTGAGTTCCAGAAGTGCTTCCAAGAATGGAAAAAATGTTGGCACAAGTGTATTATATCTGAGGGGGAGTACTTTCAAGAGAAGAAAGTTGATGTTGATGAATAAATAAAGATACTTTAAGGAAAAAAAAATTCCTGTTACTTTTTTATCGCACCTCGTATGGTGATGGGGGGATGGCTCCTTTGCAGCGGTTTCTTGGGCAGTGATGAGCGAATTCCAGGAGTGTCAGGATACGACACAGGGAACCTTTTGATGGACCGGGTTTTGGTTATAGTGCCTGTCTGGGAAGGTCTGCACAAGATTTTCACCATACTAGCCCACTCAATGAAGATAAAAAAATGTCAATTATGGGAAAAAGTTGTGTAGTTGGGGGGAGGGGGGAAATGTTTATAGGTCACTTGTTCATATTAGACACTATTTTGATCCAGCAGCCACTATGAATTAAGACACAAAGGAATTGTAGACATTGGCTGTGGGTGGGAATTGATTTAAATCAATGGGGAAAGTTGAAAATTTGTGGTGGACCAGGAGTTGAAGCTGGGTCTCCTGCTTACTAGACACACATCTTCAAATTTCCCCATTGATTTAAATCAATGTCCACTTGCAGCTAATGTCTGCAGTTCCTTTGTGTCTTAACATGCAACAAAATTTCACACTGGAAATCCAAATAATTTGAAATCTTGCTACGTATCTTTTTGAAGAAGACGGGTTTACATTCATTGAAACCACAGAAATGAGCGTACGGCATTGTGTGCCAGGAGTCCCCCATTTGGGGAAGTTCGGCCGCCGAGCGCAAGTTATTGCATTCGATACCACATTGGGCAACTTGCATATCGAAGATGGGGATGAAATGATGATGAGGAAAACACAACATCCAGTCCCTGAGTGGAGAAAATCTCCTGCCCCAGCCGGGAATCGAACCCGGGCCCCTTGGCATGGCATTCCGTCGTGCTGACCACTCAGCTAACAGGGGTGGACTTGAAAACATGGTAAAGGTTGAATAAAACTACCTTTTGTTGCAACTGGTTGGCTATTTGGATTCAGTTACTTACCTCTAACCATTGCTGAAGTGCGGCCATGTTCAAAATATTAAAATTAAACTACATTAAATTTACTACAAAAAAGTTCCTATTCATTTTTTCCCTAGGACTAATAATTTGCACTATATAGGGGATCAAAAAATATCAGATTATTAAAAATATTGTTTTAATGGTATAAAATTAATGTTCATCTTTATTTAAAGTTGTTAAAATACAAATATTAAATGTGTAGACCACATCTAGTGTGTAGAACTGTATTGAGGGACAAATTATGGTCCAGCGGTGTAGCAGGGTGAAGTGAGGGGGGTGGGGGGAGTGGAGTACAAGTGCAAGGGAAGGTAGGTCGCTGGAATGTGTTCATGCATTTCCCTCCATCATAGTCAGTAAACTGAAGATCAAGTGGGTGATTCCCCACTCCATCTACCCCACTACATCACAAGAAGCAACTACAGCATTTCATGTAGTCACACCAACACTCCACAGAGCGCCTTATGAATGACTGGTGACGCAGTGTGCGGACATGCCCAGGGATGTTTATTTTCTACAAAATGTGTAAAAATTACATGGAATGCAGATATGTGTTATTCATAACACTAACACAAGAAATGCATATGGACAGAATATACGTAAATCCCTGCATACTGATCTACACTGCTAGAGGGGAACTCAGTTCTTAGTCACCTTATACAGCAGCTATAGTGTTTTTCCAAGAAAGACAACTTCCTCCACTACATGTCCAGCTCAATATTCAGTTTACAGAAAGACTATACCTTCCCACCATTTCCTGTCCAGTCCTCTTATGTGAATAGACAAAATAACTTCACTGAGCTTGTGTTAATATAGTGGATTTATTTGCAGTTTATTAAGTGAGTACTTATTCACAGTTGTTAAGTGAGCTATTATGCAAAAAAGCTCAACAGCTGGAGCTGTCTACCACAGTGAAGAGACTGTCACAAGTGTACAGTTACCAATTCAATCCCTTTCCAACCAACACTATGAAGGTCACTGACAACACCACACTTACAAATTAAATACATGTCAGCCACAGTTTACAGGAAGGTATTTTACATAAAACCTTATGTAACATCTGCAAAAAGTACTAATTTAATAAACTAAAAATAACTCATCTAAGAGAACTGGACAAGAAATGCTGGGAGGTATAGCCTGTGTGAAACTGAAAAGCGAGCAGTGCTCATAATGGGGGAGTTGCCTTTCCTGGAAGAACACTACAGCTGGTGTACAGGGCGATTAAAAATCAATTTCCCCTCTAGAAGTGTACATCAGTATGCGGAGATTTATGTATATTCTGTCCATATGTGTTTCTTGTGTTAGTGTTAATAGTAAGACATATCTGCTTTCCATGTAGTGTTCACGCACTCAGTGGAAAATAAACAACCCCCAGACAAGTCCACGCCCTGTGTCGCCAGTCATTCATAAAGTGCACTGGGAAGGGTCAGTGTAACTAAGTGAAACATTCTCTAGTTTCTTCTCGTGATATAGTTGTGTAGATGGAGTGGCGAATCACCTGCTAGATCTTCAGTTTGCAGATCTATGATGGAGAGAAATGCATGAACACAATCCACTGATCTACCTTCCCCTGCACTTTTATCCCCACAATTTCCCCTCCCCCTTCTTTCACCCTGATACACCCCTAACACACGATTTATCCCTTAATACAGCTCTACTGTACTTAGACATGGTCCGCACAATTAATATTAATAATGGCTCCATTTAAAGATAAACATGAAATTTTCTACTGTTAAAATAAAATTATTAATAATCAGTGAATTTTACATCCCATGCAAAACAGAAACTTAAGTCATAGACAAAAAAGTGAGTAGGACCTTTTTTGTATGAAATTTAATGTAGTTTAATTTTGTACTGAGAAAAATTATCATTAGAAGCCACTAATTTTGAGTTAATCGAGAAAAACATAAAAAATTGACCCTTAAATGCCCCTTCCCCCTACCCCAACACTCACATTCCACTGGTCATGACTTTTATTTAATGTGTTATTCACGACACTTGCTCCTACCACTGTGCAAAAATCTGCAACTACATGATTTTATTCTCATAATTTCCCTTTCCCATCGATGATTGGACTATACTGGGCAGATACGCATCCATGGGTGCAGACAATATGGGAGCAATTTTCTGGTATGGAAAAGATAAAAGCTGTCAAAATGCAGGTACTTTTGGTGGTCAATGGGCTTGATACAGACAGATGTGTGGATGGAGCCATCAGAGAGGTGAAGCCAATGTCCAAGGAGGTGGCATGTTGAGCTAAGGAAGATCACATGAAGATAATGGGAGAAAAGGTGTTGAGGCTGTGGAGGAATGAGGATAATGTCTCTCCACTTTCGGTTCAGACCATGAAGGTATCACAAATGAACCTGAACCAGATAAGGGTTTTGGGAAGCTATGAAGGTTTCCTTTAGATGGTACACAAACAGATTGGCATAACAGGGTGCCCTGTGGGTGCCCATGGCCAAGCAGTAGAATTGTTTTATGTTTTCCACTTAAAGGAGAAGTCGTCTACTACTACTACTATTACTACTACTGCTACTAGTCCTTGGCACTACTGCTCTTGTAGGGCCTTGGTCTCACGGACAACCTCCGCCCACTCTTCTCTGCTGGCTGCCTTGGCTCTCCATCTTTTCACTCCCATCCTTCTCAAGTCCTCCTCCGGTTGTCTAGCCATCTGGTCCTTGGTCTGCCCCTTATACAACATCCACCAGGTTTTCCTTTGAAAACTTTCTTTACTGTGCTGTTCTCCACCATTCTTTCTACATGTCCCAACCAACATAGTCTATTACTCTTTATTTCAGTCATGATATCTGGTTTGTTGTACAACTCTCTGATCTCCTCATTATTTCTGATTCTCCAAAAACCCCTATCGTTCACTGGCCTGTAGATTTTTCCTAAGTATCTTACTTTCCCATGTCAGCAACAACTCCTCATCATTTTGTGTCATAGTCCAGGTCTCTGAACCATACATCACCACAGTTCTGACTACTGTACGATACACAGTCAGCTTCAGATTCCTAATAAGGCTTCTTGCTTTAAACACTTTAACCAGTGCAAAGTAGCTCCTGTTACCAGCTGCAGTCCTTGCATGTATTTCTTCTCTCATATAATTATTCTCAGTTAACAGTGACCCAAGATATTTAAAGCTTTCACAGCATTCATATTCTTTTCTGTTCAAAGTCATGCTTCTTTCTCCTTCACTATATCTTAAACTAGATGTTAGCATATACTTGGTCTTTGACTGATTAATGGTCAGCCCCATCTCCGCACCATATCTTTCTACTTTTTCAAGCTCTTCTTCTAGGTCCTGTTTCCTCCTGGATAACAAATCAATATCATCTGCATAAGCAAGCTCCTGAGTCATTCTATTAAACAGTGTTCCCCCAGGGTTGTTGCTTTGTGTCTTTCACATTACACTCTCCCAGGCGGCATTAAATAGAATAGCGGAGAGCACATCACCCTGCCGCAGTCCTTTGTTAACATCAAATGCCTTTGATAAAATACCTTCGATCTTTACTTTGCATACTGTTCTTCTCAAAGTCATTTGAAACAATCTTATCAGTTTGTTAGGGACTCTTGTCTCTTGCATTGCCCTCCAAAGTTGATCGCTTTTGATACTATCATAAGCTTGTTTGAAGTCAATGAACAGCTGGGGGACATCAATGTTGTACTCATAACATTTTTCAAGGATCTGTCTGATAGTGAAAATCTGGTCTGTAGTGTATCTATTAGTTCTGAAATCACACTGGTAGTCTCCTAGATACTCTTCTACATATGTTCTTAACCACCCGATAGTGAAAATCTGGTCTGTAGTGTATCTATTAGTTCTGAAATCACACTGGTAGTCTCCTAGATACTCTTCTACATATGTTCTTAACCACCCAGCCATGATTTTTCCTAATAATTCATATACTACACAGAGTAGTGCAATTCCTCTATAATTCCTGGAGTCAGCTTTGTCATGTTTCTTGAGCATAGGGCAGAGTATTGCTGTACCCCACTGTTTCAGCATATTTTCTTTGCGCCATATTTCCACTATAATCTCATGCAACACCCTTACTAGCTTTTCCTCCACCATATTTTATCATTTCTGCTGTGATATTGTCTTCTCCCGGAGCTTTATTGTTTTTAAGAGTCTTGATACTAACTTTAACGCCGGCCAGGGTGGCCGAGCGGTTCTAGGCGCTACAGTCTGGAACCGCGCGGCCGCTGCGGTTGCAGGTTCGAATCCTACCTCGGGCATGGATGTGTGTGATGTCCTTAGGTTAGTTAGGTTTAAGTAGTTCTAAGTTCTATGGGACTGATGACCTCAGAAGTTAAGTCCCATAGTGCTCAGAGCCATTTGAGCCACTAACTTTAACTTCTTCCAGTGTAGGTTCTGCTACTGATCCCTGGTGCTCTTCATCTCTGTTTACTTCCTTCTCTGCCATACCGGCATCAACCCCACCTTCGTTTTCAGATTCTGCATTCAGTAGTTCACTAAAATACTCCACCCATCTGTCTAAAATTTGCTCGTTTCCTCCAGTCAGATTTCCCTCCTTATCTTTACAGAAACTCCTCTGATTTGGAATCCTTTCCTTATATCTTTAACCCTCATATAGAATTTCCTTGTCTCTTCTAACAGATCACTCCACCGTTTTTCAAATTCTCTCTTTTTCCTCCTAGATTCCTTATCTGCTTCCCTTCTCTCCTGGTATTCTTCTACCATAACTCTACTTCTCCTCTGCAGCTTTCTTTTTCTACCTGGTTCTTTCTTTTATCTTCCTCCTACAGGCTTCATCAAACCAGTTCTGCATTCTCGATTGCTTCTTTCTCCTGAGTACAGTTTCAGCTGTCTCATATATTATTCGTTTTACCATTTCCCATCTTTCAATATCCTCTCCTGCCCGCTCTTCATCTTTATTAAGTCTATTTGTCAAGATAGTTTTATACTGCTGAACTGTATTTTCATCATTTTTTAACTTGGTATCATCATACCTTGGAAAAGTCATTATGTGTAATTTGTTAGATGTATAAGCACTGAGGTGGTGGGTTTAGAGTCAGAAGAATGTTGGGTGAGACAGTGTTTGCTAGCATCAAGGCCATGGGCATGGGGGATCTAGATGTATAGGGAGGTGGCAACAACAGTGACACACAGGACTCCAAGTGATAATGGGGGTTGGGATTACTGAGAGTCAGTGAAGGAAGTTGTTCATATCTATAATATGAGAGGCTAAGCTACGAGCAATTGTTTGGAGTTGAAATTCTTTCAGTGGGAGTATAGTAATCAGCTACAATGGGCAATGGGGCAGCCAGGATTGTTAGGTGTGTGTGATATATATATATATATATGACTACCTACCTTTAAAATACTGTTTGAACACCAACACTAAATTTACACTCATATAAATGCATTAATGTTAAAACTATAAAAATAGCTCACCAATACAACCCTGTAGCACCATCTGCAATATCTTTGGATCTGGAGGTTCTTGATGTGTTGACTGTGCAAGTTCCATTGTTTTCTTCTGAATATCTTCAATAGCAACTTCAATAGGAGTTAAAATAATCTAAAAATAAAGAAAATCACATTTATATGGCAGAACATTGACAGTTAAGGTACTTTAAAATATATTCTCCCGCAGTATGCCCATCATTTTCTTTTCTCTTTATTTAAATCTAAGTTTATTGTTACAGCCAAAATATGAATAATATTCACATTTGCAAGTTGCAGATTTGGACCCTGCAGATGTTCACTTTTTAACAATTTAACTGATTCTTCAGGGAGCAAATAGGCTTATTTGTCAAGGCACTATGACTTTCCCTTTTTTTTTTATATCTAGACCAATGTGATATTGACTTCTGCCATACTGACAGGTTTGAGAACATGTATTGCTATCACTGGCAGATTTTTTTTCAACACCACTCCCTCCTATCTCTACAACTATAAAAATTGGTCAGTTATCATAATCAACCCAATATTTTACTATGAGCTGTTATTACACATTTCTGGAAAATTAGTTTTGAGATTAACTATTTGGAATATGCAGGGCACATCACACGAGACTGAATCACCTAAAAGTGTTACTTCTGGTGATTACTAATAGAACACAAATAGTTTGACGTACCTGTTTTCTATCCACTACTTGTATACGAGTTTTAATGTATGGAAAATGGTTTGCGGTAGTTAGTATAGTCTTGCGTTTATACTGCTCATGAAGTTCCCCATGAGCTCTTCCTCGAGGTGTGAATGGAGTTGCGTAGTAAAATCTTTCTAAAATGCAGAAAAAGTACAGGTTATATACGTATTTCCGTATGAATTTTCAGGTAATGTAAAATGTTTCTATGTACAAAAGCCTTTATCAAATGTGTAAAGCATTTACATTTAATTCTGTTCTGAACTCTCAAATATTAACTTCAATTGTGTTGAATAGAGCATAATATATGGTATTTGGAATACCTTAGTGTTGGTATGCCATTCAGGCATTTCATTATCATAACCCCACACATACTTGTATTTGCATATGTCCAGGAAGGGCAGCTTAATGCCGTTGAAGAATCATGCTGTGCTACCACTACAGACAAAGCAGTGGAAGAAGCCACTTTCAAACTGCTGTACTGAATTGGAGTCCTATTTCTTGTTGAAAGACCAAGGGAATTATTATTCTAGTCATAGCTGTGAGATATGGTGAATTCCAGTATAGGGGCAAGTGATGATACCTCACAGGTTTATCTACAAACAAACAAAAGCACGTGCTCACACACACACACACACACACACACACACACACACATGCGCGCGCGCACACACACACACACACACACACACACACACACACACACACTGCAAACCACAAAGAAGTGCATGGCAGAGGGCACTTCCAACTGTACTGGTTATTAGGGCTTTTTCTTGTTCCATAGATATATGGAGTTCAGGGAGAATAATTGTCTAAACACCTCTGTGTGCACTGTAATTAGTCTAATTTTGTTGTCATGATTCTTCTGGATGTGATATGTAAGAGGGTTCTATATATTCCTAGATTCATCTCTTGAAGTTGCTCCTAGTAATTTTCTAAGTAGCTTTTCATGGGATATTTTGCATCTATCTTAATGCACCTCACAGTTCAGTTCTTTCAGCATCCCTATGACACTCTCCCATTAGTCAAAAAAATCTGTGACCAGTTGAACTGCCATACTTCGTATACATTCAATATCTCCTGTTAGTCCAATTTGGTAAAGATCCCACAGACTTTAGCAATATTCTAGGATGGATCACATGAGGGTTTTGTACACAGTCTTCTTTGTAGACTAACTGCATTTCCCTAGTATTCTAACAATGAACCACAGTCAGCTGCCAGCTTTATCTACAGCTGAGCTATGTGATCATTTCATTTAATTTCATTTCATATCCTTACAAATTGTTACACCAAGGTATTTGTACGAGTTGACTCATTCCAGCTGGAGCTCATTGATATTGTACTCATAGGATACTTACTTTCCTTTTGTGAAGTGCAAAATTTTACATTTCTGAACATTTTAAGCAAGTTGCCAATATCTACACCACTTGGAAATCTGCTCAATATTTGACTGAAGATTTGTGCAGATTTTTTCAGACAGTGCTTCACTACAGATAATTGCATCATCTGCAAAAATCTGGCATTACTAATATTATGTGCAAGGGCATTAATATACAACATGAACAGCAAGAGTCCCAATACACTTCCCTGGAGATGTGTCTCCATCCAATGTAACATGCTGTGTCCTCCCCACCCGGAAATCCTCAACCTACACTACTGGCCATTAAAATTGCTGCACCAAGAAGAAATGCAGATGATAAACAGGTATTCATTGGACAAATATATTATACTAGAACTGATATGTGATTACATTTTCATGCAATTTGGGTGCACAGATCCTGAGAAATCAGTACCCACAACAACCACTGCTGGCCGTAATAACGGCCTTGATACGTCTGGGCATTGAGTCAAACAGAGCTTGGATGGCGTGTACAGGTACAGCTGCCCATGCAGCTTCAACACGATACCACAGTTCATCAAGAGTAGTGACTGGCATATTGTGACAAGCCTTGACCAGACGTTTTCAGAGAGATCTAGAGAATGTGCTGGCCAGGGTAGCAGTTGAACATTTTCTGTATCCAGAAAGGCCCGTGCAAGATCTGCAACATGCAGTCATGCATTATCGTGCTGAAATGTAGGGTTTCGCAGGGATCGAATGAAGGGTAGAGCCACAGGTCGTAACACATCTGAAATGTAACGTCCACTGTTCAAAGTATCGTCAATGTGAACAAGAGGTAACCAAGATGTGTAACCAATGGCATCCCATACCATCACACCGTGCGATACGCCAGTATGATGATGACGAATACTCGCTTCCAATGTGCGTTCACCGCGATGTCGCCAAACATGGATGCGAACATCATGATGCTGTAAACAGAACCTGGATTCATCCGAAAAAATGACGTTTTGTCATTCGTGCACCCAGGTTTGTCGTTAAGTACACCATCGCAGGCACTCCTGTCTGTGATGTAGCGTCAAGGGTAACCGCAGCCATGGTCTCTGGGCTGATAATCCATGCTGCTGCAAATGTTGTCGAATTGTTCATGCAGATGGTTGTTGTCTTGCAAACATCCCCATCTGTTGACTCAGGGATCGAGACGTGGCTGCACAATCAGTTACAGCCATGCGGATAAGATGCCTGTCATCTCGACTGCTAGTGATACGAGGCCATTGGGATCCAGCACGGCATTCCATATTAGCCTCCTGAACCCAATGATTCCATTTTCTGCTAACAGTAGTTGGATCTCGACCAACGCGAGCAGCAATGTCGCGATATGATAAACCACAATCGCAATAGGCTACACTCTGACCTGTATCAAAGTCAGAAATGTGATGGTACGCATTTCTCCTCCTTACACGAGGCATCACATCAACGTTTCACCAGGCAACGCCAGTCAACTGCTGTTTGTGTATGAGAAATCGGTTGGCAACTTTCCTCATGTCAGCACGTTGTAGGTGTCGCCACCGGCGCCAACCTTGTGTGAATGCTCTGAAAAGCTGATCATTTGGATATCAGAGCATCTTCTTCCTGTCAGTTAAATTTCGCATCTGTAGCACGTCACCTTCATGGTGTAGCAATTTTAATGGCCGGTAGTGTAGTTACAAATCTAACTTGACATCCCATATGACTGGACTTTTGATAGTAAGGACAGGTGTGGTAATGAGTCAAATGCCTTTCAGAAGTCAATAAATACTGCATCTACCTGACTGCATTGATCCATGGCATTCAGGAAGTCATGTGAGAAAAGTGGGAGTTGCTGTTCAGAGTTTTCCGAATATATGCTGGTTTGCATGGAGGAGGTTGTTCTATTTGCTGCATCTCATTATTAAAAAAAATAATTTTTTAAAATGAAATACAAGATTTATGAGATGATATAAACGTGGATGCATAACTTAACCATTATCAGTATATCCTTCGCATTATTAACATTAAACACGTAATTAATAATAATATAACACAATGATAAAAAGTTCGATTATAGCAGTGAACATTTTTTTTAACAACAGAAATTATTTTTAGTTCTTCTTGCAGAAAATTTTCTTAATGCTATGTAATATTTTGTCTGAACTGCTTTTAGATTTGGATTGGAGAAATTAAACAGCAGAATTCCAACAATAGGTACAGTATTTAAGTTTATTCCTAAAATAAGAAATTCATGTGTATTACAAAAAAATGGACAAGAGATACTTATGTTGATGATATGAATGATTTGTTCAAATTATTTGTAGATGAAAGTGATCTGTTCCAATTTTTTTACTTGAACTGTAGATGGAATTATCAAATTAGACGTTAAGTGCAAAACATATCAGTGCCCTGTGTCACACTTAAAACAATAATATAGCAATAAAGGGGGCGGGAGGTTCTACTTTCTTTGTAATTGATACTGATTTTCCAGTCTTTTTCCATCATGATTATGTTACTGACTAAAGTGCACTCTTAATCTCTCCGAGTTTTTGAGCTCAGTATATGTTCATAGATTGTACAAGAGATGAAAGTCAAGTATAATGAGTGGCAGTTTTGTGGACCACATATGCTGCCCTTCTTGTAGATGAGTATGACCTGTGCTTCCTTCCAACAATGGGCACAGTTTGCTCCCCCCACTCTTCCCCCCCATGGGATCTTTAGTATATTATGGTAAGAAGCGGGGCTAACTCACAAGGGGAGGCCACAACATTTGAAATGCAGATTTACTGTAAACTTTGCGCACTCGTAGTACTCCACGAGGACAACAAAATGTGTAAGCAGTAGCGCGTACTTCTCAAGCGTTACTGAGAAAATCGCAAGATAATTTTGGTCGTCGAATATATATCTGTGCGTGGCCATTTTAACCATGAAGCGGCTGCAGCCAAGTGGTGATGGCACGGTAGCTCATCGTGTTCGGTCAGCGAGTTAGCTTCCCTTTCTAATAAAAAAACTGAGCGAACGGATGTCATCGGACTCCGCCCTGAACAAATTCAGCGATATATATATATATATATATATATATATATATATATATATATATATATATATATAAGATGCTTCGCACACTGCCATGCATAAACACCCACCCACCTCCCCAAGGGTCAGTACCCCTGCAACCCATCGATACATTATAATCAATAAACAATTACATAATAGATGTTAAAGATAAGAATTTTAAGTGAAACGAGAACTAGTCTTTTTTTTAAAAAAAAAAAATCTCACGAGATAGATAAGGATGCTTCGCAACTTTAAACTGATCAATAGAATAAAGACTAAATTTTTAATTATACAAAGAATTATAAACATGAATATATAAACAGAAATAATAAGACAGTGCCCCAGGGAGCATCCCAGAGTGCCCCAGAGAACATTAGACAGTGCCCCAGGGAGCATCCCAGAGTGCCCCAGAGAACATTCCACAGTGACCCACAGACCATCCCAGAGTGCCCCAGTGAGCTAAAACACCAAGAAGAATCGCTTCTCGGCTTTTGGCAAGATCAATGTGTAGTAGTATATAATAGATAAGACCCAGAGACCACAGTGACCCAGAGAGCCATGATAATATACACTAACATCTCCTTGTACTTTAATGTACTTTGTTAGTACACCATCAATCTTAACCCAAATATTAATTCTCTCATTTGCATTAACGCGTCTCCTGTTTCTTGTATACAATGAAACTGGTTTGTCTGTTAATACAACAGCTGTACTGATTGTGCAACATTATTATTTAGATATTGTTGCTTATCGTACCTTTTCTATTGGAGTTAAGGGCGATAGGAATTATGGTACAGCTGTTGTCATAATAGGCCTCCAAACCTTGAAGAGGCTTCTCATTACCTCTAACAATAGCAATTGTCAACCAACTATTACCGGTAACAACTTCCGTAGTTGTACAAGAAAAATTAATCTTGGCTCCAACAAATGTAATTGGGCCCATGAGTAGCTCATCTTGTGCAACATTATTAGGTGGGTGTATAATGAGAAAATGGTTTTTCCGTCGTAACCACACATGTGCATGTGCTCACTGTGGCATGGCTGTGTTGACTTAGCCGCTGCAGCTGTATAAGGCGGGTGACCTTGAATGAGTTTCGCTCGGCCGCCGCTAGGGCTCGCAGGAGCGCGCTATAGTTTTAACTAACGCGCTCCGCTGGAAAAACATGCTTCCGGGCCGCCATTGCGGTTTATTAGCGCTCGACTTCCTGCCGCGCCCAGCTTATCTGTGACGTACATCTGCCATGCAGGCAGCTGCACGCTCATTTCACTAGAGGCAGCTGCACGAAGCACACAGCCATGCCGTACAGGAGGAGGAGATATACAAGAAGATCAAGAATGCCTGTCTACAAGACTGTTGACACTTTTACTATGACACCTAATAATGTTGCACAAGAAGAGCTACTCACGGGCCCAATTACATTTGTTGGAGCCAAGATTAATTTTTCTTGTACAACTACGGAAGTTGTTACCGGTAATAGTTGGTTGACAATTGCTATTGTTAGAGGTAATGAGAAGCCTCTTGAAGGTTTGGAGGCCTATTATGACAGAGATATTGTTGCTTATCGTACCTTTTCTACTGGAGTTAAGGGCGATAGGAATTATGGTACAGCTGTTGTATTAACAGACAAACCATTTTCATTGTATACAAGAAACAGGAGACGTGTTCATGGCTGTGTTGAGTTAGACGCAGCAGCTACATAAGGCGGGTGACCTTGAACGAGGTTCGCCTGGTTGCCACTAGAGCTCGCAGGACTGTGCTATAGTTTTAACTAAGCACGGTCTGCTGGAAAAAGATGTTTCCGGCCGCCATTGCGGTTTATCGGCGCACTACTTCCTGCCGCGCCCAGGCAGCTGCTAGTTATCAGCAGGAAGTGTGACGTATGGTGCTGCTCTTATCAGTACTTGCAGGCAGCTACTGCATGTTACGACGATTTGTAGTAGCTTTATATTACGAGGCTGCTGCATTTAATTTAAGATGAGGCAACTGCATGTTTTACACAGCCATGCAGCGTTCTTATTGATTATTAATGATTATAATTATATGTTTCTCTATTTCTGCAGGAGTTCCGACTCCTGGGGAGGTGGGTGGGTTTTGTTATTTCATATCTACTTCTACACATTGATCTTGCCAAAAGCCGAGAAGCGATTCTTCTTGGTGTTTTAGCTCACTGGGGCACTCTGGGATGCTCTCTGGGGCACTGTCTTATTATTTCTGTTATTTATACTGCCGCGCCCAGTTCTTATCAGTAACAGCATCCGCTACTGAGGCTGCTGCAGGCTCATTCGACTCGAGGCAGCCGCACGATACACACAGCCATGCCGTACAGGAGGAGAATGTATAGAAGAAGGAGCAGAATGCCAGTTTACAAGACAGTAGATACATTTTCAATTACACCGAATGAAACTGGACAACAGGAGCTACTTCAAGGACCTATTACCTTTGTTGGTTGCAAGATTCAATTTTCCTGTACTACGACAGAGGTAGTTAGTGGCAATTCTTGGTTATCTTGGTTATCTTATCTTGGCTGTGTTGACTTAGCTGCTGTAGCTGTCTAAGGCGGGTGACCTTGAACGAGTTTCGCTCGGCCGCCGCTAGGGCTCGCAGGAGCGCGCTATAGTTTTAACTTAGCATGCTCCGCTGAAAAAGATGTTTCCGGCCGCCATTGCGGTTTATCAGGGCGCTACTTCCTGCCACGGCCAGCGAACTTCCTGCTGCGCCCAGCCAGCTTCTAATTATCTGCAGGAAGTGTGACGTATTTTCTTATGTATTATATACTACTACACATTGATCTTGCCCAAAGCCGAGAAGCGATTCTTCTTGGTGTTTTAGCTCTCTGGGGCACACTGGGATGCTCTCTGGGGCACACTGGGGGATATATATATATATATATATATATATATATATATATATATATATATATATATATATATATATAAAACAAAGATGATGTGACTTACCAAACGAAAGCGCTGGCACGTCGATAGACACACAAACATACACACAAAATTCAAGCTTTCGCAACAAACTGTTGCCTCATCAGGAAAGAGGGAAGGAGAGGGAAAGACAAAAACCAATTATCAGTGCCAATTTTTAAGGAAATACTGCGTTATGCATGGTTTCCTTCCGAACTATTGTCTGAAAGAGTGGTTTTTGAAAATGTTAACAAGGTTTGTTTTTCCACAGAAAACGTCAAAAGACCTTGCGTATGCGGTGCCGTTTAACTTTATGTTTTCCATGTTTTTACGAAAAATACCATCCTGCAACTTGTACTCGTAATGTTGAAAGCGACGATTAATTGTACATCTTTCGAAAGCTGTCTGTGCCGGTCAAAACTTGGAGGTAACAAGTCGTCTCGGGCTCCTTCCAGGTATAAGGGATTTCTCAAATCACGGACAAGCATACATTTTCAGTATGACTTTATGCATTTGGTTGTTTACTAGTCGATAGTTATGATTATTACATTATTTGTGATAGTAAAAATTAGTAGACTGCCAAATAACATTGTAACTTTAATAAAATTTCATCCGATTACACGTATTTTCCCCATTATATCAATTGTAATATAAATAATAAAGAAAATGACTGTGTTGAAAATGAAAATAAAAATAAAAACTGATGAACGGAACTCGATCCAGCGCTTGAACGCTAAACACTTAAAAAAAAGTTTTGTTCTATATTGTCCATTGAATTTCTTCAGGGCGGACGTCCGATGACACCCATTCAGTTTGTTCGATTATCTGTTGATCTGTTCGCTCAGTTTTTTTACTATAAAGGGTAACTAACGCTCTGACCGAACATGCTGAGCTACTGTGCCGACACCACCCGGCTGCAGCCGCTTCACGGTTAAATTGGCCATGCACATATATATATTCAACAACCGAAATTATCTTGTGATTTTCTCAATAACACTTGATAAGAATGCGCTACGGCTTACACATTTTGTTGTCCTCATGGAGTACTACGATTGTACGAAGTTTGCAGTAAATCCGCATTCCAAACGTCGTGGCCTCCCCTTGTCAGTAGCAAATCTGGTATAGAATCTGACAGGGACTTCATCGGGCCCAGGAGCTTCATTTAATATTAACAATTCCAGCTGTTTCACAATGCCACTGAATGCAATATCTATTTCACTCATCCTTGCAGTGTTACAAGAATTAAACTGGGCAATAATCCTGATTTTCCTTTGTAAGGTGACATTTTAAAACAGAGTTCAGCATTTCTGCTTCTGGTCTGCCACCCACAATTTCAGTTTCTATCTCATCCATTAATGTATAGACACTAACTTTTGTGCTACTAAAATCCTTTGCATATGGCCAGAATTTCTTCGGATTTTGAGAGAGATCTGTCAATAATATTCTGCTATGGCAGTCACTGAAGGCTTCAAGCACTGCCCTCTTGACAGCCAAATGTTTAATTCAGCATCTCTCTATTTAAAGCTTTATGTTCTTTCTTCACTTAATATTCAGTAGTCTGTCTCTTTAGCATTTTCTTTACAATGACTGTATACCATGGAGGGTACTCTTCATCATGAGCTGTTTTACTGCATACATAACTATACAGTACATGGCCAACTATTCTTTTAAACTTGAGTCATAGTTCCTCGAATGCTGGTGTTCTGAACTAAAAGTTTCAAGTTTCTCACTGAGATACGACACTACAACCTTTTTATCTAGTTAACAGAACATACAAATCTTTCTGCTTGTTTTAGTTGTTCTTTGTCCTTTGTTAGTCATTGTGGCTACAATTACTGAATACCAGTTTCAATGTGAGCATTCTCAAGGATGTCAGGTCTATTTATTGCAATTGGATACAATATATTTTCATCGTGAGTGGGGTTCCCAACTACCTGTGCTACGTAGTTTACAGAGAAGGCATATAATACTGTTATGCAGTATCTCTTTTTATGCTTACCACTAATAGAACTGTAATCATCCCAACTGATCATTGTGTAGCAGCCCAAAGCTCTAGTAGCATGGAAAGCAGCCCAGAACCAAAATCAGTTCACAATCATGGTGTGCCTGCAGGTCGATGCCCCCACAAGCCTGCTTCTGCATTGACCTTTCTCTGGGTGCCAACAAGCTTGGATGTCAGGAAGATTCTGCAGTATGATTCACTGTCACATGACAAATGCCAGACCCTGGTCTTCGGCCTCTGTTCCAGTGATTTCCAGGTGACAAAGAGACACAGCTCTTCTGCAAAGTCAGCGTCAGGCTGCCATATTTAAACTCCCGATTCCAGATTGTCATACTCAGTGCAGCTGGATCCTACTGTGATGTACAGCCCACGCCAACTATTGCCTTACCTACAACACTGCTATGTTTAGCATCTCTAGGTGTGAAGCAGCGACTGCCATCTGACTGACTGGGCCCAGGGCTGAAAGTACCTGCCTGCTACCTCCACAGTCCAGGTCAAGCTGTAAGTTTAGAACAGCCCAGCAACAACTGCTGCCAGTCTCCAGCTTGCAGTTCTTTGTTCATCACCTGGGTGGTCCTGCTATGTTCACCTGCCTAGCCCTGGCTATCAACGAACTCGCCATCGTATGACGTCTAACGCCTACCTACTGCAGACGCACTGATCTATATTCATATACAGTTGTTAGTAAAGAGTTTTAGCAACAGACTGGCTGGCTACATCATCAGCACCTCCATCCACCTGCAGCAGATAACTGATCCCCCACACCTTCCATAACAAGAACCCATTACAGTTGGATGATTAAAGTATGATTGGGGAACTTATATATTAATGAACTGAGGTCTTCTCTAAAGTTTACATCAGGGACTGAGGCTGCTGATCGATAGATGGATCCAATTATAAGTTTGTGCGCACCCCTGATACTGTGCCTCGTCCAAACAATCTTGCACTGCTGTTTCAATTCCTATCTTGCTAGATTTGAGTTTCTTGTCTACTGTGACAAATACACCATCTCCATTTCCCATTAGCCTGGCCTGTTGATATACACTTAAACTTTCCCCAAACATCGCACTGCTGTGAATTTTGAGTTTTAACTTGCTTTCTGCACATAGTATTATGTGAGCTTCACTGTATTTTAGGAGTGTTTCAAAGTATGCACTTTGTTGTGAATTCTTCCAATCTGACTGTAGGGGGAGGGGGGGGGCATATCTTTGGATCTTATATTAATACTTCTGGGTCTCCAACAACTATCATTATGTGGACTGGATGGAGAGTTGTCAAAAAACAACCTTGTGTGCACACCATACACAGTCTGTTACCTGGGTAGCAGCTTCTGATATGTAGTGCACATCTGACCATTTAGGGGGATAGGGGGACCCTACAGTTCTCAACACTACAGCGCAAGTCTAGGAAGTTGCAGCCTAGCTTGCCAAAGAACCCTTGCAGTCTCTGCTTCAAGTTTCCCACTTAACCCAACCACTTAGTATGACCTTGGAGTCCAGATAATCTGCACAGTTTGTCCCAATTTGCACCACAATCGGCAGTTGGTTGCACTCTGGTCCCTCAATGTTTGCTGGAATAGACACTCTAACATGTTGAATTAGGCCTCTAATCACTTGGGCACACTTTTGTATCCATTTCACAGACAGCTTCTGGTTTCATGTCATTTATCTGCCTGAAAACAAAAGATATAATCCTCTTGCCTGTGGAAATAGTAATGACACCCTGTAAAACATTTCTGATGGATTCTTCTGTAATGCTTTTTGAGCATACAATTTGAGCCAAATACTTTGAAAAGATGTGAAGAGAACACACTGAAAAAGCAGGACTTAGCATTACATCTACAAAACTTTCACAGTAACCCTCACAATATTTACTTTATGTTCCGGCCTAATCATTTCTACTCCTTGAAGTCCCTTTCATCAGCAATGTGGCTGATTATTATAATTTGAAGTAATTCACATTTTCCAATATTTGTAAACCACAGCAGAATGAAATGGGAACAACAAGAATGAAAAGGCGTATGAGAATCACATACTTATTGACAAAGTTAGACTCATAGTCAGCAGATGATAAGACGACAAAAATTCTGTATGCCTTGGGTTGATTATTACAATGGATGTTAATCATTCCCTTGTAGCCAGTCTAGAAGACACTGGAAATCTTTCACATAAAGGGGGAAGAAACAGGGAAACATTTGTAGAAGTGACACGACCTGAAAACACTATTTGTCTTAGGACAAGAAGAAATGAAATAATTTACAATTTCTTCCTATAATACAGCTCATTATTCCCAACTGAGTAAACCTTTGTATAACATCTTCAAATAAAATGAAGAAGTCTACATTAGTTACATATAATGACAATCAAAACTAAAAATGAAGCTCAGTAATTTTAAAGATTATGTAAAATTAAACAAAAAATGAGATTCTGAGTGAACAAAAGAACAATAAGTTTTTAAAAGAATCAGAAACTTCACAAAATAACTGATGTGTGACACAAAAATGGGAATATTATCAGGGCACTGAAATATGAGGATAGTCTTACATAGTTAGGATGTCAATATTTAGCACAAACTGTCCTAGATGCACAAAAGACAGATGGAAAATTTAACTGCAACAATGTTGTTAAGATCATGATCTCTAAATTGCACTTACCATATAGCATATGAGACTTATGTTGATAAAACTTGTGATGTATGTCCAAATCTCTTAGAAAATGACTTTTTTCCCTACACATCTGTCTCACTCTTAATATAGACAGCACATTTTAGTAGCAAAATATCAGTTCCTCATTCCAGGCTTGCCAGTTTCTCATCACTGTTGTCATTCCTAAGTACATCAGTTTGTTAAAACAAAGTAGTTAATGAAGATTTCCCTAGTCTTCGCAACATCCTGAGATCTGAGTGACCTGTCCTTTTTCAATCTTCCCAAACCCTTCCATCTCTCCTTCCTAAGGAATAAACTAATGGTTCCAAAAGCTACAGTAATATCATCACCTATATATGCGTCTATCAACAGTACTAAACATTTTGCCTGCTGAAGGATATCAGTTCTGTCTCAGTTTATTAATTTTCCCTACTCTCTGTCACTTGCAAATTAATTTTGCAGAGTTTAAAGAAACAATTCACATTTACTGGAATTTTTCACATTAATGGAACACTATAAATAGCCATGATAACATACATCCTTGCCTCTTATCAGAGGTACTGAAAGTATTGGAGAAGCAGAAATAAGAAACGACAACATTTTTGCCATATGAATGTAATGGGAACAATATCCAATTTATTCTGTAGTCGATTTTGGCATGTTCTGCTATTCTCAAGTGGTTTTATAGTGCTTTGAACATGGCCATAACCTAAAGGTGAACCACAATACACCAAAACATTTGACACCATCAAAGTTCATGACCATGCATTGGCTCATCAAATGGAGCATGTGATATATCTTCACTCACAATGTCGAAAATACTGTTATGAAGGTGAGAAAAACAACATATTGATTAAATTTGTTGTTGTTGTTGGAATGTTTAAGGGGGACTAAACAAATTAAATTTGTAAAAGACTATCACTGAGGACAGAATCACATGCTGTACTTGGTGATCCTAGGTGCAGTTATAAAATATCATGATGTGATGTATTTTGCCACATTGCAGTTTGACTTTGGTTTATGACATGTTCTTGGGCACTTCGAAACCACCTGAGAATGGCATACAAGTCAAAATCATGGTGGAATAAAGTGGCCATCCTGCTTCTTACAACCAGCTGCAAAAATACGATTATTTCATAAAATCAGTGCAAGTATGTTGCCAATCAGAACAAAAACAGAAATGAGCAGATATTGTGCAACTTGTTAGCTACTCACTGATGTTAAAATTTCTGTCGAAGTATGTTACTCGGTATCTCATTTCATAAGACTCAAAATAAGGCTCCACATATGTTATCTGAATGTAAGCTTTTTCTGGGTTCAAACTGCTCAAATCTACAGCTTTTGAGTCTTTTATAATGACAATGTTTTCAGATCCAAATCTTTCAGCATAGAAATTCTGAAACAAAAAGAAATTAAAAACCTATAATAAAATTTATTTCACAAAGGTGCAATAAAAAATCAGAACATGCAGTTTTTGAGATATGGAAATGAGCTGGATTTGGATCAAATCTGCATGCCAGATAAACATGCTTGGCAGACTGAGTGTGGTTTTCGCACAGTTTTTCTGAATCTATTTGGGCAAATACCAAGATGCTCCATCCTACAATTAAAAAAACAACACAAACCATTATAATACATATATTCATAGTACTCATTTGTGGAAACAACAAGGTGGTTCCTACCTATAATCAAAGAAAAAGCAAATTGTTACAATATAAATATGCACAGTACAAAATTATAAAGTTTTACTCCCTTAGAGTAAGTGACAACTGCTCTGTGAGAGGAAGGCCACCTGGCTGCCAACTTTAAATAAATTCCACACACCACCACCATAATTGCCATAACATTGTTGGAATTGTTTTCTACTTTGATAGTACAGTTTTACAGTGAAATTAAAGGGAAGAAATGTGGAAAAGAAGAAATGAACAATTGGAGGATGTAGCTACTAAGAATAAAACATCACTGCATGGATATGTAGACAGGTAGAGCCACATAACAATACTTTACACAGTTATATGATGTTTTGGTATGGTTTACTAGTATTCGTCCATTTCTAATCATACTGAAACTCTAGATATATTTTAGCTTGTGGGGCTCAAAAATTCTTTCCTTTCCATCTAGTGGAATTAATTAGATAAATTCAAAACTTTTTTTTCACCACCACCATTTGCAGTTCAAGGATTAGGCAACATAGCCTGTTGTGAAAAACATTCACAGATAACTGTAATGTAAATTGAGAAAAAACTAAACTAAGTTTACAAGACAAGGCCAGCATAAGTGTGTCAAGTGGGAGCAAGGAATGATTATTTTTGAAAGAAAAATGACACAAGTTGTCAGAGTTTCTTAATGTTATAATTAGCTGTAGATTATGAGACAAGGGTAAACAACAAAAATATAATGCAGGAACTGCATTTTTTATTCAGACAGTTAACTCATGGAGTATACAGGTAATTGGCCACACACTATGTATAATACAGCAAGTTTGGCTGAACTGTTACTAAGTTGAGGACAAGACAGTTTCCATTCCAAAGCAATAAGAGAGAGAAAAAGAGATTAAATTATAAATCAATCTGCATCCAAGTCTGTGTTCTGCAGACCACCATTCAGTACACAATAGAGGATACTCCGCGTAACACAGTCACTCCCCCCCTTCCACAAGCACACCACTTTTTCTTTTCCACTTCTATTTACAGATGGTTCACAGGCAGAAAGATTATCCTAACCTCACACCATATGCCCCAATTCCTTTCATTTTATTCTTTTTTGTCATCACCCGTGTGTGTGTGTGTGTGTGTGTGTGTGTGTGTGTGTGTGTGTGTGTGTGTGAGAGAGAGAGAGAGAGAGAGAGACTTCTTTGTGAATAGTGCCTTCCTTGTAGCATCTTCGATTCATTGGATTTGTTGAATATGTTTGTGATGCTCTTGTGATGACTGAACGAAAATTTAACATATCTCTCAGTTCTTGTTTGCATCCTCTCTCTTTTTCTTAGATTTGACTTTATAAGTGTCTCAAACCAACAACGCATAAGAATTAAGCAAATGAGAATTTTGTAGGTGACACAGTGTGCGAGTAAATTACATGGTCTTCGGATGATTCTGCTAAATTTCAGTCTCATATCTGGATTCCCTACAGCCACATTTATGAAGTCATATCAACTTAATACAGTCTGCATAGAGACTCCTAAGAACCTTGATAATTGGAGTCAATTTCAATGACTGGCCACTAATAATGTAGTGAAACGATATTTATGTGCATTACATATATTTATTTCATGTGTCAATTACCAGCCTTTTCATCAATAATAAGTAGCAAATAATAATAATAATAATAATAATAATAATAATAATAAAAGTATTCACTTTACACAGCTCATCCAGTTCCACAAAAATGTACAAAACTGTTGAAATAAAAATTCTCTAATGAGTAATAAAACTGTTGACATGAATGACTAACACTATGTGCCAAATCCATGTGGCTTAGTGATAAAAAAATAAAAATCTTGGAAGATTTTTGACATCACACAAAATTTTGAAATGTACACGACACTCACCTTGCAAACATTTTTGAAAGAGTACAAGCCTGCTACAGAGTCAAGGGTTGCCTAGTTTTAAAAAACAAAATATAATAAATTAAAATGTTTTATTTGAAAGGTATAACTTCACACAGCTACACACACACACACACACACACACACACACACACACACGCGCGCGCACACGCACACACGCATGCACAAGCGTATGCATGCACCTGTGCCCCTGCTGGCTAGACTCTCAGTGCCAATGTCATTTTATGATAGGCATACTGGTTGTGGTGGGGGTAGTGTCAGGTTGGGTGGGCAGAGGAAGAAGGTAGTGGGAGGCAGGGAGAGGGACGTGGCGACATGAACTGGGAAGGATGACAGGATGGAGGAAAGGGAAACTGTTGGGTGGAGGGTATGGCGACAATGGGTTACCTCAGACTGAGGCCAGGATGATTATGAGAGTGGAGGCTGTGTTGCAAGCATGACTCCCATCTGCACAATTCAGAGAAGCTGGTAAAGGAGGTTCCGATCCAGATGGCTTGAGTTGTGAAGCAGCTACTGAAATTGAGTGTGTTGTATTCAGCTGCATATTGTCCCACGGGGTGTTCCACTTTGTTCTTGCCAACAGATCGGCAGTTGTCATTCATCCCGGTGGACAGCTGCTTGGTGGTCATAACACCACAAAATGCTAAGCAGTGTTTGCAGCAGAGTTGGTATATGACATGGCTGCTTTCACAGCTTGTGATGGATTAGGTGCTGTGGCCACCGACTTAAGACATCATAGAGTCTACTGCATCGGCATCCCACTTTACATCCAACCATCATGGGATGCCTGCATCGCAGGGTGTATACTCACCAGGAAAACCTATGTCGTCTGTGTTGTCAAAATAAATACTTACCGGCGGCCAAAACACAACACAACACCAGGTCACCACCAACAGCCACCAGGGACCACTACCCGTTTGAGGAGCCTGCAGAACAGCTTCACCAGAGGTCGCAGCTAGCCTAGGAACTACTTTGCTATGTCAGGCATGTGGTCGCAAATAGTTCCGGTAGATACATCCGTCAACAGGCTTTATAAGGTGGCGCACTGCCAGCGAAAGGCAGTTCGACGCACCGCTCGGAAGGATACAGAGCTGCAGCCACAGCCAGACGCCTCTTCTAGCTGGCCGATCTCTTGGCATAGTCGACGAACCTCTTGACATTGTAGAATTGTTTGTGGTCACTCCCCATGAAGAGTTGGGTCTTTTCTATTATTATTATTATTATTATTATTATTATTTGTTATTTTGTATTTGTGTTGAGCTGCAGTTGGGATCGAGTCAGCTGACCTTTTGCAGATTGTATTATTGTTTCGTATTGGTGAGTCCAATAAATTGTTTTTGGACTTGTGTTTTCTGCATTTCTATTCTGTTAGTGCAGATACTTAAGTGGCGATGAGTTGGTTTACGAGTTTCCCGCATTTGCTCTGTCGTTGTCCGCTATGGCACAAGGTATTCCAGGTATTGACGAACCCTCAGCACGAGTCATAGCGCTGTTGGAACGTATGCAACAAACGAACGAGCTCATTATTCAGCGTTTACAGGTGATGTCCACGTTCCCTGTTGAGGTGCCTATGCAGGGGTCCCACCCAGCTTCCCCACTTCTGGGCTTCCGTGGCATGCCCCCTGCGTTTCCCAAGTTTGACAAATCCGTTGAGCCTTGAGGCAACTATGTGGCTTGTCTGGAGCAACACTATATTGCTCATGATGTCACTGGAAACTTTCAGCATCGTGCATTTTTCCTCACCTATGTGGGCCTGGAAGCTTATCACCTTTTGCAAGAGGTGCATCCCGATACGGAACCTCATGCTCTATCCTATGAAGTGTTGACTTCTAGCCTATTGGATTATTTTGACTCTCAGGTCCATGTGGCGGCAGGACATCACAAGTTGTTCTGTTGTCAGAAGCTTCCCGCACATTCATACAGAGAATGGATGGCTATGCTGCAAGGTCTGTCCCGTTATTGTCTTTTTTTCTGAGGCAACCCCCATTGTGAGCAGTCTTACGATTCGGCACTCATTCGTGATATGATTCTTCTCCATGCCCCCGATGATACCTTAAGGACTGATCTTCAGAAGCTGAAAGATCCCTCTTTAGACACCTGTTTATCCATTATCCACACTCATGAGCAGTCCTTTCGCTCTGCTTCCATGCTGCAGTTCCTGGCACAGGTCTTCGCATCCCGCGACACCGGTTTCCATCACCGCAGCCGCGTTGGGGGCCCACTCCTGAGGCCGTGCCTGTCCTGCAGAACCAGGGCACCAGTCCCCACCTATGTCAACGGTGGCCGCCACCGCTGCAGCAGCAGCAGCAGCAGCAGCAGAACGGTTGCCCTCCTGTAGTCAATGCTTTGTCACACATCAGAGGCAAGATTGCTGCTTCCGGAGGGTGACCCATTTGGCCTATGGAAAGCAGGGTCACAGAGCCGAGGTCTGTCAGTCATCTTCGGTGATGGCCATGGACCACACTGCTGTCGACGCCTCCAACTCCACGGTGGATTACATGGTGGATTAGATGGACCCGGCGCCACCAATTTCCTTCGCGCAGTCAGTTTTTCTGCACACGACAGCAGCGGTCACTCTGACTGTGCGGTTGAACAGCACTCCTCTCCCTTTTCAGATGGGTACCTGAACCTCAGTGACCATCATCGATGGCGATTCCCACCGTCAGTTGGGTTCACTGCCACTTCATTCGTTGCATGCTTCTCTGAAGAGCTACACCAACAAAGTCATCCGACTACAGGAGTGGTTCTTTGCTTGAGTCCAGTACCTCACTCACAACGTCACAGCCCGGGTTCCAGTCCTCGCTGCCCCCAAGGCCACCAGCTTATTGGGGATGGATCTTTTTCCCTTACTGGGTCTCGAGATACACGACTTGGGCCTGGCCATCCAGTTGTTGTTGGCAGACAATCACTTGCAGCAGCTTCTGGAAGATTTCCCAGACGTATTCTCTGCCACATGTCTGGGGGTCTCCGGGTTCAAAGCCCATATCGAACTCCTCCCGTCAGTGATCCTGAAGTTCCACAAAGCTCGCTGAGTACCATTTGCCCTCTGTGACAAACTACAGGAGAAGTTTTGTCGTTTGGAGGCTGAGGGCATCCTGAGCCTGGTCCACCATAGTCGTTGGGCTGTGCCCATCGTAGTCCTTGAGAAGCCAAACGGACCTCTTCGCATTTGTGGGGATTTTAAGGCCACTGTCAACGCTCAGTCTGTTATTGACTACTCCTATCCCATACCCAAGGTTGATGACACCCTGTCCCGGTTGGCTGTCGGCAAGGTGTTTGCCAAAATTGATCTGCGGAACACCTACCTCCAGTTGCCTTTGGACAAGTCATCGGAAATGATATTGGTAATCAATACTCCTTTTGGGATCTTCCAGTACAACCGCCCTCCGTTTGGGGTCGGCAGTGCTCTGGCCATCTTGCAGCGATATTTGGAAACATTGACAAGAGACATTATGGGGACGGCTAACTACCTTGATGATGGAGTATTGCTGTGTGGTGTGGGATCCGCATCAGATGGGACTGTCGGATGACATCGAAAAAGTACAAAGAAGGGCATCTCGTTTTGTACTATCGTGAAGTAGAGGAGATAGTGCCACAAACATGATAAGTGAATTGGAGTGGCAATCATTAAAACAAAGGCTTTTTTTGTTGCAACAGAATCTTCTCATGAAATTTCAATCACCAGTTTTCTCATCCGATTGCGAAAACATTCTGTTGGCACCCACCTACATAGGGAGTAATGATCATCACAATAAAATAAGAGAAATCAGGGCTTGCACAGAAAAATTTAAGTGCTCGTTTTTCCCACACGCCGTTTGAGAGTGGAACGGTAGAGATACAACTTGAAGGTGGTTCATTGAACCCTCTGCCAAGCACTTTATTGTGAATAGCAGAGTAATCACATAGACATAGAATCACACAGGCATAGACACCTTAGTTACTGGCATCTCCACCCTGGACTTGGCCTGGAACCTCTGGCACCTCTTCCAGGTTCTTCAGGGTGTCGGCTTAAGTTACAACAAGAAGAACTGTCTTATTTTTGTTCCTCATGTGATCTACCTCAGCCATGTTTTGAGCGCTAATGGCATTCGACTGACGCCACACTATGTTGAGGCTATTCCTGGGTCAACTCAATTACTACCATCATTTTATCCCAAATGTTGCGGCTCTGGCGGAACCACTTCACTGCCTCCTCCATAAGAATGTTCCCTGGGACTGGTCGCCAGCTTGTGTAGGGTGTTCCACCATCTGAAATCTTCTCTCCATATGACCCCACCAAGCCTCTCACCTTGGCTGCCAATACATCAGGCTACAGTGTGGGGGGCATATTGTCTCACCTCATCGACGGAGTAGAGTGCCCAGTGGCCTTCGTCTCTAAAACACTATCACTGGCTCAGCATAATTACAGCCAAATTGAGGAGGAGGCCTTGGACATCATCTTTGGGTTTAAGAAATTCCACGATTTCATCTACAGCTGTCACTTCACCTTATACACTGATCACAAGCTTCTGGTCTTGTTCTTTAGCACTACGGCCGCCATTCCCACAAGGGCTGCACACCGTCTCCAGTGCTGGGCATTGTTCCTTGTGGAATATTCCTATGACATCTGTTTTCAGGCCACAGCTCTCCACAACGCCGATCTTCTCTCTCATCTACCAGTGGGCGTTGACCCAGAGTTTGATGCTGACCCAGTTGCTTGTTTCCTCCTGGATGATGCTGCTGCCGAGGCAGTCACTGATTTTCCATTGGATGCCAAGCTAATCGCATGTCACACAGCAGACGACCCGACCCTCCAGGTGCTGATGCACCACGTTCAGCATGGGTCACCGTCAGACTGTCGTCAGCTGTGGCAGCTGGAGGTCCTGGCGTACAGTCACTGCCGCCAGGACCTGTCCGTCAGAGATGGGGTCCTCCTCATATCGGGTGATAATGAGCGTTGGCAGGTGATGCTGCCACCCTCCCTCCATCAGCAGGCTTTGGAGCTCTGCATGTTGGTAGGTTGGTTGGTTTGTTTTGGGGTTTGCTGGGGGCTAAACATAAAGTTCATCAGTCCCCTGTTCCAAACAGACATACTTGTAAAAGGCCAATACAGTAAACACGTAACCTCTGCACCCAGAGGGAGGGAACACCAAGGGTACAGAGCTAAAATGAACACCGCAATAACACAAAATAGAGGACACTTAAAAGGAGCAGAGCAAATAGTTGACTAGAGTAAAACAGGCAACAGAGGTTGATGAATCAGGTAAAAGGTCAACCACTCAACGACAAACGAAGAACCTCCAGCTGGGAAGCGTTGATAGAGGTACCAACAGAACTTGTTACCACAAAAGACACTATTTTGGTATCCACGTCACAATTAAAAGTCGCTGGACTGGGTGTAGCCTGAGAAATCATGTGAGAGCACCCACACTAGAGTGAGTGATAAAACCCAGCTGCACAGATAAAACGTAAAACTAAGTCAGCTATAGAGGCATCATCACCTAGAATTAAAGGAAGTGCAGCTGGTAAATTAAAGGACTGCCGCAAGGGGGCTAAAAGGGGGCAGTCCACCTGAAGCTGGAACACTGTCAGTCCTGCATCACAGCGACACCTGGGCGGTTTCTCATGGCCAAGGAGATAGCTGTGGGTCAACCGCGTATGTCCAATTCGGAGACGGCAGAGAACAACTGAGTCCCTACGCGTGCTCCTCAAAGATTAGTTCCATACGGTCGTAGACGACTTTACCATGCAAAGCTTATTCAGCGTGTTCAAGGCAGGCCATTCAGAGCTCCAGACATCGCGGACCTTGCGATGTAGGGCTGACCAGAGGTCTCTTTCCAAGAGACAAAGCTCCAGGGGTGGCAAAGTGGTGGCCTGCTTGGCCAACCGATCGACACGTTCATTTCCTGGAATGCCGATGTGGCCCAGGGTCCACACAAACGTCGCTGAGCAACCACACTCGGTGAGAGCAAAAACAGCATCTTTAAATCCGTGCACCAAAGGATCCCGAGAAAAACACTGGTCGAGTGCTTGCAATTCACTCAGGGAGTCACTGCATATGACAAATGACTCCCCAGGGCAGGAGGAAAGGTGAGCGAGTGCACGATAAAGAGCAACCAGCTCCACAGTGAAAACACTGCTCCACAAGGCAGGGAATGTTGCTCAAAGTAGTCACCGTGGATGAAAGCAAACCCAGTGTGTCCATCTGCACACTGGTCATTGGGGGATTGTCCTGATGAAATGGCTTGCTCGCCAGTATTTCTATTGGAGGGGGCTGGATGCTGTCATCACCCGAATGGTGGCCTCATGTCCCTCTTGCCAACAGCACCATTCAGCGCCTCTTGCTGCCTGTTCCCGTGGCCGCCTCCACCTCCTCCTCGGTCCTGTTTGCACTTTGATTTCACGGGCCCATTCCTCGGCTCCTCCTGGCTTATGCTTGGAGACACCGGCAATGAGTTTCCTTCTATCTCCTGCATGTCCTCCATGACCTCCGCCCATACCATCCAACCTCTTTCCCACACATTTGCCATTGAGGGCCTTCTGGAGTCATTGGTGACCAACAACAACCCTCAATTTGCATCTGCTCATTTACCTCCTCCTGCATCTGTCAGGGCATCCAGTTGATTCATACTGCTCCCTTTCATCCTACATCTAATGGGTTAGCTGAACAGTTTGTCCAGACATTCGAAGTCCAGATGTCAAAATTGTGTCCCCAACACTCCCTGGACAATGCTCTTACCATCTTTCTTTCCTCCTACCGTTCCACTCTTCAGGATGGATCATCCCCAGCTGAAAAACATCACGGCCGTCCTCATCGGTCCCCCTTATCTCTCCTGTTTCCATCTTCTCCCCATCCAGCTCCTCCGCATTCGAGACGGACCCGTTATTCTTTGCAGGATCCGGTCTGGGCGATGGTGTTTACCTGGCATCGTTCCCAGTGGGTCACCGCCAAGGTCTCGCCGTTCATCAGCCGTGCTATGGCGGCAGTCACCCTCGACAACAGCACAGTGTACCAGAAGCATACCAACCAGCTTCGACTCCGGTGTGGTTCACAGCCGGCTCCTCTGCTGTTTCCAGGGCTGTCAGCCCTCGGGGATGACAGTGCTCCTCTGCCCGACTGCCGCCTCTGCCATTGCCGCCGGTCACACTCCAGGTAGACTCTCCGGCAGAGGGCCCTAAGCCCATGGAGTTGGATCCTGCACATGCCACCGCACCTGGTCTCCTGTTGCCCACAGCTCTGGGGCCCGACAAAATGCTAAGTAGTGTTTGAGCAGAGTAGTTGTATGACATGGCTGATTTCACAGCTTGTGATGGAGTATGTGCTGTGGCCATCCACTTCGAACATCATAGGGCCTACTGCATCGGCATCCCACTTTACGTCCAACCATCATGAGATGCCTGCATCACAGGGTGTATATTCATCAGGAGAACCTTCGTCATCTGTGTTGTCAAAACAAATACTTACCAGCGGCCACAACACAACACAACACAACACCAGGTCGCCACCAATGGCTGCCATGGACCGCTGCCTATTTGTGGAACTTGCAGAACAGCTTCACCTGAGGTTGCAGCTAGCTTAGGAACTACTTCGCTACGCCAGGCATGTGATGGCAAATAGTTCCAGCAGATAAATCTGCCAACGGGCTTTATAATGGGGTGCACTGCTGGCAAAAGGCAGTTCAACGCATGGCTCATAAGGATACAGAGCTGCTGCCCTGGCAGCCATGGCTAGATGCCACTTCTAGCTGGCCGATCTCTTTGGTATAGTTGACGAACCTCTTGGCGTAGTAGAATTGTTTGTGTTTGCTCCCCGTGAAGAGTTGGGTCTTTCCTATTATTATTATTATTATTATTATTATTTCTTTACTTTCTCAGACGTTAAGTCTGGTTGAGAATGGAAAGTGACGCGGACCTTGATCAAGCGTCACTTCCTATTAACTGTACAGTATGTGTTATATTGCATTTAGGAACTTTCGGGTAATTGAACATGTATCAATAATTACGGATTTCTGTAGTTGTATATATGTGTTTGGATGTAGCTGTATTGCATTGATGTACTGGTGGATATTGTGTGGTATGACTCCTGTAGTTGATACTATAATTGGTATGATGTCAACTTTATCCTGATGCCACATGTCTTTGACTTCCTCAGACAGTTGGATGTATTTTTCAATTTTTTCTCCTGTTTTCTTTTGTATATTTGTTGTATTGGGTATGGATATTTCGATTAGTTGTGTTAATTTCTTCTTTTTATTGGTGAGTATGATGTCAGGTTTGTTATGTGGCGTTGTTTTATCTGTTATAATGGTTCTGTTCCAGTATAATTTGTATTCATCATTCTCCAGTACATTTTGTGGTGCATACTTGTATGTAGGAACTTGTTGTTTTAAAAGTTTATGTTGTAAGGCAAGCTGTTGATGTATTATTTTTGCAACATTGTCATGTCTTCTGGGGTATTCTGTATTTGCTAGTATTGTACATCCGCTTGTGATGTGACCTACTGTTTCTATTTGTTGTTTACAAAGTCTGCATTTATCTGTTGTGCTATTGGGATCTTTAATAATATGCTTGCTGTAATACCTGGTGTTTATTGTTTGATCCTGTATTGCAATCATGAATCCTTCTGTCTCACTGTATATATTGCCTTTTCTTAGCCATGTGTTGGATGCGTCTTGATCGATGTGTGGCTGTGTTAGATGATACGGGTGCTTGCCATGAAGTGTTTTCTTTTTCCAATTTACTTTCTTCGTATCTGTTGATGTTATGTGGTCTAAAGGGTTGTAGAGGTGGTTATGAAATTGTAGTGGTGTAGCCGATGTATTTATATGAGTGATTGCTTTGTGTATTTTGCTAGTTTCTGCTCGTTCTATAAAGAATTTTCTTAAATTGTCTACCTGTCCATAATGTAGGTTTTTTATATCGATAAATCCCCTTCCTCCTTCCTTTCTGCTTAATGTGAATCTTTCTGTTGCTGAATGTATGTGATGTATTCTATATTTGTGGCATTGTGATCGTGTAAGTGTATTGAGTGCTTCTAGGTCTGTGTTACTCCATTTCACTACTCCAAATGAGTAGGTCAATATTGGTATGGCATAAGTATTTATAGCTTTGGTCTTGTTTCTTGCTGTCAATTCTGTTTTCAGTATTTTTGTTAGTCTTTGTCTATATTTTTCTTTTAGTTCTTCTTTAATATTTGTATTATCTATTCCTATTTTTTGTCTGTATCCTAGATATTTATAGGCATCCGTTTTTTCCATCGCTTCTATGCAGTCGCTGTGGTTATCCAATATGTAATCTTCTTGTTTAGTGTGTTTTCCCTTGACTATGCTATTTTTCTTACATTTGTCTGTTCCAAAAGCCATACTTATATCATTGCTGAATACTTCTGTTATCTTTAGTAATTGGTTGAGTTGTTGATTTGTTGCTGCCAGTAGTTTTAGATCATCCATGTATAGCAAATGTGTGATTTTGTGTGGGTATGTTCCAGTAATACTGTATCCATAATTTGTATTATTTAGCATGTTGGATAGTGGGTTCAGAGCAAGGCAGAACCAGAAAGGACTTAATGAGTCTCCTTGGTATATTCCACGCTAAATCTGTATTGGCTGTGATGTGATATTATTTGAATTTGTTTGGATATTAAGTGTGGTTTTCCAATTTTTCATTACTATGTTTAGGAACTGTATCAATTTAGGATCTACTTTGTATATTTCCAATATTTGTAGTAACCATGAGTGGGGTACACTATCAAAAGCTTTTTGGTAATCAATGTATGCGTAGTGTAGCGACCTTTGTTTAGTTTTAGCTTGATATGTCATCTCTGCATCTATTATCAGTTGCTCTTTACATCCTCGTGCTCCTTTGCAACAGCCTTTTTGTTCTTCATTTATAATTTTGTTCTGTGTTGTATGTGTCATTAATTTCTGTTTAATGATTGAAGTTAATATTTTGTATATTGTTGGTAGGCATGTTATGGGGCGATATTTAGCTGGGTTCGTTGTGTCTGCTTGATCTTTAGGTTTCAGATAAGTTATTCCATGTGTAAGTGTATCAGGGAATGTGTATGGGTCTGCAATGTAACTGTTAAATAATTTAGTTAGATGTGAATGTGTTGAGGTGAACTTCTTTAACCAGAAATTTGCTATTTTATCATTTCCAGCGGCTTTCCAATTGTAAGTAGAATTAATTGCTTGGGTGACTTCATGTTGCAAAATTATCACTTCAGGCATTTGTGGTATCATCTTGTATGTGTCTGTTTCTGCTTGTATCCACCGTGCATGCCTGTTATGTTGTACCGGGTTAGACCATATGTTGCTCCAGAAGTGTTCCATGTCTGTTATGTTTGGTGGATTGTTTATTTTAATGTGTGTGTTATCTATTGTCTTGTAAAATTTCTTTTGGTTTGTGTTGAATGTTTGGTTTTGTTTCCTTCTATTTTCGCTTTTTTTGTATCTTCTGAGTCGTTTGGCTAATGCTTGTAATTTCTGCTTCTTTTCGTCTAATTGCTCTGTCGCTTCTTGTTGTGAGATTTTACCTAACCTTTTTCGTTTTTTTTCCGAGATTTCATTTCTTATAAATTGTGTTAGCTGTCCGATGTCTTTTCTCAGTTTTTCTATTCTGATCTGTAGCCTGTGTTGCCATGCTGGTTTTGTGGGTTTCTTCTGTGTGTTGGTTGGTTCTAATCTCTGCCTAGTGTGTATATTTAGTGTAGTGAGTGCTCCTATATAAACCAGTAGTTGTAACTCTTCCATAGTTGTGTTTTCATTTATTTTGTTGTGTATGATTGTGTTGATAGTTTTTATTGTTGTTTCGACTTGTGGGTTATTTGGTGATCTATGCAAGAATGGTCTTATGTCTGTATTTGTGTCTTTGTATTCTATGTATGTCAGCTGAAATTTTTCTTCTATATCTAACATGTGTGTCACTTCGTGTTCTATTTGTGCTTGTTCTGGTGGCTGTCTTAAGATTTCGTTTTCCTCTGATTGTTTAATTGGTGCGTGTTGTTCTTTGTTTGTTTGCTCTGGGATGTTTGAGTCCATTACTGTATTTTCTTCTTCTTCTGATTGCACATTATTTTGTTCCAGTATTTGTTGTACTTGTTGTTTGATGTTTTCTAATTCTGACTGGGGTATCCTGTTATTTTTGATTATTACACGGATCTGATCAGCTAGTCGTTGTTCTGTTAAAAATTTTAATTCTGGGTATCTGGTAATAAATGTTGTGTATACTTGTGATCTGTATCCAGTTGTGTTGGTTCCTAGGTTTGTTGCTTCGTAATAACAGAACATGAGGTGTCGATTAACTTCATCTGACCATCTCATCCTCTGTCTTTGTTTTCCTTCTAGGGTGGTTGCAGGAAGCATATCCTGCAAAACACCTCTATTTGGATTTAAATCATTTTCCAGTTGGCTAGCAGTGTCGTTACCATTGTGGGCGGGCATAGGGTTCAAGCGTCGTCCCCGACCATGACGGCGCTTGTCTGAGGCTTCTTTAGTTCTGTCCTGAACCAACTAATCACACTAAAGGGGGGTTAGCCCTATTAGTGGTTTGTTCTTTTCGTCGCCTTTTACGACTGGCAGAACATACCGGAGGCCTATTCTTTTCCCGGGCCTCCACGGGTAGCTTATTATTATTATTATTATTATTATTATTATTATTATTATTATTATTATTATTTCTTTCCTTTCTCAGACGTTATGTCTGGTTGAAAATGGAAAGCGACGCAGACCTTGATCAAGCGTGACTTCCTTTTAAGTGTACGGTATATGTTACATTGCATTTAGGAACTTTCGGGTAACTGAATATGTATCAATAATTACAGATTTCTGTTATTGTAGATATACGTTTGGATGTAGCTGTATTGCGTTGATGTACTGGTGGATATTGTGTGGTATGACTCCTGTAGTCGATAGTATAATTGGTATAATGTCAACTTTATCCTGATGGCACATGTCCTTGACTTCCTCAGACAGTTGGATGTATTTTTCAATTTTTTCCCCCCGTTTTCTTCTGTATATTTGTTGTATTGGGTATGGATATTTTGATTAGTCGTGTTAATTTCTTCCTTTTATTGGTGAGTATGATGTCAGGTTTGTTATGTGGTGTTGTTTTATCTGTTATAACGGTTCTGTTCCAGTATAATTTGTATTCACCATACTCTAGTACATTTTGTGGTGCATACTTGTATGTGGCAACATGTTGTTTTATTAGTTTATGTTGTATGGCAAGTTGTTGATGTATTATTTTTGCTACATTGTCATGTCTTCTGGGGTGTTCTGTACTTGCTAGTATTGTACATCGGCTTGTGATGTGATCTACTGTTTCTATTTGTTGTTTGCAAAGTCTGCATTTATCTGTTGTGGTATTGGAATCTTTAATAATATGCTTGCTCTAATATCTGGTGTTTATTGTTTGATCCTGTATTGCAATCATGAATCCTTCCATCTCACTGATTATATTGCTTTTTCTTAGCCATGTGTTGGATGTGTCTTGATCGGTGTGTGGCTGTGTTAGATGATACGGGTGCTTGCCATGTAGTGTTTTCTTTTTCCAATTTACTATCTTCGTATCTGTTGATGTTATGTGATCTAAAGAGTTGTAGAAGTGGTTACGGAATTGCAATGGTGTAGTCGATGTATTTATATGAGTGATTGCTTTGTGTATTTTGCTAGTTTCTGCTCATTCTAGAAAGAATTTTCTTAAATTGTCTACCTGTCCATAATGTAGGTTTTTTATGTCGATAAATCCCCTTCCTCCTTCCTTTCTGCTTAATGTGCATCTTTCTGTTGCTGAATGTATGTGATTTATTCTATATTTGTGGCATTGTGATCGTGTAAGTCTATTGAGTGCTTCTAGGTCTGTGTTACTCCATTTCACTACTCCAAATGAGTAGGTCAATATTGGTATAGCGTAAGTATTTATAGCTTTTGTCTTATTTCTTGCTGTCAATTTTGTTTTCAGTATTTTTGTTAGTCTTTGTCTGTATTTTTCTTTTAGTTCTTCTTTAATACTTGTATTATCTATTACTATTATTATTATTATTATTTCTTTACTTTCTCAGACGTTAAGTCTGGTTGAGAATGGAAAGTGACGCGGACCTTGATCAAGCGTCACTTCCTATTAACTGTACGGTATGTGTTATATTGCATTTAGGAACTTTCGGGTAATTGAACATGTATCAATAATTACGGATTTCTGTAGTTGTATATATGTGTTTGGATGTAGCTGTATTGCATTGATGTACTGGTGGATATTGTGTGGTATGACTCCTGTAGTTGATACTATAATTGGTATGATGTCAACTTTATCCTGATGCCACATGTCTTTGACTTCCTCAGACAGTTGGATGTATTTTTCAATTTTTTCTCCTGTTTTCTTTTGTATATTTGTTGTATTGGGTATGGATATTTCGATTAGTTGTGTTAATTTCTTCTTTTTATTGGTGAGTATGATGTCAGGTTTGTTATGTGGCGTTGTTTTATCTGTTATAATGGTTCTGTTCCAGTATAATTTGTATTCATCATTCTCCAGTACATTTTGTGGTGCATACTTGTATGTAGGAACTTGTTGTTTTAAAAGTTTATGTTGTAAGGCAAGCTGTTGATGTATTATTTTTGCGACATTGTCATGTCTTCTGGGGTATTCTGTATTTGCTAGTATTGTACATCCGCTTGTGATGTGACCTACTGTTTCTATTTGTTGTTTACAAAGTCTGCATTTATCTGTTGTGCTATTGGGATCTTTAATAATATGCTTGCTGTAATACCTGGTGTTTATTGTTTGATCCTGTATTGCAATCATGAATCCTTCTGTCTCACTGTATATATTGCCTTTTCTTAGCCATGTGTTGGATGCGTCTTGATCGATGTGTGGCTGTGTTAGATGATACGGGTGCTTGCCATGAAGTGTTTTCTTTTTCCAATTTACTTTCTTCGTATCTGTTGATGTTATGTGGTCTAAAGGGTTGTAGAGGTGGTTATGAAATTGTAGTGGTGTAGCCGATGTATTTATATGAGTGATTGCTTTGTGTATTTTGCTAGTTTCTGCTCGTTCTATAAAGAATTTTCTTAAATTGTCTACCCGTCCATAATGTAGGTTTTTTATATCGATAAATCCCCTTCCTCCTTCCTTTCTGCTTAATGTGAATCTTTCTATTGCTGAATGTATGTGATGTATTCTATATTTGTGGCATTGTGATCGTGTAAGTGTATTGAGTGCTTCTAGGTCTGTGTTACTCCATTTCACTACTCCAAATGAGTAGGTCAATATTGGTATGGCATATGTATTTATAGCTTTTGTCTTGTTTCTTGCTGTCAATTCTGTTTTCAGTATTTTTGTTAGTCTTTGTCTATATTTTTCTTTTAGTTCTTCTTTAATATTTGTATTATCTATTCCTATTTTTTGTCTGTATCCTAGATATTTATAGGCATCCGTTTTTTCCATCGCTTCTATGCAGTCGCTGTGGTTATCCAATATGTAATCTTCTTGTTTAGTGTGTTTTCCCTTGACTATGCTATTTTTCTTACATTTGTCTGTTCCAAAAGCCATATTTATATCATTGCTGAATACTTCTGTTATCTTTAGTAATTGGTTGAGTTGTTGATTTGTTGCTGCCAGTAGTTTTAGATCATCCATGTATAGCAAATGTGTGATTTTGTGTGGTTATGTTCCAGTAATATTGTATCCATAATTTGTATTATTTAGCATGTTGGATAGTGGGTTCAGAGCAAGGCAGAACCAGAAAGGACTTAATGAGTCTCCTTGGTATATTCCACGCTAAATCTGTATTGGCTGTGATGTGATATTATTTGAATTTGTTTGGATATTAAGTGTGGTTTTCCAATTTTTCATTACTATGTTTAGGAACTGTATCAATTTAGGATCTACTTTGTATATTTCCAATATTTGTAGTAACCATGAGTGGGGTACACTATCAAAAGCTTTTTGGTAATCAATGTATGCGTAGTGTAGCGACCTTTGTTTAGTTTTAGCTTGATATGTCATCTCTGCATCTATTATCAGTTGCTCTTTACATCCTCGTGCTCCTTTGCAACAGCCTTTTTGTTCTTCATTTATAATTTTGTTCTGTGTTGTATGTGTCATTAATTTCTGTTTAATGATTGAAGTTAATATTTTGTATATTGTTGGTAGGCATGTTATGGGGCGATATTTAGCTGGGTTCGTTGTGTCTGCTTGATCTTTAGGTTTCAGATAAGTTATTCCATGTGTAAGTGTATCAGGGAATGTGTATGGGTCTGCAATGTAACTGTTAAATAATTTAGTTAGATGTGAATGTGTTGAGGTGAACTTCTTTAACCAGAAATTTGCTATTTTATCATTTCCAGCGGCTTTCCAATTGTAAGTAGAATTAATTGCTTGGGTGACTTCATGTTGCAAAATTATCACTTCAGGCATTTGTGGTATCATCTTGTATGTGTCTGTTTCTGCTTGTATCCACCGTGCATGCCTGTTATGTTGTACCGGGTTAGACCATATGTTGCTCCAGAAGTGTTCCATGTCTGTTATGTTTGGTGGATTGTTTATTTTAATGTGTGTGTTATCTATTGTCTTGTAAAATTTCTTTTGGTTTGTGTTGAATGTTTGGTTTTGTTTCCTTCTATTTTCGCTTTTTTTGTATCTTCTGAGTCGTTTGGCTAATGCTTGTAATTTCTGCTTCTTTTCGTCTAATTGCTCTGTCGCTTCTTGTTGTGAGATTTTACCTAACCTTTTTCGTTTTTTTTCCGAGATTTCATTTCTTATAAATTGTGTTAGCTGTCCGATGTCTTTTCTCAGTTTTTCTATTCTGATCTGTAGCCTGTGTTGCCATGCTGGTTTTGTGGGTTTCTTCTGTGTGTTGGTTGGTTCTAATCTCTGCCTAGTGTGTATATTTAGTGTAGTGAGTGCTCCTATATAAACCAGTAGTTGTAACTCTTCCATAGTTGTGTTTTCATTTATTTTGTTGTGTATGATTGTGTTGATAGTTTTTATTGTTGTTTCGACTTGTGGGTTATTTGGTGATCTATGCAAGAATGGTCTTATGTCTGTATTTGTGTCTTTGTATTCTATGTATGTCAGCTGAAATTTTTCTTCTATATCTAACATGTGTGTCACTTCGTGTTCTATTTGTGCTTGTTCTGGTGGCTGTCTTAAGATTTCGTTTTCCTCTGATTGTTTAATTGGTGCGTGTTGTTCTTTGTTTGTTTGCTCTGGGATGTTTGAGTCCATTACTGTATTTTCTTCTTCTTCTGATTGCACATTATTTTGTTCCAGTATTTGTTGTACTTGTTGTTTGATGTTTTCTAATTCTGACTGGGGTATCCTGTTATTTTTGATTATTACACGGATCTGATCAGCTAGTCGTTGTTCTGTTAAAAATTTTAATTCTGGGTATCTGGTAATAAATGTTGTGTATACTTGTGATCTGTATCCAGTTGTGTTGGTTCCTAGGTTTGTTGCTTCGTAATAACAGAACATGAGGTGTCGATTAACTTCATCTGACCATCTCATCCTCTGTCTTTGTTTTCCTTCTAGGGTGGTTGCAGGAAGCATATCCTGCAAAACACCTCTATTTGGATTTAAATCATTTTCCAGTTGGCTAGCAGTGTCGTTACCATTGTGGGCGGGCATAGGGTTCAAGCGTCGTCCCCGACCATGACGGCGCTTGTCTGAGGCTTCTTTAGTTCTGTCCTGAACCAACTAATCACACTAAAGGGGGGTTAGCCCTATTAGTGGTTTGTTCTTTTCGTCGCCTTTTACGACTGGCAGAACATACCGGAGGCCTATTCTTTTCCCGGGCCTCCACGGGTAGCTTATTATTATTATTATTATTATTATTATTATTATTATTATTATTATTATTATTTCTTTCCTTTCTCAGACGTTATGTCTGGTTGAAAATGGAAAGCGACGCAGACCTTGATCAAGCGTGACTTCCTTTTAAGTGTACGGTATATGTTACATTGCATTTAGGAACTTTCGGGTAACTGAATATGTATCAATAATTACAGATTTCTGTTATTGTAGATATACGTTTGGATGTAGCTGTATTGCGTTGATGTACTGGTGGATATTGTGTGGTATGACTCCTGTAGTCGATAGTATAATTGGTATAATGTCAACTTTATCCTGATGGCACATGTCCTTGACTTCCTCAGACAGTTGGATGTATTTTTCAATTTTTTCCCCCCGTTTTCTTCTGTATATTTGTTGTATTGGGTATGGATATTTTGATTAGTCGTGTTAATTTCTTCCTTTTATTGGTGAGTATGATGTCAGGTTTGTTATGTGGTGTTGTTTTATCTGTTATAACGGTTCTGTTCCAGTATAATTTGTATTCACCATACTCTAGTACATTTTGTGGTGCATACTTGTATGTGGCAACATGTTGTTTTATTAGTTTATGTTGTATGGCAAGTTGTTGATGTATTATTTTTGCTACATTGTCATGTCTTCTGGGGTGTTCTGTACTTGCTAGTATTGTACATCGGCTTGTGATGTGATCTACTGTTTCTATTTGTTGTTTGCAAAGTCTGCATTTATCTGTTGTGGTATTGGAATCTTTAATAATATGCTTGCTCTAATATCTGGTGTTTATTGTTTGATCCTGTATTGCAATCATGAATCCTTCCATCTCACTGATTATATTGCTTTTTCTTAGCCATATGTTGGATGTGTCTTGATCGGTGTGTGGCTGTGTTAGATGATACGGGTGCTTGCCATGTAGTGTTTTCTTTTTCCAATTTACTATCTTCGTATCTGTTGATGTTATGTGATCTAAAGAGTTGTAGAAGTGGTTACGGAATTGCAATGGTGTAGTCGATGTATTTATATGAGTGATTGCTTTGTGTATTTTGCTAGTTTCTGCTCATTCTAGAAAGAATTTTCTTAAATTGTCTACCTGTCCATAATGTAGGTTTTTTATGTCGATAAATCCCCTTCCTCCTTCCTTTCTGCTTAATGTGCATCTTTCTGTTGCTGAATGTATGTGATTTATTCTATATTTGTGGCATTGTGATCGTGTAAGTCTATTGAGTGCTTCTAGGTCTGTGTTACTCCATTTCACTACTCCAAATGAGTAGGTCAATATTGGTATAGCGTAAGTATTTATAGCTTTTGTCTTATTTCTTGCTGTCAATTTTGTTTTCAGTATTTTTGTTAGTCTTTGTCTGTATTTTTCTTTTAGTTCTTCTTTAATACTTGTATTATCTATTACTATTATTATTATTATTATTTCTTTACTTTCTCAGACGTTAAGTCTGGTTGAGAATGGAAAGTGACGCGGACCTTGATCAAGCGTCACTTCCTATTAACTGTACGGTATGTGTTATATTGCATTTAGGAACTTTCGGGTAATTGAACATGTATCAATAATTACGGATTTCTGTAGTTGTATATATGTGTTTGGATGTAGCTGTATTGCATTGATGTACTGGTGGATATTGTGTGGTATGACTCCTGTAGTTGATACTATAATTGGTATGATGTCAACTTTATCCTGATGCCACATGTCTTTGACTTCCTCAGACAGTTGGATGTATTTTTCAATTTTTTCTCCTGTTTTCTTTTGTATATTTGTTGTATTGGGTATGGATATTTCGATTAGTTGTGTTAATTTCTTCTTTTTATTGGTGAGTATGATGTCAGGTTTGTTATGTGGCGTTGTTTTATCTGTTATAATGGTTCTGTTCCAGTATAATTTGTATTCATCATTCTCCAGTACATTTTGTGGTGCATACTTGTATGTAGGAACTTGTTGTTTTAAAAGTTTATGTTGTAAGGCAAGCTGTTGATGTATTATTTTTGCGACATTGTCATGTCTTCTGGGGTATTCTGTATTTGCTAGTATTGTACATCCGCTTGTGATGTGACCTACTGTTTCTATTTGTTGTTTACAAAGTCTGCATTTATCTGTTGTGCTATTGGGATCTTTAATAATATGCTTGCTGTAATACCTGGTGTTTATTGTTTGATCCTGTATTGCAATCATGAATCCTTCTGTCTCACTGTATATATTGCCTTTTCTTAGCCATGTATTGGATGCGTCTTGATCGATGTGTGGCTGTGTTAGATGATACGGGTGCTTGCCATGAAGTGTTTTCTTTTTCCAATTTACTTTCTTCGTATCTGTTGATGTTATGTGGTCTAAAGGGTTGTAGAGGTGGTTATGAAATTGTAGTGGTGTAGCCGATGTATTTATATGAGTGATTGCTTTGTGTATTTTGCTAGTTTCTGCTCGTTCTATAAAGAATTTTCTTAAATTGTCTACCCGTCCATAATGTAGGTTTTTTATATCGATAAATCCCCTTCCTCCTTCCTTTCTGCTTAATGTGAATCTTTCTATTGCTGAATGTATGTGATGTATTCTATATTTGTGGCATTGTGATCGTGTAAGTGTATTGAGTGCTTCTAGGTCTGTGTTACTCCATTTCACTACTCCAAATGAGTAGGTCAATATTGGTATGGCATATGTATTTATAGCTTTTGTCTTGTTTCTTGCTGTCAATTCTGTTTTCAGTATTTTTGTTAGTCTTTGTCTATATTTTTCTTTTAGTTCTTCTTTAATATTTGTATTATCTATTCCTATTTTTTGTCTGTATCCTAGATATTTATAGGCATCCGTTTTTTCCATCGCTTCTATGCAGTCGCTGTGGTTATCCAATATGTAATCTTCTTGTTTAGTGTGTTTTCCCTTGACTATGCTATTTTTCTTACATTTGTCTGTTCCAAAAGCCATATTTATATCATTGCTGAATACTTCTGTTATCTTTAGTAATTGGTTGAGTTGTTGATTTGTTGCTGCCAGTAGTTTTAGATCATCCATGTATAGCAAATGTGTGATTTTGTGTGGTTATGTTCCAGTAATATTGTATCCATAATTTGTATTATTTAGCATGTTGGATAGTGGGTTCAGAGCAAGGCAGAACCAGAAAGGACTTAATGAGTCTCCTTGGTATATTCCACGCTAAATCTGTATTGGCTGTGATGTGATATTATTTGAATTTGTTTGGATATTAAGTGTGGTTTTCCAATTTTTCATTACTATGTTTAGGAACTGTATCAATTTAGGATCTACTTTGTATATTTCCAATATTTGTAGTAACCATGAGTGGGGTACACTATCAAAAGCTTTTTGGTAATCAATGTATGCGTAGTGTAGCGACCTTTGTTTAGTTTTAGCTTGATATGTCATCTCTGCATCTATTATCAGTTGCTCTTTACATCCTCGTGCTCCTTTGCAACAGCCTTTTTGTTCTTCATTTATAATTTTGTTCTGTGTTGTATGTGTCATTAATTTCTGTTTAATGATTGAAGTTAATATTTTGTATATTGTTGGTAGGCATGTTATGGGGCGATATTTAGCTGGGTTCGTTGTGTCTGCTTGATCTTTAGGTTTCAGATAAGTTATTCCATGTGTAAGTGTATCAGGGAATGTGTATGGGTCTGCAATGTAACTGTTAAATAATTTAGTTAGATGTGAATGTGTTGAGGTGAACTTCTTTAACCAGAAATTTGCTATTTTATCATTTCCAGGGGCTTTCCAATTGTGAGTAGAATTAATTGCTTGGGTGACTTCATGTTGCAAAATTATCACTTCAGGCATTTGTGGTATCATCTTGTATGTGTCTGTTTCTGTTTGTATCCACCGTGCATGCCTGTTATGTTGTACCGGGTTAGACCATATGTTGCTCCAGAAGTGTTCCATGTCTGTTATGTTTGGTGGACTGTTTATTTTAATGTGTGTGTTATCTATTGTCTGGTAAAATTTCTTTTGGTTTGTGTTGAATGTTTGGTTTTGTTTCCTTCTATTTTCGCTTTTTTTGTATCTTCTGAGTCGTTTGGCTAATGCTTGTAATTTCTGCTTCTTTTCGTCTAATTGCTCTGTCGCTTCTTGTTGTGAGATTTTACCTAACCTTTTTCGTTTTTTTTCCGAGATTTCATTTCTTATAAATTGTGTTAGCTGTCCGATGTCTTTTCTCAGTTTTTCTATTCTGATCTGTAGCCTGTGTTGCCATGCTGGTTTTGTGGGTTTCTTCTGTGTGTTGGTTGGTTCTGATCTCTGTCTAGTGTGTATATTTAGTGTAGTGAGTGCTCCTATATAAACCAGTAGTTGTAACTCTTCCATAGTTGTGTTTTCATTTATTTTGTTGTGTATGATTGTGTTGATAGTTTTTATTGTTGTTTCGACTTGTGGGTTATTTGGTGGTCTATGCAAGAATGGTCTAATGTCTGTATTTGTGTCTTTGTATTCTATATATGTTAGCTGAAATTTTTCTTCTATATCTAGCATCTGTGTCACTTCGTGTTCTATTTGTGCTTGTTCTGGTGGCTGTCTTAAGATTTCGTTTTCCTCTGATTGTTTAATTGGTGCGTGTTGTTCTTTGTTTGTTTGCTCTGGGATGTTTGAGTCCATTACTGTATTTTCTTCTTCTTCTGATTGCACATTATTTTGTTCCAGTATTTGTTGTACTTGTTGTTTGATGTTTTCTAATTCTGACTGGGGTATCCTGTTATTTTTGATTATTACACGGATCTGATCAGCTAGTCGTTGTTCTGTTAAAAATTTTAATTCTGGGTATCTGGTAATAAATGTTGTGTATACTTGTGATCTGTATCCAGTTGTGTTGGTTCCTAGGTTTGTTGCTTCGTAATAACAGAACATGAGGTGTCGATTAACTTCATCTGACCATCTCATCCTCTGTCTTTGTTTTCCTTCTAGGGTGGTTGCAGGAAGCATATCCTGCAAAACACCTCTATTTGGATTTAAATCATTTTCCAGTTGGCTAGCAGTGTCGTTACCATTGTGGGCGGGCATAGGGTTCAAGCGTCGTCCCCGACCATGACGGCGCTTGTCTGAGGCTTCTTTAGTTCTGTCCTGAACCAACTAATCACACTAAAAGGGGGGTTAGCCCTATTAGTGGTTTGTTCTTTTCGTCGCCTTTTACGACTGGCAGAACATACCGGAGGCCTATTCTTTTCCCGGGCCTCCACGGGGATTATTATTATTATTATTATTATTATTATTATTATTATTATTATTTGTTATTTTGTATTTGTGTCAATCCACAGTTGAGACCGAGTTGGTCGTTTTTCGGAGATTGTATTATTGTTTCATTTTGGGGAGTCCAATAAATTGTTTTCGGACTTGCGTTTTCCGCATTTCTATTCTGCTAGCGCAGATACTTCAGTAGGATGTCCCTCATTTCAGGGCAGGATGAGAGATAATCGAAGTCCTGGCAAAGGATATGGTTCAGTTGTTCCAGTCAAAGGTGATACTGGGAAATGAGGGAGACACACCTTTGTAGGGGGGTTCTTTGTGGGTGGTGGGAGGATTGGGGGTGTGTGAGGATACGTCATGGGAAATCTGTTTGTGGACTAGGTTTGGGTGGTAATGCCTGGTGGGAAGGCCTTTGTGAGGCCTTCAGCATACTGGGCTTGTCACTGCAAGTATGTTGTACCCAGTGGCCAGGCTGTATTTTTTGGTGTGGAAGGGATGGCAGCTGTCAATATGTAGGTGCTGTTGGTGGTTAGTGGGTTTAATGTGGACAGAGGCGTGGATGGAGCGATCAGAGGTGTGGATGTGAATGTCCAGGGAGGTGACACACTGGGTGGAGTAGGACCATGTTACGTGGATGAGGAAAGGCGTTGAGGTTGTGGAGGAATGTGGATGTGCCATCTTCGCTTCGAGTCCAGATCATGAAGATGCCATTAATGGACCTAAACCAGGCTAGGGGTTGGGAGTTTTGGGACGCTAAAAAGGTTTCTTCTAGATGGCCCATAAACAGGTTGGCATAGGACGGTGCCCTGCGGGTGTCTGTTGGTGCACTGCAGATTTGTTTGTAAGCCTTCCATTAAAAGGAAATGTGGTTGTGGGTCAGAATACAGATGGCAAGATGTATAACAATGAGGAATTGGGTTTGGAGTCTGAAGGATGTTGGAACAGATAGTATTCGACAGCGACAAGGCCATGGGCATGAGGGATGTCGGTGTATAGGGATGATTGGGTTGGGTTGTTTTGGGGGAGGAGACCAGACAGCAAGGTCATCGGTCTCATCGGACTAGGGAAGGAAATCGGCTGTGCCCTTTGAAAGGAACAACAATGCCATTTACCTGGAGTGATTTAGGGAAATCACGGTATAGAGATGAAGCATCAACAGTGACAAGTAGTGATCTAGGATGTAAAGGGGTGGGGATGATGGAAAGTCCGTGAAGGAAGTGGTTAGTGTCCTTAATATAGGGCCTATGTTTCACACAATTGTTAGAGGTGTTGATCATCAAGAGTGGAAATTCTTTCAGTGAGTGCACAATATCCAGTGGGGCTTACAGGATTTTTGGGTTTGTGGATTTGTGGATTTTCGGGTGCATAAAGAAGGTAGATGTGTGGGGCGTTATTGGGGAGAAGAGGGAGAGGGGCTCAGGTGTGAAGTTCTGGGCTGTGCCTATGGATTTCAGTAGGGACTGTAGGTTACACTGGCCTTCCACAATGGGATCACTGTGGCAGAGCTTTTAGGCAGAGGACTCAGACAATTGGTGGGGGCCTTCCATGAGGTAGTCACTGCAACTCATCACGACAATGGTGGAGCCTTTGTCTGTGAGGAGGAAGATTAGGTCTGGATCTGTTTTCACGTTGTGTGTGGCTGTCTTTTCTCCTGCTGAAAGGTTTGTGCTCTTAGGAAGGGAACTGGGAGGTAAGGAATGCCTGAAAGCTGACTAGGGAGTGCTTAGGGGTGTGTGTGTGTGTGTGGGGGGGGGGGGGGGGGTAGGATCACAGTACAAACTGGGAGAGGCAAGGTTTAATGTTCAGATTCAGTTGGCTTTGATTGGAGGGATTGGTCGCAAAGAAGTGTTTCCACTATAGGGATTGTGAGAAAGAGAGCGGGCCTTTGACAAGTCCAACATGGTTAAACTTGGTGGGGGGAGGGGGGGGGGGTTGGGCTGAAGGTTAGACCTCTGAAAAGGAGTAAAACTTCCGTGCGACTGATGTCTGTGGTGAAGAGGTTAACAAGAATGTTTTGGGTTTGCCTGGTTGCTGGGTTTTGTGAGGTGCTGGGAGGGAGTTTTGGAGGATGTCATAAATTGAAGTGGTCAACTAGGTAGGGTACGGGCTATGAGGGGTTGATGAGGGGGTTCACTGAGAGAAGGATGGGTTTTAATGGATAGTGGTGCCCATGGTGAGAGTAAGATCCCCTCAGGTTGGACAATTTATGGATGTGCTGTCTGCAGTACTCCTGCAGGTGTTCAAGTGCAAGGGTTTCTATTTTGGAGATGATGTGTATGTAGTGATGACTGAACAGTAACATTATCTTGCAGAGGGAATAGAGGTGGTTCTGGGGTGGCTGTGCTGTGAAAAGGGGTTTTTGCAGCACCAGGTTCATGAGGGATAGGGACTGGCAGAATCTGAAAAGGTTGAGATCGTCTTCCACAGTTGCCATTCTGGCTTTTCAAGATGGATAAGTTTATGACTAGAAATGCATCTAACAGGAAAAGTCAGCATTACAGCATTTACCAATGTCTTAAGTATGCACGCATTTTAGAGATATGGACATGTACTAATATCAGAACGACAAAAAAGCATTTATATCGAGAGTAAAACAAATGACCAAGCTGAAGATCAAGGAAATGCTGTTGAAATCTATAGCCAGAAAATGTGATATACAATTTATGTGACAACATGGGCAATGAATTTGTATTGTCGAGAAGAAAAAAAGAGGGGACAGGGCATGTTTGTGTACACTTATAAAATAAAAATGGGAAATGACAATGCACATTGTTACATTGATTAAATACATACCTCAAGCCGACTAAAAATTTCAGGCAATTTTGTTAATGTTGGTTCTTTATAGATAAACTCTTCTCCATTCAGATCTCCAAATTTTGTTCCATAGAAACCAACACGGAAGTATGTTCCAAAGACACGCTTTCCCTGCAGCTGGTCAACTCTAGTAAATGCATCATGTAATTTCCTGAAAGATTGAGATTATCAGTGGACATGTTCACTTCAAGTGATGTATATCAGGGCAGTTTAACATTTCTATTTTGAATTCTGTTTAACTTTTGTATCTTAGAACTCTGATTTGGGAATAGAGAAACTGTAAAAAGTCACATGTAATTTTATACAATGGATGAATGAATGAATATCAGTAACAGGTCTTATAACAGTGCTTAAATGTGTCTACAAAAAATGCAGTACTGAGAGTATGGTGCAGTTGATGGCTAAGAATACACATAAGGAACAACCCTGGCATTTGAATGATTTATGAAAAACAGGAAACATGAATTATAATGATCAGATCATCCTCTTTGTGTAGGTTGAAGCGACAAAACTGTTACATCTTCTACACGTGAAATCTTTTGCTGAGGTGCCAATTAGTTCACACAACCCAACTGCAACATTTCCTGTGATACCAGATACTTTGGTTATTTCTGTATGTGGCTACAAAACATAGTCATCCCCATGTACATGCACATCTACACTGATCGGCCAGAACATTACGAACACCTACGTATTAAACTTCATGGCAGATTAAAACTGTGTGCCGGACCGAGATATGTACTCGGGACCTTTGCCTTTCGCGGGCAAGTGCTCTACCGACTGAGCTACCCAAGCATGACTCACACCCCATCCTCACAGCTCTAATTCCGCCAGTACCTCGTCTCCTACCATTCGGTAGAGCACTTGCCCGCGAAAGGCAAGGGTCCCGAGTTCGTGTCTCGGCCCGGCACACAATTTTAATCTGCCAGGACGTTTCACATCAGCGCACACTCCGCCTTTAGAGTGAAAATTTCATTCTACCTACATATTAGCCTGTGTGTCCACCTTTGGCACAGATCACAACAGTGACACATTGTGGCATTGAAGCAATGAGGCCTTGGTAGGTTGTTGGGCAGAGTTGGCATTATATCTGTGCACACAATTCACCAAATTGCTGTAAATTCTGGAGAGGGGGGCAATGAGCTCAGATGCCATATTCAATCACATCCCAGATGTGTTCGATCAGATTCAGATCTGGTGAGTTGGAGGGTCAGCACATCAACTTAAACTAGCCACTGTGTTCCTCAAATCATTTCTGGTAAGTGACATGGTGCATTATCTTGTTGAAAAAATTCCACTGCAGTCAGGAAACATGATCGTCATGAAGGGGTGTACATGGTCTGCAACCAGTGTGCGATTCTCTTTGGCCATCCTGGTGACTTGCACAAGCTTCACCCCAGAGCATAATGGAGCCGCTGCCAGCTTTACTCTCTCCCACAGTAGAGATGTAAAGGAGCTATTCCCCTGGACAGTGATGGATTTGAACCCTCCCAATGGCATGATGAAGAAGGTATTGGTGTTCATCACAGCATGCAAAACAGTGCCACTGCACCAACATCCACTACTGGTAGTCACATGCCCATTTCAGCCGTAGTTGCCAATGATATGGTGTGGACATTAGCACGTGCATGGGTCGTCAGCTGCAGAGATCTATCATTAGGAATGATCGGTGCACTGTGTGTTCAGACACTCTTGTACTCTGGCCAGCATTAAAGTCTAATGTTAATTCTGCCACAGTTTGCCACCCGTTCTGTTTTACCACTCTGCCCAGCCTATGACGTACAATATTTGTAATGAGGGGTGGCTGCCCAACCCAACGACGTCTGGACATGGTTTCACCATGTGTTGAAGACAATCACCACAGCACTCCTCAAACACCCAAAAATTTGTGCAGTGTCTGAAATGGTTATGCCAAGCCTCTGGCCCATCACAATCTGCCCTCAGTCAAATTCAGACAGATCACACACCTTCCCCATTCTGTACACGGACAGCATGGTCACTGATACTACACGCACTGGGCGTGTGACTGACTAGCAGTCATTCCTTGCCAAGTGATGCTGCTATCACCTGGATGAGTTTATATCAATAGTAGGAGGTCAGTGGTCATAATGTTCTGTCTGATCAGTGTATATTTACATTTCTACCCCGCAAGCCGTGATACAATGTATAACAATATCATTCTAAACTCTTCTTATTTAGTATTCAGATGGTGCATGTGTAGAAAGACTACCAATATGCTTTCATATAAGCCCAATTTTTTATTTTTTGTACATGGGGGAGAAACAACATATTTCTTGACTCACTTAAAAAATATCAGGATCTTAATAGGCAGCCTTTATGTGATACGTATAATCTTTTTCCCAACTTCCAGTGTTATCGGCCTATATATTTGCCACTTTTCAGCCTCTGACTATTGAAATAGATAATTACAGCAGAATCCTCTTCGGTGAAACAACTTTGTATGTCAATTTATCACTTTACCATTCACCATTTTGGAGCTACTTGATCAATGAGCAGCTGTGAGAGTTTGCTTTCAAATTTATTTAACACTTCTTGCTCAGATGTTTTTACTGTCATGTTTGTTATATTCAGCTCTTCTTTGTCAGCAAGGTGATGGCTTCATTTGAATATGTGATGAAAGTGCTCCATTTTCATAGAGACTTGTTAACTTTTATATCGACTCATAGAGGGTCTTTTCTATTGCACAAGATTTTGGGAGTTTCTTGCTACTCTCTCTCTCTCTCTCTCTCTCTCTCTCCACCCCCCCCCCCCCCCCCCCCCAACCCCCACTTCTCACCACTACTCAGTGACACGTTTTCATGGATCAGGAATTTGATCACTATCAGAAATAAAGTTATGCTGAATGCGTGACAGAGAAATGTAGTACAATCACTGATGGTTGAAAGATGTATAAATGACTGATTGTAGGAGATTCGGTGGAATGAGACAAAAGAAATAATTTACAAGAAACTTACATTAATTAACAATGTATGTTAAAAAGTGTTTGCTAAGTTAGCTAATTGAAGTTTTAATTCTGTTGGCTTATAGATTTCTCTCATACATACAGTCAAAAGTCTATACTAACCCATGAATATTTGACAGTTTTTTGTAATCTCTATTTGCTTCTGCAATAGGCAACAGAATTTTGTACACATCATTCATCGCTTCATACATGCCAGCCTGAAAGACAAAACATACATTTGTTACAAATTCTTCTTTTATGTAACTTGACAATAAAAATGCAAATACCTTTTTAATGAAACACACACCTGAAACAACAGTCAAGATTTTCTGTAAGTGTGTTTATTACTTATGTTCCATTTCCTAAATACTTTTTTAATGCTTCCCTTGCATATGCATGAAGACTACAGATTCCAATTATATACTCACACAACTAATAATAATATAGCTGAGTATGAAGTCCTTCAGAATGATGGAACACGACAACCTGTTCCTCAACAGATTGCTATGCTCCACCATTTCAGGTTTTATTAAAGCAAATCTAGATTTCGGCTAGTGCCTAGCTATTATCAATGCACTACTTCATAGTTCCAATACATGACTTAGTACATCAGTGCCCTGTTGTTCGGGCCCAAACAACAGGAGACTGACATTGTAGGACATGTACTGGAACTACAAAATAGTGCATTGATAATGACTAGGCACTAGCTGAAACCTAGATTTGCTTTAATAAAACCTGAAGGGAAAGGATGACTGATTACTGTGCTCCATCATTTTGAAAGTAATATCACAGTCGTTGAGGGCATCTACATTCCTAATGGGAGGTAACTTGATGAGTAAGAAGACGTCTGTGACAGGTTAGGCAGAAAGGTGCCTACATTTGATTACTCATCTAAACAGTTTGTTTTCTTATCTGATTATTAAGAAATTGGTACTATCTAGAAAAGTTATGGTGGCCACCATGCCACAATTGCCACACTGTCCTCATATCTGGGCTGAGGAAATCTACAGCTAATCTTCTAATCACTAAGATGCAAAAATTGCAATCTGCTTTATTTGTTAAGAAACAATAGACAATGAATGACAGATAAATCATGCAGATATAAGAAATAATTTGCTATACATACAGTGCTAAAGCACCCACTAAAATTATTGTTCAGAAGACAATACAAAACTAAAGTCATTTTTGGCCTGTTAATAATAAGCAGTTTTGTTTTGTTCATTTTGTTCCAACAAGTATTATGTTCCAGTGTAACAGTAACTATCCACAAAAAAAATTGCAATGCAGATTCTATTTTCATTATGATGATAATGTATGAAACTAATATTTAATTAACTTACAGGTAAATGAATAACAGTATTTCATGAGATTAGATTGCAAACTGCAAGAATAATACTTATGAATCTCTCAATCAACGTGTAAATAATATTTTTTCCTCTACATTTGAAACAAATAAGTTGAATACATATTACATACATCATATACACACATATACTGTACCGTATGAAATGAGTTTGCAGCATGTTCTAACAACCCAACTAGTCCACTTTCAGTAAAATCTTTCCCAAGACATACACCTTCTTCCTCTGGACTCAATACATCATCTGAGACAGCACTCTCTTCCAGTACATTGGGTGTTATTCCTTCTAATCCTACAGCACCCGGTGGCAAGTGTGGCAGATCCTCAAGCATATGAAGATATTCTGATACCAGTGCAGCACTGTGCACAAGGCACATTGCTGCCTCTGTGTGGTTATTGCGCTGAACAGAACAGTACATTTGCATTAGATCAAAATAATGTTATCATAAAAATTTTACAAATCAAATATATACTACACTAAGTTCAGATAAACTGACAAGGGAATTATGATACACTGATTGAGGAAAATGTAAGAGTTTTTAACAAAGAAATTGGAGCTTAACAACTGCTACATACTATACAATTCGTATATTATCTCTTATCTCCCATAAGAACATAACGTGGCTTTGAGATGTGATCTGTGGTTGCCTAGACAGGATCTATGCTGCAATAGCATATATTGAATTCCTGATTTTATCATTCTGCTATGGCTATTACTACTGGGAAAATGATTCCAAGTACCATAAACATAAAAAGCCTGGGAAGTTGATCAGAGAAGGAAAATGGATGAGGCTGACAAGGGGAAAATGGGTTGACTCAATTTTATCATAAGCACTTATGTGAAGTAATCTGACCTAGAAATAATTATTACAACACTGGTGTATTAATAGAAATTCTAGGATAGAAACAATAAATTAAAAACAGTGCTTATTGCAATGATTCATATACTGTGTGTGTTATTAAAACAATAATACCTAATAAAAATTTGTGAATAGACTACAATTTACTCTCAAGTTAAAGTACACAATGACAGAGAGGCACACAAAAAGGAGCAATGACTACTTCCTCAGATTTTTTAAAATCTTGTTCTGCTTTCAACTCTTAACAAAACAGAGCTCAAGTGCCAAAGCAAACGATTTTTTTTCCTAATATTTATGTGCTCATGTGTCATTTTGTATTCCACCTTAAAAGGTGAGAGGTAAACAGATTCTCTCAGCTGTCGATAACTTACAAATAAGGTATGTATATAATCCTATAGTCCAGAACTCACCTCCATGTGTTTTTGAGCCATGTTTGCAAGCCAAGTAAGCCGCAAATCTGGTGAATTTTGGTATCCTTTTGCTATACGGTACATCAAATCCAACAACATCTCTGGATCTTCTTGAAATTCTTTCATTTTTACAGTATCAGAGAGAATCATGTGTAGATTGAAAATAAGATCCTTAACCTGAAAACAAATTGTAGTATCAGTTCTAGACTTCAGAACTTATAACATATCCGGACAGAAAGCTGAAACAAGTGCATTCTGCTACTTAGTGAAAGTAAAATGATCACAATTCTGATATGTTAATCAAGGTGCAAAACTTCACTGGAACTGAAGTTTCACAACCCACTATGCTACACAGAAGACACTCATGTTGAAGAGTGTAAACTACGGCTCATAGAAGTAAAGAACACTTATAACTCCTTCAGTATCCATCATAATTACACCTGCTTGATACTTAACATGAAGGAAGCATTTGCCAAAATGAGTTGTAAAACATGCATGTACCATCTGATTATTAGACTGTTATATTCAAAATTAATGTGGCAGTTGTAGATGGTAGCTGTTTTGAAGTGTGGTTGCATCAAACACCATTAAAGATCGGGCCTCAATTACTCATTCACAAGCCTACTAACCTCAGCAAGCAACTGCATGGTTGCCGTTAATGAATGCTTTGTCCTGTGCCTTGCTCATTGTTTTCCTGTCTTATTTTCAAAAGATTGAAGAGACGAATTATTGTCCATCATTCAGTTCAATTATGATTTCAGAAGGGATTGGCGATCCCTATGATCATGGGTCAGTTCTGCTTTTGCAGAAACACAGAAGGCAGGTATAGATTGGCTGCCCTGCAAAAGAGATGTGGAGCTTGTTTTCCTGCACTGTTCCTCTCCCCTCTGGCAGCCTTAATTCTTGTTTGCTTGCAGCCGACTGCCAGTTTATAGTGTTCGCACTCTGCAGTCTTCGCTATAGCAACTGGAAAACGAAACCTGTCAAAGTATTTCAACCATGCCAAAACTATTTCCCCTCTCTTGTGAATAGAGTTGTTTTCAATTGTTGTTCTACACTAAGTACCGGGTGATCAAAAAGTCAGTATAAATTTGAAAACTGAATAAATCACGGAATAATGTAGATAGAGGGGTACAAATTGACGCACATGCTTGGAATGACATAGGACTTTATTAGAACCAAAAAAATACAAAAGTTCAAAAATTGTCCAACAGATGGCACTTCATCTGATCAGAATAGCAATAATTAGCATAACAAAGAAAGACAAAGCAAAGATGATGTTCTTTACTGGAAATGCTCAATATGTCCACCATCACTCCTCAACAATAGCTGTAGTCGAGGAATAATGTTGTGAACAGCACTGTAAAGCATGTCCGGAGTTATGGTGAGGCATTGGAGTCGGATGTTGTCTTTCAGCATCCCTAGAGCTGTCGGTCGATCACGATACACTTGCGACTTCAGGTAACCCCAAAGCCAATAACCGCACAGACTGAGGTCTGGGGACCTGGGAGGCCAAACATGACGAAAGTGGCGGCTGAGCACATGATCGTCACCAAACGACGCACGCAAGAGATCTTTCACGCATCTAGCAATATGGGGTGGAGCGCCATCCTGCATAAACATCTTACGTTCCAGCAGGTGTTTATCAGCCATGCTGGGGATGATGCGATTCTGTAACATATCGGCGTACCTCTCACCCATCACGGTAGCAGTTACAAAACCAGAATCATGCATTTCCTCGAAGAAAAAAGGCCCGATAACAGTAGATGTGATAAATCCAACACATACCGTGACTTTCTCGTCATGCAATGGAGTTTCCACGACAGTTCTAGGATTTTCAGTAGCCCAAATTCTGCAGTTGAGGGCATTGACAGACCCTCGGAGCGTCAAATGAGCTTCATCGGTCCACAACACGTTACTCAACCAATCGTCATCTTCCACCATCTTTTGAAACGGCCACACTGCAAATGCCCTCCGCTTCACTAAATCGCCAGGTAACAGTTCATGATGCCGATGGATTTTGTACGGATAGCATTGGAGGGTATGCCTAAGTGCCAACCAAACAGTAGTGTATGGAATGTCAGTACGACATGCGACTGCATGAGCGCCAACTTCCCCATGCATAGACGAACCCGCTACAGTCTCCATTTCTTCCTGAACTGTCTCAGCAGCATTACGCCTTGTGCTCGGTCGACCACTATGGGGTATACCGTCTAACAACCCGTGGCTTTGAACTTCGAAATCATTCTCGCCACAGCTGCATTTGTCAACGGACCTTTACCCGTTCGAATCCCCTTCCTATGGTGATAGGATCATAACGCTGAACTAGCACATTCCCCATTCTGACAATACAGCTTCACCAAAAGCGCTTTTTCAGGTAACGTCAACATACTGTGACTACTGGCACATCTGATTCTCTCTCTCTCTCTCTCTCTCTCTCTCTCTCTCTCTCTCTCTCTCATTACAGCTCCTTTTTTACACGATTGTCATGCACAGTCACCGACGTTTTGCTGTCCAGCACCATCTGTCGGACATTTTGTGAACTTTTTTTTTTTGTTCTAATAAAGCCCCATGTCATTCCAAGAACATGTGTCAATTTTTACCTCTCTATCTACATTATTCCGTGGTTTATTAAGTTTTCAAATTTATACTGAATTTTGGTCACCCGGTACATTGGTGCTTCTGCCTATAGTATTCTCAAGTATGAGCCAGACCACTATGAATGCTCACGAAAGGTCGAAATCAATGTTCTGGCTATTTTGTAATTACTGACTTAGGTGGGAAAATAAAATGATGTTGGAAAACACCTTACATCAAAGAAGCACTCTGCTCACCACTGGGAAAATGCTGCTGTTCTCAGCAGAGACAATCATTTGCTAGAAGCTTAAATATAGTCAAAAGAAGAAAACTAGCAAAGATCATTTTGGAAAGAAACTGTTGAAGTTTTTGCAAAAGTAAACATTCCAGTCAAAAAGCTCCTCAATCACCACTTTTTTTTTCAGGAAATTTCAAAGTAGTAAGGCTTTGTGTTCAGGCACATAGCATGACAGACAGCCTTTTAAATTTGTATGTCTAATCATTTTAAAAAATCAATGGTGTAAATTTTGTCAAAAACAGATGCTAAATTTTCAAGTTTCCAGTCATGTGATTGATTTTTAACTAGACTTGCTGAAGTTACACTGTACCCCTAACCTAGGAAAACCAGTAGCACTGCATTTCAAAAATAGAATGTGTTTACTAGTTCATTACTGTGGCCCAATGGTGCAGCACTCCAAAACACAGTCCCACATGCCTACTGCATTCTTCAATTTGTCAATACCATTCTGTACACCACTACAGTGTGTTCAGGAGTGGTACTCACCACTCCAGAACCACAGTCCACTTTGGGTGAAGTGATCCTCCAAACACTTTTAATGAAGTAGACTTCCTCTGTGATAATGGGTGAGGAAGACAGCACACTGACATGTTCTACATCTCTTGCCCAGGTACACATACTTCCACATTAACTTTTGCATCATATTATGTATTACCTTAATACAGATTTTTAGAGTTTACAAGGAGATATTACTTCAGTTTGTGTTTGAAGATAATTTTATTATCCATTAAATTCTTTGCATCACTGGGTAGACAGTCAAAGATTTTTATGACTCAATATCTTACTACTTTCCATGCCAGACTACGGGTAAGTGATGGATAAGGTAAATCATTTCCCCTTCTCGTGTTATATTTATCAATGTTACTGATGTTTTCAGACTGTGACTGATTGTTGACAATTAACTTCATAAGGGATCAAATGTAAAGTAGTTTTCAGTATGCACAACAGTTTAAAGAGCTTTCTACAAGAGATTCTTGAGTGGATGCAACATATTATCTTTATTACACACTTATGTGCAACAAACACTTTCTTCCTCAATGACAAGTTATCCCTAAATACGATGCCACTATACATTAGTGAATGAAACTGGAAAAGCCACCCTATTTTTGAAATTTTCATCTCCAAAATTTGATGTTATTCATAATGAAGTAGTTGCAGAGCTTAGACACTGAAGATGATCTGTAACATGTGACTTAAAGTTCAGGTTCTTATCACTATAAACACCTAAGAATTTAGAATCCTCTATTTCATTCACTGATTCGACCTTGAGCATTATTCTAAAGGCATTGTCACGATTGTGCAGCACTGAATCGCATGTATTGAGTTTCAACAAAATTCAATGACAATACATTTGCAGATAACCAGTTATTAATCTTCACAAAAAAATCATTTTATTTTTGTGTATTGTAGTTATTCCATTAGGTTTGATTACAATACCTGAATTATCAGCAAAGATAACTTGGATATATGATGGAAGATTATTTATACATAACAAGAACAAGAGTAGACGCAATATTAATTCCTGTTTTACACCTGTGGTGTTTATTCCCCTTTCTGAAGATACTGTTTCATTGTGTGGACCCCAAGTTTCTTAATGCATTATTCGGCATCCATTTAGTTACACAGGATGAAAATCAGTTGCCAACATCACCTCTGATACCACTATATATGAGATTCTGAAGAAAATACTGTGAACTACACAATCAAATTTTTTGACAAGTCACAGAAAATAACAGTAAGCAATATTTTGTCACTCGGAATTTCTACTATCTTATTTTTGAATTGAAAACTGGCAATTTTTACACAGAGACCCTTTTGAAATCCAAACTGTGACTGTCTAAATGGGTCATTTTGAGAGAGTTGTATTATGGCTTTTGCATACATAAGTTTTTTCAATACCATCAGGAATAGTGAAATTGGTCAGTAATTTTTAATATCTGCCTTCTCTCTCTCTTGTAAAAGGGTTTGACTATAGCACATTGCATCCTGTGATAGTGATGTGTTGCATATGAGACTGCATACATTGCATATATGTCAACAACAGGATTTTAGTACTTTACTTGAGATACTATCAACTCTGTGGGAGTTTCAGGTTTTGATGGGATTAATTACATTCTTAAATTCTATGACAGAGCTTGGAATAATTGTAAAGCTTCCATTCACTCCCTTATTGACCAGTCTAGTGTGGCAGTTGAAGACAGCAAAATGAAAGCTAAAGTTTTAAATTACATGTTCAAGAAATCGTCCACACTGGAGAACTGTGCAAACATACCATTATCTGACCATCGGACAAACTACAGTATGGACAACACAGTAATAAGCATGCATGGCCTAGAGAAACAACTGAAAGATTTGAAAGCAAATAAATCACAAGGTCCAGATGGAATCCCAATTCAGTTTTACAATGAGTACTCTATGGCACTGGCCCCATAGTGTATTGTTGTTGCTGTGGTCTTCAGTCCTGAGACTGGTTTGATGCAGCTCTCCATGTTACTCTATCCTGTGCAAGCTTCTTCATCTCCCAGTACCCACTGCAGCCTACATCCTTCTGAATCTGCTTAGTGTATTCATCTCTTGGTCTCCCTCTATGATTTTTACCCTCCACGCTGCCCTCCAGTACTAAATTTGTGATCCCTTGAAGCCTCAGAACATGTCCTACTAACCGATCCCTTCTTCTAGTCAAGTTGTGCCACAAACTCCTCTTCTCCCCAATTCTATTCAATACCTCCTCATTAGTTATGTGATCTACCCATCTAATCTTCAGCATTCTTCTGTAGCACCACATTTCAAAAGCTTCTATTCACTTCTTGTCTAAACTATTTATCATCCATGTTTCACTTCCATACATGGCTACACTCCATACAAATACTTTCAGAAACGACTTTCTGACACTTAAATCAATACCCTATGTTAACAAATTTCTTTTCTTCAGAAACACTTTCCTTGCCATTGCCAGTCTACATTTTATATCCTCTCTACTTCGACCATCATCAGTTATTTTGCTCCCCAAGTAGCAAAACTCCTTTACTACTTTAAGTGTCTCATTTCCTAATCTAATTCCCTCAGCATCACTCCACTTAATTCGACTACATTCCATTATCCTCGTTTTGCTTTTGTTGATGTTCATCTTATACCCTCCTTTCAAGACACTGTCCATTCCATTCAACTGCTCTTCCAAGTCCTTTGCTGTCTCTGACAGAATTACAATGTCATTGGCGAACCTCAAAGTTTTTATTTCTTCTCCATGGATTTTAATACCTACTCCAAACTTTTCATAGTGTATAAGAATGGTAAAAGAACAAACCCACAAATTACAGACCAATATCCCTAACTTCAGTTTGCTGCAGAATCCTTGAACATATTCTCAGTTTGAATATATTAAACTTTCTTGAGACTGAGAAGCTTATGTTCACGAATCAGAGTGGTTCTAGAAAGCATTGCTCGTGCAAAACTCAGCTTGCCCTTTTAACATATGATATACTGAAAACTGTGGATGAAGGGCAACAGGCAGATTTCACATTTCTAGATTTCTGGAAAGCAGTTGACATGGTGCTCCATTGCTGGCTGCTAATAAAGGTACAAACATATGGAATAAGTTCACAGATTTGTGAGTGGCTCAAAAACTACTTCAGTAATAGAACCAGTATGTTGTCCTCAACAGCGAGTGTTCATCAGAGACAAGGGTATTGTCAGGAGTGCCCCAGGGAAGAGTGATAGGATCACTGTTGTTCTCTATATACATAAATGCTATTGCAGAGAGGGTGGGCAGCAATCTGCGGTTGTTTGCTGATGATGCTGTTGTGTATGGTAAGATGTCAAAGTTGAGTGACTGTAGGAAGATACAAGACAACTTAGAAAAAATTTCTAGTTTGTGTGATGAATGGCAGCTAGCTCCAAAGGTGGAAAAATGTAAATTAATGGACATGTATGAAGAGGGAAGCTGTAATGTTTAGATACAGTATTACTAGTGTCCTGCTTGACATAGTGAAGTCATTTAAATATCTGCGCATAGCACTGAAAAAGATATGAAATGAAAAGAGCATGTGAATTGTGGTAGGGAAGGCAAATGGTCGACTTCAGTTTATTGCGAGAATTTCAGGAAAGAGTGGTTCACCTGTAAAAGAGACCGTATATAGGACACTGGTGTGACCTATTCTTGAGTACTGCTTGAGTATTTGGGATCTGTACCAGGTGAGATTGAAGGAGGACATCGAAGCAATTCACAGGCAGGCTGCTAGATTTGTTACCAGTAGGTTCAAACAACACACAAGTGTTACAGAGATACTTCGGGTACCCAAATGGGAATCTCTGGAGGGAAGGTGATGTTCTTTTTGAGAAACACTACTCAGAAATATATCTGATATAATTACATCTTCTTCAAGATATTTGAGTCTCACCTTTATCTACAATAATGATGGAAGCTGAAGAAATGCATTAAAATTTCTGCCATGGCTGGGACTTGAACCCTGGTCTCCTTGCTTAGTAAGCAAGGAGACCCAGGTTCAAGTCCAGGCCATTACACAAATTTTAATTAATTTCTTCAGCTTCCATCACTATTGAGAAAATTTAGAGAACCGTCATTTGAAGCTGACTGCCACACAATTCTACTGTTGCCAACATAAATTGCGCATAAGGATCATGAAGAACAGATATGAGAAATTAGGGCTCACATGGAGGCATATAGTCAGTTGTTTTCCCCCAGTCTATTTCCAAGTGGAACAGGAAAGGAAATGACTAGTAAGTGGTACAGGGTACTCGCTGCCATGCACTGTATGGTGTGACTTGCGGAATATCTATGTAGATGTCATTAGCTAATATGTATGGGGCATTGTTTCTTGCATATATTCTACCACTTCATTTCTTGAACTGTTCAGCTCAGGCTTCTGAACTACTTTAAGTAAGTGATTGTTAAATATATTGGCTACCTGACTTTTTTATTACTTGTCTGTTTTCTTTAATAACAAAGTCCTTACAATCCCTTATCTGATTTCCCAAATTCTCTTTTAACTACTGTCTATACACATTTAATTTTGTTATATGAATTGTTGACTTCAGAAATGTAGTAGCACCACCTTACATCACTATGAAAACCGGATAGCAGCCACAACATTACAGTCAATCCCTGTTGCATCATTACCCAAAGGCACTTGAAACGAGGAGCCTCCTCTGATGAGACCATGCCAAAATCCTGCAAATAAGTATGCTCAGGGCCAGTCCGAGTCAGTTATGATGTGACCTAGTAAGTGTGCAATAAGTGTGCTGTCAGTTTGGCTAAGGCATTTATATTGTGGGCTATAACTTGATGCAGTGTAATAAGGTGAAAGTGTAGGTCTTCAACCATGGGATACAACTACACTACTTTCAGGTGCAGTACGAGTCCTCTGAGGTTTACTCTGAATGCTGATTTCCCCTGTACGATGTTCCTTGGGGTCTTCCAGATAGTGAGTAGATTGGGCTACACCAACTTTTGTTGCTATTTTCTTACTTGAATAGCCCTCCTGATGCAGAGCTACAATTTCAATTCCAACTCATTACTTGTGCACACTAAGGTGACGATTCCCGTAAGAGTGGATGGGCAAATATCGATTAGGTACATTATATACGTAGATTGTGGACAGTTGGGAATTTAGGTCTCACAGGAAGCGTGCAAGGGATAAGTCCCTTCAGTCGCGCTACTCATGTGTCCTTGGTGGCTCAGATGGTTAGAGCATCTGCCATGTAAAACAGAAGATCTCGGGTTTGAGTGGGCACACATTTTCAGGTGCCCCATTGAGGTATATCAACAACACCTGTCATCAGCTGAGGGTTTCAATTAATTATCATTCATAACAGAAGTGTTTATTTTTATCTCCTCTAGCAACTCTAGGGAACTGTATAAATAATTTTTTTTACGCACATTGTTTTGTAAGCTATCTGTCACAGGTGGAATTTTGATATGGAGTGGACTCGACTTCGCTGTGGAAGACAGGCTTAAGACAGCTTGTATTGTTTCCTGTGTATCTCTCCACTATATTACATTCTCCTCATGAATAAACTGGGGAAAGCCCGTGTGTGTGTGTGTGTGTGTGTGTGTGTGTGTGTGTGTGTGCGCGTAGAGCTTTTGATTTGTTTGATCACTTTCCTTAAGACAGCACAATATTTAATAATTTTCTTATACTGTTAGTCTCAGAGTGTAGTTTTCCTGTGGTATTTCATTCCAAATTCATCGTCGTCATCATCATCATCATCATCAAACTATGGCACATAAAATAGAATGAATACTTTCCACATAATCAATAATTCCTTTTTCCATGACCTTGCAGAAGCAGGAACTCTGTATCAGAGCCATTGTACACAATCTTGCTAATGACAAGTTGATGGTACTAAGTTTTTCCATTACTGTACATTTTATCATGCTTTCTACCACAAGTGAGCCTCTTTGAAGCAGTGCAGCACATGTTATATGATTGTTACAGATGGTATTGAAGTGCACATTCTTCATCTCATTTTGATAGTTTTGATCCTCAAATTTTAACCACTCTACATCTTTTCAAACAAATTCTCATACAGCAAGGTGGCTGATTTTTACCTGTTACACATAGAATGAGAATTTCATAATGTATTTAGATTTCAAACTTGATTTAAGGGCTTCTAGGAAATCACCTTTCTTTTTTTTTCCAAACGGGAGAGTATTCTTATATGCCGGATGGTTATAATTAAACTTTCCCTATTTAACACATTATATCACGGAAACTAATTACCGAATGAGTACTAGAATTGGTAGCATTGATGTCCACAGTATGGGGTGCATGGTTTCCATGTGTCACATTGCCCACCGTCCAGTTCCAACTATGGCCACCACGTGTCATGATCAATCATCGTGATTCATAGTATCACACACATGACGAGTCGCAGTGCACTTGCTGAGTGTCAACATGAGCTTGGACAAAAGGAGCAGGACATTATTGGTGAAGCTCTATTATCAAACCAACAGTAATGCTACAGCTGCACTTTGAGAATATTGCCAGCTAAAAGGATTACAGTACGGTCCTCTTTCTCCACCAGCTGTGCGGAGCATGATGAAGAAGTTTGAATCAACAGAACTGAGCATCGCTCCAGGAAGAGGCTGATGACCAGTTGCACCACAGGTGGTTGATGAAATGCTGATGCTATGGCAGACAACACTGCACGCAATTCCCGACTGTCAGGCAGTGTGTGTGTGCTGTGTCATTCCCGTGGTCCACTGTATGGAAGGTGCTTCAAACCATTCATTCTCAAATGATACCTATACATGATCCATATCATACATCAGTTTGCACCACAAGATGCACAACGACATATTGACGTCACACTCCACTTACTCACAAGGATTGAAGTTGACTAGAGCTGGCCCTGAACTATCCTATGGACAAACTGAGCTCATTATTCCCTGACTGGTGAGGTGAACACACAGAATTGCTGAGTGAGGGAATCTTCACCTCCAGTCACTGTGCACAAGTTCCTCTGTATGGTGAACGTGTCACCATATAGTGTGGTTTCACGGCTATGTTCGTCATTGGTCCATTCTTTTTTGAACAGGATGGCATTCAAGACCAAAGACATGCAGTGTGACTGACAAGTGTTACTGTGATATGCTTCGGCAGCATGTCATACCCACCCTACAGAAGAGAGACACATCAAACTGAACAGTTTTCATGCAAGATGGGGAGCCACTGCACATCACTTGTGAAATTCACATGCTTCTCTGAAACACATTTCGAAATGATCTAATTACCAGCTGATCATTTCCAAATGCGTGGGCAGCATGATGACCTGATCTCACTCCCTGTGATATCTGGTTGTGGGGCTACCTGAAGGGCATGGGTTAAAATGGCTCTGAGCACTATGGGACTCAACTGCTGAGGTCATTAGTCCCCTAGAACATCCATGCCTGAGGCAGGATTCGAACCTGCGACCGTAGCGGTCTTGCGGTTCCAGACTGCAGCGCCTTTAACCGCACGGCCACTTCGGCCGGCTGGACATGGGTTACCAGGGGAACATTCACACATGTGCTGATCTGAAGCGTAGCATATTGAGAGAGGTAGCCAGCATACCTACAGACATGCTTCATCCTGCTGTGCAGAATGCAACCCTGTGCTTTCAGACTCTTCTGGACAGTGACGGGTGCCCTATTGAGCCCCTTTTGTAACTGTAATGGTACCTGTATGTAATGGTATGATGTACTGTAGCAGCACATTAAAAGTATTTCAACTGAATTGATTCTACATTATTTCTCTTCCCCATGTCCTTGACATTAATGCTACCAAGTTTGGTATTCATATGGTAATTAGTTCCTGTGTTAAATAGGGAAAGTTTAATTATAACCAGCTGGTATAAAGCTATCATTTCACTTCCTTTTTAATGTCATAGTTATAAAATTCTTCCTTTTTTGTAAAAATAATTCTGTACTTGAAATTTTTTGACATAATTTTAGCCATTGCAATAAAATACTCTATGATATACTAAAATCACATTAATAAACATTTAGAACAACACATCTAAATTAATGTCATACTTCCCATTAAACTGTGTGAAAATGTAAATTGAAACGCATGACAGCCGCTGTTATCAAACTACTTACTAGTTATATCACATAATACAAAAATATACTATAGTTGTCCTAAATTTTATCATAAAAGCAAGGAACTTAATACCTTCAATAGCTGCTGTGTCATGACTAACCTGCTCTGGAAAAGTTGTTTCCTGCAATTCAGTGTCTTCTTCTGCATAAACGAGAATTGTCTTCAAAGAGCGCCGCAATGACTCTTCACTAAATGAAGAGCTGGTTCCAACAAGCGAACTGAGAGACATTGTCACCTGCATTTTTACTCTAGCAAAATTCTGGAAAATGAATTTTTTTTTCTATTTTAGTTTAATAAGTCAGTCAGAGATGTGAGAGATTAACTCATAATTCATTGCACATAGATTTATTCCTGAATCTCCAGCAGCACAAAAATGGTGACAGATTCTCATTATTACAATATTTTAGATTCAATAGTCATTTACAGTGATCAAAACAATTACAGCAGTGTGTGTGTGTGGGGGGGGGGGGGGGGGAGGGGGGGGCACATGTTTGCTTTATGAAGTTGTTCAGTAACTAAACTTAAAAAAACTTTGTAGGACCATGGTAAAGCATATTTTTAAAATAAAATTATGCTAGTAATCAAATTAACTGTTTGTAGTTTATCTTACAGCACTGTTTAGTTTCACTTTCTTACTTCATTATTTTTTAATTTATTAGACATACAATAAGAGGTGGCCAACACAATATGAATTTAACACTTTTCGAACAGCAATCACAGATTATATAATATGGAGACAAAATTTTAATTTGAGCTGAAACCACACATACATAGGTGTACAATCAGATACTGTAAAGTACACTGAATATAATTGACAAAGGTGCAATGTAATTCTTATCGGTATAGCTTTACACAAGTTTTACACAAATTGCGTAGTTCAGAAATAAATGAAGTAACTACTTTTACCATGCAGTATGGGCTCAGCATGAGTAGACAAAACTGATTTTCACATGTTTGACCTGGATGCAGTGCGGCTATGGAAAACTTACAAAGGGATATTTTACCATTTCATATCAATAGCAGCCTCCAGTTTTCAAATAGGTGTTGGAGGACAGGCTTAGCTGCATTATTTCTATCATACAAATCCCTTGACACATTTGATAAGCTCTGAATCTGGCAATGGTATTTGTGTTATGTACTCTCTCACATTGACCTTGATTTTGTAGTACATTGGGCACCAACTGAGTTCCATGAAGCCAAGCATTATAAAATAAATAAATAAATAATAAATGATAACACATGGCACATTAGAATCAAAGGTCAGAGTATCTCACCCCTAATCTCTTGAGCCAACAAGGAATCATACTGAACAATTTAGAAGTTTTGATCACAACTGTGTATTAATTTTTCATTACTTCTCATTCCAGAAATAAATGCACATACAGTCAAACTTGAAACTGGATTATTGCTGTTTACATAACTCATTGTAATTCTGATGGGCTCTGAGTTAAAGGTAATATTTCTTTTTTGCTATAGTTGGCCCTAATGTTCTCTGAGTACATCCAATTGTTTGATAGATTCCATGTTAGTTAAATTACACTGTGGGACACAGTTATGGCAATTGCTACCTCACACTGTGACTTCTTAGCTATTATCCTACTAATGGCTCCTAGGTTTCAGTGAATTAAACTACTAAACTATTGCACCATTTTCATTCAAAGCAAAGTGGCTCCCAAAAATGAACACCAATGACTCCTGTATCACATGTACTTGAGGAATGTCACTTGATTACAATATTTGTGTGAATATAGGCTGCACCTAAACTCTTGACACAAGGTTATAGTAAAAAGTAAATTTCAAATACAGGACGCACTACTAAATTTACCTCCAACTACTAAGTACTGCTACTATGTACCTGATGCAGACACTAAATTATGTTGGGAACCCTAATAACAATTGAGCTACTTCTAGTTATCAGCTACACATTAGGCAAAGGAACATGGACTTCATAAGATGGGGGGGAACCCAACTCTGTTGGTGGTGTGCAAGTGAACAGAAAGTTTTAAATAGTTTGAAAGGTCAGTGTTCATTCTGAGGACTAAAGTGTAAACATTAAGATGTGGAAAAAGACTTGCTTGATTTTGTAGTTCAAAACAGAAAATGTGGAAATGCCACTACAATTGAAATGATTCAAATTGAAGGCTGCAAAATAGCACATAAAAGAAACATTTTGCCAATTGAATTTAAAGTTTGTAATTGGCAGGTTCAATCATTTATGCAGCAAGGTAATTTATCTCTTTACTTCAGAACTACAATTGTGCAAAAATTGTCTCAAGTTTATGAATCATTATCGCATTGCATGGTCTAGCTTTGATGCAAAAATTTTTATTTACAGTCCCATGCAGGTCTCGATATGCTGAACAGCAAAAAATGGTTCAAATGGCTCTGAGCACTATGGGACTCAACATCTTAGGTCATAAGTCCCCTAGAACTTAGAACTACTTAAACCTAACTAACCTAAGGACATCACACACACCCATGCCCGAGGCAGGATTCGAACCTGCGACCGTAGCAGTCCCGCGGTTCCGGACTGCAGCGCCAGAACCGCTAGACCACCGCGGCCGGCACTGAACAGCACTACATCAAATAATGTAGGGGAACATAGTGTGCAATTACATACGTGGGGCACTGAAAAGCAACAGTGCAGTAATTCCTTTTTTCAAGAAAGCTTTCATGGTTTATCAAAGTAACTTGTAATGGTATTCATTACAAGATACATGCACATGTCATTTTGAAATTGATGACTTATGATCTAAGGGGAAAAAATCTCTATTATAGGTCACACCATGACTTTTCATTGCCAAAATTTAGGGAAAAAGCATGACTTATATTCATGCATATTAATGCAAATATGGTATCTAGTTGGTATACCTAAGCATATTTAACAGCTTTCTCCTCCTCCTATGACCAAATTCAGTGGCTGTATTTCAACCTACTACCGGCACAATATTCGGCCCATATCGTATCAGGATATCCTCAAATTGTTCTGCCCAGTTTACACTGCAGTAACACACCAATTTACAAACACAATTACATGAAATACTTACATTTACTACTAACATTCCATACAGAATGAGGTCATTAGGGATGGAGCACAAGCTCTGATGGGGGAGCGGTGGGAAAGAAAATCAACCATGTTCAATCCTAGCATTTGCCCTAAGCAATTTAATGAAATCATGTAAAACCTAAATCTAGATAGCGAAACAGGGATTTAAACCATAGTCCTCTCAATCACAAGTCCAGTGTCCTACCACTGTGCCACCTTTCTCACTTTGAGTGCACAGGTGATGGAGTGCAGACTACACCCTTGTTATTACAGAAACCAAATGTATCCAGTATGCATGCTCAGTCGACAAGCAGTTTAGTTGTCAGCATTTTCTTACTAATACAAGTAACAGTGTTTGTTGAAATAAAACCACTATTACAATAAACATGTCAACAACAAGTGCAGCAGAATTTCAACACTGAGTATTTAGAACTTAATCACATATTCACACAATATGAAATAGGAGTGTTCTAATTTTCATCCATAGATTCCTTAATTTCATTGGTAACATTAATTCAGTGGCTTTCATGCTTCCTTAAATGTGAGATATGGTTCAATGTAACATTCTCAGAGTTAATGCTTAATTCATGGGTAAATTAATAATTCCCTCAATGGCTTGTCTTAGCCTCATGGGGATTGCAGCAGACTTCTATTACTAGTGCACTACTTTCAGATCAGCTGGTGCATTTTAACAGTCAAGTGAAGCATCTACAATTATTTTCATTTAATCAAGCTTGGTTGTTCCTGTCTTCCTCTGTAGAACGACCTCTTGAGCTATGAATGACCAGAAGTTCTTTCTTTAAAGAAATTGCAGTTATGTATAGGACCACAATACAATTAATGCTAGTTATCTTTTTATTGTATATTTTTAGAGTTTTTTCAACTAAATTGTAAACAAACACACACACACACACACACACAAAACTGACAAGGAAAATTATTTATTTAAAAAACAATGGAAAGAAATATTTAATCACAATACTCACATTTCCTATTTCAAAGTTTTGTCTCATTAAAAGGTAGAGTGATGCAGATGCGTGGGATCGAACACTGCCCATATTTGAACTGCAATGTTTCAGAAGTTGTAAACAGAGATCAGCACACTGCTCTGTTTCTTCATCAAATAACAGATTTGGGAACTGAAATAAAAAGTTATTATTACAGGATATTGGTAAGTATCTGCTCATTGCAACTAAGTACACACTGTAGGACTTTCTTTCTGAGAAAAAAACATAAGTATATTTGGTGCCCTATCAATATTAGAAAAATTATTTACAGAAAATGCAGAAAATAGATTTATTGAAAATTCTCACTGTTGAACACCGATTGTAAGTAATATGTTTTGAAGATTACAAAGTCTATGTATTTTATTGACACAGTGCAGATTACATTTATATTAGTTATAAACAACACAATTGTATGTGTGGCTGCTAATATAGTGTGATTTCACCTACTCACTTTAATTTCTATTTACATGATTTAGTTAAAAACTGCTCCCAACAAAAGAGTGATGTGACAATAGGAGGAACGATAATTAAACACATGATTTTCTGATGACGTGGTATTACAGTGTGAAAATGAGAAGGCAATCAAGAGAATTGAGCACCAGCTATGAGGAATATCAAAAGGTGATAAATGTAAAGATTTGTGATGAGTTATTGAGACAAGTTAACTTCAGGTACCTACAATGCAAAATAGCCAGTAACATGACATGTAATAAAGAGATAGAAACAACGATAGTTATAGCTAAAGAAATCAAACAATGGAAAATCCAGGATGGAATGTAATAATATTATGATGGCTAAAGAAATGTTTTACATAATGAGTAGTATTTTCTGTGGTCCATTAAATAAATAAATAAGGAAAAGATTAGTGAAGTGTTTTGTACTGAAAGTTGCACTTCAGGGTGTCAAAACACGAACACTGTCAGAGAGAGAACGAAGTGCTTAGAGGCTTTTGAGATATCGATTTGGAGAAGTATCAAAGGTGTGAAATGCACAGGTAAAATACGAAATAAAGTTTGGTTATACAATGTGAATGAGAAAAACAAATACAGATAACAAATAAGAGAAGAAAAAGAAACTGGCTATGACACCGGATGATAAGACATAACATAATAAAAGTTGCACCAGAAGGAATGGTGACTGGGAAGAGGATGAGGAGAAGGAGAAGGAGAAGAAGGAGAAGGAGAAGAAACCAGGCAATTGACAACATCTAAATAAATGTATTATATGCCACTATAATAAGGATGCTGGAAAACTGCCAGGACTGATCAACCTGTCTTCTGAGTAGAACACATCAGCATTAAAGCAGCAGAAGCTGTAACTTGAAAAGTTACAACCATTTAAACTTTAATTTAGCTACCTTAATGCCCTTAACATTGCGAGAACAAATTAGTTCTGTCGCGAGGGAGGAGAGTGGGATAGTTTGGGGAAGGTTAAAAAAGAAGGGCAGGTCACTCAGCCAAAAGAACAAGAGGAAGCCACCTGTCGTGAGGATGTGGGTGGACAAAGATGAAGGGGGAGGTGCCAGTGAGAGGAGGTGGTCATGGTCTGTGTGAGCAGTCAGCTTGAGTGTAGGTGTTCTAGCTGTGCACTTGGTATTGAAGTCACAGAGAAGCAAGGAGAGACAGCAAACACATTTAGATGGCATTACATGTCGCAGTATCATTGGTAGATTAAGAGGTTCATCACAGGAAGCAAAATGGAGGCCAGGAATTCATTATTGCCCGTAATGACACTTCATGGCCGGTGAGGAGACCTGAGATGGAACCAACATTTAATACAAGTAAAGGCAAGGTTTACCTTGCCCTACAAACCAGCGCCACCATTATTACCTTGTCTAAAGTGCTTTATGGAATCCAAACAGCACACCCCTTCCCTGACTAGAGACTTCAGAGCACCTCCATCAAACTGCATAGGCTTCACAATATTATTCTGCATGTTCATCAAGTTTCCAGATGCATTGCTATCACAAAAAGGTACAGCCATGCTTTTGATAAATGACTCAGGGAGAAAGGATGAGTTGTAGTTTAGATTGGAGAGTGATTCTCTTCATCTGATGCATAATGTAAAAAAAATAAAAAAAATGAAGAGCAGTAACAGATGTTGGAGTGACAAACATTGCTATGAGAAAAGTAACTACAATGCAACCTTTGGTAACAGAAGGAATACTTCAACTGGTCAGCAAAAGAAGGAATTACAAAAATGTTCAAGGAAAGATAGAAATAAAGCAAAATCAGTCACTTGGGAATGAAATAAATAGAAAGTGCGAGCCAGCCAAGGTGAAATGGCTCCCAGAAAAATGTGAAGAAATCAAAAAGGAAATGCTCACTGAAAGGACTGACTCAGCATATAAAAAAGTCAAACAACCTTCAGTGAAATTAAAAGCAAGGGTGGGAACATTAAGAGCGCAATGGGAATTCCACTGTTAAACATATAGGAGAGAGTGGATAAGTGGAAAAGGTACACTGAAGGCCTGCAGTGTTACAGACAGAATTTAAAAGATCTCTGTAAGATTTGAGATCAAATATGGCAAAAGGGATAAATAACATTCCACCAGAATTTCTAAAATTGTTGGGCTACAAAATGAATACTCAAGCTGGTGTGTAGACTCTATGAGACTGGCAACATACAATCAGACTTTTGGAAAAATATTGTCCACACAGTTTTCAAGATAGCAAGGGCGGGTACATGTGAGAACTATTGCACAGTCAACTTAATAGCTCATGCATCGAAGCTGCTGACAAGAATAATATACAGAAGAATGGAAAAAAATACTGAGGATCTGTTAAATGATCATCAGTTTGGCTTCAGGAACAGTAAATGCACCAGAGAGATAGATATAATGTTGTATTTGATGATTGAAGCAAGATTGGAGAAAAATCAAGACACACTCACAGGATCTGTTCACCTAGAAATAGCATTAGACAACGAAAAATGGTGCAAGGTGTTCAAAATTGTTAGAAAAATAGGAGTAATCTATAGGGAAAGATGGGTAATCCACACTATGTACAAGAACCAAGAGGGAACAATAAGATTGGAAGATGCAGGCTTTTGCCCCTGCTGTTCAATCCATACATCAAAGAAGCAATGATGGAAAAAAAAAAAAAAGTTCAAGATTGGAATTAAAATTTTGGGTGAAAGGATATCAAAGATAAGGTTTCCTGATGAGACTGCTGTACTTAGTGAAAGTGAAGGAGAATCTATTGAATGGAACAAATAGTTTATCGAGTATAGAATATGGATTGAAAGTAAACCAGAAAAAGACAAAAATAATTAGAAGTTGCAGAAATGACAATAAAGAGAAACTTAACATTAAAACTGGCAATCACAAAGTAGATGAAGTTAAGTAATTCTGCTATCTAGGAAGTAAAATAACCCATGACGGATGAAGCAAGGAGGACATAACAAGCTGACAAAGAGGGCATTCCTGGCCAAGAGAAGCCTACTGGTATCAAATAGCGTTGTATGGTAGCAAATCACGGATAGTGGAAAAACTGAAACAGAAGAGAATCAGAGCATTTGAGGTGTACTGCTACAGAAGAATGTTGAAAATTAAGTGGACTGATAAGATAAGGAATGAGGTGGTCTGCTGCAGAATTTATGAAGAAAGGAACATACAGAAAACACTGACAAGAAGGGACAGGAAGGTAGGACATGTGTAAAGATATCAGGGAATAATCTCAATGGTACTAGAGGGAATTCTAGAGAGTAAAAAATGTAGGGGAAGTCAGAGATTGGAATACATCCAACCCTCGAATGAAGACGCTGGCACAGGAGAGGAATTCATGGATGCATCAAATCAGTTAGAAGAATGATGATTTTTCAAAGAAACAAAAATGTGGTTAAGGAAAATTTGTGCCACTGCATATGTTTCCTAGGGAGACATCCAACACTAGTGAGTACACCTTTTTCATGGTGTGTATGGACATGGGTCAAATCCAACGGACACTTGTCTAAACAATAGCAGTAACAAAAGCGCACATGTTGGCAATGGGAGACACTGACACATCATATACTATGAAACTTCCAGGCAGATTAAAACTGTGTGCCGGACCGAGACTCGAACTCGGGACCTCTGCCTTTCAAATACTAAATGGCCTGGAGCACAGTACTGTGAGCAGTTGTGCTGCCTATTTTGCCATTCAAAGATATCACGCCCTGTACTGACATTCTGTTTTATACCAGTAAAGGGAACAATGTTGTCTTCCTCCGATGTCATGCTGTTCTGTGGAGCTAAAACATCCCTTAAAGACACAATGGTGTGTTTCAGCATTCTTTAGCATTTTATCTGTTGCAAAGGCATAAGTACTACTGAAACAAAACATCAAAGGCAGTCTCTACACGTCAGTTGTATTTTTATGATGTAACAGGAAATTATTGTTGAGGAGTAAAGTACAAAATTCAAACATAGTTATAATTTTATAATGATGCAAAGACAAGTTGTTGTAATTAAATGATTAACTAACCTTAAATACAAGGGACCTCTGTGTTGCAAACATGTTCTGAAGAACTATAGTGCTTTGATTTCTTGAGAGAGCATGTAACAAAACTTTCAATACCACTCCAAGTAGTCCCTGCAAGTTATCTGTCTGTGATGCAACCTGAAAAGAAATTGAGTTGTGACTGTTGATGTATTATGAACACTGATGGGTAAAATACACCCCCCCCCCCCCCCCGGTCACTATGGAAATACTACTGCATTAGTTTAACTGGCTCTAAGCCACTGATACAGAAAATGATACATATTTCATAACAAAATGCAGTACAGCACACTTTCCTACAAGAAAAACAGACACGGGTTCTCAGTAATGGTTTAAACAAATATTTTTCTTATCTGAGGAAATGTAATTAACAAGAAAAATAATAGGGTTTAAAATCTCATCAATGATGAGTAACTAGTGATGGACACTTCTGTAAGCTTTTCTGAGTGGCATGACCCACATTATAGCATAGAATACATGTGTTCAATGATGATCAGTTAGAATTTCCAATAGAGAAACAGCATGTCTAAAAAACCCAGACTGTCAGTTAACTGTCTCTAAAGGAGAAATCACATGAGAAATTGGTGGGAGGGGGGGGGGGGGCAACTATCCCCAAGTTTCAGAACAGTAAATGGTTTTAACAGGGAGGAAAGAGAAATATGTTGGGAAGACTGAGATTAGATTAGTTTCAATTCAGTTTTCGTCCCACAGACCCAAAAAATGAGATTATTTTCGTGGGTGCGGAACATGCCACAAAGATAACATAAAAACATAAAACATTTGAATATAATACTTACTACCCTGATCATTTGTCAGGAGATTGTTGAAATAGGTGAATACAATGCGGTAAACTGTAACAGCTAATATTTACAGAATTAACACGCTGTTAGAATGAAACATTGTTATGCAGTATTAATAAATTTATCATACACAAAATATCTAATCCTGGCTGTTGTGACCATGTGCTCTCAAAACTGAAATCTAACAGACTTGTTACTTAAGCTGGCTTAACAGTCTCTGTTAAGATATTCATCTTTAGAGTAGAAGGAGTTGCCTACCAGAAAGTCTTTCAAACTCTATTTAAACCATGCTTTATCTGAAACCAAGTTTTTAATGCTTGCTGTTAATTTATTGTAAATGTGTGTTCCTGAATATTGGACCCTTTTTGGATCAAGGTAAGTGATTTTAGGTCTTCATGAAGATTGTTCTTATTCCTAGTATTGATACTATGTATTGAGCTATTTGTTGGAAATAGATATCTAATATTTCCAACAAATTTTATTATGGAATAAATATACTGAGAAGCAGTGGTTGGAATACAAAGTTCCTCGAGCAGGTTTCTACACAATATTCTAGAATTTACATCACAAATGATTCTTATTGCAAGCTTTTGTGCCCTAAAAATTTTCGCTCTGCTTGATTAGTTACCTGAGAATATGATCCCATATGACATAATAGAATGATTGGTTCAAATGGCTCTAAGCACTATGGGACTTAACATCTGAGGTCATCAGTTCCCTAAACTTAGAACTACTTAAACCTAACCAACCTAAGGACATCACACACATCCATGCCCGAAGCAGGATTCAAACCTGCAACCGTAGCAGCAGCGCGGTTCCAGACTGAAGTGCATATCTTCATATGTTATACACATGCTGGAAGGAAATCTCTTACAGGTTCTGAACTGTGTATAGTGGGTTTTTTCAAAGTTTAATGACAGTGAATTAGCTTTAAACGATTTATTAATGTTAGTGAATATTTGATTAGCAGCCATTTCTAAATCTGTACTTGACTTGCTACTTATTGCAATGTTTGTATCATCTGCAAACGAAACAGACTTAGCATCACGCAATGTAACAGACAAGAGGTCATTGATGTACACAAGAAAAAGCAATGGAGCCAAGATGGAATCTTGAGGAACACCACATGTAATTATTTCCCAATCAGATGAAGACCGACTGCTTACTGCACAGGTATTTTGCAACGACACCCTTTGTTTCCTGTTACACAGATAAGACTCACACCATTTCGCAGCAATGCCGGTGAACTTTTAAGAGGTTTGCAACACTGCATGAATTTGTTACCAAAGTCTCATTTATTTTTAGAGCTACATGTTTCTCTTCCTTTTTGGCCCCACCTGTCTCTGTCTCCACTATAACCCCTACACTTTTTATTTTGTTGCCTGATGAAATTATCGTTTTCTCATAACAAAGCTGTTTCGATTTCTGGATTACTTGCCTCAATATTTTGCAGTATTCTTTGTAATGCATTACAATTCTAACATCAGAGCTGTTCCCAGATAGTAGATACAGTCTCCTTTTTGTCCCACATGATATCTTTTTTCCTTGTGTACTCCACGGTTTACCTTTTTACTTCTGTGACATTTGAGTTACCTTTAAGGGAAAACAATTTTCAAAAGAGAAGGCAACTTTATTAATGGATGCTTTGTATTTTCCATTTGAGTTAGAAGTATTGTAAATATCTATCCACTTGAGCAATTTCCGGAATTTCTCAATTTTTTTACTTATTTACTACCATCCTGTCCTCAAACTCAATAGATTTTTTTATCCTGAGGAGTTTCAACATTTAACACAAGATGCTGCATGTCATGATCAGATAGCCCATTTACTATTGGTTTTGTGATATGACTTCTTTCCCTAGACTTGTCTACAAAGGTCTTATCAATAGCAGTCTCAGAGCATTTGCATAGCCTAGTTGCAAAGTTCACAGTAGGAATTAAACTGAATGACAGTGTTACTGGTTGCAATAATTGTTCAATGACAGAGCTTTTCAATAAATCCACATTAAAATCACCAGCAATCATTCCCTCCACCCCCCCCCCCCCCACCCCATGAGATGGGACAACAGAGCTTCCAGATTTTTTATGAAGAGATTAAAATTTCCTGAACGTGATCTATATATCCCTGCTATTATAAAGGACTTACTATGAAATACTACTTCCGTTGCACAAGCTTCCAAGTGCTGCTCTGAGAAAAATTTATTAATATCAATATTCTTTAAATCAAAAGAGTTTCTGACATATGTTGCAATTCCTCCTTTCTCCATATTTTCTCTGCAGAAGCAAGAAGCTATCTTGAATCCTGTAACATTTGACACATCTATACCAGTGGTCACATGATGCTCAGAGAGGCAGATTATTTCAACTAGTTTGCTCAACTCTAATTCTTAAATACAAATAAGCAACTCATTAAGCTTACCCTCCTGTCAATTTTTGAGTATCTGTAGTTTCAATTAAGGCTGTCTGCATGAACTGAGTACATTCAAATTTGCTTTCTTGCTGCCTGTTTTATCAATCTGAATGTCATTTTCAGCCTGTCTCCGAACATCTTTTGTTTCTGCGCTCCCTACCCTAAAAAAACTGCTGTTCTGTCACTTGTAACCACTGGTACTTTACCAACTGTGACAGTGTGCCCCCCCTCCCCCCCCCCCCCTTAAGTTATTTGCTATTATCCCAAACAGTTTTCCCTTCCCTTTCCTGTTGAGGTGAAGGCCATGCCTAGTATAGTCCCACCTGCTGATAGAGTCAACAGGAACCACACCAATGTGAGACCCCATACCTGATCCAAGCAGCCGTTCCACCTCTAAATTAACTCTCCTAACAAAAGAGTTTAAATGAGGCCAGTCATGGTGCATCAGAACAGACACAAGCCCAACACCAGTATGTGGAGATGGAGGAGAAAGTCATTCAGACCCAGGTTGAGAGATATCAACTGGTTGTGAATATTAGGGAGACAAGGTGAATGAGGAAATCCCATAAAGAATATGAGGTCAAAGATAGTTCTCTGTAGTTGCTTAATACACAGTAAAGGTTGCTGAAAAATATATGAGGCTGCAAGGAGATAAGACAAGATTATTAAATGGAGAAAAACAGCAGCCAAATAAGGGAAATGGCAAACAGGCAAGAAGGAATGGTAGAGAGAGAGAGAGAGAGAGAGAGAGAGAGAGAGAGAGCGCATTCAAGAATGAAAATAAATTGCTAAACAATGAAAACATATCATTAGATCTGAAAAAGATTGGTAACCAAAGAGAAAAGGCAGAGCTCCTTGAGAAACTAGACATGTCATTTACTAATTTGCATGGATTCACAGTTTTTCATTTAAGAACGATCACCACTAAACAAAATTAATATAGGAATGCACACAGAAATGCTGTTTTCTTGGGGGCACCCAGTACGCAGTTACTGAGAATGCTCTACAGCATGCCTTAAAAGACATGAGTGTTTGGTACACCACATGAGCCATTTGGTTCCTTGCACCCAACTTTAGTTTCATTGAAGTCTGGAGATATGTACTTCTGTTCCATTATTTTTTTTTCTTTCACATCAAACTACCCTCCTCAGCTCAACTTCCATTAATAAACTCTTTCTCCTTTTTTTTTTTTTTACATTAGTTGTGTCAGGTTATTTATTCAACATTATGCTCTATTTCTTTTTTCTTCATTTTTTCCTTTCTCTTATCTTTTTTCTTCATGTCTCCTGTATCTTTTTTGTCTCCCCCCACCCCATCTATTCTGCTTCCCCATTAGTTATTAACTGTACTACTCATACCATCACTAATCTCTTTTTCTCAGTCCATATTTACTTCTCACTCTGTCGTGTCTACTCTGGACCAATGCTGACATAGTACTTACTTGTGTAAAATCTTTGACTTCTTATTCTTTGACATCTCCCCAGCCACCTCTGTCTCCTTAATCTTCTCAACGAGAGGATTCCTCTCAACTTGGAGTCTGGGTGACTTTCTTCTCTTGCCCAACCTTCCAGCATCTATTCCTATTTCCTCCTTAAAGGAAATAATAGTTCTTGAAGGTAGGGATAGCTTTTTTCTACTATGAATGTGTTTATTGGCAGTACTGGAATTTTGCATCCAGAAGTTAAATACTGACCAACCATTCTCCCTGCTTGTAATTTAAAAAAATAAACACGTAGTCTTGTGGTAAGTTGAGCTCTAAACACTGTGAAAACCTATATATTTCCAAGATAAGATAACATAATTGTGACTGAGGAAAATGTGCACTTTTAAAGCCCCTGGAAATGGGATCTGTATACTCCAGCAAGTAACTTCTCATCACTGTTGTACTACATTGGCTAAGTATTATTTGTAAGGACTTCCATGAATGCTCTCTATGCTGTAATATTTTATGAACAATGCCTCTTATTTGACAAGTATTACTCCTCTATCAAAGAGTCTTTTGACTGGTGAAATATGTCTAGCTTTTGTGCACACTGACAAGAAGTCAATGATCATGTTTAGCACTTAAAGAATTTTATCTATACTCCCAACTATTTTTATCAGATCTCTACGCAAGACGAACACATATAAGTATCAAATCAAATTAAAATAGTCCAATGTACTAGGCTGGTTAGCACTTGACACCTTACTACCTTACTCCTACTGCTCTTGTGCAGAGATCTAATGATAGCAGCTGCAGAAGTGAGCCATGAGGAAAATTAAATGATAAGCTTACCAGTCTTGTATACTATACTATTTTAGCTTGATATGCTTCTTACACTTGTTCCTCTTGTGTACCGATCTGATGCTGAATGCAGTTATTAATATGAGTCATAAGACAAACTGAATAATGAAATAACTGGTGGTCTAGACAAAATTGATTGTTTAAGGGCTGAACATGATTGTTGACTTCTTTACAGATTTTCTGTTTCACATTGTGGTTTAATATACGTTAGGAGTTTACATGTATGAACTATGTATAGTCTGTCAGATAACAATATACATTACACAGGTGACAAACATTATGCACACAAAGATGAGTCTCCTTACCAATTCACCCCAAAAATCTTTTACATGTTGAAGGTCTCTTTATTCTGCCTTCATGCAAATGAGAAGTAGAAAAATATTGCATTAAAGGACATACCCCATATTACCATAGCATTATATATTACAAATTATAAATACCCGTGTAACTGTCTGCGTAAGTCAATTCAAAGGTCAGAAGGAGGCAATGGCACACTACCTCCAACAGGACCATGCATGAGAAAACATTGTGGTGTTCACAACAGCATTCAGGTTCAGATGAGGCTTATTAAAATTAGATATCAGCTTTTTTGTATGGAAGTGTTGTGATTCCCAGGGTTAACAAAAAGCTTTTTAAAATATGAGTTACATGATGGGTCATTCTCTGCACTCTCAGAAATTAGTCCAAATGATTGTGGAGAAAGTGCTTTGATCTGATTTATTTAGTTTGGTGTAAATATGTGCAAATGATGAGCAGTTACATATACCATGAAACACCTATACACAAAATTATCATAATTATTTTTAATAGAAAAATCTAGGTGCAACTGAGCAAGCTATCACCTTTAGCATACATACTGATAATACAGTCATACCATGGTAGCACTTTGTTAACATGTCTCCAGCAGTGCGCGCAGGTGTGTGTGTGTGTGTGTGTGTGTGTGTGTGTGTGTGTGAGAGAGAGAGAGAGAGAGAGAGAGAGAGAGAGAGAGAGAGAGATCATATATCAAACAACTATATGCAGAACAAATGTACTACCCAAAGTTTGGGCAGCTGCCTGTCACTTCATGGCTGGGAGGTATCAGATGCTATGCTCAAAGACAAATAAATTATGTCTCCCATGTAGACACAAAAGGAACTTAAAAGAGTTGAAGGTGTCAAAAGGGCAATACTTAAAGCATATAATCTTGTGAGAACTTTGGAACTTCGTTGCAACTGTATCAGACATATGAAACTGACAATGTTGTTCCATCTATGATGGTAAATAATATTTATTAGTCCACTGTTAGCTAGCAGATAAAGGAAAGTTATCAGAGCCAAGTCTCCAAAATATACACTTAAAAGTTTTCAAACTGATAACCACAAACATGTAAGCTAAAAAGGGCAAAAACGCCAACCATCAACACTAAAAACACCAATTTAAAAATCACAATCAGCAAATGATGACTACCTTATTTACTCGAATCTCAGGTGCACTTTTTTCCGATTTTTGTAATCCAAAAAACCGCCTGCAGCTTAGAATCGAGTGCAAAGTAATTGTAAGTTCTGAAAAATGTTTGTAGGTGTCGCCACAACTAACTTCTGTCGTCGAACATATGTAGCGCTACAAAGGCATGCTTTGCAAGCGCAAAGAGAAATACTGGCGCCAAAACCTCTGTGTCAGTAAATAAATTAAAAGAAAAGGTAGAATAATGTAAACATTATGCCATTCGTGTTTGCTGCTATCTCATTTAAATCCTGTCTGCCTAATAAACTACGAAACTAGAGTGAGACAACAGCAAACGCAGAAGAATATACATATCATGTCATGTTTATATTTGAGTTAGGCTGAATAGTGACACAGTCAGAAATGAAGCACGGCAACTGACTAGATTTTTAAATCTAAGATGTCTCTAATTTCTGTGCAGAATGTAATGCTCTAAAGAGGCGTCTGCAAAGATTTTCAAACAGAGAAAATTTTTCGCTAAACTCTCATTCAGAACATCTTCTATCATACGTAGTCTATTATTTGGTTCTTGTTGATCATTATCAAAGAAAGCAGCATTGTAAGTAACAGAAAATAGCAGTCTCTTGCCATTGTTTTGCTTATGAGACAATTCTTCTTTTTTTTAAATTGTAAGCCGCAGTAGTGAGCACAAAAGCAAGCCATGCCGCGAGCTGTGACAGGTCGTAAACACTCATTATCAGAATGTGACAAGCAGTGCATGACACAGTACAATAATGCATTTTCAGCTTAGCGTGACGTAAACACCTATAACAAAGAGAACGGCACTTATCAGATCAAAGCAAATAAGCAATCGATTCAAACCAGATGAAGCACATGAAAAAGTAAGGGTACCCGTATAAATACGGACAGAGCGCCTGACACATAGCTATGGCTACTTGGTAAAGCTTAACTGTTAAGCTTACGACTCAAACCATACTACTGTAGCTGTATCTTCATCCATTCAACATAAATTGTGTCTCATGTTACAATGGACCAACCTTGTTTCGATTTGGAGGTGCAGTCTAAAACTTTTCTCGACCCTTGAATTTTGAGTCTCAAATTTCAGGTGCGGCTTAGATTCGGGAAAATTTTTTTTTCCTTGATTTCGAGTCTCATTTTTCATGTGCAGCTTATATTCAAGTGTGGCTTAGATTCGAGTAAATATGGTATAGCATGGTAGAAACATATACAGACGAAACCTAGTACTTTCATAAAAAAAGTCCCTCTTTGCTTCCATGCTGGAAAAGAAAGATATGAAACATTTGTATTGAGAAGGCAACACTATTCAGAATTCTGGTTTAAGAATGAATTTCTACATATTTACTAGTCTTGCTATCACTCAATCTTAGGGAACTTATCCTTCCATTCAATAGCATCCAATGACTTTGTCTGTTCTCTTTTTGTATCCAATTTAGAGATTAAAAGTAGTTTTTCAAAAGATTCAAGTGTGACGTACACTTTCACATGTTCCTTAAAAAAAAAAAAATAAAAAAAATAATAAAAAATATAAAAAAATAAAAAAAAAATAAAAAAAGTGATGAAAAATTTTGATAAATATTGCTAATATTATCTCAAAAGGAGAAGTCCACAAGAGTGGAACTGACTTTTTGAAACCATGTATGTGGTGGTGTAGCTTAGGGTTCCAGGTATCACACCCTGCAGCCATTCGTCAAAGTATGCCCCCATTTGTGAGAAATCGATGAAAAAAATTCAGAATTTCACATGATGCTCTAGAGCCTTAAAATGTTAGTATTGCGTAGAGCTGTGGTGTAATGTAGTGGTTAAGATATATTCCTGATGTGCAGAAGGTGCTGGGTTCAATACCCATCAGGCACTTTGAAACTTTTTTATTTTTAAATCTTTATTGAAATAACTCTGATCATTATTTTTGTTCAATGAACTGGTTTAAATAATTTTTCTTTTTTTTCTCTTCTCATTTCTAATCCTTTGTTACATCATTTTAAACACAGCATTTACTTTTTCATTTGCTCTCATTTTTTTCTTCCGTCATTTTCTTTTGTTTGGAATCTTTATCCAAATGTTTTTCATTACTTCCATGTATTAGCTTCGATTTAATTTCTTCCGTTTTATCATCCTACATTTTTTCCATGTTATTGAATCCATTATTTCTATTCTTGATTTTGGCTCAATTTTGTTTACTTTATAATCTCTTTTTTTCGTTTGAATCATTATCTGAATTATTTTATTCATAGTGCAATAAAAATTTACATTTTAAATGTTTTTGTGATGTTTACAATCCAAAAAATATACATCTTTTAACAAAAACAGTTCTGACAATTACACAACCAACATAAATTATTTCATTGTTTGTTTTTTAACTGTTATATGCCAGAAATTTCAAATCTTTAAATATTATGACAGCTAAATGAAAATAAATAGGGAGATTCCATATCAAAAAAGAATATAGGAAAAAACTAAGAGCAAATAAAGTCAATAAAATAATGAACATGCTGCAGCAAAGGATCAGAAATTAAAAAAATTACATTTCAGCCAATGAACAGAATAAAAATAATGATAAAAGTCATTTTGGTAAAGATTTAAAAATAAAAAATTTCAAAGCACCTAGCAGGATTTGGACCTACAACCTTCTGCACATCAGGGCATACCTTATCCACTATGTTACACCACTACTGTGCATAGTAAAATTATTTTTAAACCCTAGAGCATCATGTTAAATTTCAAAAAAAAAAACATTTCTTTACTGGTTACTCACAAATGAGGGTTCACTCTGACTGATGGATCCAAGGTGTGATACCTGGGACTCTAAAATACAACACCAAAATACAACCCCATATATATGGTTTCCAAAAGTTAATCCAATCCCTGGGAACCTTTCCTTGCCAGTGAGAAAAATCAGCACAAAGAAAGATGGAGTTCACATCAAATCACATAATTGTAGTGAATGCTAAAAAAAAAAAAAAAAAAAAAAAAAAAAAAAAAAAAATAATAATAATAATAATAATAATAATAATAATAATAATAATAATAATAATAAAAAGTATAAAAAAACAGTAAAAAGAACTTTCAGTGAAAACATGTTCCAGCAACATAAACAACTTCCAACTATTTCAGGCTGACTTTTTAACAAATAAAAGGGATACAATTATTGAGCTAATATTTAGTACACACCTGAACAATTTGCTCCAATGTATCTAGAATAACAAAGCTGACTTCTGTGGCCAGATTTCCTTCTATATGAGCATCTGTCTCAACTTCAGCCCTTGGTCGTTCTGGCTGTTCTGCAGTGGGACGGTATGCCATTTGTTCTTTGCGCCATCGTAATCGATCACCTGGCCAACCAGGAGAAGCTGGAGGATTCTTCTCTGCATGGACAAGGAGAATAATTACATTAATATATGATTCTACAGGGTGTTCCGTTTAGACCGTACAAATCAGGGTGTGTTGCCACCCACCCACCCACCCACCCACCAGAGCATGCAGGCCTGTCGAATGGGAGGCACTGCATCTGATTTGCTGGGCAACTGTACAAATCAGGGTGTGTTGCCACCCACCCACCCACCCACCAGAGCATGCAGGCCTGTCGAATGGGAGGCACTGCATCTGATTTGCTGGGCAACGGAGCGCCCACCGCCCACTATCTAGAGTGCCACTTCTGCAGTCATCAGATAAATAGAATACTCTGTGTACAAAGACATCCTCTATGACACTTTTTCTGGAAGTATAAACAAAACACCTGCATATGGGAGAACAAAATTCCATAGTTTTCTATTATTATCAACATAAATGCATACCTTTACGTCGCATTATCATTTCACTTCGTGCTGACCCCTGTCCTAGAATTACATCTTCCAAGCGAGATTTGATGTCAGTTGTTTTGCGAAAACTTTGTTGTGAGAATCTTTTAATAGCTTTTTTGCCCTGAAACATAGAATGGGGTAAAACAGTGCAAACAGATAGGGACTTGTACTTATAAAGTCAAAACATCAGTGGAAATCTAACAACGGAAAATCCAGGATGGAATGTAACAATATAGCAGCGATAGCACACAATTATAGCTTTTTGTTGTGCCTATCGTGACTCAGCATCTCCGCCATATGGCGAGTAGCAACTTTCCTTCTCTAATACTGTTACAAAACATCAGTGGTATTGTTTCTATTTACTAAGATGCAACTGACTTTATTCTGCAAACTCTTGCACATTATGCTATATGTACAGAAAAGAGTAAATAACAGAAATGTATAAATGAGTAAAGTAAGGTAATAGGCTATACTCTAGAGGAAGTTAAACTGTGATTGAGCTGGCATTGCCAACACTCAAAACTTGTCAGTTAAATCGTAGAACTAAATGTTTTGTTTTGAGATCTAATGGAAAAAACGAGACTGTGAAAGATGGTGGAAGTTTCTTAAAATCAGGAGTATAGACATCCATAACAGAAAAAGATAATTATCTAAATAAGTACTAGGCATTAAGCAACACAGTGTGGGCAAAATAAAACTATGCTATAATTTTTTTAGAAATCTGACAGAAAATAAAACCCCCAAGTTAATGAATTGCACAACTGCTCTTTACAGGAAATGACCACTGTTGATGGTATTGCAGCACTCTGTATGATTTACAAAACTGTAACATACACACAATGGCTCAGTCTAAGGTATGACAGCAATAGAATTTTCAGTGTTCTGTTGTAGCTCTTTGAGAAAGTGGCTGTTATCTAAGTACGCCTAATCCTTCAATTTTCCACCCAGATAAAAATCACAAGGAAAAAAATCAGGTGCTCTTGAAGGTGATTCAGGTGATTTAGACGACAGGAGAGTTTACTGCCTTTGCTGACTGCCCTCTCCTCTCCTCATCAAACACCTCATGAACTCATGTGAAGGCTGCATGTGCAGTTGTTCCATCTTGCTGAAAACACAGATGCACTTGTTCTTGGACGATCTCTTTGTTGTTGAAACTGCATTGTCATGAAATTCCAGAAATAATTTTTGGTCAGTTTTATTTTGATCACCTTGTATCACAAAGACATCTTCAATTACTTATATGCCCATCTGAAAAGCTCCTTTAAATCAAAGAAACTGGTTGTGACCTCTCCGGTCAAATCAGGATGTCAGTTTTACTGGAATATTACTCAGACATTCTGTACTCTCTGCTAAAATTACTTAGTCTCTTTTGCAGTATATATTTACAGGAATTAATTAGATCTGTTTAGGTCCTAATAAACCAATATTTTTAAGGCAGTAGAGAGAGTTTTTAACTAATGAAATACATATCTTCTACTGTGTCTGTTTGCTAAATGAAAATAATATGGATTTTTGAAGATATTTACATTACTTTTTTTATATATTTAAGTTAGGGCGTTGTCCTGGCTTGTGTAAGAGATTTGTCAAACAACTTTGACAGTGTAATATGGGCCTTAGAGATGGAGAACATGCTCAGATTAGGGAAGAATGCGAAATGAAATCGGCCATGTCTATTTCAAAGGAACTATTCCTTCATCACGTTTCACCTTACCTAACTAACAGAATGCAAGGAATTACACTGAGAAGTTGTGTTACAGAGCTCAAAACTGGTTCCACTTTTCCTCTTGTTGTATGTAAGTGATCTTGCATCACTTATTCATGAAATTAATGATGACAGCTTTATAGTCCTGTCTGCATTTGGAAAGGTAAATTAATTATTCTTCAAAGTTATTAAATAGTTCTTTGCAAATGGTTGTCACTATACTCTGACAAAACACATTAACCTAAAGGATGTACAACACTGGACATTATGTACCCATTATCAATATTGCATGATGGAGATATCTGTAAATAAAATGAAGTTTATAAATTTTTTTGGTGAGTACACTGAGAGGAATGTGAACTGCAATTCAACGAGTATGTACCTTCTTAAATTTCTAAGCTAAGTGACTTTTGCTCTACTGTAAATAACAAAACTTGGGAGACAGAAGTGTCAAAGTTTAAACTGTGTTCCTTTTTTAATTCAGCGACATCTTAAAGCATATCTTCAACCAGCCTTTCTTTGAAGAAGAAATTGTATAGTGTTCAAAAATAGTAAATTTATTCAAATATAAACTTTGTTGTGGCCCATCATTCATGGCTCATAAACAACTGTTCATAATTTAATAGACAAATAAACCTTTTATTAAGGGCACTTATCATATCTGAATCCTCATGAATAACTGTCTAGAGCCTTAGCTATTCCACCTCCTCACTCAGCAGCATAAGGTTATTCTATCTGTTTTCATTAAGGCATATTTGCTAGGCTATGGTTACTATGGACTTATTCACATAATATGATGATTATAAAAAGCTATTACAATTAAACTGGCAACTGTAATTACTGCCAACTCTTACGTGTGTTGTAAAATTTGGTTTTTCCAGGTGAAATGTGTTAGTCTGTACGACCTTCACTGTAGATTTACTAAAAATCATAAATTTAGTAATGGAAGAAAGTGTTGGGGGATAAAAATTGTAGAGGGTGAACGCAAACAGATACAGGGTGCAGTAGTTACTGTATACAGATGTGAATAGAGTTGCACGGGATAGATTAGTGGAGAGGAGGGTCTCAACCAAAGGCTTTGTCAATCCTGTGACAGTCTTGGCTTCAGATTTCTGGACCTGCGTTATCAGGTGGAGAATTATAGGTCTCCCATTGAAAGGTGAGGTGTGCACTACATAAAGGAAGCAGCTACTTGGGTAGCAGAGTACTTGTGGAGCGTGCATTATTTTTTTTTTTTTTTTTTTTTTTTACGCTAGGCAGTAGTTTGAGGTACTATGATGAATACTCATCAGATGACATGTACCAAACTCTACTGTATATTTTTTTCAGAATAAGGTAAAGAGCTCTCATTTATGGTGTTCCCAGCAGTAAATTAAAGTGAGATAAAATGACTTGTCATATGTGAGATCTGTTACCCATTTCAGTTACTATTGTATCTCATACTTTGAAGCTCTCTAGCATACACAGTTTCATTTCACCTTTCAGTTGGCAGAAATTGGCAAAAATCAGAATCCTTCAGTCAAATAGCATATTTTCTTCAGCACCCACTTGCCAACTTTTGGTACCCTACAATACCGTTGCAAGAAAAGTACAGCAAAAACTCCATTGTTGAACATAAGTTAGCTGTGTAGGCAGAAGCTGTGTGAACCATGCACACTGAAGACACACAATCCGAGTGGTGCCTATCTAGCAGTAGTCACTACTTCATTATGATACTTAGACGCAATGACACTGTCACAACAACACACATTTACAGCCTCAGTTTGAGAGGAAGGCTTCTTCTCACAGGTAGGAGACAGGAACATGAGGAGTACAAGAACTCGTGTATCTCTCCCGGTTAATTATTAAATCATTTTCCTGTTTGTTTATTCCTTTTTGGTTAGTGTTTGCCCCCCCCACCCCCACCCCACCTGTGCCATTGGTGGGGGCCATCCTCGCCATGGTCTCAGTATGGTCCTGGGTATACACTACAGAAAGTCCTAAACTTAACTGAAGACTGTATGATGGCTACAAACATTGTGTACTCCACAAGGGAAATCTTACAGTCAATAGAGACAACAACTGAAGTCGGGCAGGGACATATTTTGTCACCAACACATTTTCTACTTGTCCCTGACTCAGCTACAAGAAGATTAACAGCAGGCACGGGAAGAGGAATACAATGGGGAATCCATGAGTGTCTGTAGGATTTGGACTTCACAGACTGTTCACTCAATGGCTGACAATATGAAACATGATTTAAATTCTCTAAAAAAAAAAAGAAGCAGAGCTTACTGGCCTCATGATAAATATACATAAAACACAGGAAATGAGAGAAAATTCTGGGAACATGGAAGAGCTTCTGTTTACAGGGGAGCAGGAGGTGGAGACTGTGAACTCATTCCTGTACCCAGATAGTGTAGTGACTTAAGGTGGTCTAGCTGGAGAAGATGTGAAGAAACACAAAAAGAAATTCTGTCTTCATACAATTATATACAATAAGGTGAAACAGAATCATAACATAAATACAAAAATTTATATCTTTAATAGAAATGTGAAGGCTGACCTCCCGTATGCCAGTGAAATTTGGGCCATACTCAGAATATACCATCATCACAGTTACAGAGTTTCATACATAGGTGTCTCTGGCACATTGTGAATACCTGGTGACTAGAAAAAGCAAGTAACAAGGAGTTCTGGAGGAAAACTAACCATATACAAATAGAACAGTGGTTTCCAAACTTTTTGGGCCCATGGCTCCCTTGACCTGAACATAAGCATTTTTGGCTCCTCTTGAACATGACATCTGACTCAAAGTGTGGGGTAGTAAAAAAAAATAGTAATATGAATAGTAATTTCTTTATTAACTGTTGGCATGTCATATTTTAATCAACTTTTAATATTATTACATCTTATTCTTGTAACAAAATCGATGGAAAGGCTGAACTTACATCTTCATCATCAGTTTTTCAAAACTCGGTAAAAGACTGGAAACTGCGACTCACATCCCTTTCTCTACATTCATTCGCAAACTGTATTTTATGTTCATAACTATCAATGCCAAAAAACCTACCTCATGTAAGTAGGGAGATATCAAAACCCTTGGGATCTTTTTACCTACTTGCACATACTCCTGCGTCACCAAGTACCAAAACACAAGCAGTGATGAGGAACGAACTTTGGTTTCAAAGTGTAGTCTGAAGAAATAGCAATCAACTGCTCTTGTTGTTCAATGCTGATGGATGTTCTATACTGTAAGGGTCTTCGATCTAGTTATGTTGGTCAACTTCTTCTGGAAAGTACTTCAGAATGTAATAACGGACTTCAGTTAAATGATCCCCAAACACAGACTTCAGATCTTTCTTCAACTCAAAGTCATTGTCTTCTAAATCCATGCAAAGATCAAGCAAAACATAATGTATATGTGTATCATCAAACTTTTTCTTCCACAATAGCTGTTTATCTGACTGTTGCAAAATGTTAGTCTCCTTAGCCTTTGGAGGAATTGTAGCTTCTTTAGTGAAAGCTTTTTTTCCCTCAGTGATTTCTTTTAACTTGTGGGGAAAGTATTCTCTTGGCTTGCTTACAGAAGTACCATGATTTGACTCAAAATGTCATCTCATTTTATTAGGAAGAATGGTTTCAGTAGCCAGTACTTCGAAACAAATGATACGAGGGGCGTTTGAAGTCCATGCAAAATCCGAGCGATGGCACCACCGGCACGTATCGAGGTCATGTTTAGTTAGTAGGATCTCTGGAAAGAACGCACACCAAGTTTCAGCCATATTGGTCTATTTCTTTGTGTTTGGCATTCGTATGAATCAAGGAAGTCGAGTGATTGTAAAAAAAATGGACGAAAAAGAATTTCGTGTGGTGATAAACATTACTTTATGAAAGGCAAAACGTCTCAGGAGACTAAAGAGAAGCTTGATAAACATTACGGTGACTCTGCACCTTCAATTAGAACAGCTTATAAGTGGTTTCAAAATTTTTGGAGTGGCCATATGGGCACAAGTGATGCTGAATGTTCTGGACACCCTGTGGAGGTTATGACTCCAGTAACCATTGATAAAATCCACGATATGGTGATGGATGACAGAAGACTTAAGATGTGTGAGATTGTTAGGGCTGTGGACATCTCGAATGCATGGGTACATAATATTTTGCATAAACATTTGGACATGAGAAAGCTATCAGCAAGATGGGTTCCGCGATTGCTCACACTTGACCAAAATTGGAATCATGTGAAGTGTTGCAAGGATGGTTTCAGCTGTTCAGGAAGAATCCACTGGACTTCAAGCGTCGTTTCAACACTGTGGATGAAACATGGATACGTTACTATACTCCTAAGACCAAACAACAATCTAAACAATGTGTTACCACGGGAGAATTTGCACCAAAAGAGGTGAAGACCATTTCTTCGGCCGGAAAGGTTATGGCGACTGTCTTCTGGGATTCACAAGGGATAATCCTCATCGGCTATCTGGAAAAGGGTAAAACTATTACAGGTGCATATTATTCATCGTTATTGGATCGTTTGAAAACCGAGCTGCAAGAAAAGCACCGGCGATTGGACCACAAAAAAAGCCAATTTCCATCACGACAATGCACCAGCACACACCTCAGCAGTTGTTGTTGCAAAATTATTCGAAATAGGATTCAAACTCATTTTACATCCCCTCTATTCTCCAGACTTGGCTCCCTCGGACTACTAACCAAATTGAAGAAATGGCTCGCGGGACAAAGGTTTTATTGAAAGGAGGAGGTGATTGCAACAACTAATAGCTATTTTGCAGACTTGGACAATTCCTATTATTTGGAAGAGATCAACAAATTAGATCAGGGTTGGATGAAGTGTATAAGTCTAAAAGGACACTATGTCGTTAAATAAAAAAGGCTTACCCCAAACATGTAAGTAGTTTTTATTTTTGCATGGACTTTTCAAATGCCCTTTGTACACAGCAGTCTTTCTTTTATTTTCAACAATAGTACATGTAAAACTGAAATTCAAGTAACTGCTGCCATACTTCCTGCATGTTTGTCTATTCACCTCTTTAAAACTGCACGATACATTTGAATTAATGCATTTTGTATTTACACATAAAAATTAGTTCATGTTGACCAAGAAACAAAAATCATTGAATACAAACAACAATAAAAAAAATGCTCTGCATTCAACAAAGCTAATCTTCAAACTTATTATGGCTGAATAAAAACAAATGAGCCACACAGTGCAATTCGACTGCCATCTGTAGAACACTGCCATGGTAAGAACACCTACTTGCCACCTGGCTAGATATCACTAGTAGCATACACATTGTTTCTTTATACAGAAAGCAAATAAACAAAATAATTATGTTTATGAAGCTTTTGCAATGTCACTATTATGAGGCCACAAGGCCACTGGGAGCCACAACACACAGTTTAAAAACCCCTGGGACAGAAGACCGGATATGTGAGAGAAAGTGGAGACGGATGGGGAACAAACTGATGAAGTCAGGTGGCAAAATTGAAAAGAAGACACTGGAATGGAATCCCCGGGTAACAAGGAAGAGAGGTAGGCCTAGAGATACATGGAAGAGGATGATGGGAGGGGAAGCAAGGAGAGTTGGCAAGAGTTGGTTGGAACTGACTGAAATGACCAAAGACAGATGGATGGAGAGTTCTCCTAGATGCTCTATACCCCTAAAGAGGCCAAAGAAATTAAATCAAGTAACCTTTGTTCACTTTATTGATTGTCTGCCTGCTTTTGTTTTTAAATGTCACACAAATATGCATTTATTTGTGATTATTGAACAGCTTCAAATCTTTAATGCCACAAAAATAAAATATAATAGTTGCCCTGCTTGCACATGATGATCATTTTACAACAATTTATTGTGTTTCCTTAGTTTCTGGACTACATACATCTGAAACATTTTGTGAATAAATCTTCCGCCTTACCTTATATTCAAAGCAAGAAATACAAATATTGAGCACTTCTAAGAGCTGATGCAGTCTCTGTGAAGGCAGCTCTGTCCACCAATGCTTCAAAACAGTTTTATCAACATTTTTGATTACCCACAGAAAGCAAATAAGCAGATTACGTGTTGTATCAGAACTCAAGCCACATTTCCAATTCTGAAAAAGAATGAGGATTAAACTGTAGACACTATGACATGGGAAAGAGCTCAATGAACATCAATTGTATCATTTTCTTCACAGAACTAACAGAATTGGACATGAAACTACTCAATAATGGTTTGAATCATACCAAAAATTTGGTAAGTGAGAGTACAAGGTGCATACAACATTCAAAACAGGATCAATTTTAAAACACTGCTGGTAAACAAAAAATACTATGACACAATGGGACACAGCGTTTACAGAGAGTTAGGAACACTCAATTTTATATCCATGCCACTGTCACCATGTGAATTACTGTGAGGGACTGATGCATAATTTTATGAGCAAAGTATGTATAATGTCTCACCTCCAGGCCTTTTCTGTGGAGCTAAACCATTTTGGAAGCATCTCTTGCTTAAATGGTTACTATGAGCAAAAAAGTGCCTTAATTTTACTTGCGGTTCAGTGCTAGATTTATTAAGGTCTCACCTGACAATCTCTGCCACACGAACACTGCTGCATCAATAACCACAACAGTTTGTATATATGATTTTAGTTTTTTGATGAGCTAGTCAACATACCATACTAGCACAGTTTCCCAAATTATGGGTGTACAATTTCATTATGTGTACATTCCTGCTAGTACTTTGCCTCAGGAAGGAGTGCCATAAAACTGGATATCGTGAATTTCAATCCCTGTGCAGATGCTTCATACGAAGACGTGACAGCAACTCATGTCACGTCTTCGTATGAAGCATCTGCACAGGGATTGAAATTCACGATATCCAGTTTTATGGTGCTATACGATAAGTTCGTTGATTTGAAAAAAAAAAAAAAAAAAAAAAAAAAGAGCATATAGGGCCTGAAGATGGCAAAATGAATTGCCGAAACTGGTTGCTTTCAGAATAAAATAAAATATCTTAAAGTGTACGACTGTTGGTGAAGTTTATTGACATTGAAAAGTACATACCAGCCAATGTCCCCTGGTTGTAATGGAGCAACAGAGATTAAAAAGTTTGATAATTAAATCAAGACCCTATGCTGTTGACAGGCGTTGATACACATCAATGGGGACAATTGAAAATGTGTGCCCTGACCGGGTCTCGAACCAGGGATCTCCTGCTTACATGGCAGACGCTCTATCCATCTGAGCCACTGAGGGCACAGAGGATAGTGCGACTGCAGGGATTTATCCCTTGCTTGCTCCCTGTGAGACCCACATTCCCATCTTAATGTTCACACACTACATTCATAGTGCCCCTGCCCACTACACTCATTATTCGTTACAGACAATCTGACCGAGTCTCGTAAGAGTTTGGGCAATGCATGTGCATCCGCACAGAAGGAGGAGGTCATGGCCGGTTAGCCTGAACTATATATGGAGATGGTATTTGTTCTTTTGGACATGTCCGAAAGAACAGATACCATCTCCATATATTAAAAAGTTAACTTGTGCACATCCAGTGTGCACTCAGTATCCCCTTGGCTGTCTTCAATACACTTATACTACACAGTAATTCTATGCTTTTTAATTTCTTGATAAACTCTATGATGCAGTAGTGCTAGTTATGAAGCTGAGTTGCTCCACTTCTCTGGCCACCTCTTATCGATACTGAATTTATTTAGATGTAATATCCCTGCTGTTAAGACAGGTAGCCACTGGTGATTTAAATGTTAATTTTCTGCATAGATACATTCGAAACTCTAGGAAGCTGCAGAACACAGATTTTTTAAAATAATACTTAGGAGTAACTTTTTCTATGAACCCTGGACCAGATTAAATATGGTTTACAAATGTGATACATCTCAGAGAAGAAGGCTTAATGGATCTTGTAACTGTTTTCATTAAATAATTTGATATTAATCTTGACCCCCCCCCCCACCCCTTTAGGTGCTAATTTAAGAAAAATCATGAATAAATCTACATACATACTCTGCAAACCACCGAACAGTGCATGGCAGGGTCACTGTTTGGTTATTTATGTAGTTTCCTACAAACCTTCTATGAATAATGTCGGTGTTCTTTTGGAAGTTTGATGATGGAGATGCCATTATGTTATGCAGTCTCCTTTAGTTAATTTACACACAGCTAACTTCTTGCATGTTCCGACTTTTGCTTGTTATGGTCTCCATTAGTCAAGTGAAAAACTGAGATCTGATAATGGGACATTACAGACATTCTTCATACTTGTGATATCGGCAGTGTAATACTGAACTTCTGTCACTATTTACACTTATCCCTTAAAAATTTCCCACTCAGCTCTGAAGTAAATGCGTTCACCTCTGACAACTCCTTGTCCCTGGATTCTGTTGTTAACACATTTTCAAGTACTGCTTTCCAATTGCTATAATTTTCTCTTCCACTATTTTTTGTTTTTCTTCACATGTTGTTCATTTTTTTAAAATATATATATATATATATATATATATATATATATATATATATATATATATATATATATATATATATATATATATATATAAAGCATGACTTAGATGACAAATTTACAGCGCCACAAAGTAAGATATGAAACAATATGGCAATTAAGAAGCAAACGCAAAAGAAAAATGACAAATAGGAATATATCAATGTGATGTACAAGTGTCAGCAGCAAAACTAATGAGAACTTACGAATGATTCGTGAGAGTATAATTACAAAGAATCTTCTGCTGTGGGCAGCCAATCAGAGCTTCAAAATCTGAGGGTGTTAATTTGGAATTTCTCACGTTATACATCTATGTTTTTGTACAGAGTAGTAGGCTCTGTTACCATTTTGCAGTCTAATTTTCACTTTTACTTGCCTCTGATTTTGTTCATCTATCAATACAACTAGAAATTTGAACTGTTCAGTGTGCTCAAATTTATGTTTGCACAGTGTTAGATGTAACTGGTGGTCTTATTCATCTCTATATCTCTGAATTATCATTTATTTGGTTTCTGATCATTTACTTTTAGATCAAGTTTGGATGCTGCTTCTTTGAGTTCCATAAATAGCCGTCTAATCTCTACTTCACTCTTTCGAATGAGCACTAAACATCTGTAGATGCTAATGTCTCCAACCAAATGAGGAAAACTTAGCATAGGATAGACTATGTACAGTACTTTACCTGTTGGCCTTGAGTATTATCAGGTCCAACTGACTTTGGAAACACTGTTGTACCAGCAATTGCCATTGCAATAGAATGATCAATGCCATTTTGAGGTTCCATATTATCTGAGCCTGGTACCAGCAACATACGACCTGTAAATGTTATTCATACTTTATAAATTATTTATTCTCAAGAGAAACATAGAAAAAATTATATAAGTATACAAAATAATAATTTTAATTTAAGAAAAAGTACAGTACTAAAACAATGCCACAGCTGATATCTTTACAGTTACTCAATAAGCTCTCTACTACCCGAAGCCCTGCAGAGAAGTAAGTTAAAAAAGATCAGCATAGGCTATCTTAGGTGCCATGACTTCATTAATATTCTGGAAATGTACATCATCCAACTAACATCAATATTTTAGTGAAACTAAAATTCTCATTCTTATTATTTGATTTTTATGGCAAATGGTAGGCAATTACACAGTTACATTTATTGTTCTACATTTCTACTGGTTTCTGGCAGTATGCTAAATATGTAGAAAGCAAATTTAGCACAACAGTTGTACTCATCATGTAATACAAATATGAATTATACTGCTTCGTTACAAAGAATAAAAATTTCATTAGAATAACTGTTTCCATTCAATTTATGGAAATATTCTGACATCAGCTCTTCATGTTTTTGGTACAAATTTAAATCCTTCAAAATCTACATTTGTATCCACAACACATTTCTCATGAATTATTTGTGATCATATTTTGGGATCAAGGCTTAAAGCATATCATTGATGCAGCTGGTAAAATATTCCTCTCAAATTCACTCATGATTTACCAAACTTCTGTGGTTTTGTTATTATTCATTTTGCTTTATATCAAGACGTTATTTCTTTCAAACTAGGAGAAAATAATATACAAGGTCCTCACTGAAGCCTTGTGTAATATCATTCACAGACAGCAACACATGAAAAGAAAATAATTTATTTTAGACTGATTCCTCTGTATGTTGTTATAAGCATCTGAACATCAATAAAATGTAAGAAACAAAAATAAATTTTTCCTTCATGACATACTCATTCATTAACCTTCACATAATTGTTTGTTGCTTCAGTGGCACACCACCCCACAAAATGTATCTTACTAGCTCGGTCCGAGTTGCCCCCCTTGGCACAAGCAGTGCTTAGAAATTTAAATGAAGGTCTGATCCCAGAATAGTGGAGTGCTATGAGGCACAAATCTCTCATTTGCATGGGTCTTTATCTATATGAAGCTGTGCAAAAAGTGACAGCCATATTATTTGGTATGTGATAAGTTATTTGTATGGTCACAAAATGCATTACTCGGGCTTGGAACTATTAAAAAACTAGCACAAAGAAATGACAGAGGTGTGTTTTATTTCCACTGTCACGAGAACAAATTAATCTGACAGTTAAAGAACAAAAATCCACACACTTGTTTTGCAGAAATTACAGATTCTGTAGTTCCACAAATGGTTTTAGTATATCTCTAATGAGGCCCATGTACATGAATTAACAACTAAATTTTAGACACACATCCAGAAGCTATTCTGATCAAACATCACTAACAACTACACAGAGCTAGCAGATACTGATTTATCACCTCACTCAATGGTTTTTCACATATGCTCAACATAATAGAAGTCGTGTAACCCAGGGACCTACACAAGCACTCTACGTTAACAGTGTTCCTCAAATTATTCTTACATGATTCAGAAGCAACAGTGTGGAACATTATTATCCTGGTGACTGTACAAGTTGCATGCTAGGTGCTGTTGGCAAACAAATGTATGCAACTGGTTCCCGTACTGCTTGTCAGTTGGTGACGAGGGCAGAAAAATGTTCAAGTTTTTATCCCATGTAAATATTCTTCTTCCCCCCCCCCACCCCCCCTCCCCCCCGCACACACACAAAATAACCTTCTTCCATTGTCTGAATAGTGCCCTGTTGGCAAGCAGCTTGCACTTTCACTGGGGTGGATTGCAACTCATCAGTTCGGACAACATTACTCTATGCTTCAAGTGTTCAAAGTTCTTGCACTCATACCGATCTCTGTGGCCTGTGATGTGCTTTGAGGGAAAGGTACATATGTGGGATGGTGGCTTCTACATCCCACAGGAAGGAAGTAGTCCTGCATATTACAGACAGTGATTAGGTGCACTGTGGCCCACCTGTCTCCTGCTACAATGCACCACAACAGTCAATGGTGACGCCAGTAAGCAACTTGTTAGTACCCAAAGCAGTTTACTTTCTTCACAAGGTACACTCTTAACATAGTTGCATGTGAAAAGCTCTGTGCCTTCATAGTAACATGCTCAGAGTAGTTATAATCCAGCTCTCTCTGTTTACAGTTACACAAACAAAGAAGTAACTTTTAATTGAAACCGTGTCAGAGCAGGCACACTAAATGTAAGTCAAAACCACAAACAGTAGTTGTAAAATGACTGAGAAAGAGTGAAACAAAGCAAATGCTACTTTAGGAAATAGGTAAAAACTTTTAATATCAGGTAAATGCTGTCTACAGGAACAGACAAAAAATTGGTTTGATTTTAACACACAATTAAATTCCTTTTGATACAAATTTTAGCCATTACATTAGCGAGCATTCAGTTTTGTTCTCAGTCTCTTATCTTGTTCCAAAGTTTGCATATACAACATTCTTGTTCATTCCTCATCTACCTACAGCATCCAGTCACATTAATATGACTATCACAAGCCTGAATAACCACCTTTTGCAGCGTGGACTGCTGCGAGACGTGCAGGAAGAGAGTCAGTCAGGTTCTGGAAAGTACTGACAGGGATGTGAAGCCACACTAATTCCTGACCTGTGGCCAGCTGCACTAGGTTTCACAAGGATCATGGAGCGAACATCTGATCAAGGTGGTCCCACAAGTTCTCAACTGGGTTTAGATCCGGAGAGTTTGGTGGCCAGGGGAGTACAGTAAACTCATCCTGGTGCTCTTTGAACCATGCACTTAGGCTGCGAGCTGTGTGAGATGTTGCACGGTCTTGCTGGTAGATACCATCGTGCCGAGGAAAAACATACTGCACGTAGGGGTGGACATGGTCTCCAAAAGATACATGCGTTGTAGCTTCCAGAGTAACAACACCACCCAGGAAACGCCACGATAACTAATTCCCAGACCATAATGTTCCCTCCTACAGCCTGGACCCTTCTGACAATTATTGTAGGCTGTTTGCTTTCAGTCCAATAGAGCAAGAACGTTAGTCATCCGAAAAGGCCACCTGCTGCCACTCTGTGCACATCCAGCTGTGGTACTGGCATGCATTTTCCAGCCTTTGTCACTGATAACAGCAGCTAGCATGGGTGCATGAACCTGACACCTGTTGTGGAGGCAAATACATTGCAGCTGTAGCTGAACTGTCGTTAAGGAGACACTGTTGGTAGCCACTTGGTTATTTGGCCAGTCTGTTGCTCAACAGCTGCGTGTCTGTTCGCCTGTATACATGTCTCCGCAGCCATTGTTCACCCATCATCTATGGCCCAATTGTCTCAGTGACAATTTTGGATAGTACCACACTGCCATGTGTGGTATCCTCACATTTGGCCTGAAAGTCAATGATCATGCTCTTTTGGATGTCAGATCAATCACTCCATTTCCACATTACAACAACTGCTCTGTTTTCTGCATCCTCCCAACACACTTTATATACCCTCATCTGCTAGTGCTGCCACCTGCTGTCTGTGACTGTTTATTGCATCTTGACATCAAATGCAGGCAACAGTCACATTAAGATGACTGGACCATGTATAATACAACTGCTGCTTCTCCTCCCCCTCCTCCCCGTCCCCCCATCACACACACACACACACACACACACACACACACACAAATTACTTTCTCCAACTGCCTGAATAGTGTTCTGTTGGCAAGCAGCTTGCATTGCCACATGTGGCTTTCCACATAATCTTTCACAGTGGGATGCAACTCATCAGTTTGGACAACATTGCAATGCAGCAAAAATGTGAGTCATCTGTAAAGGCCACCTGTTGCCATATCGTGGACATCAGGTAGTGGTGCTGACGTGCATCTCACAGCCAGAATGGGTGACGAACAACAGACCTCACAGTGGTTGTCTTTTTACAAAACCAGTTTCAAAACAGTACCTTTTTTTACTTGTATAAAGGGAAATCAAAAGTAGTGAAAGTATTAGAGAAAAGTAATATATTGACCTAGGCACTTCATGCATTATCCAGTTAGATACCATATACTGGATGGTCTTTACTATTGGCATGCTTTGTGGCCATTTCCCTGTCATGTAAACATACCGCTGCGGCAGCAGCACATGAAGAGTAGGCCAGTATCTACAACAGCTTCATTCAGTTTGTGTTCAGCACTGAAGTAACATGCCATGTAGGGGCAAACAAAACTTTGATAGAGTCAGGATCGTGGCTTTACTTTCAGCACACCACATACACTGCAAGATATTGCCAAACGGTTACATGTCAAAGTGGTTTGTCTAAGGTGTGGAGAAAGAACAGAGAGATGGGAAACATGGACAATAGACCTCACAGTGGTCGTCTTCCCATGACAACACCAATGCAGGATTGTTTCCTCCAACTGTTTGCTCGCAGGTGCCCAGCATCAACTGGAAAAAGTATTGGAAATGACTCCTCCTGAGCAAAAGAGATGTGTATCTCAGACCAAACATTGTGTAGAAGATTGCATTAGAGTGGTCGTCATTCCAGAAGACCATTGATAAGTTTTGCACTGAACCAATGGAACTGACACAATTGAAGGACCTGGGCTCTTGCACATCAAAACTGGGCCATCGAAGCTTGGAGTAATGTCATACTTGCTGACAAGACCAAAATTGGTTTGCAGCCGGACACTAGACATGTTATGGTTTGGAGATGTACTGGACGACACTAGGAATACAGATACGTTCAAGGAAGTTCAACCATCTGCAGGTGGAGGTTTAATGTTCTGGGCAGTAATAACAATGTGATGGTGGACCCCTCCAATTCCCATCTATGGCAATAGGACTGGTCCCTAATACCTCCAAAAGGTGCTACAACAGACTGTAAGGCCCTACAGACATGAAGTTTGCGACAACTTCATCCTAGTCGATGACAATGTACTGTACTCTAGCAGTGTGTTGGTATCTTCAAAAATGCAACATCAACCAAATTCATTAGCCAGTACAGTCCCAGACATGAATGCAATTGAGCATGCATGGGGCCTGTTGAAGGCAGGCGTTGCACAGCGTTCGAATCCATCTGACAGTCTTCAGGACGTCACTGAAGCTGCCATTGAGGAGTGGGAACTTGTACCCCAAGACAAACTTTAGGTTCTGATCAAGAGCATATCTCAAAGAGTGGAGGAACTCATCTGTTTGTGGGGAGGACATACTGTTAAAGACTGATGTTCATCATCATCATCATCATCATCATCATCATCATCATGAGATAAAGATTTTAACGGTTTTTTCAATAAGTACATTTAGGAGAGAGCCTGCTTTGTTTTGTAATGATTTTTTTGTAACTAACCAAAATCATGTTTCTTTTGTTAATAACGTACTGTAAAAACCTAAATGGGTGTACTTTAAGAAGTCATTGTAGGAAGCACTATGATATTCCAAACTTTTGTTGAGGTGTGTATGATGCAGACTAACAAACCAGAAGATTTTACCTTCAACTTCAAATTTTTTCTCAAAATTACCTTAAAATACAGTAACAATGCCATTTTCAAGCTCCCTGATCTTTCATTTCTAGTTCTGTACTTACACACACATAAAGAATTGCTTAGGTAAGCATTTCTTCTCTGTCTCCTTTTCTCTCTCCCCCATCTCTACCCCCCCCCCCCATTTTTTTTAACAGACAGGCATGAGAAGGATGGTACAGCAGAACTCCAATTATCTGGATGATTTGGGATTGGATCCAATCCAGATAATTCAATAAAGCACAAAAACATATAACTTCTTATTTTTAAAAAGCTAAGTCTGTGTATACATACCACTAATATTAACATAATCAGTACAAAACAATGTTGTTTGGATTTTGTGGAGTACTGTACTTACTTACAGTGTCAGTTCTCGAACATATCAGTCAGTCAGAGTCAGTTGTTTTGCCGTCTTCAGTCATTCTTGTGCAGTGAAGTCTCACATCTGCTTCATGGTAAGCTGCTGTATATGGTCACACTCAGGCTTCCGCTTCACACATGTTAGCACAATGTCAAAATATGCAAACGTCTCACCAGCTGATGATCCTGCACCTGGTTCGGTGACAATGCTGCTTCTCTTTCTTCCTCTTCCTTTTCATGCTGCTTCTTTTCATCTTTACTTTTCTGAACCTCATCTGTGATCAAAATGCCTTTCAATTTATTCCAAGTTCTTTTTAATGTGACTGACTGCAGCAAATTCCATGCTTCCGCCATTATTTAAGAGCAGTCTTTTATATTCAGTTTTTGAGATGAGCCACAATGCCTTCTCCAATTCCATCATCTATCAAAAGCTTCCTCAACAACTGTCTTCCATAATGTCATTTCATAGTTTTGATAATAGACTTTTCAATTGGCTGCAGAAAAATCGTAATGTTTGGTGGTGTGAAGAGTGTTTTGAAACACCCATCTCTATCAAGAAGCTTTCTGTGGGGTGGGTGGGTGCACTGTCCAGAATTACCACCACCTTCTTTCCCTATAGCCTTTTGATATTCTTTTACTTCGGGTATGAAAACTTAATTGTACCGTTTGCAAAACAAAGCAGTAGTCATCCAGGTCTGTGGTTGATTCTTGTAAAAGGAAGTCTCTTAGTAGTTTTGAAAGCCCAGGTTTCTTTCGATTTTCCTATCAACAGAAAGGGTATTTTGTGGTTTCCTGTACAGTTAGCACAGTTCAGCATGGTAACACAATCTTTACTAATCTTATAGCCATGAGCACTAGTTTCCTTTTTAGAAGTTGACTGTTTCAGGCTAAGCATTCCAAATAAGGCCAGTCTCACCTCCATTGTATAAAAATTCAGGGTCATAAGATTCTGCTTCAATTTTGAATTTTTCAATAAAATTTTCTGCTGCTTTTGGGTCTGCTGATAGTTTCACTTAAATCCAATTCATGAATACTGAGCCTTGCCTTTAAATTCTGTAACCAGGCATTGCTCACTTTGAATTAAGAGAATCTGTCTATTTTCTCGGTGAAAAGTTTTTTCTTTTACGCAAACATTTGGACTTGAAAGGGGGTTTCCTGATGCTTGGTGCTCTAAGAACCACTTTAATATGGTCTCTTCAGGTGCCTTGTTTTCTGCCGTTTTCATTGCTTTTTGCAACAAACTCCCATCTTCAGTCTCAAGAACAGGCACAAAGTTTAAAATCGAAGACTTGTTTCTGTTTGTGTCTCATTAAACATCTCAGCTAACTGTCTATCACTCATGCCTTTGTCCAATTGCTCAAGGGCTTTTATTTTGTTTGTCAATGACAAGACAACATGTTTCCTTATAGAAGACGTATGCCACACAGTAAATTAAAACATACACAAAACAAAACAAAACAAAAAAGATGTAATTTATAGTAACAAATCAGTGCAAACGTTAAAGTAACTATACAGACTGATGTAAGCTGCGCTGAATGACAGGCACTACAAACACAAGCATGCACATATAAATGTGCATACAACAATGTGCGTACTGTATTCACTATTCACTGGAAGATTTTGTCTTTTAATACATTCACTGCGGATTGCTTTTACAATGATAAGAAATGTACAGTGTACCGTGTACTGTAATAACTATCAAACAAAACCAACAATTTTAGTCATACTGTACAAATGTCTTTCCTCAAAGTGATCCCCTGATAGTTGCAATTCGGAAAATTGGAATTCTACTGTAGTAGCATTCGTTACCCATGATTATTAGTCATTACACAGTCAGTCTACAGAGTATTTTCAAAATAGTTAATGAATTTATGTGTAAACAATCTGTATCATACCTCTAGCTCCTGGGAAAAAGCCATGAAGTTGTGGTAAGGCATCCATGACAATACCCAGAAATGGCAAGTACAGGGCAGCCACTCGGGCTCTACATTCAGGTTCTGCAAATCGTGGGTCACTGTCATGATATGTCAGCAAATTACGCACAAGGTTGACCACTTTAAAATGAAGGTTAGGATTCCTAAAAGGTCAAATAAATAAACAACAATTAATTCACATGTGGGGGGAAAAGTGTTACACAAATTTTCTCTGTAATTATTAAAACTGCTTTGTCCATTCCATCTGATTCTGTTATGTATGTAGTACCTAGACATTCATTAAAAAACTTAAATGGTACCAATCATCACACTGCAATCAGAAAATAATTTTTGAAGAAAAACTATCACTGGAATATCTGGTAATATCCTTTCAAACCTGCTAAAAACACATGAGAAATTACAAACAGCAAAAACAAACAAGAAGAGGCCACTGTTCAAGATGTAGAGATACACCAAATAGTAGATAGGCACATAAACAGTTGATTTGAAACTTTAGATAAGTTTTCAACCTCACCTTCTTCATCAGAGGATAACATCTGCTCCGTAGCCCCACTCCCTCTTCCTACACACATACCCATCTACATACCACACATTTATGTATGATGGAGGAAGTGTGATTTAGAGTATAATGTCCTGTTGATGATAAGGTCATTAGAGATGGAACCAAAGTTCAGATGGATGAGGGAGAAAATCACCTTTTGCAGAAGGAATCATCATTACCTTAAGGAATAAGAAAAAATACAGGAAACCTAAATTTGAGCAACATGACAGATATTTGAACCTTCAGCCTCCCGAATGCTAGTCCTGTGTCTGAACCATTGTGTCACTTTGCTGGGTTACTTACATAGGAGAAGTGTGTGTCTGTACATGTGTGCACACTCTGATGAATAATGTAAGTACAAGTGCTGAGGTACTCTTTGTTCACAAGTCTATCTACTAATCCAGGGGCGGGCAGACATTGCACACGGCTCATGAGCACACAGCATTGCACGTGTGCTGCTCATGTGCAATCGTCGACCGGTGCTGTGGCGACAGCCGGCAGGTTGCGGCAGTGTAGTACCAGGCTAACCTGCAGATGTTGATGCAAAGCGACCACTACATAGTGAACGATGTATTTCAAGAACCGGAAAATGCAGAGTGAATCAAGGAAACGGAGATGTGTAGATTTGCTATCTCTTAAACAGGTATGGGAGAATCATTTTTGATTTGTGCAAAAACATGAAAATTCGAAATGCTGAAGATGTGGTAGCATTCTCGCTGGTCAGCGGAAGTTTAGTATTGAACGTCATTATAATAAATTTCACAAGGACGAGTACAACTTATTGTCGGATTCGGAGCCCATGGGGAAATTGACTGAGCTTAAGAAGAGTGATCTGACGATACTAGATGAATCTGACGTAAGTTGCTGTTGTCACGAGAGATCTGCGACTTTCTTTCATCATGTCTCTCATCTAACTGATTTAACATTTTATGGAGCACTGTTTTTAATTTTTCAGGATGACAACAATGATAGCCCAGCGGTATGTGCAAGTTATAAGATTGCATTTAATATAGTGAGAGCTGGAAAATTGTTTGCTGAAGGTGAGTTTATAAAGGAGTGCATCAATGACACTGCTGATTTACTTTCCCCACTGAATGCAAATCAGTTTCAAGCTATCACTCTTTCTTGGCAGACTGTAAGTCGTCGTATAAGTGCCATGGCAGGTGACGTTTACCTTCAATTAAGGAGTGCAGTGCAGGAGTTAATTGCACTTTCCATCGCACTTGAGTCCACAGATATTTCAAACACCATGCAATTAATGATTTATGTCTGCGGCATGGACACTGCTCTGCACATAACAGGGGATTTTTTTAGATATGATATCTTTAAAAAGCACGACCACCGGCGCGGACATCCTAAAAGCCATTGAAGAAGCTATCTATTCAGCTGGCTTAAACTGGGAACGTTTGGTGTCTGTGACAACAAACGGAGCACCTGCAATGAAAGGGGAACATATGGGATTTGTTGGATTACTAAGAAAAAAGCTACAGCATACAGAAGAATCATTGTACAGCATCCACTGCATTTTGCACCAAGAAGTATTCTGTGCAAAAGCAGCAAAACTGGGGGACACCATGCAAGTGGTTATTCAGGCAGTTAATTATCTGAGATCCCACGGGCTTACACATAGGCAGTTTCACACATATTTAGCTGAAATTGGGGAAAAGTACGGTGACATACCATACCACAGTGAAGTCTGCTAGCTTAGCCATGGTAATGTACTCAAAAGAGTTTTTGAGCTGAGAATACCAATAAATCAGTTTTTAAAGGACAAAGGAAGGTACGACCCCAAGTTAGAAAATCCAGAGTGGGTTGCCAACCTTGAATTTTTAGTGGACATTACCAGACACATGAATGCATTGAACACAAGTTTGCAAGGAGAAAATCATTTAATTTGTGAAATGGCTGAAAAGGTGCAAGTTTTCACTAGCAAGCTTGAGCTGTGGGAATGACAGCTCTCGTCAGGGAACGCAGTGCATTTCCCTACTCTGTCTACAAAGTGAGAACAGAATTGCAAAGAATGTGTTTCCGTACTTAGTGCAATGAAAGAGGAATTTCTCAAGCGATTTGGGGATATATCATATTTATCCCAAGCTTTTGAATGGTTCTCAAGACCATTTGCTGTTTCTGTAGATGATATTCATCGCAATCTGCAAATGAAATTAATAGATCTAAAGGGTAATTCTCATCTGAGAGACAAATTCCTTTTGGCAAGATGTGTAATAGACTTTTATCACGATTTTCCACAGCAAGAGTTTCCTCGTCTCCATCGTGAAGCCGTGAAGATAATGTTAATGTTTGGCTCGACATACGTTTGTGAGAGAGTTTTTTACGTTATGAAAATTAATAAGTCTCGGTTAAGAGCAAACATCTGTGATGAAAATTTACGGAACTGTTTGTGTTTGTCTGTATGTAGAAATTTTGTTTCAGACATTAAACGTATTGTAAACTCCACCTGTGATAATTAAATGAAATGTATCATAGGTAATAGGTACTCTTTCAAACCATGATTTTTTTCAAGCTCTTCTACTAACCTTATTTCTTCATTCAATAAAGCAAGCTAGGAAACAAAACGCACTACAGAGGAAAGAGTGGAGAGACGGAATGGTGGGGAGGGTAGAGAAGCAGGTAGCCAGCTTGCCCCTATGTGCACGCAGAACACCTGTTAACTGCACACGTGCAAGTGCACCGCACACTTGCAGGATTCCTGCCTGCTCCTGTACTAATCAGTGCTTCCTTTACACAGTAAGAGGTTGTTTTTCCATCATAACTTTATTTGGATCTTAAGTAACAGTTTCCTTCTTTTAAAAAAACAGGAGTAAATATTTTTTCCAAGATACAACACACACGTAGAACAAAAAGTTGAAGGAAAACAGTACAGTTGGAAATATGAACTTACTGTAATTCCAGGACTGTAGCCAGGTCTGTGAGAACAAGTCCAATCAGGAAATGTTGTTGTCGAAATGCAGGTGACAGATCTGCAAAACTCATTAAATCACCTCCAACAAGTGTTGACACAAATGATGACTGGCTTGTAGATGATGAAATAGATGGGTTTGGTGATGAAGGAGCAGAGCTTGGAGTAAAAGGTGTCCCAAAAGGTAGATTCAATGCTACAAAATGTTCATGGCTGCAAACAATCCTTAGAAAGTCCAACTGAAAAAAGAAAGAAGACAGTGTTAGTGGCACAAAGAATTCATTACAGAAGTCACTAGAAGAACAGGGAAATTTATGCAATGTTCTAGCATTTTAGTGAAACCAGCTTTTAAACTGTAATTCCTGTTTAATAATGAACTGAATGATCTGACATAATAAGGTAATCTATGTAGTAGCTGCTTTACAACAAAAGAGGAATCATATATCCGCATTCCTCTCTCCTGTGAAATACTAAAGGAATACAAGCATGTAATAATGGTAAGGGGTATGAGGAAAGTAAAGTCATACTTCATATGAACTGGCAGAGTTCATACCTCAACACAAGAGCATAATACGAGGGCATGCTGAAAAGATATGTTTCTGAATTTATGTGAAAACTCTTACAGTTTTTTAAATACAACAAATCTTATTAACATTCTACACCTTCATTCCTCAACATAGACACCCTAGTGATGAACACATTTCTCCCACAAAGAGACCACTTTGTTGATACCACCACTGTAGAATGTTTCACTCTGTTGACACAGCCACAGCCACAACCTCACCTCTGCTTGCACAGCTTCACCCCTATCAAAGTGAAGTCATTGAAGGTGTTCTTTAAGTTTTGGGAACAGATGAAAATGGGATGCGGCCATTGTGGGACTGTATAGAAAACGATCAATGATGGTGAACCCAAGGCACTGGATAGTTGGAGATGTCGCTGCGCTCGTGTGTGGTCTGGCAATGTCATGCTGAAGGAGAGGGTGCTCCATGTCTGAACGAACTCTTCCAATTTGAAACTTTATTACAGTACGCTGTTTCTCACATACCGACATAGACATGTTACACACCGCCATGTGACACACTACAATTCGGAGCCCTCTAGTGGCTGAAGGCTGCAAAAATGAACTATGGAATGGGAAGACAGTACTCCACAACTGTGTCCTGGTAGGCATAAGTTGTCATTTTAACCTAGGCACATGAGAATAAGAGATTTTTTAAGTATTTTTTCACTACCAACGCTTTTGTTTCAACTTCTGCATTAAGGTAAAGGTTACATGTAGATATCTCACTGCTGTATCAGACATCTGTTGTTAATATTTGTCAAGGAAGAGGAATCACATGGAAATGAGGGAGGACTAAATGTTTTAAGCATGTCGGCTTCCCTCTCCTTTATACTTTCTCACAAGAATTTCTAGTGACTTACATCTGAAAATGGGCACATTAATACCAAACATTAAGGTAAAAATCTGTAAGTTCTATGACACAACAAATAGCTAAAAGACATAGGTCTAAGTGTATTCCATGACAAAAATTTAACAAAAGTTCTGATTACATCCACCACATCAAATTAAAGTTAAAACTGAAGCATTCTATGTTCACAGCCACTAACTTCATCACATGACAAAATCAAACTGCCAATCAATAGACATCTGCATATTAGCAAAGACCCTTACTATCATTGTTAGACTTTTGACACTAGCCCATTGAAATAGTTTCCAAAATGTTTTTCAATAATGCTAAAAAATGACAGACAGGACCTGACCCTCTCAGTTTTATAAGATTGCACATGCTGTCTTATTGTAACTATTGTATAATTGACTAAAAAAATTATAACATCAATCAGTTCACAGAACATCATGAGATGGATGTTATTCAAGTTGTAAGATTTGCATTCTGTTTCCAATGGCTACATGAAAAATTTAGTATGCTACAGCCTGAGTGTGACTGATAGTAGATAATTACTAATGTTTAATCATCATTTCTGAGAGTTGATGAGATCTATCATTTTGTAGTTTGTAGCCTACAATATGATTATTTCAATATTTTTTATGATTTTTTTCAGTGAAAATCACAACACTGTCATTGTAAGGAAAGATTACTGCAAGGCGCTCGATACAGTTCCCAGCAGTCATTTAATGAACAAAGTAAGAGCATACGGACTATCAGACCAATTGTGTGTTTGGTCTGAAGAGTTCCTAGATAACAGAATGCAGCATGTCATTCTCAATGGAGAGAAGTCTTCCAAAGTAAGAGAGATTCCAGGTGTGCTGCAGGGGAGTGTCATAGGACCATTGCTATTCACAATATACATAAATGACCTTGTGGATAACATCGGAAGTTCACTGAGGCTTTTTGCGGATGATGCTGTAGTATATCGAGAGGAAAATTGTATTGAAATGCAGGAGGATCTGGAACGAATTGACACATGGTGCAGGGAATGCCAATTGAATCTCAATGTAGACAAGTGTAATGTGCTGCGAATACATAGAAAGAAAGATCCTTTATCATTTAGCAACAATATAGCAGGCCAGCAACTGGAAGCAGTTAATTCCATAAATTATCTGGGAGTAGGCATTAGGAGTGATTTAAAATGGAATGACCATATAAAATTAATCGTCGGTAACGCAGATGCTAGACTGATATTCATTTAAAGATTCCTAAGGAAATGCAGTACGAAAACAAAGGAAGTAGGTTCCAGTACACTTGTTCGCCCACTGCATGAATACTGCTCACCAGTGTGGGATCCGCACCAGATACGGTTGCTAGACGAGATTGAGAAGATCCAACAGAGAGCAGCACGCTTCGTTATGGAATCATTTAGTATTCGCGAAAGCATTACGGAGATGATAGATAAACTCCAGTGGAAGACTCTGCAGGAGAGACGCTCAGTAGCTCGGTACGGGCTGTTGAAGTTTTGTCAAGCAGTATATTGCTCCCTCTTACATATATCTCGCGAAGAGACCATAAGGATAAAATCAGAGAGATTAGAGCCCACGCAGAAGCATACCGACAATCTTTCTTTCCACGAACAATACGAGACTGGAATAGAAGGGAGAACCGATAGAGGTACTCAAAGTACCCTCCGCCACAAACTGTCAGGTGGCTTGCGGAGGATGTAGATGTAGATGTAGATTTTGATAATGAAGTGATAAACTCCTTACATTGAAAAACATTCCAATTTACAAACCTCAATGGCCGCACTGATAAAAAGAGAGAGAGAGAGAGAGAGAGAGAGAGAGAGAGAGAGAGAGAGAGAGGCACTTAAAGTAAATAAAGACTCTGGAATCTATTACTGGACACGTAAAATAAATTTAAACTCTGATTAAACTTACTTTGCGGTTGACAGACGTCAATATCAGGGGGCAGTGTTGCCAATGTGCAGCCTGCTATGCTTCACAAGATACCGCACATACTTACAAAACAGTCGTCACAGTGAGCATGTCGCACTTGAGAAAGAACGACAACTGGATGGCACTGGCCCCTACCATTCGACTGGCCAAAATGTCAGTGCCAAATAATAATAAGAATGTGATAAAATATGTTGCTTTAAATAAAACCATAAGGGAATATCTCTGGGAGAATGTGCGAACAACCAAAAATAATAAGTGTATAAAGAACACAAAACATAAGCTTACATTTGGTGGACACCACACTTCATCAGTTAAATGGGAAATGGTACAATAACCAACAACAAAGAGAAAATGTATGTGCAATCCAAAGCTTCTTGAAATGTTTGTATATTTCAAAAGACAAACCAAAAACACAGGTAGTCAATAACGAATATAACAACATCCCAAAAAATGCCAAATGAAGTACACAAAGCCATTCCGGATATGAAGAAATGGTGGATGCCAGGAGACAATGTTATTTCAATAGAAATGATTAAATCTGGCAGAGAAGTACTACAAAAAGAACTTACAAAATTATTTAGAAAATGAATGCAAAGTAAGACAATTTCCAAGAATGCTGTACATTTTCTGCTTTACAAGAGGTAACAGACAAGACAAAAAAAAAACTATAAATTAATTAGCTTCCTACCTGTGATGAATGAGATCTCCATTAATTCCATTATCTGTCTCTCAGAAGAGGGAACATCAGATTTTTAAGAAGCAAAAGAACAAGTTGGCTTTATAAGTCAGCAAACCAAAATGAGCAATTTGAAACCCAAGAGACAATCACAGAATGAAGCAGTGCGTACCTATTACCACTTTGCCAAATTTTGGAAAGGTTTTTGAGACATTTTAAACAAAATTTTCCAGAACAACTGTTATGAAACAAGGTAATGAACCAACCTATATTAGTATGCTGAAGAAATATATACATTACAATACAGCTGTGTAGACCAGTAATGGCTTGAACTCAAAGAGATAGTATCAACAGCAATTGAGATATTTATATCAAATAAATTATCAAACGATGGAACTGATCCCCCTTGGTACACAAAACACGTCCAAACACTGTTGCAGAAATAACGAAATAGAGCCTGCCAAACTTAAATGAAAGCAAAATCTCTACGATTGGCAATCTTTTACAGAAGCTTGAAATTTCGCATGGATTTCAATGCGAGATGCTTATACAGGGTGTATACGTTGTCAAGGAAAAGAAATTCCCGGATTTTTCCCAGATTTCCCAGTTAAAAATACACTTTCTCCTGGATGAAAACACTTTTTCTGTGTTATTAAGTGACAGTATATTTTCCCTCAGAACTGTAAAACTTATCAATCCTTTGAATGGTTATGGTTTTATACACGGGCGTAGAATTTCCCGGCACTTTAGAAAACTAAACTCAGGGAAAAAAAAACTCCTTTTGGAAAGATTTTTGATGTGCAGCAACATGCACGCTGCATATTTTCGTATTACAGAAGCGTAAATTCGAATTCCACTAAACACAGCAGGTTACTTTCCAAACCATTGTACTCGAGATTGCGATGCGCTTTTGTAATACAGTCATAGCTCATGTCACGTGATATTTCCAGCCAATGACAGCAGATGTTCAGACCACAGGACACGTGATGTAGTCAGCTAATAGCAACATCACTGTTAAGTAGCGTGGATACACAAAGAGGAAAAGTTAATGTTTTAAATTAATATACATAGTGTTGCTACAAGAAAAGCAAAGCTTTCACATATAACATTGGTCTCTAAGGTCAATAAGTTGCAACAGAAGCTAAGCTTTCACATATATCACACAAATGTGCCAGAAAAATTTTTAGCCGTGTCCAGTGACTTGCCCTCAAAGTTTTCCACAAATAAATTAGCTACAGCAGAGGAGAGAGAGCTTCCCGTAGCACTACATCAATTTGCTCATAATAACAACATGAATGATCTTCTGGGCTCGAAATACTTCTAAATGGCTCGTCATCAAACACACTGTGATTTAAGAAATTCATTGTACATTCTCGCACATAGTTCAACTTGCGTAAAAGAAAATTTACTTTGAAAGTAATGCTTTTCAAACCACAAATCGCAATATTTTCCTGCGACCTGTTAGAAATAGGCTCGTTTCAGTAGTCTTCAGCGAGCGCCAGATAACAGGCGCCACTGCACTTCGGCAGCTGCTATGATGCAGGAAACCCGTATGTTCGTACGTGTAAAACATCATAAGATCTTACATTATGTCATAAAAGAAAAAAAAACGTCAGAGGATACTCCAAGAGTATCGGAATTTCGTGAAGCATACTAAAATGGCACATTTAAAGTGCATACTTAAAGAGCACATTCATATGCCCAGATTCCCAATCAAGTAGGCGTCGACCTGATATTAAGCTTTGCAGTTGGGCTTCAAGATGTAAATGTTCTTGGAGAACCAGTACTGTATTAACTCATTTTTGAATCTTTATTACATCACAATGCTAGAAGATGAAAACGTGCACTTAAAATGCAGTGAGCAGTTGAAATTAGCCAATAGTGCGGAGCTAAACACTTTGTTTCAAACACATTGACTGCCTCAGCGTAAAAGATTAATAAAAACCAAATTTCTTTAGCAAACCAACAAAAATAACTTCATTGTTCTACAAGGCGATTAATGCAAGGCTGTCAGAGAAGTGGAAATAAAATAAAATCTGAAACTAACAATGTTTATTAGTCTTCCGTAAATATGTGAATGTATTTTAATTCACTTGATAGCTCCCGGCCACAGAAATCCATTTTGTTTTCATTTGACGTGCGAGCAGTAAACTAAGAGGAAACAGCAAAATCAGTAAATGTAAACACGGGTCACGTGGAGACTACACACTTCCCCACAATAACTCAGACTGCTCTGCGCATCAGCCTCGGATCTATGATATTTCCCAACCAGGGCAATACTAAGATAGCGCGCCCCCCTCCCCAAGCTCCCCTCCATCAAGCGTTTGAGATACGGCGTGAAAAATTTGAAAAAATTCTAATTTTCAAAAATATGTTAATTTTGTACCGCACATCTTTCTAAAGAGTCAGATACACAAAACATATATGTTCGACAAAATGTAAGACATGTTATTTGGTCTTAAGTGTGCCAGAGTGCAGTGCCACCCCGCTTCACACAGCGTTCTCGTATCGCACATCACTCACTGTATTTCGCTCTGTGGAACTGAAACGTGTATATTTTGTACTGGATGCCATCAAACTATATTCAGGACAGTGGAAATTAAAATGTCCTGTGGTGCCTCTCCTGCTCCCAGCTGCCCGGTCTGACATCCTGCCCCTCTTTAAAAAAAACACTCGCAATTAACACTGGATGGTATTATTTGCAATAGGGAGAACAAGAACTCTTCAGAAAATCTGCGCTTTTTATTGCCTGTTAGCTAGCTAATAACTTTGTTTTGGGCGACAAAATTAAATATAGGATACATAAAATGAGTAAAGACAAGAGACAAGAAATACAGTACACATTTCTTCAATCCTTAGCTTCTAGCATTGTTTTCTCTCTAATCTTGCTACAGCTTTAAATGTCATGCTTTCCTTTCTGAGAAAGAATCTATTACCTCATCTAAGTTCGTCAAACATTTTGCTACATGAAAAATCGGAGTATCGCTGTCTAACACTGCATAAGCTTTTAATATGAATAGTACCCAAGACTGGTGAGGTTTCTCGGTCTGATTACGTCTATTTTGTCACTGTCTGCTAGATGAAACAAAATAGGCCTTTCTAACACTGCAGAAATTGTAACACACATCAAATAAATAAGAATGTTTTGGCACTAATGGTCATTTTTATAATATGACAGAATATAATTCACGAAGGCCAACATAAAATGCCTATTACGCCTACTACAAGCAAAAAGCTTTATGTTAGAAAATAGTTTCACATTTCATTCATACGCTCAAGTTTCTCGAGCATGAGATTGAGAAGTAGTAGTTCGAGATTTTTATATAAATTTGGAATCGTCATCTTCTTCCCTAACTTGTGCGCTGTCCCCGTTTCTCCTCCTTCCTCTCTCTAACAAACAATTTTCTCATCACTAATTCTGGAACTATTCCTGCCTTTGTCAAAACTTATTCGCCGGTTAACTTCACTAACACTGCCAGAATCACTGGTTTAGTTATCCCTGATTATTCTCCGGTTAGGCGTTATGTTTGTACAAACCATTTTCTGTGCTACTTCCAGAATAGAAATTAAGCGGCTGCTAGACGGGGACTGTACAACTAGCCCTTACTACTGTAGTGATCTAGCCAAAAATTTTCTAACAAAATTTCATTTTTCGGGATACACTGAGAAGATAACACGTAATTTTTCTTACCTGTTACTCCTGTTAATCGTTTATTTCCACTCTGGTAGTCTGAAACTATGGATTTCCCTAGTAATTATAGCAATGCTGATCATTCGCAAATCCAAACAGCATAACCAGAACGCCATTGGTGTTCACTCTTTCGGCTTTACTCTGCTCAGTTTGTATAGCCCAGTCCCCTTTTGCTTGCAGGAAAGTTTACTTCTAGATGTGACGAGGATTCCCCTGACAGATATCACGTACACTATGCATGCATTCAAAAATCAATTTATCATTTGTTTTTACTATGAGACCAAACTGCTGATGTCATCAGTCCCTAGGCTCACACACTACTTCATCTAACTTTAACTTAGCTAAGGACACACATACACCCATGCCCGAGGGAGGATACAAACCTCCGATGGGGGGAGCCGTGTGAACCGTGGCAAGTCGCCTCAGACCACATGGCTACCCTGCGCAGCTTATGATTCATTCAGAAAACAACTTACAGAGTGTGTTCAAAAAGATACAGGGATGTGCATCAAAATCATATGAGTAATCAATAGACCAACGTGTGCTGGACGCTAGGCGCTTTGTGAAACATGTTTTTTTTTTCCCCTCCTCAAGAACATGAATTTGCCCCCCACCCCCACCCCCCACCCCCCATAGATCCGGGCCCGCTGCGCATGCGTGAATATGGCAGCTTGGGTGCAGCAGTCAAATTTTTCCCAGTAGCATCTAGCTGTTTGCTGCGACTGCTTACACAGCCAACAGCCACATTTCTGTAGCCAGAAATGGGAGAAGGTACTACTCATATGCATCTCAACTGCGCATGCGCATGAGCCCACTCACTACTGCTAAAATGAATCTAATGTAAGCAGTTATGACATCACGCTCATAGGAGGCAATTTGTCGTTCTGAAGCATTGCACAGTCTTTCTAAGGCCTTTGACACATTTTGCTGTTGGCAAACCCTTGTATGAGCACTGTGTTTAGTAGCTGTATATGGCACATTTCCTTTGCAATTTATGGTTTATTTTCATTTTGTTTTCTCGTTCACATTTTATTGTTGCAGTATTACTCTGCAGTAGCAGGATACAGTGATATCCTCTGTTAGATTATTGATTCTTACCAATCAAAATTAAAAAAATTTGACTGAAAACTAAAACAATGAAAAATTCCCGGGATTTTCCCGGTTTTCTCCCAGATGAAAAAATTCCCAGGTTTTTCTCGGATCTCCCAGGTCGTATACACCCTGTTATAATAGTTTTCACAGTGAAACATTGTCTTGAAACCTGGCAGAAAATCCAAGAGGATTCTGGTCATATCTAAAATATACTAGTGGCAAGACACAGTCAATGCCTTCTCTGCGCAATAGCAATGGAAATACTATCGGTGACAGCGCTGCCAAAGCAGAGTTATGAACACAACTTTCCTAAATCCTTTCACCAATGAAACTGAAGTAAATATATCATCAGAATTCGAATCAAGAACAGCTGCCAACATGAGTAACTTCGAAGTAGATATCCTCAAAGTAGTGAAGCAACTTAAATCACTTAATAAAACCAAGTCTTCTGTTCCAGACCATATACCAACAGGGTTCCTTTCAGAGTATGCGGGTGTAACAGCTACATACTTAACACTCGTATAAAACCACTCACTCAATGAGAGATCAATACCCAAAAACTGAAAAGGTGCACAGGTCACAACAATATTCAAGAAAGGCATTAGGAGTAATCCACTAAATTACAGACCCATATCATTAATGTCGATATGCAGCAGGATTTTGGAACATATATTGTGTTTGAGCATTATGAATGACCTCGAAGAGAATGGTCTATTGATACACAGCCATCACGGATTAAGATAACATTGTTCTTGAAAAAACAAAAACAACTAGCTCTTTACTCACATGAAGTGTTAGTGCTATTGACAAGGGATTTCAAATTGATTCCATATTTCTAGGTTTCCAGAAAGCTTTTGACACTATACCTAACAAGTGGCTTGTAGCCAAATTGCGTGCTTATGGAATATTGTCTGAATTATGTGACTGGATTCGTGATTTCCTATCAGAGAGGTCACAGTTTGTAGTAACTGATGGGAAGTCAATGAGTAAAACAGAGGTGATTTCTGGTGTTCCCCACCATAGAGTTATAGGCCCTCTGCTGTTCATTATCTACATAAATGATTTAGGAGACAACCTGAGCAGCTGTCTTAGGTTGTTTGAAGATGATGCTGTCATTTGCTGTCTAGAAAGTCATCAGAAAATCAAAACAAATTGCAAAATGATTTAGAAAAGATATCTGTATGGTGCAGAAATTGGCAGTTGACCCCATGAGTGCTACAATGAATCCATTGAACTTCAGTTACACAATAACTCAGACAAATCTAAAAGTCTTTAATCCAACTAAATGCCTAGAAATTACAATCATGAACAACTTAAATTGTAAAGAACACATAGAAAATGTTGTGAGGATGGCGAATCAAAGACTGCATTTTATTGGCAGAACACTTAGAAAATGCAACAGATCTACTGAAGATACTGCCCACACTACGCTTGTCCATCCTCTTTTGGAGTACTGCTGCACAGTCTGGGACCATTATCAAATAGGATTAATGGAGTACATTGAAAAGTTCAAAGCAGCACATTTTGTATTATCAAGAAATAGGGGAGACAATATCCCTGACATGATACAGTATTTGGGCTGGACATTATTAAAACAAAGGCATTTCTCATTGCACCAGGATCTTCTCACGCTATTTCAATCACCAACTTTCTACTCCAAATGTAGAAATATTTTGCTGACTCCAACCTACATTGGGAGAAACGAGCATCATAATAAAATAACGGAAATCAGAGCTCACACAGAAAGATATAGGTGTTCGTTTTTTCCATGCACTGCTCAACATTGGAATAACAGAGAAATTTTGTAAAGGTGGTTCAATGAACCATCTGCCAGGCACTTAACTGTGATTTGCTGAGTATCCATGTGGATGTAGATTTATTATTTATGGGGCACAGATTTTTTTTATTTATTTATTTTATCATTTCTGAAACCTTCTGGTAGCGACCAATCAGAACGATGGTAACTAATGGTTATTGTCTCACAGTGGACATCTATAAAGGCAACAGAATTTTATATTTTTACCAGAACAAATATCATACCTTGAAGAATCACAGGTTTCATCTGCATGTAATGCTTTACTATACTCCATAACAGCTAAACAAGCATAGGAAACTTGATATGCAACCTGCCAATGTGGCATAAAATCAGTAGGCTTTCACCAGGCTGTGAATTACATGACATTTATGTATTTATAACTAAACACATATGATATGAAATAAAATAAAATAAGGAAACTGCATACATGTAAGAATATACCTTCAAATTAATCAAGCAAGCTGCATCAGACAGAGATGAAATTTTTGAAGACATCTGCTTGCAATAGTTCTTTATAAGAGTAAACACGAAACCTCGATCCATTATAGAAAGTAAATCAAAGAGGAAAAATGCTAAGCTTGCATTCAGGTTCTGCGACACCTGTAAAAAGAGAGACAAAAATGTTATCAGCAGAGGTATAAAATATCCTACACCAATAGGTAGACTCCATAATTTCTTAAGTTAGGCTAATAATTAACTGGGCGTCAATAGAGGATCATAATTTACTGATAGATATCCAGTTATTCAGTAACAATCAATTTAGTAGAATTTATGGAATATTTCTCCAGTTCTTGGAGGAACGTACTGTGTCATATGGACAAACTGGTGAATGTTATGAACACACTGAACAGGGGTGGAGGGGGATAAATCTATGGAATGTGTATGTAGAACAGCTATAACAAGCTCATTATCTAATGGTGAGAGAAATAATAACTGGCTGCTGCTACTTTAATAAGAGTGAGTAGTAGAACTGTGTTTGGTCATTAAGACTTCTGGATCATTAATACGTGTATTCAAGTTATTAATTTGGTATGACTGAAGATAATCACATATATTGATTAACAATTACTCAATACAATCTAAAAGCAAAATATTCCATATGAATACCCAATCTCTCACCATTAATGCTTCTACAACACAATTTGGCAGTCAAAGACAAAGGACAAGCTCAACAATACACAATGTCATAAATAGCCCAAAGGCTAATTAGGAAAAAGTACTTACTACAACTGTGAAAACTATGATGAGGGCAATTCTGCCCACTTCATGTAAGTGCTACTATGGAATTTCAGCAGAAGAAAGAGCCAATAATGCCTTTAAGAAACAAATCTTAATAATTCTTTCTCACAAAACACTAATTTCAGAAGGGGAAGTATTGTGCAGAGCGCATAACAAAGGGACTGGAAAAAAGGAATGTGGTATCTGCATAAAGAATTAAAGTCATAATAGGAAACATTCAGATTCCACAAAATGGGCAACTGTATTATGATTGTGAACAGAAATAAACTCACCCAGTTGCACTCAATGGTAGCTGAAGTATCAGACAACACACAAAATTACTGTATATTCTACGATTTTACAGCAAGTAAGAGCCCAGAACTAGTTTTGACAGTTATAGTTGGAGGCACCCACAAAATACAGACTGCACTGGACATGTAAGTAATGTTTAAATGAACAAGAGAGAAGGTTACATCTACCGCTAAACAACATCAAGTAAATCTAAGAATGTGCACTCTAATCTGATGATTGCTAAAACCACATTACCAGTTGTTTTGTGACTTATTTTGTAAATAATCAATGAATTTTCAGGAGTGCTGGTTTTGTAAATACACTGAGTGTTGTACAATTGTAATGATTGGTATCTGAGTAAGCCCGCTTAGAATGCAGCAGAGTCATATAACAGCAATCTGTTCATATGTGGCAGTCATGGAAACCAACTTTATGTGCATCTGAATGACCATAGGTGCAAACAGAACTAATGAAAATAGTTATATCAGGGCTAGAAATCTCTCAGTCACTTTTAGCAATACAATAAGTGGAAGTGTGTCACAACAGCACAGACCATTCTAGTTTTTATGTAACAAGAAATAATGCATCAATTGTTCAAGTTATAAACTTATTTTTAACAGCAATTCAACTGGATTAAAATACAAAATTCAGAACTCTTCTAGTTATCAGCTGGAAAATGAAGAGGTATGTACACCAAACTGAATACTGAGAGGATCAAAGAAAGCTGATAAAAACAATCTGTCAAGTAGTGCTTACCTTTCCATCTCTGTTGCTGTGGGAAATTATATCAGAAGTGATAGTGGATACTAAGGTGGATATATCATCTGTGAACTGTTCTGAAAATCTGATTTTTCGTGGAGTATTTAAGCTTCGAGATGTTGCCAAGTATTCTGCCATGCTCCTTGCTATCAATTCAGAGAAAAACCTACAAATATACACAAAATTAAAAATTATTAATGGTTGGAAAAATAGAAAGTTTATTAATATTAATGTGAAACCTTATAGAGAAAATACACTTACTACCTTCACTGAAGTGGACTCAATGTATATACATGCTCAACACACTATGAATTGTGTGGAAAAGAAATCCTTTTACAGACTTCCAGAGATGATATAAGTGCATCAAAGCCAACTAATTTGTACAAGAAAGCATGAGACATGAATGCTAGTGATTTTTATAGGGGTCTTAGAGCTTGGAATTTGGTGGCACCTTTTCACCAGAGTTGATACCAGTGTGTTAACTTTCCACTGAGTCATGTGGAAAATGTTATTTATTCCAATTAGTTTTTCCACAGCCTGTGCGTGATTTTACAGATATTGGGGTATTGAGTCCCTTGAATCTCAAATAATTCTTACACAAATAAGACCATACAAGAAAAATACAACTGATTCTCTTAGCTAAAACATGTAACCACATCTTGATACCTTAAGTAGTAACTGTTGAAACAAAAACCCACCACATGCTGTGGTCTACACAATTCCTGAGAGCCTCACTCTCACTTATCAAATCTACAAGGCAAAATGAGCACAAAAAGAATATTTTAACAAAGCAAAATAAATGAACTACTCCAGTGGAGAAACATCTTCAACTATTGTTAAAGGACAGTAGACTGTAAGCAATGACACAAACCAATTCTTCAATAGTCTCCTTCACACTACACTTCCCAGGTCTTCCAAAGTGGCATTCCACAATCCATCAAGCCTATGTAATAACCTTAGTTGTTCCTTTGCTTATCCTGTTTCCAGTCCCAGTCCCTTTGGCCATATGCCTGTGGAACAGCCACGCACAGGCTCTGTTCTATAAACCACGCCTTCACCTATTCCAGTCCTCGTTGGTGACAAATGTTAAGCCATCAAAGCCAGGGTTATCTGTGAAAGCAGCCCCATTATCTATTAGTTTCAGAAAAATTATTGACACAACCCTATTAGCCACCATGATAAGCTGCCACATGCAAATTGCAACCAAGGGTCAACTGGGCAAAACATTTGTGGAACAAACTTCTTATCCTAATGCATTTGGTTTTAACAGATACCTTGCAACTCATTCCCTTAGGACTTCCATGTTTAGTATCCCTGCCAGTGGAAATCGTGATGGAAGCAGACAAGCTGGCCTGGGTAGTGCCACAGAATAGTGCGGGAACGTGCCATGGAAGGTACACATGGCGCACAGTATGGGCACACCCACTGCCAGAGGTCTTTACCTGTGGGTAGCAGTAGGCCAAGAGTTCAACTACTGCAGACCTCACCTTGTGCATCATGCCAACTGTTATTGCCAAGTGTGCACTTGACAGCCGCCCACAGAGCAGCATACTGAGTTACCCTGAATGATATGTCTCTGAGGGTTTGGAATTTTTGCTTCCTGTAGAGTGACTCGCTTGGCACGTATTTGTCTCCTCTGACGGGTTTCTGTTCCCCGGTCATTATCTAGTGACCATCAGACTGTGAAGTACCTGCACCAACAGTGCAGTGTAGTTGTGTTGCCACGTTATGACATACCTGGTCATATATCAGCTTGTATTCCTTGGTGGCATCAATCATGGTGAAAAATTGGCTGTAAATATGGGTGCTTACAGCACTATCTACCGCCAATAATGCTGTCAACAAAGACACACATTTGACTTCATAAGTTTTACTTCCATGAATGTCAGACCCCCCCCCCCCCCCCCCCTCTGAATTTCTTATGGCCTGTCCATGTCTTAATTATGTAATTCAGTCTCATTTACTGGGTATGCACATACTGAACCTTCTAATTGTGTGACAACTGTCACCATACAATATAACCTAAGTAACCAAAGACAGTCTTGCTCGAATGAACAATATGTTGGCACTTTCATATTAAAGTTAATTAGCAATAATTGTTAATTGTCCGACTCCACTATCCGTCTTCTTATTCACAACACATCACTGCACCATTACATTATTACAGTTCAGATTGACATGGGTTCCACACTTGGAATTTTGGAACAGACTGACTTAAAATGGCTCCAAGACCAGTACTTATATGGCTTTGCAAAAATGGCTACTAAAGTTTCACACTATTAAATATGTAATTTTGATAATTCACAATTATAATTTTACTTATCAAATTAATTGAATAGAGCAGAAAAATTGGTTTTGGTCTGAACTTTATATTACAATAATAATTTTGACTGAAATAAGCCTTCTTGATGACTAAACTGCAAAAACAGCTAAATAAACAATACCATATATAAAAGTGTTAATTACCCAGAAAACAATTCAGTGCTGATGTTCCTACCATGTTTTGGAAATAAGATACATGAATACATTATGGATTTCTAGGGGGTTATCTTCCTAACTTTATCAGTAATATAGTAATTACATCTGTTTACATGTTGACAATATGACTGGAATAGGAAATAATTACCGTTAGTTAACTGAACTAAGCTCTAGCGAAACTAGTTACATGAAATGGTTCAAATTAATTAGGAAATCATTCTGACTAATGTAATTTAGCGAATTTGGACCTGGTCTTATACTCAGAATTACAGCTGTATCTTATGGCACATCTCTCACTAACACTAATGATTTTTTTAAAAAAAGAAAATATTCATTTAAGGAAGCAAATAACAAAACAAAATGAGAATGGGTCCATAGTTTCTTTGCTACAGTGTCAGTGCAGATAATAAACCATGTAAACCAGATTTTCTGAAATGAGCAAGTTGGAACTGTCCCTTTAGCATATCCCTTGTTTTTGCAACCCACTGACAATAATCTCTGCTATTCCCAAACCTCCACCTGCCTCTAAGCCCACATTGTTTCCCATCCGCTCTGCCCTCTAGTCTCTAAGTAAGCTTTGCACTACCCATGGTACATATTCCAGCCTTGTTCATCCATATTTTCCTTTTTTATTTTCTCTGAATCCTACACCTTCTCCTTATACTGGTTTCTCATCAATTCTGTACCCTGACTCGAATTTTCCTCTATAGGTGCCCACAGTTTCCTTGAGGACATTTCAATGTTTTGGAAAACCATTGACAGTTCTTCACTCTTCCTCTCTCCCCCCACCCCACACATTTTTCATGCCCGCACCACTAATATCAGCTGATAAATTAAGACTGCTAATTATTCTAATCAGCTACATGGCTGGGAATGTCTGTCTGTTTGTCTATGAGCCTGTCTGCTGCTCAGTATTTCTTCTATTTGATACATATCAAACTTTGTTCTCATGTGGATACGAATAAGTATGTAAATATCAAGCAAAGCTTTGAAGCAGACAGTTACTTCCTACTGAGAAAATTATATTAACACAGCTTGAATTCTACAAATAATCAGTACAAACATTGTTACATTCATGAGTATTATTAAAAAGTGATTAGTGATAGCAGCTCAAACTTCATGACACGAAGATAATTACGTTAACGCTCCAAAACAGTTTTCTCATTTGTGCTAGAAACTAGCCCTATGTATTAAGTTTCTAAGAAACTTATTAGCCAAATCTGAAATGACACAGGCAAATTAGTTTCTTGAGTGACTTGCAGTTGTCTGTAACATTTACTTGGCAGTGCACAGTTTTACAAACACACATACCACGTCATATGTCTGAACATACTGAAATTATAGTATACCACTTACAGTAATAAATAATACAAACTGATAATAACAAAAACTGGAAAATTTAAAAAAAAGTTCAAACAAAGAATTTCTTGACTAAATAAATTTGTAAAGAGCTAAAACTTCAACCGAACAGTATACAACTATCACATATTGTCTCCTGTTGCAATGGAGAAAAAACAAATATACTGCTACATACCATGAATTTGTCATTGCAAGTTCTCTAGCTATCCCACTAGACATCACCCACTGCAGTGCCAGTTCTTCGTGAAGCAATTTACGTGGCTGATGAACATTGGAAATATATGCAAAATTCTCTTGACCTGGGCCTAGAAAAAGCATAAATGTGCGGCAAAATACAAACAATCATAAGATTTATGTATAGGAATTACAAACGGTAGGTTTAGATTCAAAATAAACAATTATCGCACTGCCATAGATCACCATTACCAGTGCAGTATGTGTGCACATTCAAAATACTATAATACTTCTTACTGCTGACATCACAGAGAAAATTCTTATAACTGCCAGTTTTCTGCACTATATTTGTACCAATATTGGCTTTAGTGTCATTATTCAGTAGATAATATTGTCTCTAATACAACAGTATGTGTTTTGTTGACACTGCGACAACCATCATTTATTTAGGCAAGAAACTGTTCAGTAAACATGCACGGACACAGCAGTATCTGTAAATGAAATATCAATGCAGATAGCTGGCACACCACAGAAGAAATATACTTTTCATATTCTTTAGGTCATATTGGGTTTCCTGCAGGCTTCCTTCTCTATTATATCTGGCCAGACATTTCCCTCAAATTTATACATACAATGGTACTCAACAGAATGACACACACTTCAGTGTCCGTTGCAGTACAAAGAGGGAATCGCCCATTTTCTCTGCTGGTTGATTTTAGGGCACAGTGAGAAACACACAGAAAGCTTCAGGATTTCACACATTATCCTCATGCAAGGGCCAAGCTAATCATCTCTGTACAATTACCACTTTATTAAATGTACTACCAAAGCATTAGGTGTTGTGCCCCTACCAACAAAGCTCCTCTGCTAAATGTCATGCCATTAGCATCAATAATAAGTCGGCTATCCAGAAAGTAAGATCCAATCAGTCATGAAATGCAAGCAGTGAAAATCCAAAGAAGCTTTGCACAGATATGTTGGGCTGTGTCTCTATTATGCCTTTCAAACACGTCACAACACTCTTTTCAGTTCTCAGCACACAGTGAGTACTTATAGATGCTTAGAAGAATAGTGTCCCCTGCCAAGAATGGGTGCCCACTGGAAGGTTTCATCTGATTTCATGCAAGTGCACACAATGTACCTTTACTAATGGTCCTTTTGGAAGTGGTATACCTTGCCTTTTCTGACTTTCATAATGACTCACCCAGCAAGTTACAGTGGGTCAAACAGTATCAGTCTCCAAACCATGGTGCAGCTCAGCATTTTTCATACACACAAATGACTGACATATGTGAAGTGGCAACAAGTGGCTGAGAAAATTCTAGAACCTCCTGGGGACTGAACACTGGACCTTTGGATCTGTAGTTTCACACCTACTCACTGAGATACCAAGCCAAGGTGATAGACGACTCAGCAACTCAAACTATCTGGTGAGCTGTTACACCTACAGGTTGACCTGCATCTGTGGCAGCCAGGACAGTGTAGCCACACAGGTGTATGCGTGCTCTATAGATCTGAAGGAGGATTCGTCTGAAAGCTACCACAGCACTGAGTCCTGTTTATGAGCATATCGACAACTCAGCACCAGAAATATTCAGTGAGCTGTTACCTTTGCTTCTCATATTAATGTGCTTATTTGTTATTACAATGGACTTAATTCTATAAATGTGGAAATGATTGTTTCACATAGCATAAGCCGTCTCACATTTCATAAAACCTTAATTTAGTAAATACATACCACTCCTCATACTTGATGTACGATCAAGTCCTCTGGCTAATGAATTTACCTCATCATCACCAGTAAGAGATGCATACATATCAGGATTGCTACTGCTCCTACAGGAAAAAAAACCATTTACAATGAAATACATATAAATTTTACCATAAAAGACCACAAACTTATTGAAAGTAATAATTAATACCACACATCCAATGTTAATTAAATATACCTTAAATGTCTGCTTCTGAGTGGAGGGACTGTAAACTGGTGGGATGTGTTCTCAGGACTCTGAGGAGGGCAAACATTGTTCTCCGCATACATATCTGCACAGAGTGGCAACATACACTGGTAACTGATATATGTGGTAAGTAAACTATGTCGCCCACCAGGTCCACAATGGCCCTCCTGCAGAACCTAAAGAAGCAAAGCTCAATTTCAAAAACAAACTGAAGAATTACAGTCAGAGCAACATTCATTCAGTGTGCTCCAGGCTTAACAACATTGTTTTAGAGCATATGCACAAGCACAAAATTTTTACATAAAATAGATACAAACAATGAAAGTTGATTTTAATTATGTATTACACTTTTTTTAACTGTATGTATCATTGTGCGAGAATGAACGCACAAAACAAGTGCAGATTTGAGAGTGATAAGGTGGTGATGTGCAACTAGGAGACAGGCAGGAGTATACTGAATTTGTTGAGAACAAGTAGCTGGTGCGACAAAAGAATGCACCACACAACATGTTTCCACTTTCAGGGGTGCAAACTGCAACACTGGGAAAGAGAAAACACATGAGAAAGATAGTGTGACAAGTGCTTATATCCCTAATGTAATGATCAACTCCACATTCAACAATGATATCCCAGGAACTGTCACTCATAATATTCTGCCTAAAGTATTATTTTTTATAATAAATTTAGTGGTGACATCTCTTATTATACTGCTATGCAGTGTCTACACATCACCTAGTAAATCAAATTCATGCAATGTTAGTTCCTGCCACCTACATATTGCACAGTGACCCTGATGGTAATTAGAGAAATTCGATCTTACACAGACACACAACAACAAATTCACCATCCATATAAGGAAAATGGTGATGGATGATGTGTGAGGGGTTTGAGACTGAATACGGCGTACGGGGTTTGGGGTTAAATATAGGGAGAGAGGTGGGGGCAGCTGAGATTCTGGGAAGGGGGAGCTGCAGGTGGGTTAGATATTGGGAGATCTCAGATGAAGCATTTAGAGAACAACATAGGATACATGATGTGTGAAGATGTCCAAAAGTTTAGAGTTTAGGATTATCTTGAAGTAATTTTTAGTGAAGATAGACCACAAACTTGAGTTGGGCAATGATGGAGGGGGGAAAAAAATCAAGCAACAATGTCTTTGGATGAACCATTTCAGCATTAGCATGAAGATTCAATGGAGGGAATCAGAGAAAGATGTGGAGTGGAAACAAAATGGAAAGATCTGCATTTAAAGTCTTATTGACAATAAGAAAATTAACCCTAGATCATGTGAGCTATTTATGAAGTGTGCTAACCACAACCAACATTGTCTTGTACCATTCCATTATTCCTTTACAACTGCAAGCCCATACGTATCCCTTCACTATTGCTTCAGCTAACACGGTGCTCAGTTGTGAAGTCATACGTCCAAGTAAGAAGCAGCAACATAAAATACACTGCAAGCAAAGTGAGGAAAAAATGTACAATCCGTGCAAGAAAATTAGCCAGATTAAAAGCTAGTGGCACAATCCCACAATGAGGCAGTTGCCTATGGGACAGTTTGCAATCGAATATGTAGTTGGCTGTGATCTAATGCAACTGAGCTGTTTAACATTTTGAGTGTGTCATCACTGGGGGTAACACTTGTATGTGGCATCAGAGTGATACAATGAAAGTTTATTTTATTATTGATTAATGAAACAGTGATTTAGCTCATAAAATGTAAGTTTATTTTATTTTTGCTTAATTAAACTAAGAATAAATTGTGATTTTTCTCAAACATATTTACCTTGGTAACATACAGACAGTTATTCTTTATATATGCACAAAGTATGCAATGAGCCGACTTGTGGGTTAAAGACAGAATGCAAACTTGGATAGGATAAAGATTAAGGTGGAAATTTTTTGCCCCTTCTCAAAGAAACCATACCAGTTTTCACTTATATGTTTTAGAGAAACCAGAGGAAACCTACATCTGGATAGCCATATGTGAATGAGAGTCTAGGTCACTCAATGTGCCACATTTTCCAAGACCAAATCTCCATCAAGGATTAAACACCGTAAGCGGCATTTTACCACCTGCCTGACCTAAAAAATATCTTTGTCCATCCTAATGCCATTCCTGCTCCACCCAATTACCAGGGAAGTCTCACTCACATGAAAGACCCACGTGAAGGCGTTTCCTGATTAGCCACATAGAACATACCATTTATTTCCTGATAGTGTTACGTTCTAGGCCACAAGAGGCAGGGCCACCTCCACAAGCAGCTATGCGATCAACTTCACACTAATCACTGCTTGGTTTTTTTACGTACGCACTACTAATCCACAGTTCACAAACACATGAATGACCTCTGTCAAATTGGGAACAAGCACACTTTATCACTAAGTTGCAATACGAACTGCTCAGTAGAATGTCAAACTCAATGGTGGCTTCATAGTCTGTTCCAACTAGACACCCCCCCCCCCCCCCCCCCACACGCACACACACATAAAAAGTAGAAATAAAATTAAAATTATCTGAATTTAACACAGGGACTCATAGATATCCTGCACTGTCACAGTCATCTCAGTCTCTGGTAGTTACTGTCCTTCTCAATTCCCTACTTCTCTATTTTCTATTCTGACATGGTGTTCTTCGTAATTTGAGTTACATTATCATAAAAACAGGGTTCCATTCAACATATGCTCATTTATGCATGAAGGGGACTAATACTAAAAAAATTTTCTTTAACAATTTTAATATATCTTCTGTAGGATGTCTTTCTTCACTTCCAAGGAACTAGTTTGGGAGGTGAGAATATATCACATGAAATTATTCTGGAACACAAGTCTGACTGTCTCCAGGAAATCATACCTAATGTTGCACAGTAACATTAAACATGACACAGAATAAATACAGTCTCTGTGAAAAACACCAGTTTTTTAGTTTTGGTTCTCTCTCTTGAAGGGAATGTTGTGGAAGTAATCTAATGATTTGTAGGTCTCATGAAAGTCTACAAAAAGTGATTTACGAATGTAAACAATAATTGTTAAAATCGATTTTTCCACAGTTCAGTAAAATCATTCTTACCACGTTAAAAATACAAAGAATATTCCATTTTAAAGCTAGAGACCTATATTTTTCATGAGACTAAATCTCATTTCAAGTACTTTAAGAATACATAATAAAAAAATGTAAAAATAGAAATTGAATGGGCACAATTTTGAAACCAGTAAAGACACAATGTACATAATAAAACAGATATTCACTTTGAGGTCAAATGAAAAACATTAAACACAATTTGTGAGACATTATAACTTAAGAATGTTTTACTGTGTACTTTTGTACATTTTTTTCTATTTGTTTTGTTAACTTTTAAAAAACTTAACACTTTTACAATATTATTTTTCAGTTTCTCAGAAACATCCACAGACTTCAGCGTAGGTTCTGCACATAGTTTCATTCAACATCTTAAATACATAATTAAAAGAAAAAGATGAAATACATACCGAGATATTTCTTACAAGCATTGCCATTGCTTCAAATGAAGTATGACCAACATTTAGAATCTGCCCAGCTACTGTTGGAGGTCTCACCATTAGCAATAAAAGTTTGTTGATTACAACTGGCAGGAATTTGACCAATGGTTCAGACTTTGAATGGGTAAGTTCCAATATGCTAAAACAAATTAAGCAGATCTTAGTGAAAACTGCACAATAAAATGTAAAACTACAAAACACATGTAGCCATAGAATTAAGGTAGTGCATAAAGTTTACCAGGCTATTTAGTGGCTCTCTCAAATACATCACTTACAGCTGTAAAATAACAGATTTCACAATTGGTACACACTATCAATCACTGCAGCAACAATCTTTGTTCTGTAACACGTAAACTTTGTGAAAAATTGTGAAATTATCACAAAACTGGACTGAAAATCACGTCAGCTATCTAAGAAATTACACTTGTCACCAAGCCACCTTGTTCTGTTCCTGCAGCAGAACAAGCAAATACAGCATTCTTTTGTTGATTATTTTTACGAGTTCCAAACAATAATGACTTATTTTCAATTACCTGTGCAGTTACTAATTTAATTCCTAAATTTCTTGCATTACTAATTTAATTCCTAAATTTCTTGCAGAATTAGGCATTCACTAGGTACAGTCTCACATTTTAATAACTTTGCAATGTAGAGTTCTACCGTTTTTAGTGTGGATAGGGACTGTGATTGCTGTGTTTGGATGCAGGCCGTGTTGGTGACCCTCCGCTCACAGCTCCAGGTGTTACTGGCTTCAGTCACACAGCTTGAGGCTGTTGCCAAAGGGCACCACAGTGAGGGGGGATATGTAAGGATCTAAGGGATGTCTAGCACACCTTACATGTCCTGTGACAGGACCACTACAGTTGATAACCTGGCTACTGCCCACACTGAGATTGATCCCTCACTCTTTGTTGACTGTGAGGCTGTCCTAAGGTGTATCAAACAGCAAAACACTTTCCAGGCGGCCAATTGAAAGGCTTCCCAAATTGTTCTGACAAACAGGTTGTAACATATGTAGTTGCTTGTCCTGTTTTAGAGGAACCCTCTCAGCCTGCAAAATCCAGGCAGTCGCAGAGGCTGTGTGGAATGGTCTGGGTTTGTCTTGTGTTAGAATGTCTTGGGAAAAACAAAAAGGGTGTTCTTGTAAGTTAGTATGGGCAGAGGTCATTCTTGGCAACCAGAATAAAATAACAATTGGATCCTTTTACCGACCTCTAAACTCAGATGATACAATTGCTGAATGGTTCAAAGAAAACTTGAATTTAATTTCAAAAGTGTACCTGACTCATACAATTATAGTTGGTGGTGACTTTTAGTTTACCCTTGATATGTTGGCGGAAACACATATTTAGACCCAGAGGTACAGACAAGAAATCATCCAACATTGTGCTAAATGCATTCTTTGAAAATTATTTCGAGCATTTAGTTCATGAGCCAATACAAATAGTAAATGGTTGTGGAAACACACTTGATCTCTTAGCAACAAATAATCCTGAGCTAATAATGAGCATCAAAACGGACAGAGGGATTAATGAACACAGGGTTGTAATTGCGAGACTGAATATTGTAATCCCCAAATCTTCCAAAAATAATTGAAAAGTACACATATTCAAAACAGTAGATAGAAATTTACTTGATGCCTTCCCGAGAGACAATCTGCACTCCTTCCAAATTAACAATTTAAGTAGAGACCATGCATGGCTTGAATTCAAGGAGATAGTATTGACAGCAATTGAGAGATTTATACCAAATAAATTATCAAATGACAGAGCTGATCCCCTCGGTATACAAAACGGGTAAGAACGTCGTTGCAGAAATAACGAAAAAAGCATGCCAAATTTAAAAGAACACAAAATTATCAAGATTGGCAATATTTTACAGAAGCTCAAACTTTAGCAAGACATCAATGCCTGATGCTTATAATAGTTTCCACAATGAAACGTTACCTCAGAACATGGCAGAAAATCCGAAGAGATTCTTGTCGTATGTAAAGTATGTTATTGGCAAGACACAGTCAATACCTTCTCTGCGAGATAGCAATGGAAGTACTATCGACGACAGCGCAGCAAAAGCAGATTTACTGAACACAGCCTTCAGAAATTCCTTCACCAAAGAAGATGAAGTAAATATTCCAGAATTCGAACAAAGAACAGCATCCAACATGAGTAACTTAGAAGTAGATATCCTCAGAGTAGTGAAGCAACTTAAATCACTTAATAAAACCAAGTCTTCTGCTCCAGACCATATACCAACAGGGTTACTTCCAGAGTATGCAGATGTAATAGCTCCATACTTAACAATTGTATAAAACCACTCACTCAATGAGAGATCCGTACCCTAATACTGGAAAGCTGCACAGGTCACACCAACATTCAAGAAAGGCATTAGGAGTAATCCCCTAAATTACAGGCCCATTTCATTAATGTTGATATGCATCAGGATTTTGGAATATACAGGGTTGTTCTAAATGATGGACCCCACTTTCAAAACTTCATATTTATTCAAGCACAAATCCAAAATGAGCAAGTTTCATACCAATGAAAAGAGGAAGTTTCAAAGTTATTTTTTCCATTGATGTTTGATATCAATTTAATAAATTGTAATAATTTGTAATCAATTAGGTTTTAATAATTATTTAATAATGAGAAATGTGATAAATGTTATAAATGTTCAATGTGGCCACTATTGGCAGTACGGCAAACATCGATGCAATAGCCAAACTCATCCCACACATGTGAAAGCATATCTGCTGTTACTGAGTGCACAACAATAGTTATCCGGTTCCGCAAATCATTCAGAGTAGTTGGCAGAGACAGGACATAAACAGCTTCCTTCACATAACCCCATAAGAAATAGTCGCAGGGTGTGAGATCAGGAGATCTTGGTGGCCAAAAGTGTAGAGCCAGGTCCTCAAGTCCCCTGCGACCGATCCAGTGCTGAGGAAAGGAGTCATTCAGAAAGCCTCGTACATCATGGTGCCAATGGGGCAGAGCTCCATCTCATTGGAAAATGAAGTCCTGGGAATCTTCCATAACTTGAGGGTACAGCCATTGTTCCAACCTGTCCCGGTACTTGATTCCTGTTGCAGTTCTTTCTGCAAAGAAAAATGGTCCACAAATCTTTGTACAGGATACGACACAGAACACGTTGATCTTCGGTGAGTCTCTTTCATGTTGGAATGGTGAATGTGGATTTTCCAAACCCCATATGTGAACACTGTGTCTGTTGACTTTTTCACTAAGGTGGAACATCGCTTCATCGCTAAAAATTACACGCTGTAGAAATGCGTCATCCTTCATCTTTGCAAGCACTTAAACCACAAAATGCGAGAAGCTTCTCTTTGTCATTGGGGTTAAGAGCCTGCACAAATTGTAATCCATATGGATTGTACATCAAACGCCATCTCAGAACTTTCCATACAGTCGATTGGGGTATTTCAAGTTCTCAACTGGCTCTATTGGTAGACTTACTGGGACTGCGCACAAAACTTTCTTGAATTCGTCGAACATCATCCTCCAACACATGCGGTCCGCGTGTGTTTCTTCCTTTGGACACACTCCCAGTCTGTTTCAACTGCTTAAACCAATGGCTACCGCTTTTGCGAGTTGGCGGTTGAATATCGAATTTGGTACAAAATGCCTGCTGCACTGCAATTTGCAACTCACTGTTCACGAACTCAAGAACACAGAAAACCTTGTGCTCCACAGCTGCCATCTCACTCACAACTGACAGTGAAACGGAATGATGGCCCTATTACAGCGCGAACTCTACTGGTCGCTTCTGAAACCGTCACCACCTGCCCGCCATCGCCCGCCAAAAACTTTGAAACGGCCAATTTTCTTTGGTATAAAGCTTGTTCATTTTGGATTTAACGTGAATACAGGAGAATTTTTGAAAATGGATCCCTCATTTAGAATAACCCTGTATACTGTGTTCAAACATTATGAATTACCTCGAGGAGAACGGTCTATTGACACATAGTCAACCTGGATTTAGAAAACATCATTCTTCTGAAACACAACTAACTCTTTACTCACAGGAAGTGTTGGGTGGTACTGACAAGGGATTTAAAATTTAATCCATACTTCTAGATTTTCAAAAGGGTCTTTGATACTGTACCACACAAGTGGCTTGTAGTGAAATTGCATGCTTATGGAATATTGTCTCAGTTATGTGACTGGATTTGTGGTTTCCCGTCTGAGAGGTCAAAGTTCGTAGTAATTGATGGAAAGTCATCGAGTAAAACAGAAGCAATTTCTGGCACTCCCATAGGTAGTGTTGTAGACTCTCTGCTGTTCCTTATCTATATAAATGTTTTTGAAGACAATCTGAGCAGTCGTCTTAGGTTGTTTGCAGATGATGCTGGTGTTTATTGCCCAGTAAACTCATCAGAAGATCAAAACAAGTAAACAAGTTGAAAAACGATCTAGAAAAGATATCTGAATTGTGTGAAAATTGGCAATTGACCCTAAATAATGAAAAGTGGGAGGTCACCCACTGGAGTGCTAGAAGGAATCCATCAAACTTCACTTACACGATGTATCAGTCAAATATAAAGGCTGTAAATTCAACTAAATACCTGGTAACTACAATTACGAACAATTTAAATAGGAAATAACACATATAAAATGTTGTGCGGAAGGCAAATCAAAGACCGCATTTTATTGGCAGAACACTTATAAAATGTAAAAAATCTACTAAAGAGACTGCCTACACTACTCTTGTCTGTCCTCTTTTGGAGTACTGCTGCACGGTCTGGGATCCTTACCAGATAGGATTAATGGATTACATCGTGACAGTTCAAGGAAGGGCAGCACATTTTGTATTATCGCAAAATTGGGGAGAGAGTGTCACAGACATGATACATGATTTTGGATGGACACAATTAAAAAAAAGGCATTTCTCGTTGCGGTGGAATCTTCTCATGAAATTTCAATCACCAACTTTCTCTTCTGAAAGGGAAAATATTTTGTTAAAGTCTGCCTACATAGGGAGAAATTATGATCACAATAAAATAACGGAAATCAGAGCTCACACGGAAAGATATCGGTGTTCATTTTTTTCTGCGCACTATTCAAGAGTGGAATAATAGAGAATTATTGTGAAGGTGGTTCAATTAATCCTCTGTCAGGCACTTAAGTGTGATTTGTAGAGTATCCAGGTAGATGTAGATGCAGCTCTCAAAGGATGCAGTTCAAACACAGGACAATGTTGATCTAGGAACCATAGGTATTATAGTAGTAAATTTTGATAGCGTTTTAAAAAAACAGAGCTCAGGCACTAACAGAAAGCATTGAAGCACCAGTTATTATATGTACTGAAAGCTGACTAAATCTGGAGATAAGGTCAGCCAAAATTTTTACAAAGGACCTAACAGTGTTCAGAAAGGATGCATTAAATACAGTTGGCAGTGGCATGTCTGTTGCTGTTAGAAGTAGTCTATTGTGTAGTGAAACTGAAGTAGATTGTTCCTCTGAGTTTAGAGGTTGTATCTGACAACCGTCATAAACGATACACGATTCCTTTCATTGACTTACCAACTCAGGTGATACAGTTGCTAAGAAGTTCAGTGGATACTTGTCCCATTTCAAAATTTCAAAAAGGTACCCCACTCATACAATTATAGATGGTGGTGACTCCAGTCTACCCTCAATGTGCTGGTGAAAATGTGTGTTCAAAGTCAGTGTTAGGCATAGATCATCATCTGAAATTGTATTAAATGCTTTATCTGAAAATTATTTTGAATAATCAGTTCAGGAGACCATCCAAAGTGTAAACGGCAACAAATAATCCTGAGCAAATAGGGAGCATTTGAAGGATACAGGTATCAGTAACCACAAGGTCATTGTAGCAAGACTGAAAACTGTGACACTGAAACCCATGAAAAATGTATGCAAAATATATCTATTTAAAAAAGCAGATAAAAATTTGTTTGACGTCTTTCTAAGAGACAGCCTCCATTCCTTCTGAACTAACTATGAATATGTAGAGCAGATCTGGATTAAATTCAATGAAGGGTATCAAGAGCAATGGAGAGATTCATACCAAATAAATTAATAAGATATGGAACTGACCATCCATGGTACACAAAACAGGTTAGAACACTGTTACCGAAGCAACAAAAAAGGCATCCCAAATTTAAAAGAATGCAAAATCCCAATATTGGCTAAGTTTTACAGAAGTTTGAAATTTTTTACAAGCTTCAATGAGAGACATTTTAATAGTTTCCACAATAAAACTCTTTCCTGACATCTTGTAGATAATACAAAAAGATTCTGGTTGTATGTGAAGTACATCAGCAGCAAAACACAGTGTGGTGGTGATGATAATGTTATCGATGACTATGGCACTAAAGCAGAGTTACTAAATACTGTTTTCCAAAATTCCTTCCCCCAGGAAGACAAAGTAAATATTCTAGAATTCAAATTAAGAACTGCTGCCAACATGAGTAAATTAGAAGTAGATATCCTTGGTACAACAAAGCAGTTTAAATCAGTTAATAAAGGCAAGTGCTCTGGCCCAGATTGTATGCTAATTAGATTCCTTTCAGAGTATGCTGATATAATAGTTTCATACTTAACAATCATATACAACTGCTCACTCAATGAAAGATCCATGCCTAAGGACTGGAAAGTTACAAATGTCACACCAATACTCAAGAAAGGAAGTAGGAGTAATCTGAAGAATAAAAGTGAAGTCACATGGCATGAATGGCTGGGAAACCCCGATCGACAGGTTCAGCTGCCTAATTGGAAAGGTTTTCCCTATCCTTCATGCCTGCAGGTACCTTTCCTTAGCCAAGTATGAGAGCTGTGTGCGTAAGTGTATCTGGTAAGCGTAAGTGACTGCAATGGGAGTATGTGTAGTCTATCATCATGTTTGTGTTGGAGAAGAACAGAAGGGAGAGGGTGAAACCTAGTGTCAGCACATAGCTTACTCCTCTCAAAGAGCACCAAGGAGGCAGCTGAGCTTACACCCCCATCTGAAGGATGGATGATCACCAAGAGTGTCACATGCCCTCACTTCATGAGGCACTGTGGGAGGTTTGGAGTTGAATCCAGGACATCTGGCACAGAAACTGGTCATCAGAGATTCCACACCACTACCCCTGCTGTTCACTCTACTACAAAGGAAAGGGCAAAATGTCAACAGCACACAGCTTACCTGGACAGTCACCCATCCAAGTACTGACAACGCCCAACAGTGCTTGTCTTTGGTGATCTGATGGGAACCAGTGTGTCCACCTCAGCATGGCCGTTGATGTCCAATGAATTAGAAACCCATATCATTGACATTAATCTGCAGTAGGATTTTGGAACATATACTGTGTTTGAACATTACGAATTATCTCAAGGAAAACAATCTGTTGACATACAGTCAGCATGAATTTAGAAAGTATCATCTAGTGCAACACAACTAGCTCTTTATTACCAGAAAGTAAGGAGTGCTATTGAATGGGATCTCAAACTGATTCCACATTTCTAGATTTCCAAAGGACTTGTGATACTATTTTTCACATGTGTCTTTAAGCAAATTTTGTTCCTATGGAGTATCCTCTTAGTCATGCAATGGGACTCATTATTTTCTGTCAGAAAGTCAGAAAGGTCAAAGTTTGTAGTAAATGGCAGAATGTCACGAACTGAAACAAACATGACATCTGGCACTCCCGAAGGAAGTGTTTTAAGTCTTCTGCTGTTCCTAATCTATTAAAACCATTTAGAAGACAATCAGAGCAGCCCTCTCAGATTGTTTGGAGATGATGCTGTCATTTATTGTTTAATAAAATCATCAGATGATCAAAACCAATTGCAAAATGGTTTAGATGATATATCTGTAGGATGTGAAAAGTGGCAATTGACCATAAATAATGAAAAGTCTGAGTTCATCCACGAGTCCTAAATGAATCCATTCAATTTCATTTACACGGTAAATTACACTTTTCTCAAGGCTGTCCATTCAACTAAATACCTAGGAATTACAATTACGAACAACTTAAATAGGAATGGTTACATAGATAATGTTGTAAAGGAACGTGAACCAAAGACTGTGCTTTATTGGCAAAAGATGCACTAGGTCTACTACAGAGAATGTCTACACCATGTTTGTCCATCCTCTGCTGAGTACTGCTAGGGGATCAAAAAATTTAAAAGAAGGCCAACTCATTTTGTATTATCACAAAATAGAGGAGAGAGTGTCATGGATGAGATGGGGGGGGGGGGGGTGCCAATCATTAAAACAAAGCTGTTTTTCATTGTGGTAAGACATTTTCATGAAATTTCAATCTCCAATGTTCTCCTCTGAATGGAAAAATGTTTTGTTGACACCACCCACACAGAAACAATCACTGTAATAAAATAAGAGAAATCAGAGCTCACTCAGAAAGATTTAAGTGTTCATTCTTTCTGCATGCTGTTAGAGCCTGAAAGAGTAGAGAAAGTGTGTGAAAGAGCTCTGATAAACCCTCTGCAGGCATTTAAGCATAAACAGCAGAGTAGTCATGTAGATGAAGATGCAGAAGCACAGACAAAACAGCAAAAATGTGGGACACTGAACATACATTTGAAAGTTACAGAGAAAAATTAATTTTAGGTTGAAACTTTGAGATGGGCTGTGACATGTACAGACAAAATAGAACGGGTGGTGAACTGCCCATAAAAAGTAATGATCTGAGTGTCACTGCAGTCTGAAGCATGGTTTTAGCTTGTTACAAATGTTGAGAAACATATCATCTGTCATGCAGCTATGAGTATTAAGACAGCTAAAATGATTATGAATAAGTTTTTTAAAGGTGATACGAAACTAAGAGCATATAAAAGATAAAAGGTATGAGGTGAGACAAAGAAAAAACCCAACAGAATGAAAAACCTCCCACCAGCCCCAAGAACCAGCTTGCTAAGCAGCACTGCCCCCCCCCCCCCCCCAAAAAATCACCAAATATCATCCTGGACTGGAGCAGGACTTTGACTAGATATTATTGTGCCAGCTAATGAGGAACCTACTACTCAACTTCCTTCCCAACCTTCCTAAACTGATATTTCACTGCCCATTCAACCTATACAATATCCTAGTCCATCTCCATGTCACTCCTGCTCCCATCCCTTTACCACATAGGTTTTATCCCTGTGGAAGACCCAGGTGCAAGATCTGCCCAATTCTCCCACTCAGCACTTCCTAGTCCAGTATTGTCACAGGCTTTTCCTATCCCATCAGAGGCAGTGCCACCTGTAAAAGTCATACACCAGCTCTGCTATCATTTCTGCATAGTATTTTATGCGGGCATGAATATGAACCTACTGTTGACTCAAATGAATGGCCACTGCCAAATAATGCACAAGAGCAGGGTAGGCCACCCATTGGCAGAACATGCTCTATTTCAATGGGTGTTCCACACCTTAATCTACACTACCCAACCCCGCATCCTCTACCCTACAATCTTCCTTTCCTCTGTTCTGTCACATCATCCCAATTCCCTCCCACATGTCACCATCAACTTTTCAAGGGACTTAAAAAAAATTGAGTAAAATGTGGGAAATAATGTTTTATGCTGTAAAAGTTACATATAGGATACCCTCTTGCATTTTTGACCTTACGTATGATATATGTAGATAACAGGCATCAAACAACTTGTCAGGGGCTTGTTTATTGTCTAATAAAGGTTTAATATCTAATAAAAACCACTGATGTAACTGGAACTGATAACTGTCTGGAAAGTAGGAATGTTTGACCCAGTTTCATACATCATAATCTATGTTTTTGAAAGCTTGTAGTTGCCATTCATTATTTAAATAATGAAATACTGCACTAGTTATGTATTTTTTTTCATGCGTAACACGACGCGTTTTGAGAATTTTTTCTCATTGTCAAGTGCAACTATGTACATAAGTATTTTCTGTGGTGTTTGAATATGTGTTATTCTGCATCTCTTGCATTGTAGTCATGTTTTTTCAGTTTATTAGGTTCTGTGCCTCCTCAGTTATGTGGAAAACCACACACACACAAATTATCACTCACATTGTTCGTTTATGTAACATACAAAAAAACATATGTAAATACTGCACTTGACAGCGAGAATAAATTCTCGAAACACATTTTGCTCAGCATGAGAAAAGTACATAACCAGCACTGTGTTTAAACTAAAACAAACTGAGAAACACAAAGTGAATGACGATGTCAACTAGTGCTCCAAGTGGCCAAACGCAAAAATATGCTAAATATGGTTCGACAAAGGTGTCATGATAATCACAACAATCATAAAACTGCATTTGCACTGTACAGACAGTTTGAAAATGGTTGTGAGTGGTCATGATATCTTTGTTTGAACAAACCTAGTTATTCTTATAAGCCACCTTGCCAAGAATAGATTGGCAACGGCGGGAGATACGGCATGAATTGTTCCAACTTTTACACGTTTACTGGTTCACATCCACTGAGTAGAGTGCCATGATTTCAAGAAACTTAACCACATAATATTTGTAAACACTACTGGATGGCCAGCATCATTTTTTTCTCCACATACATTTTTTCATAATGTGTAAATCATGGGAAAATTATAAATATGTTGACGCAAAATCAGGTGCAATTTAATATTGTGGACATAGGAAATTTGCGGCAAATGATAAAAAAATGTCGTAAATGGTGGGAAAACATTAATTCCAGGAATGTAAAAGTGGGGTTATACTGTATTTATATTCTATCAGAATCTTCCATTATATATTTCAGGGAAAAAAATATTACTATTAAGGCAATTCTGAAGCTAGACCTACAAAAATTGGTATTTGGTTTCTCGGTCAGAGATAAAGAAATACATGTTTCAGTAGTTTCGGGAACTCAACCAATAAGGGGGTAAAATAGCAGACGAAAGTTGTTTGAAAATAAATAATTACTAAAGATCTACTAAAGTATTTTTAAGGCTACACCTACAAGTGGAATTTGGCTTCTCGGTTAGGAAAAAAATAAAAAAATAAAATAAATAAATAAATAAATAAATTATATGTATGTTTCAGTGTTTCTGGAAATTGAACCCCTAAGGGAGTGCAACAGGAGATGAAAATTTTTAAGCAAATTTTTGTTATATTAAAAAAATTTTAAAGCTAAATTTATGGAAATTGGTATTCACTTCCTGGTACAATATAAAGAAATATTTTTTAGGGGATGAAAGTTGCTATGGAAATATCTCCACGCGAACACAAAAAGAATGATTAACCAAAACTCTGGTGCCCAGCTACCAGAATCACTGTTTGGTCAGAAGTACATTTGGAAAAGACCATGTTTATATGGCCTTAATTAATGTGAAAAGCTTAGAAGTTGTTGCAATTTGTGAACAACATAAAAATTCGATTAAATAAAAACAAAAAAAAAATCTGCAGGCCATACAGTCTATACAAGTGAATCAGCAGGCACTAAGCTAGTTTAATAATAATAATAATAATAATAATAATAATAGAGCAATAAGTGCAAATCAATTGTTTCACAAGCCATATACATTTTTTTAATTAGTACATATATGTGATATGAATGGAACAGGAAGAAACCCCAATAACTGGTACAATGTGATATGCCCTCTGCCATGCACCTCACGGTGGTTTACAGAGTACAGATGTAGATGTAGATGTATGTAGATGCCAGCACAACTCATACACAGTAAGTTTTGACAGAGGGTGTTTAATTCGACAAAGGTTGATCATGCAACCAAGAGCTATGCACATACCAATCTTGGTATTAACACAGTGAACTGCAATAGCAATCTTCAGCTGTAAATGTCACTTGAAGATGGCTGCTTGGTTGTCAGCCACTCTACTGAGGTAAAACATCAGTATCGTCTGGCTCCAATCCCAAAATCTCTTGGCACATCTAACTTATCTTTGAAGTTTCCCAACAAGTTATGAAAAGTGATCTTACTTTCTTTTCCACACAGTCTTTGTCAGTATGTAGCATCAACTCTCTGCACAGTATCTTGGTTTTTATTCCTATTCTTGTACTATTTGCTTCATATATTCCACAAACAGTCTTCAGTCTGGTATAACGATAAAAATTTGACAGTCTGTTTCCTTGTCCACTCCATAGCCCCTATCTCTTTTTTTCTGGAAAAACTTAATACAGCAAGTGAAAACATAACACCTAACAGTTCTACACAGCAGATGGCACAACACAGTACATACATCATACAATGTAAGCTTTCACGGCCGGTATTGTCTTCACTTAAAACTTCCGGGCTGATAGGCCGTGGTCGAAGTATAAAACTCTCTCCTGACGTTTCGTCTCCGTCTGCGGGAGACGTCCTCGGAGGTAAAGCGGCGAACTTTATACTTCGACCACGGCCTATCAGCCCGGAAGTTTTAAGTGAAGACAGTACATACATGTATGCTACTGCCGTGTGGCGGTGACAAGTGGTAGCTGCTGGCTTGTAACATTGTTTCTTTTGATCTGTATTGCCACTGCTATGGATAACTGTTCCCGTATTTTGAAACATGTTTTCAAAAAGTAGCTGTAAACGTGTTTTGAAAACACGTTTCAAGTTCAGTGTGTAAACGGCTGTAGAAGTGATGTGTTTCCACAACACAGGGAGGTAACGTTGCTCACGTCCGTAGGTTTAACCTTAAAATACCCCACACGTGCCTCCTGGGTGGTGCTAATTGAGCAACAGTTATTACAGGCAGCCAGACTATCCATAGGATCTCCTGGCAATGACATATCAACTAAATAGCAGAAACAGTTCTTTTCAGAGCTCATTAACAAGAAACATTGGACCAACTATCAGACTCCTTCAACTGAATATCAAGAGCATTAGCAGGGCAAAGAGTGACTACCTGTCAAAATTTTTGCTGGACAACAATATCGATGTCGTCGCCAATCAGGAAACTCGTGTTTCCAGCGAAGAAATATTCCGAAGCCGAGGTCGAATTCCTGGATATTTTGCAATTGGTGTAACTTACCATGAGGTGTATGGAATTGCTACGTATGTCCGTAACAACATAAACGAAGCTTCACTAATTTCTGTAAGTGTGGAGGCAGATATACATACAGTTGTCATACAATTGTGTGGCATTACTATTACAAATGTTTACAAACTACCCAAAACAACATGGCCCGATTTTGTCCTACACACAGCAGAACATCCTGCAATTTACATAGGAGACTTCAATGGTCACCACGATCTTTGGAAGTACTCTGAAAATGATGAAAATGGGAGCATGCTTGCAGAATGGGTCGAAGAGAATAATCTTCACCTAGTGTTTGATGGCAAAGATCAAGGCACTTTCAGGTCAGCTGCTTGGGACAAGGATTCAAATCCTGACTTATTCTTTGTTAGCTGCAACGAAACTGGTTTTCCCATCAACACCACAAGGAAAGTGATAGATGCCTTTCCTCACAGCCAACACAGACCTGTAATAATACAACTTGGTTGCACGGTTCCTGTCATACGATCAACTCCGCATGCTCAATGGAATTTCCAGAAAGCTGACTGGATGAAGTTTTCAAATGAACTGGATAAGACCATTCGATGGTTACCTCCATCACATAATAACTATCAATGCTTCATTGGTGCAGTAACAGCAACAGCTAAAAAGTGTGTGCCAAGAGGATACCGAAAATAATATGTTCCAGGATGGAATGATGAAAGTGAAACACTGTACCAACACTTCCAGCAAAGTGGTGACCCAGAGAGAGCTACGGAACTATTGTCCAGTTTGGACATGTCTCGGAGGCAGAAATGGGCAGAAACAGTCGAAAATATGGACTTTGCCCACTCGAGCAGGAAAGCATGGGTCTCCTGAGAAAACTGGGAGGAAGTGCACCAGCATGCAGAAAAAATTCCGAAGTAACACCAGACCAAATTGCTTCCCACATCATTACTACCTCAAGAGTACCTCCTGACAAGACATATCAGACGACAGTTTCGTGACCTGAAAAAGAAGGCATCTCCCTCATCTGAGTATACCTATCCGTTCACAGTTTCAGACATTGACTCTGGACTGAAGGACCTCAAACCTCTTAAGGCGCCTGGATTCGATGGTATCCATCCAGAATTCCTGATCCATATGGGAGGAAAAGCTAAGAAATGGCTGGCAGAATTCTTCACTGACATCCTGCTGACTGGTCAACTTCCATTGGAGTTTAAAAAAGTGAAGATAATATCTGTTCTGAAACCTGGCAAACCCAGCAACAAGGTAGAAAGCTATCGCCCCATTGCCCTACTTAGCTGCTGCTACAAGCTTTTTGAAAGGCTAATACATAACAGAATAAGTAGCGCTATCCTAGAGAACGTTAAGAGTTGATCAGGCAGGCTTCAAACCAGGGCGTAGCTGCTGCGACCAAGTATTGTCTCTCACATCCTTCATAGAGTCAGGATACCAAATGAAGCAGAAAACATCTGTGGCATTTGTTGATCTAACTGCCGCCTTCGACACTGTGTGGCGGGAAGGCTTTATCTACAAATTTCTCCGCATCATAACCTGCAGAACAATGGCTCGATTGATTAACAGCATGCTAAGTTATCGGAAGTTCCAGGTAATCACTGGAAGCAACATAAGTAAGGAGAGGAAGCTGAACAATTGATTGCCTCAAGGATCAGTTCTCTCACCCTTACTGTTCAACCTGTATCTATCTGATCTACCTGACACTTCGTCCAGAAAATACTGCTATGCCGATGACCTGGCTCTAGCCGTAAAACACCAAGAAATGAAGACAACAGAAGAGATTCTAGCCAATGACCTGTCTGCATTAGATAATTGCTTCAAAATCTGGAGACTCCAACCCAGTGTGAGTAAAACAGAAGTGTGTTGCTTCCATCTAAATAACCGGTTGGCGAACATAAAACTGGAAGTAAGTTTCAGAGGCAGAATTCTTCGTCATAACTGGAACCCAAAATATCTTGGTGTCATCCTGGATTGTCCACTATGCTTCAAACAACACCTTCTGAACTTAGCTCAAAAGCTGAGGACGCGAAACAACATCCTCCATAAGCTATGCGGAACTACCTGGTGATCTTCAGCAACTACCCTGCGATCTTCAGCTCTGAGCTTGGTGTACTCAAGTGCTGAGTATTGTGCACCTGTTTGGACGAACAGTCATCATACAAGGCTTGTTGATACCCATCTGAATACGACAATGCGCATAATATCTGGCACAATCAGATCTACTCCAGTTTATTGGCTTCCACTGTTAACCGGTATAATGCCTCCTGATCTACGCAGATGTACTGCCCTTATGAGAGAATTCCACAAGATCTCCAGGATTCTAACCTACCCATGCACAGCGACCTGCCACTTTTAAATCGTAAGAGACTGAAATCACGACATCCAACTCTGTGCAATGCTGCTGACATGGTTGCTAAGGATTTAAAACCTCTTGAAGAATGGAAAGGTCGGTGGGAAGCAGTGACAAATGTGCACCTGCATAACATCTTCTCAGGTGCTAAACTTCCAAGTGGATTCGACCTACAGAGATGCTCTCTATAAGTGGAAGAAGCTGCCTGATCCAGCCTGTGACTGCGGGGCTCCATTCCATACCAGACTGTTCACCACATTGTCAGTGAATGCAGGATTCAAACCTATCACGGCGCCAAAGAGGACTTCCTCCTAGCAACTCCAGATGCAGTGCGCTGGATTGAAGGACTGGATATTCAGTTGTAAAGACAAACTTAAGTTTCTTGTGTGTTAATATGTACATATGTATATGTAATTTAATTTCACGATATGTCTGTATTAGCCATACGCTAAATAAAATCCACCACACAGTCATACTTTCAACAAATATTTGCATTTTGAAGTATAGTTACTGAATACAAACAAAACAAATTAAGACAAACAATTAAATAACTCTCCTTTCTAACAATTACCTTGATTTTAGTTCACTCTCTAAATTTTCACCATATCGCACAGGAATATTTCTTTCTTCTATAGCACTACATAGATTCAAGAACCTGTCCAGGTATTTATCCTGTAACAAAACCAATACACTTCTTAAATAAAAACTGTTAACTTCATTAAATTCATTGTCATCTTACATTTTAAAGAAGGCAATATTCAGATATACATAATCAGTAATGTAGTCACTAGCTGTAGAATGTCAGGCATTCTCCTCCTAAAATAGTACTAATATTATTTCGATGTTTTCGCTAAAACATTTTCTCTGTGTATTATTATTCTATATTATACAAAAGAAACATTTTAGTTATTATACACTTTCTTCTAACGAGTTCTGCACTACATTCAGAAATAAACACACTTATAATGTACTTAAAATGTTGCAGTAACTCCAGGAAATTGTTTTAACGGCTTGTTTCACAGGTATGCATTTCTTCCACCACAGAGAAATAATTTCTACTTCTTTCAAAAACAGAGCTATTCACATGCCAAATACTTAGTGCAGGTTTCTGATATATAGTTACATATTTTGGAACAAATAATTACACAGTGGAAAAAACATCAATGATTTAGGTGTGTATAATGCAATGTAATAGCTTAATGAAGAGTGATTATCATTTATTTTCATAAAATACAGGTAACTTTGTTACATAAATGAAAACTGACTAACTGCACTTTATTAATAAATAATTTATTACGTTTTGTTGGGAAAATAATGTAGGTAGTTGAACAAAAAGCACGATAGTATATTAAAGAAACAAATTTTCAATACTTTTTAAATTGAAGAAATTATGAATGAACTACAAAATAAAAGCTCACTTGGTTGTTGGTTGGTTAGTTGGTGGGATTAAGGGACTAAGCAGCGAAGTCACCAATCTCTTGTTCACAGGTAGCCCATCTGGAATTATCAGCTAGAAATGTGATCGAATTGTGATAGTATGTAAGACTGATAAAATCAAGATACTAAAAGCAATATTCATGCCAGAGATATGAAACAATTGCAGGAAATATAAATGTGGGTTGGGCTGATCTGCAGACCAGAAAGCAGACAAGCATTCCCTAGGACTCAAATGTGGCTAGAGGCACCTACTCCACACCCAATCCCTTCTGCAAGCCGATGATGCAGTTAGAGAGTAACAGAATAAGTAATTCTCTCTACCTGGGTGGAGAGGAGACCCATGATTGTAAAAGTGAAAGGGCTAAAAACATAACAAACACCAGTAGTGCCAACAACAGTAAAATAAGGTGAGGGAAAAAATCAAGTCGTTACGTGGGTAGATGCAACCTAATGTTCCCCAGGGCTCAGCATGCAGTGGGAGGTGTCTCTCCCACAACTGTTCGACCATCAATCCAATACAGTCATCGATGGGAATAGAACCTACTTTCTCTGAGAAAGCGTAAGGACTTGTTTAACTGTTCTTTCAACACTGACTAGTATCACAGATAACAAAACCTTAAGGTCTTGCCTTCATTTAAATGTTATATGCTGGGGCAGTCCTAAAAAAAGTGAAAGAGAATGCAGTAGAAAAAAAAGGGGCTTACCACATTTAAGAACAATTAAAAACACAGTAAAAAGAGGTATGACCAGGGCAACTGACAAAGGAGGCAAGGTTGAGGGCAACCTGGACCTAGTGTGCAATGTGAGGCATCCCAACCATGTCGGCCCAGCCTTGAATGCTGTTTAAAACATTAGAGCTGAGAATAATACCACTTCCTTGGAGGACACAAAAAAACCAATCTAACTGCCCAAATGTCATCCACCAACATTACAGGCAAAAAATCAGGAGTACTATGCTTGGTGTGGAGTGTCAGGAGGAGTGCGTATTCCCCCAGGATGAAAGAGACCGCCTGTTAAAGGCCCTCTACACTCAACATTTATTGTGCAATAATACTGTGTCAATATACTGTACAAAAGTGCAAGGCCAAGAATGGCACAATATTACTGCCCAGTATTTATGTCTGAGACATGACAGTTAGAACTCTGTCTTCATAGCGAATACGTTGGCACTCGAAGACATGGAACTCTTAGGTATTGCGATTTAATTGCTTGCTTTGCAAAACGAAAGCAGAAATTATGTAGAATGGACGAAATAAGTCAGAAAAGCTTCCAGTAAACATTTCAATAGACTGAGGGATCACTCACTGCAGAATAGATTCGTAAACTACAATAACTAATTACAGATTAAACAAGTGAAATGTATAATTTATTGTGTATATGTGCTGTTTTCTATGTACAGAATTTCTCTACTGTAACAACTGTTGCAAATTAAATGCAACAATTATTTACTAAATACTGACTGAAGGCTTAGATAATCTTAGTCCTTGATGTGACAATCTTGGGGGGGGGGGGGGGGGGGGGAATGTATGTTCAAACAAAATGTATGCTCACTGCACTACAGACCTGATCTTATTTGTCAATTATGAAAACTGCTACAAGTAAAATAAACTCGGCCAAAAAAACACTTTGTGCTCCCAGCAACCAATGTTGGTCATGACTGGCATGGTAAAAGTACATACCGTTCTATCCTTGGTTTTCGAGCCGTCAGAGTAAATGATGGTAGACCACTGATACTCATGAACAACTGAAAGCTGAAAGGAAGAGATGCCTCAGAATAGATCACTGACATCCGTCTGAACCTATGTACAGATCCCTCCAGATACTCTCTCGGGGCTGGTACTCTTCTAACAGACATGGTAACCTCGAAGAGTTGGAGAATGGTCATCAGTGTAATGCATTTCTTAGAGAGCCACACAGATCACAGAATAAGACATTAGTTGTTGCATTTCTGGCATGTGACAGAATACCCAATGCAGTTGCACTGAATTATCATGAATCACGTTTTGGATATCTTTTTCTATGCAACTAATTTAGAGGATCAGGTTATCTGCTGTGTGGTTGGAACTGAAGAGGAGCGGGTAGTCCTTGGACTCTTAGAGTGTGGCTCCTTCAGTCACTGACTGGTGATGGGTAGCTGGTCTGTAGATTTCCAGGCAGAGTGTTTCCTAAAAGGAGCACTGTCACATGCAGATACCAGAGGAGAATACTGCTGCTCTGGACAGATGTGGGGAATTGAAGACCCCGAAGAGGGTGCTGCAGGAACCACAACAGAGCAGGGCCTATCTCCCATAAGGATTAATTTACTTGAGTGACTGCCAGTGATCGACGCTGAGGAAATGGAGGGAGTAATTAATCTAGGTACTGCCAATGATCTGGCCACAGTAGTGACAAAATTCAAATACCATTGGCACAGGATATAAACAATTGTACTTTTTCCTGGCTTCATACTATGAGAGATGATCAGAGCTTAAGTTCCTGGATGTTACATTCCTCAACTAAAGTAGCACACTTTGGAGAATGGTGAGGTGTTCATCTCTGCAACTGATACAGAATGGTGGTCGCTCACATGGCGGGTTTTCGTGAAGCAGCCTACCACAGTCTATACAGACTGGGTTGTTCATAAAACAGGAAGATGTGTCCAAAGCATTGGCATTTCAAGCACCCTATCAGGGGTGGGGAATATAGCTGCACATGTTGATGATTATGATGGTGGTGGTGGTGGTATCAGTGTTGCTTCAGGAGATACATCATTAACTGTCTTCTGAAGCTAGATATGTTATTCAGTTCTCCAATATAAGAATTGGGTTCCTGCCACTTAAAAGGGCCTCGAGAAAGTGGCTGCACAATTGAGTGGGACAGAAAGGATTTTGCTCTGACAGGAATGGGGGTTTCTGCAATGTTGTTCAGACAAGAGCACTAAGGTTGAGCAGAGATATGAGGGACAGTGTACACTGACAAGACATAGGAGAAGACACAGGCTATGGAAATCTCTGCACTTGTTTACACACAGGCCAGGATAGCCGTGCATATGATGGTGAAATATGATCAAAGAGTCATACATCACAGATATATTGAATACAGGCATTCATAAGCAGTTCCAGGCACCATGATCTTTCCTGAGAAAGACCCTGCAGGATAACATTGTTGTAATCAATAATTGGAAGTGTTTATACAAGTTTCTTATTCAGATCAAGAGTGCAGGGCTTCTTATATTTTTGTAGGGCATGGAAAGATGTTGAAGTCTTCTTGCACCCTGCAGTTATGTGCTCAGTCCAATTTAGATAGTCATCTATTATTACTCCTGGACTCTTTGCTGAGGGAGAGAACCTGATATATGTTCCATTTAGAGTTAAAGATAGTTGGGATACCTGATTTTCAGGCTAATGGACCTAGAATTATCAGCCGGTATTGCTTTGTTTTGGATGGTTGAGTTTTAACCTTATGTTCTGTACCAATTTTGATAGTGCACACAGGCCAGTACTGAGATTTTTGATAGCTATCTTCAGATTTATTGGTATTGCACTTGGATACAACTGCAGGTCATAGCATACATACGGTATTTAAAGTAGGACGAAACTTATGACACATCACTGACATGCAATGGAAAGAGGATAGGAACTAATACCAAACCCTAGGGGATGCCTGATACTACATGCCACCATTGTTACTTCATGGTGTCAGATATGACGCATTGCTGATGAGATGTGAGGTTTATGCAAAACCATTATTGCAAGTAACACACTTTAGATAGAAATTTTCATGGCTACAGTCATTTACTCCCATTTAGTAATCAGTCTCTATTTCATTTGCAGTTCAGACGTGGTTATAGGTAATCTGAAGCACCGGTTCAGATCTTCAGCTGTGTCCCAGCTTGGGGGATCTCATTTAATGTAGATGATATTATTTAATTTAATACTCATGAGATTCCCTCAAATAATAAGTCAGGTCTTATACTAAATATTTAAAATATCCATAACGCAGGGTAATTTTACGGACTTCGAAGTGTGGAAAGCAATTGATGGAATCATATTTAACCAATAGAATGCACAAAGTTGAGCTAAAAGTAAGTGAAGTATATGGTTATGAGTGGATATGTAAGGCTCAATTGTGTAAGTGTTTGAGTGCACATATAGGTGAAACTTTAAAGTATGATAAACACAGTACGCAGATTTTTGAACAAGGTTCAATATCTTTAGCACTTCATTCTACAGTAAGTCTTGGAAGTGAACAATGTCTTATGCTATAAGATCCAGGCACAACCCAACATTCAGAAATAAAAATCTTCAGTCTAGTAAACTGAACAATATTAATAATGACATGCTCATTTATCATCATTTTTTAAATGTGTGTTTAAAGAGGTCAGTTTTTTAAAGCAGCTTCACAATACATCTTATCTGATATAAAATTTTATTATAAATGATTTGCCATTATCCAAAAGCAATAATAATACTTACTATACAATAACGGATGGAAAATAACCTTCATTACTCTTCCCAATAGTTTACTTTGATAAGTCAAAGTTTTTAAATTTACTGCATAATGGTGTAAAATGTCTGACAAACAAAATAACTTCAAACACAGAACGAAAATGTTTCTTCTTGACAATTACCCACCCTCCATAGAATATTGATTAAATTTTTAGATTATATATGCACTGCCTGACAAAAAAAAGTGAAGCATTCAAAAGGAACAGTCAGATGTCTATGTTACTTTGTACACGTTAACACCATTGAAGGGTATGTAAATGATTAAGTACTGCAATTCTGTGTGACATGTAAAACAGCCATCAGAGTGCATTTGTGATGTTTATGTTTAGTGTTATTAGCAGTCAAGTTGCGTGAACAATGTCACTCATGTGAGACAGTGTTATCAGCACCTGACATAGTTTCACGGGAAACTCATTGTGGGTCTCTATTTGACCAGCTGGTTGAACTGTGCAATATACAGAGTTGTGGGACATTCATATGAAAGCGTCCCATGTTGGACTGTATGGCAATGTGGAGACAGACATATTTGTCACCAAGGTTCCAGCTGACAGTGTCTGGACACTACAGGGGAGGATCGCCATCTGAAAAAAAAGTAATGGGCTCCATGCAGCACCCCGCATCATCCTGCAACATCAGTCGGAGACTAGCAGCAGCTAGACTATTGAATTAGTTCCATGTACAGGCTGCTGTCAACTTGGAATGTGTTAATGTTTCGTAGAAGCACAGCAGTGTTATTCCTGGAATTAGGGTGTGGGAAGGCACTGGTTATGACTAGGTCAAAGATGATAGTGACTGGGTGAACTCAGATGGCACAATGGTATGTCACGGAGATCCTGTGTCCTCATGCGTTACCTCTCACGTGACACTGCAATGGTGCCATTTTTCAACAGGACAATGATCGTCCACACACGGCAAGTGTGTCTAAGAATTGTCTGTGGGATGTTGAGGTACTCCCATGACCAGCAAGAGTCTCAGATCTGTCCCCAGAATGTGTGAGGAACCAGCTCAAACGTCAACTCCATCTCAGTTCCTGTATCCAGGATATCAAGGACCAGTTCACTTACAGAAGATGAGGGCCAGAAGAGGATACAATGTCTGTGTGACATTTTCCACAGCTGGTGCATTCATCGAGGCCTAGGGCGTGCAACATCATAAGTAGGCTCATACTGCCAAGTTCTTTGTAAATTTGACTCAAGTTTGTTATCACTGAAACAGCTTCATGTACCCTCTCAACCCGTGAGGTTTCCTTCCATTTCCTCCTCCACCTCTGGGTGATTTGCCCCCTTTTTTTTTTTTTTTTTGACAGACAGAAAATTACACACACACACACACACACACACACACTACTGCAGTAGAATCATTCCACTTCACTTCATTGTTCTACGTAATGCAAGTGATGTACACAACACCACCTAACTAACATATTTAGCACGATCTTTCGTAAACATTTAACTTGGTCGTTCTTCGCTTTTCTTACATGAATCATCATGACTAAGAATGTTATTTACACAATCTTTCAAAAATTTGCTCAATAATCTATAACATATACCAAAAAACTGATCTGAATATTACAGTTTTGTAGGTTTACGGAAGTTATTGGGAACCATTTGCGTATATGAACAGGACACAACCCAAAGTTAGTGAAATATAAGTAAAATAAATCTTGTAATAGTTATTTAGTAAGATCAAAATGCCAACAGAAATTTACATCAGTGAAGATTACAAAATTATCTCTGCCTCACTTCCATGAATAAATATGTGAAGAGCCCTCTCTGCCAGGTCAGTCATTCCGCTTGAACATAGTATGTGTAGATCAATAGGACCAGCGAATGGAAAAAATAAAATAAATAAATAAAAAAAATTTAAAGAGGGAAACATTCCACGTGGGAAAAATATATCTAAAAACAAAGATGATGTGACTTACCAAATGAAAGCGCTGGCAGGTCGATAGAAACACAAACATACACACAAAATTCAAGCTTTCGCAACAAACTGTTGCCTCATCAGGAGAGAGGGAAGGAGAGGGAAAGACGAAAGGATGTGGGTTTTAAGGGAGAGGGTAAGGAGTCATTCCAATCCCGGGAGAGGAAAGACTTACCTTAGGGGGAAAAAAGGACGGGTATACACTCGCGCGCGCGCGCACACACACACACGCACGCACGCACGCACGCACGCACGCACACACACACACACACACACACACACATATCCGTCCATATCCGTCCACACATATATAGACACTAGAAGACATATTTAAAGACAAAGAGTTTGGGCAGAGATGTCAGTCGAGGCAGAAGTGCAGAGGCAAAGATGTTGTTGAATGACAGGTGAGGTATGAGTGGCGGCAACTTGAAATCAGAGGAGATTGAGGCCTGGTGGGTAACGGGAAGAGAGGATATATTGAAGAGCAAGTTCCCATCTCCAGAGTTCGGATAGGTTGGTGTTGGTGGGAAGTATCCAGATAACCCTGATGGTGTAACACTGTGCCAAGATGTGCTGGCCGTGCACCAAGGCATGTTTAGCCACAGGGTGATCTTCATTACCAACAGACACTGTCTGCCTGTGTCCATTCATGCGAATGGACAGTTTGTTGCTGGTCATTCCCACATAGAATGCATCACAGTGTAGGCAGGTCAGTTGGTAAATCACGTGGGTGCTTTCACACGTGGCTCTTCCTTTGATCGTGTACACCTTCCGGGTTACAGGACTGGAGTAGGTGGTGGTGGGAGGGTGCAAGGGACAGGTTTTACACCGGGGGCGGTTACAAGGATAGGAGCCAGAGGGTATGGAAGGTGGTTTGGGGATTTCATAGGGATGAACTAACAGGTTACGAAGGTTAGGTGGACGGCGGAAATACACTCTTGGTGGAGTGGGGAGGATTTCATGAAGGATGGATCTCATTTCAGGGCAGGATTTGAGGAAGTCGTATCCCTGCTGGAGAGCCACATTCAGAGTCTGGTCCAGTCCCGGAAAGTATCCTGTCACAAGTGGGGCACTTTTGTGGTGGTTCTGGGTTTGAGGGGATGAGGAAGTGGCTCTGGTTATTTGCTTCTGTACCAGGGGAGGGTAGTTGCGGGATGTGAAAGCTGTTGTCAGGTTGTTGGTGTAATGGTTCAGGGATTCCGGACTGGAGCAGATTCGTTTGCCACGAAGACCTAGGCTGTAGGGAAGGGACCGTTTGATGTGGAATGGGTGGCAGCTGTCATATGCCAACCTATTCATGGGTCACTTAGAGGAAGCCTTCTTGGTTACCCAGGCCTGCCAACCCAAAGTTTGGTACAGATTTATTGATGACATCTTCATGATCTGGACTCACAGTGTAGTAACACGGTTCACGTTTCCGTCGCACTTCAGAGTAGACCGAGAACTGTCTCATAGGCATGCCCGATGTGAACTGACTGGGCACGGCCCGTGCTGCCTGAGTTATTGTTGTTGTTGTTGTTTCGCTGGCAGAGGTCGCGGCCGAATTCTCGCGTGCCCCCTGGTGGATGTGACTCTACTTGCGGCAACTACCGTCCGTGACGTGCCGTGCCGATGTGCGCCTCCCGCGATCTTTCTGGTGGCTACTGCACTCCTCCTCCTTCGGGGGGGGGGGGGGGGGGGTGAAGCCACTGTGATCCACTGCATCGGAAGGTGGAGCGTTGTGCAGGATTGACGACCTCCACGTCCATCAGAAGGCTGGAGTCGAGGCGACCCGCCAACCCTCGAGCCGGAACCTTCAAATACGGCTGGAAGTGACCCACAGTAAGAGGCCACCGTCGTCCCACTACCGGAACCCGGGACAGAACAGGAGACAGGCCGTTGCACTCTGGATCCTGGTCTACCCTGGGAGGGTCAAGACCCAGTGACGGGGACAATGGGGAAGGGACGACCACAGGTGAACCAGCCTGCTGAGAAACCGGGCCTGCGAGGGGGGCCGGCTCTTGCTGGGGCATCGGTAATGATGGCGATGCCGGTGCTGGAGCGACTGGAGGCTGCCAAGGCTGAGAGCCATCGCAGTGCGGCGGAATCACAGGGGGGGGAGGGGTGGTAGCGTCCCCTGAGAAACCAACACAGGTGCCGGCAATGGGGAAGCCGGTGCCCAAGGGGTCGGAGGGTGGGGGCCCAAACGTGGACGAAGTTGATTTTGTTGACGACGTACCTCCCGGTCCCCCGTCTGCAAGGTATAGAGCCGGCGGCCATTTCGGCGCAGGACCACCGCCGGTATCCAACATGGATTGCGACCAAACCCACGAGCCCAGACCGACATACCCGGTGGAAAGCCGGGTACTCCGTTTTGCGAAGACTGGCGAGGACCGGGCCGCGGAAGGTCAACGATACCTTGGACCAAACTTCCTAGCGGCTGGACGCCGTGCTGAGAGATTGTGTAGCCCACATACTCAATGGACGGTTGGAAGAAGTTTGACTTACGCAGGTTGCAACGCAAGCCCACGGACCTGAATTTGAGAAAGAGGGTGCAAAGGTTGTGCAAGTCTTCCTTCGTGCTGCGGCCCGTGACAATTATGTCGTCCGGGTAATTAATACGATGAGGGATTGTCACGTGACGTGCTCAAGATAACGCTGGGGCACTGGATATTCCGAAGGCCAACCGCTGGTATTGGTAAAGGCCAAACGGGGTGTTGACAACCGCCAGCCGTTTGGAGTCCTCATCAAGAGGTATTTGATGATAAGCCTCCGAAAGATCGATTTTCGAAAAATATTGGCCTCCCGCTACAGCGGAGAACAATTCATCAGCCCGAGGCAAAGGATAGGTGTCCACCACCAATTGGGAATTAATGGTGGCCTCACTAGAAGAAATGGGAAGAACGACCCCTAGGGCCGTCAGCCGGTCTAGCTCTTCTTTTACCTGAGGGCGGAGAGCCAAGGGGATCTGCCTCGCACGTAGAAAATGTGGGCGAGCCGACACCTTCAACGTTAAGTGAGCTTCAAAGTCTGAAACACGCCCCAGGCCCTCCTCAAAGATATCCGGAAAGTCAGAGATCAAAGATTCTAATGATTGATAGGGAATGTCTTCGGAGACCAACTGTATGGTGTCAGTGATAGAAAACCCGAAAGCTTGAAAGGCATCCAAGCCAAAAAGGTTAGCGGAGCTTGCATCACTGACAACAATAGAATTAATAGGCCGAGTGACTGATTTGTAAGTCACGTCGGTAGTGAATTGACCCAGTAGGGGAATGAACTGTTTACCATAACCGCGTAGACGCCGGTAAACTGGCGCCAACGGGGACGACCCACGATCGGAGTAAGTCTGCGCATTCAACAAAGAAACCGCCGCGCCCTTATCTACTTGCAGTTGTAATCGGTGCGACCGGTCCGACACCTCGATAAAGAGTTTGTGGGCCGATGCGTCGGGAGCCTGGCCCGATGAAACTTCCTAAATGTCAGCGTCCATGTCCTCTGTAACTGCTTCCTTCGAGTCTTTCGAGGCTGAGCGACAAACTTTAGCAATGTGTCCTTTTTTATTACATTTGCGACAAACTGCCCAACGCTGGGGGCACTCCGACCGATCGTGATGTATATAGCACGACGCACAGGACGGTAACAGGGGCCGGCGGCCGGAACTCTGTTTACGCGCAGTGCGAGAGCGGCCGTAACGGCCGGATTGTACCGCTCGCACGTCGTCCACCATGGTCGCAGTGGACGCGGCCGCGCCGCCCTGAACCGCCGCGACGTTGCACCACGCTTCCAGCTGTTGACCAGCGGCGTGAGAGACTTCATACGATTGAGCAATTGACAGGACTTCCTCAAGGGAAGGGTCTTCTAACTGCAGGGCCCGTTGCCGGACCTCCCTATCAGGGGCCGACCGAACAATGACGTCGCGCAACATAACGTGGGAATACGACTCTCGCGACTGCTCCGTGACAAAATGACACTTGCGACTAAGACCGTGCTGGGTAGCGGCCCACGCCCGGTAAGACTGATGGGGCTGTTTCTTGCATTGATAGAACTCGACCCTAGCCGCCACAACATGCGTGCGGCGGCGATAATATGAAGACAGTAAGGAACACAATGCGTCAAAGGACAAGGACGAGAGTTCCTGCAACGGCGCTAGCTGCCGCAAAACTTGATACAGCGAGGGAGATATCCAAGACAAGAAAAGAGCACGACATACCTCCACATCGGCAACATGAAACGCCTGGAAATGCTGCTGAAGGCGATGTTCATACGCGTCCCAATCCTCCGCCGTCTCGTCACACGGGGGAAAGGGAGGAGGAAACGGCGCCGGAGGAGACGGCGTGGAGAGCAATGCCGGAAGCACTTGTTTCATGGTGGCCATGAGCTCCGTCTGCTGCTCAACCAAAACCCGCACTAAATCCTCCATGCCGCGGATAATCCGCGAAACCGGAACAACGACGCAACACGCGAAAGAACGACCCTACTTGTCGCCAATTATGTAGTAACACGGTTCACGTTTCCGTCGCACTTCAGAGTAGACCGAGAACTGTCTCATAGGCATGCCCGATGTGAACTGACTGGGCACGGCCCGTGCTTCCCAAGTTGTTGTTGTTGTTGTTGTTGTTGTTGTTGTTGTTGTTTCGCTGGCAGAGGTAGCGGCCGAATTCTCGCGTGCCCTCTGGTGGATGTGACTCTACTTGCGGCAACTACCGTCAGTGACGCGCCGTGCCGATGTGCGCCTCCCGCGATCTTTCTGGTGGCTACCGCACACAGTGAAGAAGAACTCCAGAATTTCCTCTCCAACCTCAACTCCTTTGGTTCCATCAGATTCACCTGGTCCTACTCCAAATCCCACGCCACTTTCCTTGACGTTGACCTCCATCTGTCCAATGGCCAGCTTCACACGTCCGTCCACATCAAACCCACCAACAAGCAACAGTACCTCCATTATGACAGCTGCCACCCATTCCACATCAAACGGTCCCTTCCCTACAGCCTAGGTCTTCGTGGAAAACGAATCTGCTCCAGTCTGGAATCCCTGAACCATTACACCAACAAACTGACAACAGCTTTCGCATCCCGCAACTACCCTCCCGACCTGGTACAGAAGCAAATAACCAGAGCCACTTCCTCATCCCTTCAAATACAGAACCACCACAAAAGTGCCCCACTTGTGACAGGATAGTTCCCGGGACTGGACCAGACTCTGAATGTGGCTCTCCAGCAGGGATACGACTTCCTCAAATCCTGCCCTGAAATGAGATCCATCCTTCATGAAATCCTCCCCACTCCACCAAGAGTGTCTTTCCACCGTCCACCTAACCTTCGTAACCTGTTAGTTCATTCCTATGAAATCCCCAAACCACCTTCCCTACCCTCTGGCTCCTATCCTTGTAACCTCCCCCGGTGTAAAACCTGTCCCATGCACCCTCCCACCACCTACTCCAGTCCTGTAACCCGGAAGGTGTACACGATCAAAGGAAGAGCCACGTGTGAAAGCACCCACGTGATTTACCAACTGACCTGCCTACACTGTGATGCATTCTATGTGGGAATGACCAGCAACAAACTGTCCATTCGCATGAATGGACACAGGCAGACAGTGTTTGTTGGTAATGAGGATCACCCTGTGGCTAAACATGCCTTGGTGCACGGCCAGCACATTTTGGCACAGTGTTACACCATCAGGGTTATCTGGATACTTCCCACCAACACCAACCTATCCGAACTCCGGAGATGGGAACTTGCTCTTCAATATATCCTCTCTTCCTGTTACCCACCAGGCCTCAATCTCCGCTGATTTCAAGTTGCCGCCACTCATACTTCACCTGTCATTCAACAACATCTTTGTCTCTGCACTTCCGCCTCGACTGACATCTCTGCCCAAACTCTTTGTCTTTAAATATGTCTGCTAGTGTCTATATATGTGTGGACGGATATGTGTGTGTGCGCACGAGTGTATACCCGTCCTTTTTTCCCCCTAAGGTACGTCTTTCCGCTCCCGGGATTGGAATGACTCCTTACCCTCTCCCTTAAAACCCACATCCTTTCGTCTTTTCCTCTCCTTCCCTCTTTCCTGATGAGGCAACAGTTTGTTGCGAAAGCTTGAATTTTGTGTGTATGTTTGTGTTTCTATCGACCTGCCAGCGCTTTCATTTGGTAAGTCACATCATCTTTGTTTTTTTATATATATATATTTAAAAAAATCGCTGAATTATGTATTTTAGGCTGTGTGCACTACCATTGGTGTGGAAAGCAATTAAATAAATTCTGTGATATTTACTCACTAAATAAATTACTAGACCAAACTACAATGAGAACTATGCATGCAAGGGAACAAATGCTCTCACAAATTCATTGCCACATGAGTATTTGCTCATTATGTATCTCGTGTTCATCTCATTATTTGCTTACATGTACAACAAACTGCATGATCTCTTAACTATCGGACACATACTATGAAGTATAGCTTTGGATGTACTCATTTACTTAATATGTAGCTACCTAAAAGTTAATTAATTTGTTTGTAATGAAAATTCACATCAAAGATAATGCAATCTATCATTAATATCAAATGCAATATGATAACTGTGTGTTACCTGAGTATGAACCGAAGAAACAGCTTCTAAAACAACACTAAAGATGCCCTTATGGTTATCAACCCATTTAGTACCAGGTAGAAGCACGTCAGGTGGAATGTAGGAATATCTAGGTGGTGGATGTTCCACCATTACTGGAAGACAAAAATCCCCAACTTGGAGCCGGCCATCTGGGGACAATGGAAGCCACTAGAAGGGAACAAAACAGGGAAATAATTAGTGTTCTCCATCAACACACCTAAAAGAAAATCACATGGCATTTAAAATATTTAACGTCACATCTACATAGATTAAATACTGAAGTATTTTGGCTCAAATATAAACTGAAATGAATAAATATACTCACTGACCATAGAGTTCACACACTGAGCGGTACATAACATGCATAAATGGATTAAAGAAATTCCTGCTGTCCACATCTACTACTAGTGAAACTACTACCAAGGAAACGGGTATCCATCAATTCAACACTGCTACTATAAAATGAATGTTTATCTTTAACCATTCCATTGTTAACAAGAGTTGTTTAGTTTGCTTCTCCTACAATGGGATGGACTGATATAAATGGCAATAAATGAAAGTTATGAGACATTAGTATGATACTGATATGGTAATACTAAATACGCCTGTGCCAGACTGCAATCCAACTGGTGTCAGTGCTTTTGTTGAGTGGAGTGGACAAGGGGAGATAAAAGGAGGGCAGTGGATGGAAGGGCTGAGTAAGGGTGGCTGATGACTGAGAAGAAGAGGCAGCAGGCACAGTGGATAGGAATGTGGCACTAATAAGTTTTTTCTGGTCACAGGCATGAGAGTTGTGAATAGCACACTGCGGAAGGGAGAGGATTAAGAGGATTAGGAGAGAGAGATAGAGAGAGACTGTATGGACGAGGGTGTGAGTGAAGGATGAGTGAAGTTACAGTCATGTGGCAAGGATGGAGGTGGATGTCGGGCACAGGCTAGCTGAGATAAAGGCCAGGAATAGTACGGGTTTGAAGGACGTTATGCAAGGACAACTCTCATCTATGTAACCTACACAAGCTGGTGCTGAGTGAAGGACCTAGTGGCATGGGCTGTGGAGCATCCATCGAAGTCGAGCATGTTGTGCTCAGCCTGCCACTGGATGCTCAACTCTGCTCTTGACCACAGTTTGTCAGTGGCCACTCATTTGGGTGGACAGATGGTTGGTGATTACGCCCATGTAGAACACTGCAGAAATTACAGCGGAACTGGTATAAGATATGATGGTTTCACTGGTGGTTCTCCCTCTGATATGATATGCCTATGACAGGACTGGAGTAGGATACACTGGACAAGTCTTGCACCTGGGTCTTCCGTAGGGATATGACCATTGTGGCATAAGGTGTAGACTGGGTAGGCAGTGGAATACCACTTTGGGAGGAATGGGCATGATTATTGGTAGAACGTCCTTCATTACCAGGCACAACAATAAGTAGTGGAATACGTGGTCAAGCATATGATTAACTTGGTCCAGTTTGAGATGATAATGGATGATGAGGAACAGGGGGGTGGGGGTGGAGAGGGGAGGGGGGGGGGCAGAACACTCTTTGTAACTGATTCCTGGGGATGGTCAGTGCATTAGGGGGCACACGTGGATCTGGCACAGGAAATCTATTTACTAACTGAGTTTGGGAGTAATGCTTGTCTGTGAAGGGCTTAGTGCAACCTTCTGAGTACTGAGCAAGGTGGTATTTGTCACTGCAGATTTGCCATCAACGAGAAGCCAGTCTATACAGAAGAAACTTTTTAGTGTGAGAGGGATAGCAGCTATCAAAGTGCAGATACTGTTGATGGACATAGGTATGGATGAAGGCACCTGAGAGGTGGAGATCAATATCTATGAAGGTGGCACACTGAACTGTGGATGACCAGCTGAGATGGGTGGGTGAGAAGATGTTGAGGCTGTGGAGAAATGAGGTCCAGATCATAAAGATATCAATAAATCTGAACCAGACATGGGCTTTGGGATTTTGGGTGGCTGGAAGAAGGAGGGGTTCCCTAATGGCTGACAAACAGGTGGGCATAGAAGGGTGCCATACAGGTTCCCATGTGGACTTGTTTGTCTTTCTTCCACTGAAATAGGAAGAATTATGTGTATGGATGTGATTAGAGGTGTAAGGAATGAGGTGCTGGAACTGAAGTTGGGGTGACATTGGGAGAGATAAAGTTCAATAGTGGCAAGATCACGGGCATGGGGGTGGTTGGTGTGAACACAGGTGGCATTAGTAGTGATGAGTAAGGGGTAAGGGGTGTGGATGGTTGATAATTGATGAAGGAAGTGGTTCATGTCTTTGATAAGGGAAGACAGTCTGCAGGCAATTGGCTGAAGATGCTGGTTACACGTTTTGTTAAACCTACTGCAAGTCTGGGCAATGTGGTAGAGGATGTTGGCTCACTTTGCAAAGACTTTACAAAGGAAGACACTGTGGTAATAGTGGTTGGGGTGGGCAACAACACAGACTTGGATCCTAATTATTCAATTGCAGGTGACCTGGTAAAGATCGCTTCAGCAATGAGACATACTGGTGTTGGGCTTGTATCAGTTCTGAGGTGCCATGACCAGCCTCATTTCAACTCTTCCGTTAGGAAAATTAATTTAGAGGTGGAATGGCTTCTTGGATCATGGGGTCTCATACCGCTGTGGTTCCTACTGAGCCTACCAACAAAATAGAACTATATGAGATATAGTGAAGACAGAGACAGGCGGGGCCAAAAACGAAGAGGGGCAGATAGCTCTAAAAATAAATGAGACATTGCTAACAAGTACATGTAGTGTTGCAAACCTCTTAAACAAGTACTTCATTTTTGTTAGTGGCAGCTTGGGGTTATCAGTAAACACTGCAATGGTGTATCTGAGACCAGTATTCACAAATAACTTCAGTAAAACGTAAATGACACTCACGTCTCCCAAAGAAGTAGCATCCATTATAAAATCCTTAAAAATCTAAGTATTCTAGTGGTTATGATAATATATCAACTACGTTAATCAAAGAGTGCTCATGCGAGTTGAGTTATATCTTAAGTTATTTGTGTAATCAATCTCTTATCAGCAGAACACTTTCAGACTGGCTAAAATAGGCTGAAGTTAAGCCTGTTTAGAAGGAGGGGGATAAAGAGATACCACCAAACTATCAACGAGTTTCACTTTCGCTGGCTTTTTCAGAAATACTTGTAAAGGTTGTGTTCAAGCCTCTCCCTAAGCATCTGACTGCATATAATATATCGTCCAAGTCACAGTTTGGGTTTCTTAAGGGTTCTGATATAGAGAAAGCTATTTACATATACAGTGAAAATGTACTTAATTCATTAGGTAACAAATTAGAGGCTACTGGCATTTTCTGTAACATGTAAAAAGCCTTTGACTGTGTGAATCACAGCATTCTCTTAAGAAAATTAGAATATTATGATGTCACCTGCACTGCTACAAAATGGTTTGAGTCTTATCTAACTAACAGGAAACAAAGGGTGTCATTGCGAAATACCTGTGCAGTAAACAGTCAGTCTTCATTTGATTGGGAATTAATTACATGTGGTGTTCCTCATGGTTCCATCTTGGGTCTGTTGCTTTTTCTTGTGCGCATTAATGACCTCTTGTCATTGCCAGATGCTAAGTTTGTTTTGTTTGCAGATTATACAAACATTGCAATAAGTAACAAGTCAAATACAGATTTAGAAATGGCTGCTAATCAAACTTTCACTGACACTAATAAATGGTTTAATGCTAAATCACTGTCATTAAACTTTGAAAAGACCCAGTGTATGCAGATCAGAACCTAAGAGGTTTCCTTCCAGAATGTGTATAACGTATGAAGACATGAAGATGAAAATGGTTGACAGTGTTAAATTTCTGGCAATACAACTTGATACTAAATTCAATTGGGAAGGGCATACCACAGAGCTTGTTAAAGTGTGTAATAAGATTCATTTGAGTTGTAAATTCAAGAACATCAAGTCGAAACCTGTTCAAGGAACTCTGTATTCTAACCACTGCTTCTCAGCATATTTATACATTAATGAAATTTGTACAAGTGACATATCTCTATTTCCAAGCAATAGCTCAATACATAGTATCAATACTAGGAATAAGAGCAATCTACATAAAAACCTAAAATCACTTAGCTTGGTCCGGGAACACACATTTTCAATAAACTGCCAGAAACCATAAAAAAACTTGGTTGCAGATAAAGCTCAGTTTAATCAGCGTTTGAAAGACTTTTTGATAGGCAACTCCTCCTACTCTATAGATGAATATCTTAACAGGGAACATTAGACCAGCTTAAGTAAAAATGTCTGTTAGATTTCAATTGTGACAGCACTTGGTCACAACAGACAAGATTAGGTATTTTGTGTGTGGTGAATTTATTAAAATTGCATAATTATTTTTCGTTTTGATACAGTATTAATTCTGTGAATATTAGTAGTTCCAGTTTACTGTAATTTATTCACCTATTTTGACAGTCTCCTGACAAATGATCAGGTTAGTATCATATTCAGATGGTTTATGTTTTTTGTTATACTTTCTGACCTGCTTCACACCCAGAAGAATCATCTCATTTTTGGGTCTATGGAAAGAAAACTGAATCTAATCTAATGTAAATAGGGAGAGAGAGTGCTCAATTGCAATGAGGTCATGGGCATGGGTGTGGCTGGTATAAAGGCAGGTGGTATCAACAGCAATGAATAAGGGGTGTGGATGGCTGAGAACCAGTGAAGGAAGTGGGTCATGTCTTTGAGATGAGAAGGTAGTCTGCAGGCCACTGGTTGGAGGTGCTGCTCAATAAGAGCCTAGATTTTTTCCATGGTAACACAGTAAACAGCTTCAATGTGGCACCCAGGATTGTTTGGTTCATGGATTTTGGTAAGCATGTAGAAGGTGTGTGTGTGTGTGGGGGGGGGGGGGAGGGGGGAATAGATGGGGTGAGGAGGGAGGTTAATTCAGTGGAGAGATTCTGGGATGGGACTAATGATGTGAGAATAGGTCGAAGGTTACAATGGACTTTTGCAATGTGACAGTGATCTCATCCCAGAAGTCCAACATAACCTTCCATCCTGTGTGCATGCTGTCTCCGCCAACAGCCATCAACCATCCTTTCTCCCACTGTCCTCCCCCTTCCTCCATTCACCAACACAACCCCTTGACCCCAGTCAAGTCACAATACTGATACAATGTAGTCATCCTAGACAATGTAGTCTTGAAGGTGCATGTGTGTGTATTTGTACTCTATAGCACTGCAGATGGATTCACCAAGAAGCTAGTGATTTCTCAGCCTTCTTTGTGTGCCTATTGGCGACTCAGAATCTAAACTTTTATGACATTTGTCACCTTTACCCCTTAAATATTAGTATGACACAGGGAAGTCCTAGGTGGAAGACAATTAATGGAAGGAGTAAACGTAATGTCTCTGTATAGGTCAGGTGCTGAGCAGATGACAGGCACATAAACAAGATTGAAAATGTTGCTGAGATTTCTGACACTGTCTTTCTTCAGAGCTTTATAAGATGATGTGACTTACCAAATGAAAGTGCTGGCAGGTCGACAGACACACAAACGAACACAAACATACACACAAAATTCAAGCTTTCGCAACAAACTGTTGCCTCATCAGGAAAGAGGGAAGGAGAGGGAAAGACGAAAGGATGTGGGTTTTAAGGGAGAGGGTAAGGAGTCATTCCAATCCCGGGAGTGGAAAGACTTACCTTAGGGGGAAAAAAGGACGGGTATACACTCGCGCACACATACACACATATCCATCCACACTGTGCGAGTGTATACCCGTCCTTCCTCCCCCCAAGGCAAGTCCCTCCACTCCCGGGACTGGAACGACTCCCCACCCTCTCCCCCAAAACCCACATCCCCTCGTCCTTCCCTCTCCCTCCCTCCCCCCCGACGAGGCAACAGTTTGCTGCGAAAGCTTGAATCCCGTGTGTATGCTTGTGTTCGTTTGTGTGTCTATCGACGTGCCAGCGCCCTCGTCCGGCAAGTCACATCATCTTTGCCCCTACATACATCCCTCCCACGTGGAATGTTTCCCTCTATTTTTTATATATGATATGGTTATAATAGAGGGAAACATTCCACGTAGGAAAAATATATCCAAAAACAAAGATGATGTGACCCACCAAACGAAAGCGCTGGCAGGCCGACAGACACACAAACGAACACAAACACACACACAAAATTCAAGCTTTCGCAACAAACCGTTGCCCCACCAGGAAAGAGGGAAGGAGAGGGAAAGACTAAAGGATATGGGTTTTAAGGGAGAAAGCAAGGAGTCACTCCAATCCCGGGAGCGGAAAGACTCACCTTAGGGGGAAAAAAGGACGGGTATACACTCGCACACACACACATATCCATCCACACATATACAGACACAAGCAGACATCTCACAAGCAGACATATTTAAAGACAAAGAGTTTGGGCAGAGATGTCAGTCGAGGCAGAAGTGCAGAGGCAAAGATATTGTTGAATGACAGGTGAGGTATGAGTGGCGGCAACTTGAAATTAACGGAGATTGAGGCCTGGTGGATAACGAGAAGAGAGGATATATTGAAGAGCAAGTTCCCATCTCCGGAGCTCGGATAGGTTGGTGTTAGTGGGAAGTATCCAAATAACCCGGACAGTGTAACACTGTGCCAAGATGTGCTGGCCGTGCACCAAGGCATGTTTAGCCACAGGGTGATCCTCATTACCAACAAACACTGTCTGCCTGTGTCCATTCATGCGAATGGACAGTTTGTTGCTGGTCATTCCCACATAGAATGCATCACAGTGTAGGCAGGTCAGTTGGTAGATCACGTGGGTGCTTTCACACGTGGCTCTGCCTTTGATCGTGTACACCCTCCGGGTTACAGGACTGGAGTAGGTGGTGGTGGGAGGGTGCATGGGACAGGTTTTACATCGGGGGCGGTTACAAGGGTAGGAGCCAGAGGGTAGGGAAGGTGGTTTGGGGATTTCATAGGGATGAACTAAGAGGTTACGAAGGTTAGGTGGACGGCGGAAAGACACTCTTGGTGGAGTGGGGAGGATTTCATGAAATGAGATCCATCCTTCATGAAATCCTCCCCACTCCACCAAGAGTGTCTTTCCGCCATCCACCTAACCTTCGTAACCTCTTAGTTCATCTCTATGAAATCCCCAAACTACCTTCCCTACCCTCTGGCTCCTACCCTTGTAACCGCCCCCGATGTAAAACCTGTCCCATGCACACTCCCACCACCACCTACTCCAGTCCTGTAACCCGGAGGGTGTACATGATCAAAGGCAGAGCCACGTGTGAAAGCACCCACGTGATCTACCAACTGACCTGCCTACACTGTGATGTATTCTATGTGGGAATGACCAGCAACAAACTGTCCATTCACATGAATGGACACAGGCAGACAGTGTTTGTTGGTAATGAGGATCACCCTGTGGCTAAACATGCCTTGGTGCACGGCCAGCACATCTTGGCGCAGTGTTACACTGTCCGGGTTATTTGGATACTTCCCACTAACACCAACCTATCCGAGCTCCGGAGATGGGAACTTGCTCTTCAATATATCCTCTCTTCTCGTTATCCACCAGGCCTCAATCTCCGCTAATTTCAAGTTGCCGCCACTCATACCTCACCTGTCATTCAACAATATCTTTGCCTCTGCACTTCTGCCTCGACTGACATCTCTGCCCAAACTCTTTGTCTTTAAATATGTCTGCTTGTGAGATGTCTGCTTGTGTCTGTATATGTGTGGATGGATATGTGTGTGTGTGCGAGTGTATACCCGTCCTTTTTCCCCCCTAAGGTGAGTCTTTCCGCTCCCGGGATTGGAGTGACTCCTTGCCTTCTCCCTTAAAACCCATATCCTTTCGTCTTTCCCTCTCCTTCCCTCTTTCCTGGTGGGGCAACGGTTTGTTGCGAAAGCTTGAATTTTGTGTGTGTTTGTGTTCGTTTGTGTGTCTGTCGGCCTGCCAGCGCTTTCGTTTGGTGGGTCACATCATTGTTTTTGGATATATTTTTCCTACGTGGAATGTTTCCCTCTATTATAACCATATCATATATAAAAAATAGAGGGAAACATTCCACGTGGGAGGGATGTATGTAGGGGCAAAGATGATGTGACTTGCCGGACGAGGGCGCTGGCACGTCGATAGACACACAAACGAACACAAGCATACACACGGGATTCAAGCTTTCGCAGCAAACTGTTGCCTCGTCGGGGGGGAGGGAGGGAGAGGGAAGGACGAGGGGATGTGGGTTTTGGGGGAGAGGGTGGGGAGTCGTTCCAGTCCCGGGAGTGGAGGGACTTGCCTTGGGGGGAGGAAGGACGGGTATACACTCGCACAGTGTGGATGGATATGTGTGTATGTGTGCGTGAGTGTATACCCGTCCTTTTTTCCCCATAAGGTAAGTCTTTCCACTCCCGGGATTGGAATGACTCCTTACCCTCTCCCTTAAAACCCACATCCTTTCGTCTTTCCCTCTCCTTCCCTCTTTCCTGATGAGGCAACAGTTTGTTGCGAAAGCTTGAATTTTGTGTGTATGTTTGTGTTCGTTTGTGTGTCTGTCGAACTGCCAGCACTTTCATTTGGTAAGTCACATCATCTTTGTTTTTAGATATATTTTTCCTACGTGGAATGTTTCCCTCTATTGGGCTGCAACAATGAGACAATGCTGTGTGTGTGATATATATATATATATATATATATATATATATATATATATATATATATATATATATATATATATATATATATATATATATGCATTGTCTCATTGTTGCAGCCCAACTAGGACAACGAGGTTGAAATGGGTGGGGTGGATGAGAGAAGGAAGGCAGGAGGAAAATGGGGCAGAGGAAAGGGAGGCTGATGGCTTAAATGGGGATGCAGCAAGGGAACAGGCTAGGAGTGTGCCACTGGTGAACCAGCCCTGGCTCAGGCCCAGGAAATTTCACTGAAGTGGTGGGGGATAGATCAGAGGGAGGAGGAGACTGTGGAGATAACAGTGTGAATGCAAATTAATAGAGTGAAATGGGACACTCGAGGACAGGGATAAAGGTGGATGTGGGATGGAAGCCAGCAGAGGTTTAAGCCATGAGGACTGCATAATGGAAAGGTGTGTTTCAAGAATCATATCCATCTATGTAGTTCAGAGAAACTGATATTGGGGAAAGGGGAGGGGAGGAGGGAGAGGGGGAAGTGTCTAGATCCAAGAGTTATGAAGCAGTCACAGTTGTTGAAGTCCCACATGTTGTGCTCAGCAGCATGTTCTGTCACCAGGTGATCAACTGCCCTCCTGGCCACAGTTCGGTGGTGGCAATTCATTTGGATTGACAATTGGTTGTTAGCCATTCCTGTGGCTGACAACTGCTTAACAACTCAATTATGAACTGAAAGTTTAATTTTTTTCTGATTCCAACATTAAGTGATGTTAGGTAACGCATTTAACAAATGTATAAGGATACTAGGAACAACACGATGTTTGATACCTGACTATGTGATCGCTCTTGAAAACATAAAATAGAACAACACAGTTTGCAAAAAATAAACAAACAAATAAATGTTTAAATAACTAATCATGTGCAACATGATTACTTGCAGTTCAAACTTACTATACAACAGGTCTCAGAGGCTTATACATTAACTGGTTAAATGTGTGTGTTTAAAAAAAAAAAAAAAAGGCTCTGAGCACTATGGGACTTAACTTCTGAGGTCATCAGTCCCCTAGAACTTAGAACTACTTAAACCTAACTAACCTAAGGACATCAAACACATCCATGCCCGAGGCAGGATTCCAACCTGCAACCATAGTGGTCGCGCGGTTCCAGACTGTAGCGCCTAGAACCGCTTGGCCACCCCGGCCGGCTTTTACAGACAAATTCATATGTAAGGTTTTAAAAGGCACTGTAATCTTGATTCTTCCTTAGTTACAATCAGTAATGTAACAATTGTTGAATGTGCATAAATTATCCAGATTGCTTTAGGTGTGACTAAAAACTGTATTTTTGCAAAATTAATTCACAACTCACACTACAATCTTGCTGACTGCAGCTTTTATGTCTAATAAATTACACAAATTTCATAAAAAAATAAACTTACTGTGTAGCCTATGGGAGTTTCAACAACCGGTTGTTCAATTTTTCGTTGACAGCTGATATGATAAAATGTAAAAAGTAAATGATGCTGTGATCCAAGATTAGCTGGAAGTTTCATTTTTATTTCATCATAAAAGTCAGGACACCTGAGAAATTCAAAGAACACATTAGACATTTCCTCATTACAGGGTGGCTAGACAATGGCATATTGATGAAATGAGAAAATTTAGGAGATAATTCTCAAAAGCTTCAACATACTTGTTATGATAACTGACGACCGTGTATGCAGCTGACATGAATTCAGGGCATGATGATTTACCAAATATTACAGGTAATGCATGTCGTTCTTCCTCTCCACACATTAACTGAACTTTGACAGCAATATTTCTTGCTGATCCTATCAAAAACAGAGGACACATTAGGTTACACAACTACAAAATTATAGGTTAACAGATCCTCCACTAATTCCTCATACTATAAAGTCCTTAGATGCCTCTGATTTATGCTTCTTATCCTGTTCTTTTTCATATTAAAATGTGACTCCTCTGATGGTAATACCCTTGGTAATAGCAGCTCTGTGTTTCATAAATCCTTCAGTTATTATGCATATTAATTATTTATGAGTACACAGTAGAGAAGACAAAAATTCTGAATATTTGCAGACAATAAAATACAGGTGTTTCCAGACATCTGTAACATATCGTAGGGTGTTTCCTAGAATCAGAACAACACAAAATGTTCCTATGAATATGTGACACACACACACACACACACACACACACACACACACACACACACACACAGAGAGAGAGAGAGAGAGAGAGAGAGAGAGAGAGAGAGTGTTGTTACTGAGTTAAATACAACAGTGTCACAGGTCATGAAGAGGCCACATCCCAGAAGATGCTCTAAGTGTTGAGCATGAGCAGCAGTGCATGTATGGCAAAGCAACTGGATGATACCTGAATCTGGTCAAATACATGCCTAGGCATTAAGCAAGTCAAAAAGATGTTTTCATGATCCGTTACCCTACTTCCAGACTGATGTTCTTGCTGATGAGTAAGTTCTTTCTCAAATTAAGTGAATTTTGGCCTGTTGTATCTGCTCACAATTTCTTTCTGTCTCTTCTACCATCCTTCATGATCCTACTTCCCAAATACATAAATTCTTCTATTACTTTTAGAGCATCTCTTCCAAATTTTATTCATGAAAGCTGATACTCTTCTTCAGTACCGCATACCATCACTTTACTCTTTTGCTCATTCATTCTCATACCATACTGATTACAGAAAATCCTTTCCACTGTGATGAGGACCTTCTCCAGATCATCTTGTGCCTCCAGGACCACAGCAGTACCGTTGCTGTAACACAGCATGTCTACAGAGTGTCCAGAAAAGGACTCCCTGACTTCAAAATTAAATATCTCGAAAACAAAGATCGATAGAGGAATACAGTAAATGGTATGTTTATTGTGAAAGCTGTAAGAAGTTTATACAGCAGTTTGAAATAATAGTTACAAAAGCTGCTAACAGATCATCATACATAAGTGAAATAATCGTATGAAAACAATCTTTGCAAACAATCACATCACAATGTTTTCAAAATGTTCACCATTGGCACTACAGAGGTGGCGCAAACGAAGAATAAAATTTGCCATCACATTTCGTAGTGTCTCAACCGAAATGGATTCACATGCCACAGAGATCGCCGATTCAAGCTCGTCCAGCGTGGCGGGATGCTTCGGGTAGACCATGTCCTTCACTGTGCCCCACAAAAAAAAGTCACAGGGAGTCAAATCCGGCGAATATGGAGGCCAATCCATGTCTGCACCAGTAAATTCGGGATATTCCAAAGCAATGACTCGATTCCCGATGTATTCCTCAAGAAAGCGAAACACTTGTTCGGTCCGATGTGGTCGGGCTCCATCTTGCATAAACCATTCAGTACCGGGTCGATCCTCTAACGCTTGCTGTGTGGCGACAAATTGTTCCAAAATTGCAACGTAACGTGCACCAGTGACCATTTCTCGAATGAAAAAAGGGTCAATAATGCCTCTGCTGCATACTGCAGCCCACACAGTAACTTGAGGAGAATACAGGGGTTTCGCTTCACACCAATGTGGCTTTTCGGAACCCCAAAATCGCCAGTTCTGCTTATTCACGTACCCATTCAGGTGGAAGTGTGCTTCATCTGTAAGCCAAATGCAGCCAACATCAAATCCTTCACTATCAATCATTGTGAGCATCTGATTAGCAAAGGCAACCCTTTGTTGCACAGCTTGTACGGGTATGGCCTGTTGCGTTAGAATTTTGAATGGAAACATGTGTAGGCTCTTTCTCAGTATTTTCTGCATGCTGGAACGCTTCAAACCAGTCTCAGATGCAATTGTATGGACAGATGACATTGGATTTCGCTGAATAATTCCAGAAACTGTGGCGATATTTTCAGGCATAACTGCGGTTTGCTTGCGGCCAACATGCCCCACTAGATCATCAGTTACGCTGACTGTTCGTTGAAATTTTGTGAAGAGCGTACGAATGGTTTTCGCATCGTGTCCTTTTGGAACATTAAATCGTGCTTTAAAACTTCGCCTTGTTGCCGTAGGACTCTCTTCTAACCTGTGGTACTCTAGCACCAGAAAAACGCGTTGTTCAATGGAGCACATGGTTTTAATCTCTTCCTTCGGTACGCTAACCTCCTTTCACGTTTCAATAGTGGAACTGATCGCTCTGGGCTTCGGATCACTATTTATACTAGGCATTACGTATGGCGATTACAGCGCCATCTGTTAGCAGATTTTGTAACTATTATTTCAAACTGCTGTATAAACTTCTTACAGCTTTCACAATAAACATACCGTTTACTGCATTCCTCTATCGATATTTGTTTTCGAGATATTTAATTTTGAAATCAGGGAGTCCTTTTCTGGACACCTTGTATAATCTGCATGTTAAATTTGATTCCCACCTCAGTAGTTTCACAAACTTGGTCAAAAGGCACATGGAGGTTAGTGCTGAATATAAAAGGAAAGAGAACACATCCTCTCATACCTTTCCTAATTTTTGCTTCACGTTGAAAATTTCTAATAATGGCCATTCTTTCTTATAGAAGCCTAGTATCACCTCCATGTCTTTGCGTTTTAGACTTGCTTTCTTCAGCACTCTGGACATCTCTTGCCAGATAGCATTATCCCCACGCATTACTGCATCATCACCTTCTGTGTACTGCATGTCATTAATGTTAATGGCTACAGGTGCCACTTATATATTGTGTACCAAGATGTATTAGTTTTGTACTCCATGTTGGGTGGTACAGCTGTCTTCCCAACAACAAATGCATCATCACAGTACAATTAAGTAGGGCTACATGTTACAATACTTCATGCAACACATTTATCTCAGTATCGAAGTATTGCAGGACTCAAGTTTATAGAAACAGATTTAAGTTATGTCCACTCCTACTGCTTGCTCTCTCATTTTGTGTTTGACAATTTGTAACTGCTACCACACTAATCTATATAGATCACAATATTCTTGATTTATTCACACCAAAATAGACTGTTTTGTACATACTGCTGAACTTGAAATGGCACTTAGTTTGTATACCACCTGGACCAAATTTACACTGAAAACCAATTTAAAGCTGAGATTTTCGCAGCACATGAATGTAACTAAAGAGCCACATGCTCAAAAAGTGCAATGCTGCCAAAAATGTGTGGTGAATACAGAAACAGAGATTCAAAAATCTTTTGCTGCAGCAGAAGCCAATAGGACAACATAATGTACAGAAGTCACCTCATCAGATAGGAGGAAAATTTCCCCTCAAGATGGAATATGCCCACAGACCAAGATATTATAGATTAATAATAATAATAATAATAATAATAATAATATGATGACTTTGAAATATTTTTTCTTACTGATATTATTCAGTACAGTTATTTAAACAATAATCTTACCTGCTCTGCTCGCAAAATTCAAGTCTTTAGGATATACGTACAGAAGATTTCTGTATGTATAATGAGGAACAAACACTTCTCTAGTAGGAAATTCCAATATTTCTTTTGTTGGCCGACTCATTTCATCTGAAACAGCACAGAAAACAGAAGTTACTAAATACAGAAAATGAACAACACACTTAAGTGATGCAAACTAAAACAATGAAACTACAATTACAAGTACACACTATGAGAAAACAATAATTGTATCAAACTGTGCTGCGGAATTTGGATTGGAGGGACAAGAAACTTTTCATATTTAACAGTTACTTTTCAGTAAACAGACTATAATATTTAAAACACTCTGCATCAACACCTTACTGTTCTCAGTAGTCTATGTTACATCATCTTTCACAAATGGCTCAACAGGTCCAATGGCGTACGGTTTTTATGACTTCATATGATGATTCAGCTCACAAAACTAGTACCCCAAGAACTATTCCTGAATATTGCATCATAGAGATGCCTTCTTGTACAGCACATTCAGATTCCTCACACATTTTCTGTTGGATAGAGATTAGTTGATGCTGCAGAGCACTGAATGGTATTCATGGCCTGCCAACAGTTTGGCATGACAGCTGTGCAAGACTGAGCAAGGCATCAGACAAGGTACCTCCACGCAAATTTTGCTGGACATTTGTGCTTAAACAGGGACGGGACTCATCAATGATCACAATGTGTTGCCAGTTTACATGTGTTCTTGACACCATTATGTAATACAGAATATTTGCAGATGTTTGTGTGTTTTCGAGGTTGCAGGAGGGGAATTAATATATAGGTCAAAGAGAGGATAATGGTGAGTCTTCTATCAACAGCACAGTTCTGGGGTGATGAATGGTGGTTTTCTCTAAATGTAGAAAAATGCAAGTACACGCAGATGAGTAGGAAAAATAAACCCATAATGTTCAAATACAGTATTAGTGACATGCCGCTTGACACAAACATCATTCAGATATTTAGGCATAACATCGCAAAGCAATGTGAGATGGAATGAGCACGTACGGTCAGTAGTAGGAAAGGTGACTGGTCGACATCAATTTATTGAGAGAATTCTAGGAAAATGTAATTCATCTGTAAAGGAGACCACATACAGAACACTAGGGCAACCCACTCAAGTAACGCTCATATGTTCGGGATCCTTACCAGGTTGAATTAAAGGAAAGTGTTGAAGCAATTCAGAAACACACTGCTAGATTCCTTAGTGATAGGTTCAATCAACACGCAAGTATTACAGAGAAGCTTCATGAATTAAAATGAGAATCTCTGGAGGGAAGACAACATTCGTTTCATGAAACACTATTGAGAAAATTTAGAGAACCAGAATTTGCAGCTGACAGTAGAAAGATTCTCCTGCAGCTAACACACATTTCATTTAAGGACTTCAAAGACAAAATAAGAGACATTAGCAATCATACTGATGCATACAGATAGTAGTTTTTCCCATTCTCCATCTGAGAGTCAAACAGGAAAGGGAATGTTTAATAGTGGTACATGGTACCCTCTACCATGCACCATATGGTAGCTTGCAAAGAATATATGCGGATGTGGCTGTAGATGTGGATACAAATGTAAATGGTTCAGTTTGGGACCAACTGATCTCTCAATGTCAAAGTAATACTTAAGGCATTTTTGAGGATAGTGTATTTGCATGTTCCAGAGGCTTCTGCTCAAACAGTGTGTTCCTTATCTCATCCACAGCTTCCAACATCCTAAAATGGTTACATATATTCAAGTATCAGATTATTTTATCAATTCCTCAAACTACAACTGATTTCTGTGTAAGAATGTGTCTTGTAGATCACAATGACAGACTCAATGATAAATAGAAAATTCTAATTTTGTGAAGCAGACAATGGTGGAAGTAATGAGATAATGTAAGGAACCAAGCAACTGGTAAACTATATAAAGTGGTGAAAAGTATTGCTAAAAACTCTATTTGTTATAATAATTATGTGGCAAAGTTTTCACACAGTATGAGCTTTGTAGCACTTTTAGTCACTAGAATTCCATAGATGTTAAAGTGGCTGTGTTATAATTCATTGTCAACTGATTGTTCATAGTAATGAGTTCTGAGACCACCGATTTGCTGTTAAATGTATGTTATTCTTATATCCATCAAGGATTGAAGAAGACAACTCACTGAAAAGCAGAAATATTGAGTTGTCAATAGGCACACACAAAAGCTGGCACCATGCAGGGGCCCAGTCATGTGTATGCACACACTTGTGTGCGTGAGAGCGTGCATACGTGTGTTTTACTCAATCTCATCAAAGGATAAATCCAAAAGTTAGTAAGTTTACTTTCTTTTGCATGTGCTTATTGACAACTCAATGCTTGTGCTTTTTGGTGAGTGGTCTTCTTTAATCCTAAGGTATTTACATTCAACAAGAACTTTTCACGACCTTTATTATTATATCCACAATTTTCATATGTTTGTGAAATTTCTTTTGGTATGACTGAATGCTCTGACGGTGATGATGTTAATGTAAGCACTTACATTTCACCATTTTTGTATCTTCTGAATAAATAATGTCCTAGTAACTCACACATCATTTTACCTGTGTTCATGACATTCAGTTGTTACTTGACAATGACCAAAGAAGCCTAAAGCTGGTCTTTGAGCTAATAAATATAATTTTGCAGAGCATTAGGACATGATTCTTATTTAATATTTTTATCACATTCTGCAAAGCACCAACTGAAAATTCACTTAATGTTATTATCTTACTTTCATTAACATTCCCATATTCTACAGAGAAAAGCCTCTGCTGACCAAATCTCAGTTGATACTTTTTGTTCATTGTTGGTCTCTTCAAACTGTTTTGAACTGAAGAAGGCAAGTTTTCTCATACTGACCACATTAAATGTATTTCTTATTCTTGAATGCTTTATTATATGCAAACCAATCATTAGGAATATGCAGGTTTGAAACACATTTTTGTCCTTATTCTCCTTACTGCACAACTGCAAAATCTAAATCATGAGTACTGAAAACTATTTTGTGGGTGAATTTGAGAACAGCAATAATTGAATTTGATACAACAAAATAGCATACTGAAATTTTCTACAAAACTGATGTTCAGAAACATCAGCTGAACAACACTGTAACTGATGGATTAATGAACTGGAAACAGTTTAAATTTCTACCCAATTCCTGCATATATGTGTCACTGAATAGTGTGTTGTGCTAGTGTTGGATACACAGAAAGAGAAACGTTCATTTTCAGCATACTGAAAACTGTAATCTCTCTCTCTCTCTCTCTCTCTCTCTCTCTCTCTCTCTCTCTCACACACACACACACACACACACACACATTTAACTCCTTAGTGTACATGACTCTATGGGACCTGTTGTGTAGTAAGTTTTAACTGCAAGTAATCATGTTGCACATGATCAGTAGTTGTGATGGTGTAGCAGAATGTGGATTACAAGTACTGTATCGGTTCAGTGTCACCCTCCCATCAGCACTGACTCATCCCCAGTAAATCGTTAAATTACAACTTCTAGTGACAAGCAGTGTTTCTTCTAACCAAAAACTGAATACAAAAATATGAAGTGCTGATAACGTGAGTTCGCATCTAACATGCTGACCAACGGACTGCAGCGAGGAGCACATGTGCACATTACAATGATACTGTGTGATGGTATTTTGATGTATGGGACCCGTGTTGAAATTAGATGTGGGTAGGCCCACAAGATAGAGGTAATGACTGTCTCCCATTGTGTTTAATGAGAATACATTAGTTTTCAAGTGCACACTCACAGTGACCTTAATTATTGCAAAAACCTATATTCCATGAGTATAACAGCAGCCCGGAACCTGTTGCAGTATTCCCTATACCCATACCAATCAGCTTAAACCATCGGGTCATGGTCACATAAATCAACAGGGATGTTTCGGTCCCATACAATGAAATGTAATGATTCTCAATAAATACTAGAGATAACTTTTCTCCATACACCATCAGAACAAAAGTGATTATACAGGAAACAAAATAAGTATTTTTCTACAGTGAACTTAATACAAAAAGAAGAACTACAGTAAAAAATACCTGGAAATGGTTTAAGTTTTGCTAATTCTGGAGTCAGACAGTTTTTTAATTCTTCTGGGCATGGCGAAATATCAAGTTTCAATGTCCCAGGTATTGATTTTAACTTTTTAATAACAGAACATGGTCGTTTCAAATCTTGAAGAAACTTGTAGAGGTCTTCATCTCTCAAGCGATCACTTTCCTTTAACCAAAATTACAATAAATATAGATGACAAAATACATCACAATATAAAAGTAGCTGCTATGCTGGTAGATGCACGACAGGAAGGCACAACAAATTGCAAGAGAGATCAATTAACATCAAAATTGCTCAAATTACAGCAATTTACATGCTGGCCAAATAAAATGACAACTATAGGTATAGTATCTCTGCATGACAATTTTTATTGGGTGTGGTGTATGCCCTTATGGTACGGTATTCGCCTTCATTCACATTATGTAAGGTGAAAAAACAAAGGACAGCTGCAATATTCAATATGCCATCATCAAATGAATGGTGAGTATGCAATTGCATTAAGCTATCTGAAGGTGGGTGAATATCTAAAATACTGGGTGATTATAATTACAGTTAAACTTTCAAAACGCTATAGAAGTAACACCACTGGTCAGAATGACATCAAATTGTAATGGAATATTATCGGAAAAGGGGGAAAATGTATGGCAGAAGAAAAAAAAAACATAGTGTGAAAATTGATCAATAGATGACATTGTATGTGTCAGAATATGTAAATGAAAATAACTGTCATGCACACGACCCACTGAAGTTCGTACACGGCTTTTCCTCCTTTCGCGTTTGCGATGTTTGCCATGACTGTCTCAATGCAGGATTGCGCTCTGCTTGTAAAGCTGTATTACAAGACTGATGACTGTGCACATGTCGCTCTGCAGAAGTTCCAGACACTGAAGGGTTTGAAAAAAAAGTGTTGGTCCCATGACTGCCATGGGTCTGGAGAAAGTGATTCGGAAATTCGAAAAAGACAGGTTCTTTTGGTGTGCAATCTGGTAGAGGGAGGAAACAAATTTATTCAACATCAGTGGAAGCAGTGGTTACAGCAATGCAGGAGGAGACGAGTGGTGGCGTGCGAATGTGTAGGGCTAGGAGAATTGCCCAAACACTGGATATACCCTTTAGCACGGTCTGTAAAATCCTACGAAACATCCTTCTTTGCTATCCATTCAAAACTACCCATGTGCATGAGTTGCTTCCTGTTGACCTGCCAGCAAGAGAGACCTTTGATTTAGAATTTCTTGCTCACATGGAAGTGGACAATGATTGGCCATGAAAGATTTTGTGGACAGACAAAGCCCACTTCCATCAGACAGGATATGTCAATACACAGAACTGTTGAATATATGCAACGGAAGTTCCACACGCAAATCAACCAGTACCATTTCACCCTGAAAAGGTCATTCACTGTGAGGTGCAGGTTTATGGCATCATATATTGTAGGGCCATATTTATTCGAAGAGACAGGTGCTTCCGGTCCTGTTACCTGTACCGTCACTGGTACGCGCTATGAGTGTCTTTTGCGCAACCACATCATTTCAGCTCTCCAACAGCACGGATACGTGGATGGGATCATTTTTATGAAAGATGGCACACCTCCGTACATTGCAAATCCAGTTAAGCGGCTGCTGAAGCGCCATTTCAGAAATGCTAGAATTATCAGCCGCCATTTCCCTACAGCCTGGCTGTCCTGGTCACCTGATCTTGATCTGTCCAACTTCTGGTTGTGGGACTATCTGAAAGATGATGTGTTCAGTGCTCTGATTGCAGACTTAGCTACATTGAAGGCATGCATTGTGCGACACATTCTGAACATGACCCTGGAAACAGTTTGATAAGTTGTGGAACATGCTATTTCTTGATTTCAACTTGTTGCAGAAAACGGTGGACAGCATTTTGAACATGTTTTTCACCAGTCACAGGGAAATTAATAGCCCGAATTGATTTTGATTGATGTTTTTATGCAGTTTTTGGCCTCACGGCAATTAAAAACCAATGTGATTGATACTTTTTATGCCGTTTTTTGCCTCAGGACAACTAAAAACAGATTTTTCCCATCCGATGTGATACGACCCTGCTGTGGTGGATGGGCTTATGTAACTAACAGTATCACATCTGTACACCCATGCACACTGGGGAGTACAATTTGTTTAACATCAAATGTACACGTTAGGCATTGTTGGATGATTCATTTGTCATTTGCAGTCTACCACTATTAAATTATGATGCTTACAGCGCCATCTACTGTTATATTTTGTAACTATTTATTTTTCTTCTGCCATACATTTTCCCCCTTCTCTGATAATATTACATTGCAATTCGATGACGTTCTGACCATGGTGTTTTTTCTACAGTGGTTTGAAAGTTTAACTTTAATTATAATCACTCTGTATATCATGGCAGAAAGAGTGGCTAGGTACTGTAGTTCATCAAATAATTTAATCCACAGCTGTAGTTCTCAGTCACCATTAGCATGGATAAAATAATAAGCATTAGAATTGAAGAATTGATCCTCGAGCTCAGAAATGAATGACATAAGTAAACTTTCATTCCTCATCTAAAGACTCACCCAACAAGGTTACCCATATTAAACAGTTGCCAATATTAACAAATAATAACACACTTAACAAGATAAGAAAATCAGAATTTTTAACTGTTTTCTGTGTTGTTTAACTTTGATGACAAAAAATTACATTTAAATAATGAATGAGAATGACGTATTCTCAAACCACTTGAGGAGGTTATAAGAACTATGAAGTGTTCCACTTTTGGCCTACAATGAACAAAGGAGATGTGGCTGACAATAGCACATTAGCCCACATACATATGTAAAGAAAATTCAAAGTATGAAGCATTACAAACGTAACTCAGAAAAACAATTTTGTCATCATAAAGACGCACATGTGCGCACATACATGCACAGATATATGTATTTGGTCAGTGCACAATTTGGTAATAGATGAGACATACGTTGAACACTAAGGTGGAGGTTGCCTGTACAAGGTATTTGATGTCACTTGAAAATGGCTGTGTGTGAGGCGAACACTGGTTATATACGAGGGGCTTGTGTCTGTATGTGTGGATGGATATGTGTGTGTGTGCGAGTGTATACCTGTCCTTTTTTCCCCCTAAGGTAAGTCTTTCCGCTCCCGGGATTGGAATGACTCCTTACCCTCTCCCTTAAAACCCACATCCTTTCATCTTTCCCTCTCCTTCCCTCTTTCCTGACGAAGCAACCGTTGGTTGCGAAAGCTAGAATTTTGTGTGTATATTTGTGTTTGTTTGTGTGTCTATCGACCTGCCAGCGCTTTTGTTTGGTAAGTCTCATCATCTTTCTTTTTAGATATATTTTTTCCACGTGGAATGTTTCCCTCTGTTATATATATATATATATATGCCACCCCTTTTGCGTCACACACAAAGTATTATATTTATGAATGTTACAGCTTTTTCAAAATGTGACTTCTGAAAATGAACTTTGTAAGGGAGTAAAGGTACTGTAAAGCTGTTGTAGGAACATCCATTGTTTAAAGAACTTTCTACATGAGGTTTTGGTGTAGGCAACGTGTATTATCCTTATTACATGCATCTGTGCAACAAACACTTGCATTTTCAGCTTCATATTACACCAGAATATGAACCAAAAGACACTAATGAATGAAAATAGGAACTGTAAGTCAACTTTTTGACATGACAAATCCCTCAGATATAGTTGGGAAAAACAACTGGAAAGTCAAAGCAGCATCCTCTTGCTTCAAATTGTCAGCATATACCATATTAAAATTGTGACATGTAAAAAAACAGGAAGATGAAATATGGCCTTAAAAGTTAAATCTGGAGTTAGTCAAACATGAAATAGTTCTGTACCTCTTAAGAAACCAAGATGGAGATCTACTCCAAATTTAGTGTACAATTTTGAAACGAACCAAATCAGTTAATAAAAGGCAGTCCTTTACATGGATTCCAAAAGCCCATGTTGGTCACGGTCAATTACAGAAATAACAGTCCGCCAGTGGGCAGCAATGGTATGGTGTGCAAATATCTACCATGTGGCTATTGTCCGATAGGTTTGCCAACCACAAAGCGTTGCCACCACATGCTAAGTGGCAACTCATTGACCTTGGTGCAGAAGTGTGGACTAACCCTGATCCTAAAGCCTTCGATAGCCCGCCTAATTCCTACAAGGTGCACCACGTAAAATATTTTTAAATAGGTGGGTCCTGCAGTCCCACACATCATGGTGGAGTTTCAACATGGGGAGACTGCTGATACTGCAGATATTATGGCTCCACTAAAAAGCCAGTTCCTACATATCATAGTGACTTGGTGGTCTGAGATGCCAATGCAACAACTATGTCATAGGGAGAGAGGTGTTATCATTCTGGTGACCACACACAACTAAGTAACAAAGTGTAAGCCAGATGCAAGAGTAACTATTCAGTATACTGATGCTACAAAATACACCAGCCAGAGCACCTGAAAGGTAAAGTTGGGACATCACCGAGCATTCAGGAAAGCTTGCCAGACAGGAAAAGCAGGCCAAGTGATGTCACTTGCCCCATGGTAGCATAATGCACAGGGGCCTGTCTTGCATAAATACTACACATTTCCATAGGAAGTATCACAGTTTGCAGCCGACCAGCCTGGAGGAGGGACCTATGTCAGTCTTCCAATTGCTCATCTAGCTGTCTGTAAGATCCTATGGAACAGCAAGTCCCATCGTGGGAGTCTCGGATGCTGTAAGATGCAGTGCCACCACAGATGCCGAGTCTGATCATTGGGCCACTTGAGGGTCCTACTACAGGCACCTTCAATCCTGATGGTCTCCAGTTCCTGTGTGGGCATGAGCAGCCACTCTTCCATCATTGTGGGGGAGTGCAGTCTCAGCTGCCCACCTCCTGCTCCTGAGAGCAGACTCTGCTGTCACTGTCTGCATTTCCTGTGTGCCGTCTACAGTGTGTGCACACATACTCCATCACCTACATCTGAAGCTGTCAGCCACCTCGGACAGTGCTATCGTCGTGGTGCGATAACTTTGTGAGGCCAGTGTCCTTATGATGAGAATGGTGCTGACGCCACTGACTCAGGCACCATCACAGTGGCTGGTCAGCACATACCTCGGTGGACACCTGTTGCTGGCGCACCTGCCAGCACTAGCTGCCTGGAATGTGAATACATCACCGATTGTATTTTATGGACAATAAATGTTTGATGCCTTAGCATTGTTCTACTAGTGCCCTGTGCTCAGCACCTAATAGGCATCAATCCACTCCACACTGCAACCAACGAGAGTAGAGAGCCCACACCCAGCCTCGACAGCCCACTTCATTGAGTACTGTAATGCTCCAAAATGGTATGCCCATCCTTTTGGGAAGGCTTTCAGATGAAGAATTGGAAACCAATTCATTCCCACTAAAATAACTGAAGCAGCTGGTGCCCCAGATGTTTTCCACTAATGACCATTTTGCTCATCGCCAAGAATCCCTTTTGCACATAATTAAACTCAATAAAGACTTGTACATTGTCACGGTTGAAGTGATCCAGCTAAATACACCTCTCTTCCTGACACACATTTCACCACTGTGTTGTATAGTGGTCACTGAACATGCACAGAACTTGTGATAATAGAGAACAGTCATTTTTCCCTTGATCCATTAGTGAGTGGGACAGGAAAGCAAATGACTAACAGTGGTACAAGATACCACCACCGTGCACTGTATAGTGGATTGTGGAGTATATACGTGGATGTAGATGATAGAGGACCGGTGGTGATGAACAGTGTACAGCTCGAGAACCTGTATTTTTCAAATCCAAATACAGTTATCATTTCGACTGTTAAAAATTACTTTTTGATATACTATTTTTGAAAATAATCAATCACTCATTAATTTCCAGCATACTTTGCAAACATTTCATTACCATCCTTATTTCTTTAGAGAGAGAAACTGCAGGGGTGAAGGGGCAGGGGGAGGTAGAAAAGGTGGAGGAGGGGATTATAAATACAGCACAAACCTTTCTCCCGCATTCCTGCACACACTCATTCACTCTCTCTCTCTCTCTCTCTCTCTCTCTCTCTCTCTCTCTCTCTCTCTCACACACACACACACACACACACACACACTTACATTGACTTTTATTACAAAAGGCTGGTGACATCAGTTCTACATACAGGATAAACAAAATCTTTATTGAACACAAAATCTGCACATTTGTTACTAGATATAGCACAACTACATTAAGCAAAATGAAACTTTTTTTCAATACACTGAACACTAGTAACAGTACTTCCTCAGTTCTGACCTAAAAAGTATTTGGTACTGACCTGCTTAAAAAAATTTGACACAGTAATGGTGACTGGACGAAAAGTATCAAGATTGGAACCAAAGTCATCAGGAGACCAACTACGACGCTTTTCCAAGTTGCTACGCCTTTCTAATGATCCTCTTCTTGTTAGAGACCCCATATCACTTGCACGTTTTCTGAACTGGTCAAAGCTGTTGCTGCTAGATTTTCGGTCTGTAGAAAAAAATCATAACTCTTTTTCATGCTGTATTAAGTAAGCCAAAAGACTTAACAGAATAGAGAAGTGTAGCTCTCAGTTAACACAACAAGAACTTTCCCCCTCCTTGGAAAGCGATCACATCGTGCAGTGTCATTAGCACGTCATTTCACACGATTTTGATCTGCTTTTAGTGTCTCTCAGAGAACAGCTTGATCAATAATTTATAATGATGAGAGGCATTAATTGATTTATTTTCATTTATTTTGTCTTTTTCTCTTCAACTACTAAAAATGTCCATTCTTTTTGTACCACACAAGAGAGAAAATGTATCCTAGCAAAATCTAACAAGCATGTGATGCTTTTGGATTGGCACTCACATCATCAGTTCCCAAGTTCATCCTTTTATCAAAGTTATCAGACATTGACTATTTGTCACAGCTGGAAATAAACAATACAAATGTGGAGTTGAAATAATGAATCTAAACCAAATAGTTTGCACTACACATGAGCTGAAACAATGTTCCAAAATTTTATGATATGAATAGTCTCTTTTCTTGGCAGCTTCATCTTCAGAACTTCAGTTAACCACTGAAGGACAGCCTTTGCTGTGTCAATATGAAAATACTCCTATATATAAAGTTATAGTAAATTTTATTAAAAAACACGTAAAATTATGGAAAAAATACATGAAGCATTTTAAGTATGTTTCATTTAATTGATAATGTTGCTCCTCCTCCTTTGCCAGTTAAATCACAACAAAGCTTCTTAAACTAATTTACTGATAGGCATACTGAAATGTTGCAAGTGATCAATTCTCATCATTCCCCATTGCCATTGCAAAATGTGTGTATTACTTAATGGGCTGTGGCTTCAGCTGTATTATATACTGAGGTGACAAAACTCATGGGATAGCGATATGCACATATACAGGTGCCGGTAGTATTGTGTACACCAGTTATAACAGGGCAATGCATTGGCGGAGCTGTCATTTGTACTCAGATGATTCACATGAAAAGGTTTTCAACATGATTACAGCCACATGATGGGGATTAACAGACTTTGAACAGAGAATGGTTGTCTGAACCAGATGCATGGGACATTCAATTTCAGAATTCATTACAGAATTCAATATTCCAAGATCCACAGTGTCAACATTGTGCCAAGAGTACCAAATTTCAGGCATTACCTCTCACTAAGGATAATGCAATGGCCAATGGCCTTCACTTAACAACTGAGAGCAAAGGCATTTGCTTAAAGTCTTCAGTGCTAATAGACAAGCAACACTGTGTGAAATACCCACAGGAATCAATGTGGGACATACAACGTATGTATCTATTAGGACAGTGCTGTATGGTAACAACACAACATTGCTTGCAGCGCCTCTCCTGGGCTTGTGGCCATATCGGTTGGGCTCTACACGACTGGAAAACCTTGGCCTGGTCAGATGAATCCTGATTTCACTTGGTAAGAGCTGATCATAGGGGCCGAGTGTGGCACAGACCACATGAAGCCATAGAGTTAAACTGTCAACAAGGCACTGTGCAGGCTGGTGGCGGCTCCAGAATGGTGTGGGCTGTGTTTGCATGGAATGGACTGGGTCGTGGGGTCCAACTGAACTGATCATTGATTGGAAAAGGTTATGTTTGGCTACTTGGAGACCATTTACAGCCATTCATGGATTTCATGTTCCCAAACAATAATGGAATTTTTATGGATGACAATGCCCCATGTCAGAACATTGGGTTGGACAATTTGAGCGAATGATTTCGCCATCGAGATCGCCCGAGATGAATACCACTGAACATTTGAAGAATTTATTTAATTTCTTTAGGATTCTGGTGCATTTATTTTTAATCTATTCATTGAAGTAGTCTAAAAATGTGACATGAGAAACTTGTGTTTTTAAATGGTTTCAAAATTGTCTAGTTTGATATCTTTGAGATAAATATGTTATACCTTTCAGTCTGTTTCTATGTAGTCAGTTTTGTGGCATTTTTCTGCTAGATAGTCTGTGATTGCTAACTTCTTATGTTTTAGATGGAATGCAGCAAAGTGTTCTTTGAATCTAGCATGAAAAAATCATCCAAGCCTGAACTGCACATAAGCAGTCACAGTTCTGGCAGTTGACTCTATATAGTCCAGACTGCTTGAACTTATTATAGTGATTTGGTTTACTGAATAACTGTTAGGTCAGTTTCTTTATTGATACCTGTATTGGTATGATACTCCTTTATAATAACTGTTTTAATATTTCAGTTTCTTTGACAAAATTTTCGTGAGACAATGAAAGACAAAATAGTATCACGTATAACCATTTGGAAATTTGTTTAGGGGTTAACTTTGTCTTGTGTAAAATGTAAGTTGTGTTGTCATCTTTGACAATCGCAAAGTTCATTTACATTACAATTCTCTTTTCACTTGTAGTGTAACCTTTAAGAATAGTGTGTGTGTGAAGCAGCAGGTCATCAGCATAAACCACCAACAGTGCTTCCTCATCAACAGATACAAAGAAGGACACTAATTCAACAAGGATGGTCACATTGGACAGCACACTTGTTGAGAGTTTGCTATCTGGATATATGTCATTAATGTTAGAAGTAACAATAATCGTACTACGATTTGTTATACACTGCGCAAGACCTCTCTTGTAACTACATTCAATGTCTTGGGACTGAACTGTAACTTCCATTGGGTCATTTGCTTGGGTTTATTCCAACTGCATCTTACCTACTGTCTTCAAATTTCTCAGTATTGTGCATTACCTTGTCACAGCACACAGAAAATCTTGTTTTCAGTGATTAGTTCTTTCATATTCACTATCTTCATTCAGTTTTTGTAATTCTATGCAATGCCTATATTGTTCTTTACTTCTGTATAAGGATAAAATATTGTTGTCCATTCTAAAACTGTCTAGGTTTATTTTGATGAAGTTAGAACAAAACTGGCGATGAGAAACTGGGAACCTAGCAGTGTTGTTGTTTGTCCTCTTGCAGAGGTTTGTGCAGATTTCACCTTCAATATGGTACAGATTATTCTGAAATTCAGAGCAGAATGAGTATCAATTGTCCTTGTCGCTTCTTTAGCTCTATTTACTTTCATAGCTTTCATGGTATTTGACTGTGAGCAGGAATAGTGGAAGAACTACTCCATATAGAGATGTCACTACATAGTGGTAGCTCAAGTAACAGATGCCAATCAGTAACACTATCATTTCCATGAAATTTCACGAAAACTTAGCTCAGTACTAGAGAGTGCACATAATGTCTAAGCATGTTCTATTCTCCAACTGTATGAAAAAATCAGGCAAATCTCGTTAACAACGGACTACGAAGTTGCAAAATATAAGTCAACTTTGATGTCCCGTCTGCTCCAGACCCAGTGCAATCACTTATATGCAGACATCATCATAAGAGATCACCTCAAACAATATGTGCTGGATTCATTTAACACTTTTCAGTTTATTGCACTCAATTCAATATGGATGTGATCCGATGTTATATAATTTAACAAAATAAACATAAGCACAAACTTCCCTTCCCTGTTGCAATAGGACCTCAAAGGCACAAAAAAATTTTGAGTGTTCATACCTCCTTTCTTGTTAATGCCATCCCATCTTTATCTAGGGTACATCCTGTAACAAATACTGTTCACAACATGGTTTGCAAGACATTAAATTAATTGGTAAAAGAGAAACTATGTGAAATTCTGTCCATTATGTGAGCTGTCAGAATCGTAGTAGTTGTTAAATCAGACTGTTCTGTGCAAATTTATGGCAATCTCAAGGCAACTGTCCAAGTGCAGTCCATCATAGATGCTTACATTTTGTCATGCCCAGAGGAGTTTTTTCCTGTACGACAGGCAGTTGCTACTTCTCAGAAATTAATTCAGTTGAAGTAAAATTTTCAGTTATCTCTAGATCAAGAATCATAGAATTTGATAACCATTTACATTTCGTTTTGGCTTCTGCTAATATTGTAAGCTGCCCTTCACTATTGCAAGTGCACTGCACACTTCCCAGTATTTTCCAGAAATGATTTTACGAGAGTAAGTCAATTATTATTGGCAATTTAGTTATATTTTTGTTTATTTTGGTAGAACTGTCGTTTTACGTTGATGATGCATACTTTGTTTATTTGTTGTTATATCTTTGCAATTTTCAAGCTGCTAGATTAGTTTTGCTATTTCTGCCGTGCTGTTAATCATGGCTGCTCCACTGTCTATTTGCACCAAAGAAGAACAACTTTCGGTACAGTAAAGAAACAGCGTTTTGCTACAACAAAGTGTCTACAAATGGATTGAAAAATTCCGAAATGGTTGCACAAGTGTCACACACAATGAAGGAGCCGGACAACCATTTACTGCCACAGATAAAGAAACCATTGAGCATTAACATGAAATGATTCTCTTAGACAGACAATTAACTATTGATGAAGTGGCCCATCATCTGCAAATTAGTCATGGTTCTACCTATGAAATCATCCGCAACAGACTTGGGTTTCATAAAGTTTGTACAGGATGGGTCCCAAAACAACTCACACAGTTGCATAGACAAACGTGCTTGGACATCTGCAAAAAACATTTGGATTGCTATGGTAATAAAAGGGGACAACTTCTTAGACAGGATATTACTGGTGACAAAACATGGATCCATCATCATGAGCCGGAGAGTAAACAGCGGAGTATGGAATGGAAACAGCCAAATTCACCATAAAAGAAAACATTCAAGACCCAACCACTCACAGGAAAACTGATGCTTATAGTTTTTTGGGACGCACAAGGTCCAGTACTGGAACATTATGGGGAAATGGGCACAACAATAAACAGTGTAAATTACGGTGAGATGCTTACTGCCAGGCTAAAGCCTTCAATTTGAAGCAAACTCCCGAGGATTGCCGTTGAAAGGTGTTGTGTTGTTGCACGACAATACCCGTCTGCATACTGCTGCCCACACTGCTGAAATGCTCCAGAAACTCAAATTTGAAGTACTGGATCATCGGATCATCCTCCATGTAGTCCTGATCTTGCCCCTTCTGACTATCACTTGTTTGGTCCACTCAAATAGGCATTAAGGGGCCATCGATTTGCCTCAGATGAAGCACTGAAAGAAGTGGTGCATTCCTAGTTCGCAGCTCAACCGAGAACCTTCTTTTATGAGGCCACCACGAAGCTTGTGCAACGATGGACCAAGTGCATTGAAACACAAGGAGACTATGTCATAAAATGATGTTCTTGTAAGTTTCCTATTTGATTACAATAAAATTTTATACCTACTTTACGTATAACAATTGACTTACCCTCGTATGTAATGTACATCAATGTATAAAATACCTCAATAACATCTTAGTTCACTAGCACAATCCTTGCAATATTTTCTTCTCATATAACTGCTGCAGACAAGTCTGTGTTGCAACATAGATAAGTGACAGCTTACCAAGCCAGCAGCCAAGCACTTTGACTTTATTGTCAAAACAGGATAGGATGTGGTCAATGAATTTCCATTTAATGACCATCCAATAACTGATTGTAACCCTCACACTCACATCATTATCAAACTACCTAGAAATTTCATTTCAGGTGGCACAGATGTTAATAAGATCACCATTCAAAGAACCCTTTGGGGCAAAATCCTCTTGACAGATATTAAATACTTTTCCATGAGATTTTGGGATCACATCCAGACGAAGTTGATATCTTGCCATAAAATTTCAGCTGACAGCCATTCAGCCATCTTCAGGAGAGTGTTTGACAGTGTCACTCATCTGAATATGACTGAATTGTTGTCAGCCAAAATACTGTGGCAAGATGTTGACATCATTGTGCTACAATCCCAAAACTTAATGCATTACTCATTACAGCAGGAAAACTTCACTTCTATTGCTTTAATTCATCATGTCATTATTAAGCAGAAATCTTTTAGAGTACACTGATGACAATACTGCCTTAATGACTTAAATGAACTATTCACAGGTAGGAAAAATGAGCATTAGTGTAAAATTCCATAATTATATTTTTAGGGAGGAAAATTGAGAGTTTAATGTACCATCAACAATGAGGACATCAGAGATGGAGAACATCAAGGAAAACACAAATCTGGGTGGCTGGCCGGAGATTTGAAATATCTTTCTCCCAAATGCAAGTCCAAAGTGCTAAACACTGAGCCACCTCACTCGGCGATTATGTTTACAGGGCACTTGTCACACTGATTACAGATCACAAGCTCCTCATGCATATTTTTGGGTATGACTGACATGTTACGGAGACCACAATATTACAGCTACAACTTGAGGCATTAGTATTAAGTAACTACAACTACAGAAATATTCTGCATCCAACATCTGTCACACCAATATTAATACTTTGCCCCACATACTGGTGGTGCTCTAATGCCAATTGTCAGTGAGATGATCAACCACGTACAGTGAATGCATTAAATGACCAATGCATCATTTACACAAAAGTAGTGGACCACACTCTGCAGTGCATTTATAACTACAACAAGCTCCTGACTGAGAGCAAATTATCTGTCCATAGTTAGGTGATTTTTTGAACAACTAAAAAAACTGACCCTGAAGTATTCTGTAAGAGTCATAATATTATTTTTTATTTATAATACACTATTATACAGGTGCCTTCTGCTTTCCCACTGGACATCCCAGAAATATTTTTAAGTTGTTTCCCATTTGTCCTCCGATATCTGCAAGGACTCCACCCCCGTAACCTATCTGCATCCAGGTTCTTGTCTACATGTTTGCCAATCCATTTTCTGGAAGCTAAAATCTGATACTGTCCAATACACTGTTTCTGGCCAGTAACACCAAGTAATGCAGTGGCTTTCAGATGTGACAGGTAGCACGTTTTGTAAAAACACAAAACAGCAGTTCCTGGGGGGAAAAAAACATGTATTTTGCATTATTGTGTTTTTTTCAGTTATTCATGCTGTCTCTGATAAACATTAATCCGGACAACTGGGAGCTTACTGTATGTGCAAGATGGCCAGTCTCTCAGCATTCTCCCAATGTCCCTAGAACCCCAGAGCTTATTTCCATCTTCTAATAACCGTTCAGTGCATTCTCCTAGTTTCTTCCTGCAAATGAGATCAGGTGGTCATCTGCATCAGGTCCTAATCATTATCTGTAAGGTACACTGGGGAATGTATTCCATACATCTTGCAAGTAGATGCATATACTGACCAGTAATGAACACACTCTTTCCAGTCATCTCACTGATACAGCCCATCCCTTCACAAACATTTGAAAGCAACATACCTAATCCATTACAACTACTGCATAGCTTTTTATGTGGATCTGCATAGGAACCATCTGTAGACCTGTATGCATGGCTACTACTGAACTGTGGACAAGGGAAAGATTGACCACCCTTGGGTAGCACATGCTGCTGTGCACAACATAGTTAACATCTATGGCTGCTTCACAGTTAAGGAAGGGAGAGAGAGATAGAGCCAGAGAAATTCCTTTCAACTGTCCTTATGAGAATTCTCTCATTCAACCCATCATACAGTCAAACAATGTAAATGTTTGAAATGAATTATTTTTGTTGCAGATGAATTCATCATCATCATCATCATCATCATCATCATGATTTTTTTTTCTTGAAGAAGTCAATCAACATCTAGCTTGTGATTGGGAATCTTATTACATTAAAGATAAAATGGCAGATAATGAGATATTTGTTTGGCAGAATGATATATTTTACATTCAAAAGTGGAAAAAATTACCTAAGCTATATGATCCTGTGTTTTCTCTGTCACTTCCGCTTTCTCTTTCTAGACTGTTGACACCATCAATGACATTCATTACATATATCGCAGTCCATGCAAATGGCATCCTGTACTTCCCTAGACGTTCACAAGCAGTAACAGCATTGGTCTTCAGTTTCTCACGACTCTGTAAAGGAGGAAGACAGCAGGATAACAATAATTCACAAATAGCCTGTACTTCATGCTTAGAGAAAAGTTTTGTTCCACTGGCTAATGTAAGATTAGGGCATCTTAGAAGACTTTTTGTTTCCAGTAACCATATCTGCTCTGTTTGATAATGTTTTTTAGAGTGAATAACACTATCAATGACAGCACTCAATCAAAATGCCAAAATTTTCATAATAGTATGAATCCAGAAATGTAATTACTGTGTTACCTCAGTTAGTACAGGTAAAGGAGACTATCTTGCTTCAAACAAAAAGGGCAGCATAAATGGTATCCATGTACAATGAATATTAAATTCTTAGCAAACAAAGCATGGCAATGTTTACAAATGCCTTGCCTATTTTTCAGAACTTTTAAACAGCTCATCAAAAGTAGTGTCTAGAGGGTAATATTGCTTTAAGCGATTTAGTAAAAGAATGAAAGATCGGCACTGATCATATTTTGAAGCACAGCACAGCAGATGTTATCTCCTAGAGGCTCCCCCTTTTCCCATTCTACAGAGACTCACAAAGAGCTTAAATAAAATCAAATGCACAATAAAATTAACAAATCACTTACATTCTATGCAGTGGGAACAAGCTAATGTAGTCGTCAATTTATTCAAATACAAGATATTTTTGAAATGTTGCCACATGTTTCACTCACCTTGTCATCTTTTATATAGGGTTCAGCACAGTCATTTATGTCACCCTGTAACACCTTCTCTAATTTGATTACAAAAAACAGATCAGAAGAAGGATATGTGATATCAAAAACACACGCCCTGCTAAGAGTGCTTGTGTCACTGTAGGGAATATGAGAAGACAGCATGTGCTTCAGACCTTCTGAATTCATATCAAAATAAAAGTTTTCTGATACTTTCTTCTTTTCTTTGGCATCATACAAGGCAATTGAAGCAAATATTGGTTCAACTTCCAGTTCTAGCCTGAAAACAAATCATGACAGTACCACTATTTACTCAAAAAGGCAAAGCAATGATATATATTAAGATAACTGTGTCCTACAAAAACAAAAGCAAAAGAGCTGTGGTATATTGTGGTTACTATAAATATAATCAATTATATTTCTTAACAACTTACAAAATAATTGTTTTTGTTCCACATTTATCAGCCTTTCACACATACAAAGAGTCTTTCTGAGCATGACATTAAAAGTAAATAGTGGTTTCATTTACTTGCAAACAGCAATTATCAATTTACAGTTGAATGTTACATTTTCACATCTCACAGGATCATGTGCAGGGGAAGATATTTCCTGCATGTGTTCATGAGAACAAGAAGTCATTTATTACATTATTACGGAGCAGTCTCAGATGTCCACTACTGAATTTTAAAAGGACATCAAATATTGCAAATCTTTGCACATTTCCATTCTTTAATGTAATAGGAATAATATTGAGTGGTAACTTGCAATATCAAAAGTCTAGAGTACATACATACACCTGTTGCAGACAATTTGGCAAACTAAATGCCAGGCTCACTATATATTTGGTCACATAAGAATCATCAATAACTATTTGTCACCATTTAATATTGTGGTAGTAGTAACAAGAAGTATAGAACTTTTAACCACTCTAAGCTCCAAAATTAATGAATTGCCCCAATTATTGCAAAGAGCAAGTTACCAAACAAATACAAAGTTCGAGGAGGTATGTTCTGTCTATGGAACTAACTGAAGGCAGTTTGTTTATTCCCACACACGTTTTGCTTCCTTCTTTTATTTGTAAAGCATCTTCAGTGGTGATTACCAGCTGTGTTAGCTCATTTGCGTAGTTTTGAAGATGTGTTCATTAGTCTCCATGCTCCAGTTGGCCAATTTCCAGCATTCTTTCACCCACATTTGATGTGTGCAATGTGTTGAAGCAAATGTGGTTGAAAGAACGCCGGAAATCAGCCAACTGGAGTATGAAGACTAATGAACACATCTTCAGGACCACACACATGGGCTAACAGCACTGAAAATTGCCACTGAATATGCTTCACAAATAAAATAAGCAAAACATGTATGGTAATAAACAAACTTCCTTCAATTAGTTGCATAGACAGAGCATACCTCCAAAAACTTTGAAGCAACTAAGGAACCATGGAAAACAGAAAAAAAATGACGAAAATACAAGGTTCTTATATAAAGCAAAAATAATTTAAGTTCAAACTGAATTGCTTTTTATCTTTGGCATTTTACATAGACAAATATTTGAACAGATAAGGAAGGGATGTAATGTATGTTGGTATAAGTTTAAGTGCAAGAGTAGGTGTGCTTGTGCCCCTGCAACAAGGTTTTCCAAAAACAAGGCAAGCTGAATGAAGCCTCTGCTTCTAATATCACACCATTCCAGCGACATGGAGGAAGACTCAAGAGAGTGGCAATAATATCAGTGTAGCAGATAGTTCTGCTTTTGGCAACTGCAACTCCAGTGGTCATGGTACGCAAGTCACATGAGAATATTTGTTAGCCTGCTATATTAAACCAATACCCAGCTTGGCAGCTGCACCTGTAGGTTTACTGTAGTCACAGCAACTGGGCATTAACTCCAGTGTGGTGGAATATGCCAAGATCACATATGCATCATAGATAAGTCACCTGCAAGAGGGGGGGGGGGGGGGGGGACGGTAATCAGTTTACAGGGACTCTGTGCCAGTTGATCATTTGGACCAGATTTTTTTCTTGCTCTAGCTCTGCTGTTCAATACCTAGCCATGTGAGGCTACACTGAGTGGACCTTGTCTCTAAACTGTAGTCAGATCCCATATCCTCAAGGGTTTGGTTAGACTAACATTAAAGCTGTTCAGCTGGCATTTGTTTTTCACACTTCCAAATGTCTGAATTTCTCAGACGAGTTTCCTAATTCCAGAACTATCTAATTATCTACCCTCACATAACTTCTTTGATGGACCTCCCTACTTACTGTCATAAAATATCCAGACTGATTGCTTGAGGCAAGAATAAACAATATTTTATGGTGTCAGGTGTAGGCTGGTTGCTGTTGATGGTTCAATTAAGCAGCAACTACCTGCTACAAATTATTGGAATAGGTCACAAATCTCTTAAAAATATCAGATCAGCCCGACAATAGGTAAAAAGACACCATGGCCCTTTCATTCCAATCACAATGTATGCTGGCTTGCTGAGGGAGCAGAGCAAATGGGAAAGAAAGAAGAGAGAAGAAAAAGCCAGAACAATTGCTATAGTTCAATGAAGACTGTAGGCCAAGGCAGTTATCCTAGTAGCTGCATATCTTCACACTACGAGTGAAACAACCTAGGAGGAGTGTCACAGGACAATGATAGTAATGCATAGAACAGTACATACAGGTAAGAGGCAGCCAGTAGGCAATATATTAGTTTGTGGGAAGGACTTAAGTTAATGTTGCATTTGACAGCAATAAAAATGTTCCGAATGAGTTTATCACCAACTGAGCTTGTAAATCCAGAGTAACATGATTTATTTATTTATTTATTTATTTTTAAAGCAGGATAGCCGGTTCAACAGGTAAAAAACTGCTAGGTATAATTTTAAGTGCCACTTGGTAAGATGTGCATGCTAGTCTTGTGGAGAACTATTTGAGTAATGGTGCTCACAACTCTACACATGTACCACCGCTTTAGAGAAGCCCTTCAAAGGCACACCGCAAGAGCTGGAGATCGTAGGTAGCACTGCGCTATTCTGGAACCCAAATAAAGCCGTATTCATTCATGGTATTTATAGCGACAGAATCATAACATTAGTGTATACTCATTAAGAAAACTGAAATTAGCAGGAGAAACAACACCAATTTTGACGGAGGCAAGTGCAACAGCTTCAGAAAGGGAAAAAATAAGTATGGGTCGGGTTGTTTCTGGGGGAGGAGACCAGACAGCGAGGTCATTGGTCTGAAGAGGAAGGAAGCCGGCCGTGCCCTTTCAAAGGAACCATCCCGGCATTTGCCTGGAGCGATTTAGGAAAATCATGGAAAACCTAAATCAGGATGGCCGGACACGGGATTGAACCATCGTCCTCCCGAATGCGAGTCCAGGGTGCTAGCCACTGGAAAAAATAAGTATGCAATGTGGCAGTGCGGCATTGCAAAATGAAAATAAAGCGATGAAAAGCTTCAAGCAAGGAAGACAGAGCCAGCAGTAATGAGGAATAGGGTGGATAATACATGAGTTATCCTACCATTTTCTACAGGAACTGTAGAAAAATGGAAGGACCACAACATAGTAAGGTGCTCCCACTGGTACTTGCCAGGGCACATAAGCCTGTGTATGCGATTGAAGCCTGTAACATGCTTCAAATGTAAACAAACTGGTCACTATGGAAGAGCTTACAGAGTGTGCATGGCAGGCACAGAGAAAGAACAAAATGCAGAGAAATTACGTAAGTGGGTTATATCTTGTCTGGGAAAATACTGACAGCTGACTATGGCAACAATAATCCCCTTGCAGAGCTAGAATGTCAGGAAGGCATAAAGTCCCAGATGAAATTTGTTATCAACAGAAGAGTGTAGATGAAGTTTGGTGCAAAAGAGTGTGCTCTTTTAAAATAGGATTGTATGTGAAACAAATGGCTCATAGAAATCCAAAATTAGCTGCCAACCTTCAATAAAGGCAGGTAAAAAGAGTCTGCAGCAGAGAAAATAAAAAGAAGTGATGAGAAACATGTACGAGTAAAAAGGAAGCTGATAATAGGTCCTCAAGAGAAACGAGTGTGTAGAATGAGAGAGGTGAAAGGGGCAACTATCCCTCCAAAAAAAGGGGCGACCATCACTCCAAAACAGGAAACGAGTAACGAGTGCATTGAAAACTATAGCTGAGAATGGTTCAGTAAAATTCCCACTGCCAGCCATGGAACCAATACCAAAAAAGGGACTGTTCTGCTGCTGTTGACAATGATGATGACTTTTGGTTCATGGGGGCTCAATGGCATTGCCCATACAAATGCACATCCCAGTCTTGCCATTTTCCTGAATGATGATGAAATGATGAAGACAACATAAACACCTAGGCCCCAGGTGGAGAAAGTCCATGATCCAACCAGGAATTGAACCGAAATCCTGTGATCCAGGGGCAGCAATGCTAACCACTAAATCATGAGCTGTGGACAGATGCGAACAGACTGTTTCGAGTATGCCATGTCAGTATGACCAAGCCACAACTAAAAGTTCATGTAAGAAAGCTGAAATAGTATATTCATGTCAGTTAATTAAAAGTGTATGAAAACATGGCCATTACTGAGCTATGCACAATGTTCAGCTATGTGTTCCACTTGACAGGAGATACATTACCACACACATCGGCCATCAAGGTTGGACTCAAACTGCTACCCAAAGTGGAAAGCAAATTATCTGTTTGCATTTCTAGAGAAGACCTCAAGTGCAAAAAGAAGTGCTGCAGCAGGAATTTGAGAAAATGTTGGAACATGATATAATAGTATCCAGCAAAAGTGAATGGAAAATTCCGTTGACAAGGATTCTGACAAGATGAACAAAAGTGAAACTAATGTACAGTCGCCTAAACGAACTTTCCATAAATTTAGTCTATCCATTGGTGAGTGTAGATGACATCTTCGACAGTTTTAGTACAGGCAAATACTTTTTGACTCTTAATGTAGCAACAAAAAAAAAGGTCTGTAATCAGCTCCTACTGAAGAAAATCAAGAAAAAGATGGTTTCCAGTACACTATATGGAGAACAACAAATGTAAATGTATGCCCATGAGCCCAAAATCAGCTCAACAAACTTTTCAGAAATTAATAGATTGTTTTCACATGGCTACAAGGCAACAGACTGTTCACTGACATAAATGACATGGTGGTATTTAACTCTACCTTAGGAACACAATATGTAGCTAAAGGAAATTTCTGAATGGCTTATATTCCACAATTATACTTCAAAATTACCCATTGATAAATGTGAATTCTTGCAAAAATAAATGTCATTTTTAAGCCATGCCCTATTGGCAAATGGCTTCTAGACAGACTGACAGAACATCAAAGATGTTAGCCATAAGTTGGGGAGTAAAATATTTCAGATTTTACATTAATGGCAGAACATTTCTGACATGCACAGATTTAAATCTTTAACTCGGGTAGATAACTTAACAAACCCATTGTCAAGACTAATGAAAATTAGGCTAAAGTTAGAGCAGTATCTACATCTACATACATACTCCACAAGCCACTGTAAGGTGTGTGCCTGAGGCGCTGTACCACTACTAGTCATTTCCTTTCCTGTTCCACTCATGAACACAGCGAGGAAAAAACAACTGTCTATATGCCTCCATATGAGCCCTAATTTCTCATATCTTATCTTCATGGTCCTTACACGTATGTTGTTAGCAGTATAATTGTTTTGCAGTCGGCTTCAAATACCACTTCTCTCATTTTTCTCAAAGTGTTCCTCAAAAAGAACATTGCCTTCCCTCCAGTGTTTCTCATCTGAGTTCCTGAAGCACCTCCATGATTCTTGTGTGTTGCTCGAAACTATTAGCAACAAATCTAGCAATCCACCTCTGAATTCCTTAGATGTCTTTCTTTAATCTAATCTGATGCAAATCCCAAACACTCGAGCAGCACTCAACAATATATTGCACTAGCATCCTACATGTGGTCTCCTTCATAGATGAACCACACTTTCCTAAAAGTCTCCCAATAAACCAAACTCCATTTGCCTTCGCTAATCCGATCCTCACATGCTCATTCCATTTCATATCACTTCGCAACATTAAGCCCAGATATTTCAACGATGTGACTGTGTCACACAGGACACTACTAATGCTGTTTCTGAACATTAAAGGTTTGTGTTTATTACTCATCTGCATTAACTTACATTTTTCTACATTTACAACTCGCTGCTATTTTGCATAATTCATCTTGTACCCTCTACGGTCATTCCACAATGATAGCATCATCATCATCATCATCATCAGACAACCACAGATTGCTGCCCATGCTGTCTGCCAGATCATTTAGAAAATAATAGTGGTCTGATTACATTTCGTTGGGGCATTCCTGATGATACCTTGTCTCTGATGGATACTCACCATTGAGGCCAATATATTGGTTTCTATTACTCAAGAAGTCTTCAAGCTATTCACATGTCAGTGAGACAGTATCAGATAATGTACAAAAGTAGCAAAAATCTGGTGGACAATGCCCCCCCCCCCCCCCTCAACTGGAAGAGGAGGCACTGGTGTGTGACAGCTACGTGTGTTGGGGACTCTCGGGCCAGCAGAGATAATGAATCAGTTGATGTTCTTATTAACAGGGTACATACTGCAGCTGGTGGGGAAAAAAATGAGTAGGAACCAGGGAAAAAACTAAACGAGTGCAAAAAGACAGCAATAATAAAACTGTATCACAACCCTAGTGTGAGGACATCAAGACTTGGCAGTGTGTGTGAACGCAAAGAAAAGTACCAAGTGTGAACAAGTATCTTTGAGCCAGACTGACCAAGTAAATGGATGTATTTTTACATTTCAGGATGCTTTGAATAAGTCCATATTAAAAGATGCTGACATCATAGCCCAAGTGTTGGTTGAGAAAATTGTACTTGGATATGGAATTCTGTCACTATGTAGGACGTATTTTCATACAGGATACCATGAAGAGAGTAAGTAAACTGTCGTGAATTGAAAAAGTACATTCAGCTAGCTATCATCCTCAAACAAATGGTGCATTGAAGAAGTAGCATCATACATAGACTGAGATACTGAGACATTATGTAAATAGAACACAAACAGACTGGAACATTTGGGTCCCATATGCAGTTTTGTGTATAATGTGAAACCACACAGAGCAACTGGATATGGTCAGCATTAAGAGGCATAGTTAAAGAACCATATGAAGGAGATGCACGAAAGTGCGGAAGAAGAGAACGCTCAGAGCAAATTAAAGAACACAGAATATTATAATAAGTCACTAAATCCTAAAGAGTTCCACTTTGGTGATAAGATTCTGTTGTTTGACAACAGCTTACAAGGTAGAGGCAGCCAATAGTGAGGCCCAAACACAGTAATAAATGAAAGGACATATATAATAATCTGTCTACAGAAAATTAAGTACCTTATAGTTAATGCCAACAGACTGAAGGTGTTTTTCTAGTTCCAGATGTTTGTTTCAGACATTAATCTCCTACTTGTGGGAACTGAGTACACTGGAGAACACTTATGAATGCTGCTAATGAAGCTGCAATCACCACTTGGACTGTATTACAACATAAGGAAAATAACAATTTATAGTGCAAGATGCACAAATTAAGATGTACGATCTTATGGTAAAAAGTAACAGAACAAGAAAAGTATCACAAAAAGAAACTGTGTGTGCCTTGAGGCAGTGTAACTGACAGCATGCACATACCCAAACTATATTCATCCAGTATTTGTGAATGAGAGCACTTAGCGACCTCCAACAAATTTTAAGCTTAATTTCAAACTTTTCTTATTGTGAGGCAATCAGACCTGTAAAGTTGTTTTATACACGGGAGTGTACTGGTATGAATTTCACTCAATATATTACCTACAAGACATGCCTACAGAGTGACTCTTAAACTACAAATTAATTATCTGTTTCAACCAGTAAAATGTATAAGTGACGTTTGTAAACTGCATGGACTAAAACTGTTAATGGGTGGCAATTTACTGTCCCAGGTACAACTGCTGATAATTCAGCTATGCAATGATAGCTGGTTGTGTAAGCTACACAGCATTAAAATCTGTGCGACACATTCTCTAATAATGACAATAATGTATAAAGTTAACAACAGTAATATAACTAGCATATATTTCAACTATAGAAGAATTTGTCAGATATTAATGATGATGAAGCTAATAACTGAAACACAAAATTTGAAAATGAGTGACTACAATTTTTGAAGTAAACCTTCCATATCCTGTGAACTAAGTTTCACAACTTAGAACATGACTTTATAAAATATGCAAAATGACTAGCACTGGCAACGAGCACCGTTAAAAACCTGACAAGCTCATCCTCACCCACAAGTTTCATCTCATGAAGTTCTAGAAGATTAAGTACCTGAGCTGCAAACACCTGACTAAAATCCTGTGTCCCATGTGCTCGTTTGGTATTTCAGCAGGGATTCGCTTCTCAATCATCTCTTCTTCATCTTGAACAGGATAAAGGGTGAACAGTCCATCCTGCAAAATAGTTAATACTCTCTTTTCCCATCAGACTTCAGACACATCATTTTATTTTCCAATTTTTTGAAGCTAGATTTTCAAATTTTTAATGTCACAATCATATAACCTAAAACTTTACTGCAGGTAATTTTGATAAAGGCACATGTACCAGTGCCCAACATAATGTATGTCAAGTAGAAAAAAAGAATTGATCTAGCAGTTCATGTTTTGCAACAATATTTCAAACACATTGCAAATGATGTTGAGATCAAATTGATACTAAAAAGGATAAACTTGTTACCTGTCTGTTGTCTTGTCTTTTTGCCTCATTCAGTTGATCAATTGTTTCTGGAGGCACTCTCTCCAACAATGAAGGTATAAGCATGTCACTAACAGAGCTTCGGAGATCAAAGCTCGCCCAGCTTGCACGTGGTGTATCAACAGAGTGGACTGACTGCTGAGATGATGACAGTCCAGACTCAACCTATGAACAGGAAAGTTTACAGTCCAGATTTACTGCAAACTAGATTCAAGTGGAAACTGGAGTTGCACAGTGTGGTACACTTTCTGAATGTTAATCAAAGACTGACAAACTCAATAAATTCAAAAGCATACAAAATACTCTCTCCTGTGAATCAAACAAATCTGTAACAATTTATGTTGCCCTTCTTTGTATATATTGAACATCTCCTGCTAGGCCTGTTTCATGTAAGTCCCACACACTTGAGCAATATTCTAAGATGGGACACACAAGCATATAGTACGCAGTCTCCTTTGTAGACTAACTGAATCTTCCCAATATTCTATCAATGAACCCAAGTCTGCTATCTGCTTTACCTACAACTGAGAAATTACCTACAACTGAGACTAAGTGATAATTCCATTTCAAATCTCGGCAAATTGTTACACTCAAGTATATATAAATTAATTGATTCAAATTGGGACTCACTGATATTAGGGTCATTGCATTTGCATTTTGTGAGGTGCACCATTTTTATTTATGAACATTCAAAGCAAATTGCCAATCTGATGATGATTTATGGGTGAGGGCGCTAAACAGCAAGATCATCAGTGTCCTTCCATCAATGATATACAGATGAGTGTGGTGAAAATCTACTAAAAATAGCAATAAACTGGAAAACCAAGTTGCATTCTTCCACAAGAGCTGAAAGGTGACTGAGAAGGTGAGCAGCAGAAAAGCCCTTATTAAAATTCCAATGAAACACAGCTGAATAACTAGCTAAAGCCAAGGATAAAATAGCAGTACAGACACAGTTAAAAACAGGACATATGACTGTGACTGGATGACTACTTAGAAATAATGAAGGACTGAGCCATTCTGTGACACATCAAAATCTCACGCCTAATACATTGGGGCAAATTCCAGACATCATAAAAAACTTAAAACACACAATACAGATGGCAGGTTCTGTGGGAGACCCAGATCAAGTATCAGATTGTCACATAAAAGACACTCAATTAGAATATGTTGTACTAATAGCTCTACCCCACATCTGCGACAATTGGGCCTCCTTGTGATCTAAGAGAAAGTCACGTGTCATTGGGCAATGTCTCACTCTAAGCTACTTCTTCTACTCATCGTGATTGGAAGTACGTTAAGTCATTGTTTCACTGAAGATTTTATAGAATACAGATTATTATTCCTCACTTCTAGCAACTGGGCCTCCTACAAACACAAGGTCTTCCTGGTCACAAATGAGATGACAGTCTGCAGGGAGAATGAACAGCGAGCAGGACGTGGAAGGGAGGAAGTGTACCTTGGCAGCCACATCAGTGAGTGTGTTTTCCCGAATTCCTGTGTGCCCTGGGATCCAGCAGAAAATTATTTCCTTGTCGTACCTTAGCAAGAGAAGGAAAGCATCCTGCACTTCTTGTGCCATCCGATCTGCTGGGTACATCTGACCAATAGTGAGATGGGCACTTTGGGAATCTGAGCAGATGAGGAATTTCTTGTCATGACGCTGTCTCATCTGCTCCACTACCCTCACAGGATAGTAAACAATTCTGCACAATAAACTGATAAAAAAATTCTGCACAATAAATTGATAACTGCTCTGGGAGCCTTATCCCGAGGAAAATGTCAGAACATGACAAAGCAACTAATATCATCTTCCTACTTAGACCCATTCATGTAAACAGCAACAAAATATGGGTGGTGATGCAAAATATTGATAAATGAAATTGGAAAAATATATTCTTGGGTACAATTCTTCCTGTGAGCAATCAGTTCTAAAGGTAGCAGCCATTGGGATGTCCAACCCCATCCCTGGCTTTGAATCCCAATGCCCCCATATGTAGGAGCTCGACACTCTCCCACGGACAAAGCCTTATACCCTATTGCCAATCTCTGCACCACTTTGAAACCTCATTGTGATCTGAGTGTGTATTTGCACAGCTTCTCCAGATAGTACTTCATTATACACAACTGCATAATCTGAAAAAGTCTGACATTACTATTATTGTTGACTGTCAGGGCAATGATGTTCCGTTATTTAAAACCATGGTCAGCACTAACAAAACTATTTGTATATTTATTTTACTCCACTATTATTCTTTCAGTTTATATCTTCTTCAGGAGCCATCTCCTAACAATCTTATATGTTTGTTTACTAATCATGGTGATACTCAAAACATTCCCATTGGATAATTTCACCTTGTTACCACAAAGAAATGACACTTCATTGTTTGTGTATTTGCACAATTTTGATTCCCAATATATACCATATAATGAGACATGACCTGCAACCTACCACCTACCTCTTCCTCCTCCCTTTCTTTTTTCCCCCTGCAACTACATGGGAGAGAATTTATAGATCTACAAGTAAAAAACAGTAATACTAAACGCAAGTTCCAAATATGTTTGCCATCGTGCCAAGGAAAGCCAGTATTGTCAGTTGCCAGCACAGCCACCACACAGCACAAGTTAAAGCTTGTATTCCACCAACAGAACTTTGACAGCAAACTCCTGTGGAAGATCACCTCCACCACCACAGGCCATCATTGCAGAGACAAGCCAGGCCAGCAAGCAACACTAGCGGTGCCCATTGGGGTCACCGATCATTCAAAACTATTTCCTTCCACCAGATCATGTGCCGCAAATAGTTCACTATGTATCCTGCCACACAGAGATTATTTAGGCCGACACAACTCACAGTGAGCCGGTTCTGTCAAGGTGAGTGAAACTGGCTATGAGCCAAGTACATTAGTACTCCTTCAATAAGAGGCTTGCTTTCAATCTGCCATCACCTGTACTAGAGGATCATCACACCACTCACTCCAGAACTTTGACTTTGCTAGGCAACATGAGTCATATGACAATGTTCTTCTTTTACTCACTGTTTTCTCAGCAGACTAAGAGGTGATTTGTGATTCAATGACTTTAGTAAAGTGCACCGTGGCAGTGTTGTAATTTCCGAAAATTGTTTATTTCTAAACTGTGTGTTGCTCCAGATATGAGGCACCACGAGTAAAGTTTTGTTATATTGTTTCCGTTATTAAGGTTGGGAGTTCTGTTTAGTTGGTACTTCACACAAAGACATGAGGAGCACAAACTTTTGTTAATATAGCTATTTGTTCTGGATCTTTGCGAACTTTGAATAAATTTTCAAGTTTTGTTAAACACTACCTGGGCTTCTTTTGTGAGAGTATCCTCAGTTGGCAGATTTTTTATGGATGATGAGGACTCTGTAACCAGCTTTTCAATGCGCGGGTCTTATCCCACATTGTCAGAGTTGCAGTTAGATAGGCTGCAAGCATGGCTGAACAATCTGATACAGCGAACATAAAACATCTGGTTTTAGTTTTGTTTTAGAGGATGCAGCACACAAACGGACTTATTTTTGAGTGGTTGGCGCCCATCACGGCATCAGAACTGGAATTCATGGGTCTCTGTTCCATGTTGACTCATCAGTGTAAAACATCCAAATTTACTCAACCATTTGACACAAATTTTTCAGTTACCAGAAACTCGGTGCTGAATCATATCATGAGTGGATGGCTCAGCTTAAGGACTTTCACACGAGAGTATTATTTTCAGTGCATGAACAGACAGTGAAAGTAATTCCATGCATCATCCTTGGTATGTGACATGATTCCACAAAACAATTAGTGTGTTCTTCAGACCACTTCCAAGCTCCTGCCCGACCCCACCACAACCATCCCCCCCCCCCCCCCCCCCGACATCCTGGAGCTATCCTTCATGGGCGCTTTAGTGGCTAGCATTGCTGCCTCTGGATCACGGGGTCCAAGGTTCGATTCCTGGCCGGGTTGTGGATTTTCTCTGCCCGGGGACTGTGTGTTTTGTCCTCATCATTTCACCACCACCACCAACACCATTCAATCATTCATGACAGTGGCTAGATTGGTCTGAGTAAAAATTGGACTATGTAAAAATTGGGACTTTGTACGGGTGCTGGTTCTCAATATTTTCTCGATTTGCTGATGTCATCGTATGTTGCTTATATAGTTCCCAGGTGGAATGAGAGGTAATGTAAAAAATTAATAATATTTCCTTGAATTAAGTACTGAATTATTTTGAGGTGTTTATTCAACTGTAGAGACCTGCTGACTTGAAACCTGCAGGCACTCACATGTGAGGATGAGTGCCAATGTCATCCCAGAGAAGCTGATATCCAGAACCCATTGCTTGAGCAATGAACCTCATACCATATGATGTTTGGCACAGAAAGCATGCTTGCATGCTAAAGACCTTGACACATGCATCTTGGTCAGTTTTTAGCTTGGTTGTAATTTCAAGGTCTTTTCTGTATATTTTCAACAAATTCCTTCATCTGTGACAGGTGAATCCTAGCACCACCAGGATCTATGCCCATGCTTTACTGAGCTGATTTCCTAGATTTCTGTACAATTTGCTCACTATGCATTTCAACTTTCTATTTAACCCTGTGGTACATAGCATCCACTACAGGGGATAACTATAATGTTCCCTGTTTCGATCTGTCCTGCAGCGGGCACTCCCTACTGGTGTTGTGGCCTGCATGCATTTGCAGCCTCGAGACTGACTGAAGACGCAGAGAGGTGACCATTAAAGGCTGTCCACTGCAAAGAAAAAAATGCAGCACGGAGTTAATTATGAAGTCACACCAGGTAAAGGGTGCCAAGAGTAGCTTAACTTTTTCATACTTCATATTGTGTCCCACATGTATACACTGACCTACAACATCAGATTTTTCTGGTTGCTCTAGTCTTGTGCCACAGTGATGTTCATCACAGCTGTCTTTGACCATGTAAAATGTTTGACAAATGTAATGTATGGTTTCCCATGCTGATAAGGAATCTCTCATCTACTGATGTACTTAGGTCAAGATGTCATCTACAAAACTAGCAGCAGAGAACACATTTGATTTGGGGCTTTCTGGAAAATCCTGCCACATTTTAAGAACAGAAGCCAACAAAGGCAAGAAACTATCCCAGCTGAATTCTGTACCTTCTGGCTGCTCTCGTTGTTTAATGTGTGTTGGTCAACACACATGATGAATCTGCTTCTCAGAATACCCATTGTGAATAAAAGCAAGGTGGCTAAGCTCTGCTGACAAGCTTTCAGAATCTGATATATTTTGTGCTATATGAATAAGTGTCCACAGTGTACCATCACATTCAGTTGGGTCATGACAGCAGGTAGATCTGAAATACAAGGCAGTATGTGTTGGCTTCCAAGACATACTGCGACCTGAACCACTGCCTTTATTGTAATAAACTATCACGTACAGAAAAAGATAAACTATCACATACAGAAAAAGAACATTCTCCATTTTTCTTGTCTGTAGTGAACAAATGTTAGAATTGAGAGAGTTTTCAAATTCTATGAACAAAAATAGTGTTGCAGCTACATGTGCGTAAACCGCAAAAGGTATCATCTACGTATCTACAAAAATGCGATTTTCAGGACTACTGACTGCAGAACAATCTTTGACACCTTACACACACACATATATATATATAGCAGACGAAAGGTTAGCCAAAGCTACACCACAAATTTATTCAAAATTTTGAAGAAATGTACGAGAATGTTTTCCAGCTTAGCCAGTTTTAGCCAAGTTTTAACGAATCAAATAAAAGTGCTCTGAAGAAGGACTACATGGAAACTAACTAAAATCTCTGCATAACATACAAGTTCTTGAGTCAATGTATGAAGTTTTCTGAACTGTCAATGTTGTCTTCACGTTTGCTAACCCAAGGACTCAATAGAAAAGCCAGATGTTTCACCAGGTATTATGTTGGACCACAATATTAATAACAATGGCACAAACTGCAGCCCCTTCTTTATGTATCTTTGATCAACCATAAAGACTTGGTGGAACTAGTGCTTGTATTCTCAGGATCTTTAAGACATGGTCAAGGAACTGGTTGATCTTAAGGAGGGAGAATGTCTTTCATGGTATTATTGGAATATTATCATTCAGGAGAGGATAATATGCGGATATCAACAATAAATGCATCATTTTGACAACATAAGTTATCTTTGAAATAACAACAGTGGTGTCCCTCTTGCCAATAAACATAATTACTAAGTCTGTGTCATCTTTTAAAGTTGTAACTGCTGTCCCCTATTCTACAATGAGGTTTAGATGTCTCACTGGCAAGTTTCAGGACACCCTGCTCAATGAAATATATACAGCAAACAAATTAAAATGAATACCAAATGTAATATCAGTAAAGTGTGCAAAAATCAGTAAGTTGAGGGAACCAGTACTGGAGGCACCACCAAGGCTGGACTGAAAGAATTCTGCAATATAAAATACCAATAGTGGCTTGAAACCAGAACAGCTTGGGTTGGCACTGACAACTGCAACTGTCCAGGTGCATGCGCCAGCACTTTCATCTTCACTTCACAAATATGGGCATGGGGAAGGGGTGGGGGGAGGTCTGTATGTTATTTTCCCCTACGATGACATTGCTGCCCTTCCTCTCCTTCAAGCAGCAGCATATTTGAAGCTAGTTATGGTATACATTGCACTTCTTAATAGGTAAATCAGCTGCTGAAGATGACAGATCACTGCCTTGTGGAAAGATTGTGCAGTTTCTACATTATCATATAACATCACAACCAAGAATTTTGTTACATCAAACAGCCTGAAACAACTCATTATATGCTGTTAGATACTTCTGTCTCTCACAAAACAGTGAGAGTATGTGCCAAATTAAATGTACTTCAATAACACGAGAAATTTTGAATGTAAAAATGACGGATAACATCCAATCATACACAATAGATCTGTAAGCTGTTGGCTGAAATCTTGGGGGAGCACTACATGAATAGCCCCTTAGGCCAACCATTTCAGTTTAGGTTTCTAGGGTAAAAACAGACAGTTAACTTTCCCTTTATATCTTGCTCTTTAAGCAGAGCAACATAATCCAAAGGTTACCGGAAATCTCCACCCACCAACTGCAGACTGAATGGTCAAATAAGTAATAGAGCACACATTTTATGAACTATTTTAACCTGGCAGCTTGGAGCTATATTTTATGGGCCATCCTAGATCAGTTCAACTCTAAGAACAGAAGAAATGAAAATTAAAGATACTTGTAAATAACAAATTTGTAGAACAACCTGAAATAATGTCTGAAATGACCTAAGCACATTATTAGGGATTTACAAATGTGGAAAGAACTTTTATGCTAAACCAAACACCATAGTGCTACCATCCTATTTGATATTAAATTGTTTACAAACTGCAGCTTCATCCTAGACTTAAGGTATCACTGGATAGCAGTGTGAGCACTACTGTTGCTGCTAGATTTTTGAAAAAGTAGTAACTACCTGTCCTCCAAGCAACTCCTGTTAGCCTTATACAGGAAGTGAACCAATTCTAGTCATCCTAACAACAAATGATTCTTAGGGATCAAATCAGAATCCTCTGTCCTACAATCAGACAAGCTGAGCACACAGTCACAATAAGGGAATTTTAAATGTAATGCAAAACAAAACAAAAAAAGAATCATTGTTGTGTAATGTTTTATACGTCAAAAGATGGCTCAGTTTTTATAAATGTTCTACATACTTTCTGCAGAAATTTAAAAAAAGACCATTTTTACTGCAAAAAGAAGCAACTATAACTGACAATGAAAAATACACACATCATTAGTAAAACTGGATAGGTACACAAGCTTTGGGTTAAACTGAAAAATTAATTATTCAAAAGGACTTAACCAACTCAAGATGTCAGCTCATACTTTACCCTGAATACTTCCTCATCAGGAGTACTAGAAGTAGTTGGTTCTTCATAGTCAATTTCAAATTCTTGATGTGGAATTCCTTGAACAACACTCAAACGTTCACCACAACGATCTCGTATGGAACAACTGCTTGAATACTGCCTATAGTTATGTTTCACAAAAATGTAATCAGATGTGTAGCAACGAACGCAGTCACGAACATGTGGTGACAGCTCATCCCTGAAAAATGGTACATCAATGATTTGCTTTGTTTACTACAAATTGTAACAATGGTGCAATTAAAAATGAAATAAATTACTCATAAAACAGTAACACATAGCATGCAATGTTAAATCAAAGAGCTAAATTGCATCATTTAAAAAATGAAAGGAACTACAACAAATAATTTCCTACAAACTCACATTATGGACACAGTTTCTATTTCTGTATGGTGTAAGTATGATTTCTCAAGTTAAACTATGAATTAAATACAAAGGAAACAATCACTCAGACAGACAGTGAAGTCTTGCTCTGCACTAGGTGTAAACTATGGCATTATGCAGATGATCAGTATAGTTTTATACTTGCAAGTGGTATGTTGTATCACAGGTGTTCAAGAAGCACTTGCTATTATGTTTATTTCAAATTCTGCCCACCCCACTGCATTTGAACACCTTGTTTTGGCTGTGGCCTAAATATGTATGCATGTATGGTGAGTTATACACTGGTGTGCAAAACTTAAGGACAAAAGTAACTTTTTCATGATGTGTCACTGCCAAGTAACATAGCTAGCTTGATGAAACTTGAACCATGCATAGAAAGAACTGTTACAGTATAGTACAGTAGGTAAGTAAAAGAAATATGCTATGTGAGAAATAGAAATGATACTTCTATTCAAACACAATAAATAAACTCAAAGCACTATCATTCATGATGGTAGGACATAACAAAAGGTGGGACACAATTCTTAACGTGGTGTGTGATCACGTGGGTGGCAATGCATGCTCTGCAGTGCGTTCCCCTGCTGGCCACAAGGTTGATAAGGAGTTCTTGTGTAGGAAGTTCCATTCCACCACCAAAGTGGTTGACAACTGTTGAATGGTCATTGGCACACATGGACATGCTGCAATACGTCTCCCCACATGCGCTCAATGGGATGCGATTTGGGGAACAAGCAAGCCAGTCCATATGCAAATATCCTCTCATTTCAAGGGCTCCTCCATCAGTGTAGTCTGATGCGGTCATGCATTGTCGTCCATAAAAATTAATTCAGGACGAATGCACACTTGAAAAGGTGCACATGGGGAAGGAGCAGTGTGTCACAGTAATGTTGATCAGTAAGTGTACCACGTTCAAAGATTTGGAGGTCAGTATTCGCATGCAACAATATGCCTCCTCACACCGTAACACCTTGATTAATAAAACAATCATATTCAACAATCTTCCTGGGTGCATTGTGAGTTCCCACCTCTCGCCATATGAGGGTATGCCCTAATAAGAGAATTCCTTGCCAACCCTGTAGCACATTGCAGAGCATGCACTGCTGTCCATGGTGACCACATATTCTAATAAGAAACTTGTCCCGCTTTTTGTAATGTCCAGAGGACCATCATACATCTCAGTGACTGCAGTGTAATTACTGTCTTTGAATAAAAGTGTCATTTCTGTTATCCTCATTATGTATTTCTTTCAGTTACCTTCCATACCATACTATAGCAGTTCTTTCTATATATGGTCCAAGTTTCATCGAGCTGCGCTACTTGGCGGTGACACGTTACGCGAAAGTTACTTTTGTTCTTAAGTTTTGCACACCAGTGTACTACACACTTTAAAAATGGCTACACAGCTGAAACTGTACAGTAATGGAGAAGAAAAAAAAAGGGATATTTTAATTCGGCAGAAAAATTATCTCCTGAAAACTAGTAAAAAAACTCTCCAGATTTATTACAAAATAGAGGAATTTTTTCAAAAGCATTCTCATTTATGACAAAATCTGGACACATTGTTGGATGGGGAAATAAGAAATAATGATCCACAACAGTTCAGACCAATCTTGTTACCTGCATAGTTTCTTTGAACTATTTATTACCATCAACACCTGGAAAATGTTATTTGTTAAACAAAACATACTGTTCTATTAATGGATAATCAGTTTCTTAAGGACGAAGATAATGGAATGTAGTCGAATTAAGTCGGGTGATGCTGAGGGTATTAGATTAGGAAATGAGACACTTAAAGTGGTAAAGGAGTTTTGCTATTTGGGGAGCAAAATAACTGATGATGGTCGATGTAGAGAGGATATAAAATGTAGACTGGCAATGGCAAGGAAAGCGTTTCTGAAGAAGAGAAATTTGTTACCATCGAGTATAGATTTAAATGTCAGAAAGTCATTTCTGAAAGTATTTGTATGGAGTGTAGCCATGTATGGAAGTGAAACATGGACGGTAAATAGTTTGGACAAGAAGAGAATAGAAGCTTTCGAAATGTGGTGCTACAGAAGAATGCTGAAGATTAGATGGGTAGATCACATAACTAATGAGGAGGTACTGAATAGGATTGGGGAGAAGAGGAGTTTGTGGTACAACTTGACCAGAAGAAGGGATCGGTTGGTAGGACATGTTCTGAGGCATCAAGGGACCACCAATTTAGTATTGGAGGGCAGCGTGGAGGGTAAAAATCGTAGGGGGAGACCAAGAGATGAATACACTAAGCAGATTCAGAAGGATGTAGGTTGCAGTAGGTACTGGGAGATGAAGAAGCTTGCACAGGATAGAGTAGCATGGAGAGCTGCATCAAACCAGTCTCAGGACTGAAGACCACAACAACAACAACAACAACAACAACAACAACAACAACAACGACCACAACACAACTTGCATTCTCACACAGTTTTTCCTCTTGCCAATTTAGCATACCAGTAATTGTGAGATCATTATAAACACCTTCAGTGGACATGTAACGGATGAAGGAGTGAATATGGGATTGCTGAAAGAATAAAACAACTGTTACACGGCAGAAATATATTATGGGCAAACGTAAAATTTTCTCAAAGATCTCTCCAGACAGGACAATCCAGGCCAATGTCCCATGTAACAATCAGATCGACAAACAGACAGAAAGCTGACTGTGAATAGTGGAGCAAACACAGAAGATACTGTTTCACCTCGCACGAGCAAGAGGTCTGACTCGTAAACACAGCAACATGAACTCAGCGAGGAGATGACGTAATATCATTCTAACAGCACAGGTTGATTTCATGTGAGAGAGTAAAAGTTTCACAAGAATATCTATAGCCCTGATGATGGCATACAGGTAATAAGCTGAAGCTATGAAAGCCAATCTTTTGATACAGAGGGGTGGTGATGACCGCTGAAGAGCCCTGAAAAGTAGGCCATGTCAGTCATCGCTGGCTGGGCATAACTTCACTGCTTCAGCAGAGAAATAATAAATACTCAAGCTTCCGCATCTTCCCTTCAATTACGTTGCAGTACACCAGCGATGATGCCGAACCTTCAATGTGCTGCTACCATTCACCAAAATGTCTTCTGCTTTCAGAACTGCCACCTGTGTGATCTGATGTACTAGGTCGCTGTGAGCTGCTGACCTCTCAATCACTGATGAGAAGACTTGGGAGACGTCTGCCTCCAGCATGCTGAGCAGAATTAATGGTGTTTGGCACAATGCCCCCCGTCACAGAATCTGGGAGGAGTGCTAACCACTGCTGCCCCTGACTAGTAACTGTAAGCACACATCGACATCCCCAGCCTTCCTAGGTGGAAGAGCTATGCTGTTGTCCTCCTCCACACTGTGCAGAGCTGCTGAGACCCATGCACACCACTTCAATGTCCATTAGAGTGCTCTGGAAATACGCAGTCACTGTCCGGGGCTGTGATGCCTCCTGCATGGACTACTCCAGCCATTAGTGAGACAAGCCACCCGCCTGACACCATGTTTATGTGAATGTACACTGTTGGGGCAACACCTTCAGAAGATTGCTGAGACAGTGTCAGCACGTTCGGAGATCGTGTACTGCACTGTCGCTGGCCTGGGCACCACCACACGGAAGAATCAGGATTGTAAACTTTAAAGTAATAAATTCGTGTTCCACCAATGTTGTATCATTATCGAAAAGTCTGCCAACAAGCCTGCTCCACCACACACTGCACTTCGTCATCCCAACAACAGTACCTGCCATTCCAACAACAGTAGTGGTCTCAATCCATGCACTTAAAATTGGTGTCAGGAGAGTTTATGTAGTCTGCCACCATCATAGCAGCACCAAGTCTACAGCACCATTGTCATCACCATCTGGACATCCATCCTGATGCAATGCAGCGCAGTGAGTGAGCATTTTCCTGACGGCCTTTCCAATTGTGTTATTGTTTGTGGCCATGTCAAATCGTACTGATTAATTCCATTCTCAGAGTGTCATTTGTTAAACTGTAGGAACCTGCAGAGTTGTCATTGTTTATATGAAATACCAGAGAAATGTATTTAACATCAGTGAGATGCAAATTTTGTAATTTATAAGGCCCTGAATTGCCTTGGATTACAACGGTACCAGCTACGTATGACACTTGTTGCAGCTACGTGTGACACTTGTTGGGTTTGGGCGCTAGGTGCAGCACTGTTCAGTCGCAATGGATCATGATCAGGTGTAAAAACCAATTTGTTTCATTGTTGTGTGCACCAATTTGAACTGTTGCCCACAGGACTGTCTTCTGGAGCAACCAAGGATCATCACTCATTGTATTTAAGTATGGGGTAGTGATATTCATGAGTAGCCATGGTGGTGGAACGTTAAGTTGTAAGAAGTCTTTGACTGTAGTGTATCTGTGTGTCTGCATTGTTATTTTGGGCTGTTCTCTTTTGTTGGGTTTTGTATAATTGTTAGTAGGTCAACAATGTCGTCGTCGATTCCACAGATGACAACCCTGCAGGAAACACTGATAATTTTATCAGCTGCAGTAATTCATTTAAGGAGAACACAGCAACTCACAAGTACTAGCGTATGCTTCACATAGTGAATGCATGTAATGCAGCTTTAGAGGGAAAAAACAATGATAAAGAAAGAGGAAGTAGATAAGTAAGAGGAAAAAGTGGAATGGTTGGTCAGATTAAAATGATTAGTCCAGTGTCAAAACAAGCTGTCATTGAGAAGAGACATGAATTACAGTTGAAAAGTAATTGTCTGAGACTACACTATGCGAACAGGTGCCAGGAATCAAAAGTTGTTGATGCAACGTAACGTAAATTAATATAAAAGTATCAGCTTGAATATCTTATGACACTGTGGAGTGTGAAGTATCCACAGTGCCAGATGAAGTAAGTGTGTGCTGTATGGAAGCAAATGAGTATAAGCGTAGCAACATGGGTTATATTGATTTAGGTGCAGTAGTATCTATGCCATTTGGTGATAATGGTCGTTATTTGGAGGCTGTGGGGTCTGCACACAGTGTACAAGGAAGTACATGTGCCACTAACTTTTGCATCATGCAGACAATGATTTCAAGGTACATACTATGGGGAATGACAATATTAGTTCTGTTGTGAATGTTATGGACAGTGAACTAGTACAGACACATTTATTTCTGAAGGATGCAGATTTGTCACCACTTAGATTGGCACCACTTTCTCCAAAGGAAGGGAGGAGGAAGAAGCAGAGAAGGAAAAATGCTTGCAATGTTACATATTGAGTCGACAAGACCAAATCCATTCAGGAACACGTGCCTGACGATCACAGTACATTTGATGATACTTGCAACATTATAGGAAATGAAGGTAAGAAAAGATAATGTGTAACTGTTCTTAAAGGCATAGTCAAATTCAGAGAGACAGTGTTTCAGCCGAAGGAGACAGTTGTAAGTGTTACATTATCACAAAAGTATAGTCATGAAAGCAGAACCACCCAAACTGCGCCTGGAATCACTAAGAGTCAATGCACACAAAGTGCTGAAGAGCACAAGGAAGTTGGTTGTAAAAAGACAAGGTACAGAAAAGCATCACATTGCAAGGCATATCCAATCTATAAGCAACTGTAGAATACAAGAGGCAACCAGCTATGTTGACCAGTATGTTGTATGTGATAGTACTACGAGTAGCAGTTGTGTAAGCATAGTCTCAGGATGTGTGTGTTGAGAAAACTTAAGGGAAACTTTTGGGTCAAAGACGAAGTTCCACATGATGTAGCGAAAAGTGGTTTAAAAACCACCGTACAGACACCTTCCCTTGCAAAACATGAGAAATAAATAGCAGTAATAAGGAATACAAAAGTGGATTGTAAACTTTTATTGGAGAATAAGGGCTAAACAGAGACAATATAGGATTAAGAACAGAACAAAAAACCTTGTAAATAAACTCTTCAAATTTTTCAATATGAGAACATTGTACAGTTGTAATCATCTATGCAACATACATGTTTCAGAGGCAAACTAAGAAAATTTTGGGGCAAATTTTTAAAGGTGGGGGAAATGTTACACAGCAGAAGAATATTATGGGAAAATGTAAAATTTTCAAAGTCCTATCAAGCCAGTGCAAGTCAGGCCAATGCCCCCTGTCATAGTGACAAACAGGCAGAAAGCCAACATTGCAAACAGCAGGGCAAATCTAGAACACATTGCCTCACCTCCCATGGCCAAGAGGCCTCAATTGTATACTCAGCAACATGACTTCAGCAAGGAGAAGACATAATGTCATTCTAACAGCACAGCTATTTCATAAGAGAGAGTAAAAGTTTCACAAGAACACCTATCAGTCTGTTGATATGGTGGAAAAGCAACAAGCTGCAGCCCTGAATGCCATTCTGGTAAAACAGAGGGATGGTAAAAACTGTTGATGTGCCAGGGAAAGTAGGCCAAATTTAGTCATCATCAGCCAGCCATAAAATCAATGTCTCAGCGGAGCAGCAATACATACACAGGCTTCTGGGTTTTCCCTTAAGTTACATTGCATTACACCAGCTATGAGGCTGAACCTGTGATGTGCTGCTACCATTCGCCAAGGCGACTTCCTGCTTCGAAACAGCTACCTGTCTGGTCTGATGTACTCGGTTGCTGCGAGCTGCTGGCCTCGCAACCACTGATGAGAAGACTTGGAGCTTCTACCTCCAGTTTGCTGTGCCTAACTCATGGTGTTTGGTACACTGTCCGCCTGTCACATAATTCTGGGGGGTGCTCTAACTGCTGCTGCCCCTGACAAGTACCTGTAACCAGGCTTCAATATCCCTGGCATTCCTTGGTGGAAGGGCAATGCTGTTGCTTACCTCCACACCGTGCATAGCTATTGAGAGATTACCCAAGCACACCCCTTTGATGTCCACGAGTGTGCTTTGGTAATACACAGTCATTGTCCCAGGCAGCAATACTCGCTGTATGGGCTACGCCAGCTGCCACCGAGACCAGCCACCCAGCCAATAATGGATTTACGTGTATAGATGCTGCCGGGGAAGTAATCTATGAAGACCGCTGAGACAGCGTCACTACATTCCGAGGCCACGTGCCGCACTGCCACTGGCTTGGGCAGTGCCACAGAGAAGGATACATGATATTAAACTTTAAATTAATAAATTATTGTTCAACTAATGTTGTATCATTAGTGCCTAGTGCACCAACTGGCTCGCTCCACCACACTCAACACACTGTTATCTCAAAAACAGATGAGGTATCAACTCAGGCCCCTACATAACCAATAACATACTGTGTTCAATGGAAATCATGTAATACCTCAATCATAGTGGCTTGACCCCGATTTTAACATCATTCACATAGCTGCCATGAAATTTGATAAATTCCAGAACCCTCACTAGACATAGCACTAACCTCTGTACAGAACACATTCCTCTGTCATACATCACGTTTGATATCTCAATAGCTTTGAAATTGTAAGGGCTATGTACACCAGTGCTTCAGGTACATCAGGAGCAATCTTTCATTAGAAACCAATACAACTGAATTACTATCGGTGATACCTTTGTAAGGTTTAACACAAATGAATAAAAAAGAAGAGTTGGATTTAGTATTAAAATGATTAAGAAGCAGACTGCTGAACTTTGGTATTGCTACGCATATTCTGAAGGTAACAAATGCTCCGTGTCTTCATAAATCTTTTCCCTAGACTGGTGTTGCATCTTTTCAACACTAACCAAATATTCATCCTACTGAACATCACTCAATAACTGTTTAAATAAGAGTCAGTTTCTCCAATACTCTGTAACAGTAGATGAAAAAATTTATTCATCATTGCCTGCAACAGAATGGTGTTCAGACTACTTCACAAGTGTAGAACGATCAACAGGTAGTATTAATTATATTTGGCCGTAATGGCTATGTTTGTGAACTGTGACTCTGAGGGATAATTATGTCAGATTAAACTAAAACAAATAAAAGTGACTGGTAGCAGAAATTACAAATAAATAGGTAGTATTAAACTTTACTACCAGACACATTGAAGGATGTTGCTCAGCCTGAAACACATATATCTGAGAAAGAAGGAGGTTCACTTCCATCATGACGAGCTCCGACACACATCCCAACCATTACTGCAGATTCACATAAGCATAGTAACTAATATACCATTAGTTTCTTATTATTGCTGTTGAAACTGTCGAATGCAATGCTAGGTCAGATGTATAATATCCTTTGAATATACACTCCTGGAAATTGAAATAAGAACACCGTGAATTCATTGTCCCAGGAAGGGGAAACTTTATTGACACATTCCTGGGGTCAGATACATCACATGATCACACTGACAGAACCACAGGCACATAGACACAGGCAACAGAGCATGCACAATGTCGGCACTAGTACAGTGTATATCCACCTTTCGCAGCAATGCAGGCTGCTATTCTCCCATGGAGACGATCGTAGAGATGCTGGATGTAGTCCTGTGGAACGGCTTGCCATGCCATTTCCACCTGGCGCCTCAGTTGGACCAGCGTTCGTGCTGGACGTGCAGACCGCGTGAGACGACGATTCATCCAGTCCCAAACATGCTCAATGGGGGACAGATCCGGAGATCTTGCTGGCCAGGGTAGTTGACTTACACCTTCTAGAGCACGTTGGGTGGCACGGGATACATGCGGACGTGCATTGTCCTGTTGGAACAGCAAGTTCCCTTGCCGGTCTAGGAATGGTAGAACGATGGGTTCGATGACGGTTTGGATGTACCGTGCACTATTCAGTGTCCCCTCGACGATCACCAGTGGTGTACGGCCAGTGTAGGAGATCGCTCCCCACACCATGATGCCGGGTGTTGGCCCTGTGTGCCTCGGTCGTATGCAGTCCTGATTGTGGCGCTCACCTGCACGGCGCCAAACACGCATACGACCATCATTGGCACCAAGGCAGAAGCGACTCTCATCGCTGAAGACGACACGTCTCCATTCGTCCCTCCATTCACGCCTGTCGCGACACCACTGGAGGCGGGCTGCACGATGTTGGGGCGTGAGCGGAAGACGGCCTAACGGTGTGCGGGACCGTAGCCCAGCTTCATGGAGACGGTTGCGAATGGTCCTCGCCGATACCCCAGGAGCAACAGTGTCCCTAATTTGCTGGGAAGTGGCGGTGCGGTCCCCTACGGCACTGCGTAGGATCCTACGGTCTTGGCGTGCATCCGTGCGTCGCTGCGGTCTGGTGCCAGGTTGACGGGCACGTGCACCTTCCGCCGACCACTGGCGACAACATCGATGTACCATGGAGACCTCACGCCCCACGTGTTGAGCAATTCGGCGGTACGTCCACCCGGCCTCCCGCATGCCCACTATACGCCCTCGCTCAAAGTCCGTCAACTGCACATACGGTTCACGTCCACGCTGTCGCGGCATGCTACCAGTGTTAAAGACTGCGATGGAGCTCCGTATGCCACGGCAAACTGGCTGACACTGACGGCGGCGGTGCACAAATGCTGCGCAGCTAGCGCCATTCGACGGCCAACACCGCGGGTCCTGGTGTGTCCGCTGTGCCATGCGTGTGATCATTGCTTGTACAGCCCTCTCGCAGTGTCCGGAGCAAGTATGGTGGGTCTGACACACCGGTGTCAATGTGTTCTTTTTTCCATTTCCAGGAGTGTAATTAACAAAATTTATAGACCAATTTTAGGATAAACCATAGTTTTACACTGGGTTAAATGTTTTATAATGCCATATAAATCATGTTCATATGGGTATTTTCATTATTTTCAGAGCCAGCTGTGTATAACAAAAGATATTGTTACAATTTTAGCCCCATTTAAAAAAAGAAAAAAATTTTAGGCTGGTATGACAGACACACAGATTTCGCACAAATCTTAACTTAATCATAGTACAAAAAATTCAGGATTGAATATGACAATATTATGAAAAGAATACAGCATACAGACGAGATGTTGGGTTGCAGACCGGCACACCAAAAATACTGCTAAACATGTGATCTTTAGACCAAAATGCCTTTTTGAAAACAGACAAGACACACATACATTAATGCAAGCACAACTCACACACACATGATCACTGTCTCATGCTACTGAGGTCAGTGTGTGAGCAACAGTGCGTGATGGGGGAAGCAGTCTGGGTGGTGGCGATAGGCCGGGGCGGGGAGGGATAGCAGGGTAGGGGTGGAGGACGGTAAAGTGCTGCTTGTGGGACCAAGCAGGGACATGGTGGTGACAGAGTAGCCCAGTTAAGAGGTTAGATAGGGGGTGGGGGGACAGAGCTGAAAAGGAGAAAAGTAGAGGCAAAAGGGGGAGGGGAGGGGGGGGGGGAGAGACTGTGGGTGTGTTGGTGGAACAGAAGGCTGTGTAATACTGCCAGGGAGCAGGGAAGGGGGTAGATGGGTAAAGGACAGAGACTGACAAAGGTTGAGATCAGACGGGTTACAGAAATGTTGGATATATTGCAGAGAAAGTTAGCACCTGCGCATTTCAGAAAAGCTGGCATTGGCAGGAAGGATTCAGAGGGCACAGGCTGTGAAGCAGTCACTGAAGTGAAGAATGTTGTTTTAGGCAGCACACTCAGTGACTGGGTGGTCCAGCTGTCTTTTGGCCACAGTTTGTCAGTGGTCACTCATGGGGACAGGCAGCTTGTTGGTTGTCAGGCCCACATAGAATGCAGCACAGTGGTCGCTTAGCTTATACTACTAGTTTCACAGGTATCCTTGCCTTTGATGGGATAGGTGACACCTGTGACTGGACTGAAATGGATCGAGGCTGTGGGAGGAGGTATGGTATAGGTCTTTCATCTAAGTCTATTACAGGCATATGGTCAGTGAGGCAAGGGGGTGGGAACAGGGATGGGCAAGGATCTTTCTTAGGTTTGGTGGGCAGCGGAATACCGCTGTGGGAGGGATGGGAAGGATAGTAGGTAGGATATTCCTCATTTCAGGGCACAATGAGAGGAAGTCGATGGTACTGAGTCACAAGAGTAGTGCTCCTTTGTGACTGGACAGCAGGTCTCTAGGAGGTGGTGGGTGACTGGAGAGAGAGGGCATGGAAGATCTGTTTCTGTATAAGTCTGGGAGGGTAATTCTAGTATGTGAAGACCTCAGTGAGACCTTTGGTATATTTGGAAAAGGACTGCTCATCACTACAGATGCAACAGCTGCGAGTGGCTAGGCTGCATGGAAAGTACTTATAGGCGTGGAATGGGTGGCATCTGTTGAAGTGGGGGTATTACTGGTGGTTAGTAGGTTTGATATCGACAGAGGTTACTGGTGCAGCCATCTTTAAGGTGGAGGTCTACATTGGGGAAGGTGGCTTGTTGGGTTGAGGAGGACCAGGTGAAGTGAATGGGTGAGAAAGTGTTGAGGTTCTTGAGGAATATGCATAAGGTGTACTCACTCATGACCCACACCATAAAGATGTCATCAACAAATCTGAACCACATGAGGGGTTTGGGAATCTGATTGGTTAGGAAGGATTCCTCTAGATGGCTCATGAATAGGTTGGTATAGGATGGTGCCATGTGGGTGTCCATTACCATACCACAGATTTCTTTATAGGTGATGCCTTCACAGATGAAGTAATTGTGGATGACTATATAATTGATCGTGGAGACTGGGAAAGAGGTTGTAGGTTCGGATTCAGTCGGGAACTGGGAAAGGGGGTGTTCCATAGCAGCACGGGCATGGGCATTATGGATGTTAATGTAAAGGAAGATGGCCTCAATAGTGATGAGGAGGGCGCCATATGGTAAAGTAACAGGAATGGTTGGTGTCTTTTATGAAGGAGGATGGGTTATGGGTAATAGGCTGAAGGTGGTGGCCTATGAGAGCATAGATTATATCAGTGGGGGCATAGTAAATAGCCACAAAGGGACATTCTGGGTGGTTGGGTTTATGGACTTTAGGAAGCATGTGGAAAGCAAGAGTGGATGGAGTGGGTGGGGTGAGGAGAGAGAGAGAGAGAGAGAGAGAGAGAGAGAGAGAGAGAGAGAGAGAGAGAGGGGGGGGGGGGGGGGGGGGAGGGGAATGGTTCTGGGATGAGCCTAAGGATTTGAGGAGGCCACCAACTCTCCATAGTTCTTGTTCCTTTACCACATGGCACCCTGCCCATCATCATTAACACCACCTCCCTTCACACTAACATCCCTAATGCCTATGGCCTTGCTGCTATTGAACACAACCCTTTCCAATGCCTGCCTGGTTCCAAACCTACAACCTCTTTCCTGTTCACCATCACCAACTACATCTTCACCCACAATTACTTCATCTTTTAAATGTAACACCTACAAACAAATCTGTAGTACAGCAATGGGCTCCCACATGGCACCATTCTATAGTAACTATTCATGGACAATCTAGAGGAATCCTTCCTAAGCGCTCACAATCCCAAACCCTTCACACGGTTTAGAATCACTGGTGATATCTTCATGATCTGGATCACAGGTGAGGACACCCCATCGACATTCTCCCAGACCATCAACACCTACTCCCCCATTCATTTCACTTGGTCCTCCTCAAACCAACAAGCCACTTTCCTTGATGTTGCCCTCCACATGAAAGATAGCTACATCAGTACCTCCATCCATATCAGACCTATCAACCACCAGCAAATACTACCATTTCAACAGCTGCTGCCCATTCCATACCAAGAAATCCCTTCTGCACAGCAAAGCCACTCATGGTCGACATGTCTGCAATGACGAGCAGTCCCTCTCCAAATATACCAAGTCTTGCTGAGGCCTTCACAGACCGAAATTACCCTCCCAACCTTGTACACAAACAGATTTGCCGTGCCTTATCTTTCCCGTCACTCACTATCTCCCAGAGTCGCACCATCTGGCCACAAAAGAGTACTCCCCTTGTGTCTTAGTACCACCCAGAACTGGATCAACTGGATCACATTCTTCACCAGAGATTCAACTACCTCTTCTTGTGCCCCGAAATGGGCAGCACACTTAGTGACTGGGTGGTCCACCCCTCCTACAGTGGTATTCCATTGCCCACCAAACCTACACAACATCCTCGTTCATCCCTACTCCACCCCTGCTTGCAACCCCTTGTCTCACTGATCATACCCCTGTCATAGACCTTGATTTGATGCAAGACCTGTCCCACCGCCGCCGCCGCTGCCGCCGCCGCCGCCGCCGCCGCCGCCACCGCCACCACCTACTCCAGTTCAGTCACCAGCATCACTCATCCCATCAAAGGCAGGGCTACATGTAAAACTAGTCATGTGATCAATACGCTAAGCTGCAACCACTGGGCTGCGTTCTACATCGTTACAACTGATAAGCTGCCTGTTGGCATGAATGGCTACCGACATACTGAGGACAAAAGATGGCTGGAACACCCAGTCATTAAGTGTGCTGCCCAAAACAACATTCTTCACTTCAACGACTGTTTCACAGCCTGTGCCATCTGAATCCTTCAACCAATGCCAGCTTTTCTGCATTATGCAGGTGGGAACTTGATCTGCAATATATCCTACATTCCTGTAACCTGTCTGGCCTCACCCTTTGTCATTCCCTGTCCTTCACCCACCTACCCCCTTCCCTGCTCCCTGTCCAGCACTACACAGCATTCTGTTCCACCAACACACCCACAGTCTCTCTCTCTCTCTCTCTCTCTCTCTCTCTCTCTCTCTCTCCCCCCCTCCCTCCCCCCCCCCTCTTCTACTTCTCTCCTTCTCGGCCCCCCACCCCATGTCTAACCTCACAACTGACCAACTGTACCTAACTGTCTACCCTGTCACAACCACGTCCCTGCATACTCCCACAAGAAGCACTTTACTGTCCCCCATCCCTATATTCCTATCTTTCCCCCTTACCATCTCGACCAACTCTCCCCCTCCAGATTTCTTCCCCCATCATGCACAGTTAGTCACAGTCTGAACTCAGTGGCCAGAGACAGAGGTCATGTGTGTGAACTGTGCTTGCATAAGAGTGTGTGTGTGTGTGTGTGTGTGTGTGTGTGTGTGTGTGTGTGGGCGCGCGCATGCTTTTTTGATTTACTTTCAAAAAAGGCATTTTGGCCGAAAGCTCACATATTTAGCAGTCTTTTTGGTGTGCCTGTCTGCGACTCCACATCTCCTCTATATGGTGGGAAGCAATCTATCCTTTTCATAATACTTTCATCACACATAGAAATACATTTTACAGTTACTCTTGAAAGATCTGATAGTATGTTGTGTAGCTTACGAAGGTTCCTCAGGTACTACAGGATCCACTGTCCTAATTTTTCGAGGTATTACTACCACCTCAATATCATTTTCTGGAAAATCCAGGACATGGTGCAACGGATCCCGTTCCAGAAGCATTTGATTTAACTGAACAAATTCTTCATAATCCATTGGCTCCACAACGTCATACAATGATGCCTGTAAATAAATATTGAATATTTAAAAAATATGCACTCAGTTAATATCCATAATTGTCTCATGGTCTTACAGGATTAATAAATGTGCAGGTGCATGTGCGCTCTCTCTCTCTCTCTCTCTCTCTCTATCTCTCTATCTCTCTCTCTCTCTCTCTCTCTCTCTCTCACACACACACACACACACGTGAATCCTAAAGAAGATAATGTAGAAGAATCTATTCCCAACAAACAAGGCTACTAGGTTCTCTGATTATTCCTTATTAACTACATTTATAATCACAGATTCTTCTGATGTACATGTGTTAGGAAATGGCATACAGAGGGCACTGTAACGTATCTTATAACAGGTGTTTCATTATTACATCAGTTTGCTGATTTTTCTGTATTCACATGCCATCCTTCCTAGACTGTTATGGAGGAAAGGCTAGGTTTCAGTGTTGTCAACTACTTCTCCAACACAGTACTTCTGATGAACAACTTTAAGAACAGTTATCAAATGTTGCACATATAAAAATCAAACATAACCTTATAAACAAAGAGAAAAAAAACTGATAAATAGACTTTGGGGAACAATAAATGGTAGTTTTACTGCAGGAAAATGCCTAGCCAACACAGTGACAAGCTAAATTAGCAGAGACATAAAAGGAGGGACAGGGAAACTGTCCAGATCTGGGTCAAATCTGAATGCTGGATTAATTACTGCTGGATGATAAACTCGGCAGCCATGGTAAGGTTGCCAGATCAATTCCCAAACATGTTTAGAAAAATGTCATGCTGATTTCCTACCTCCACGTCACAAACATACAAACAGTGTAAATACGAAAATACACAGAGTGAGTTCACATGATCCACAGGCACATAGTGTGAAAGACGTTCCTGTCTTTAGGACTGTAATGTGAAAATACTATTTATTCAACACAAACTATAGTTTACTACAAAGTGTAATCATTAACTGCAAAGAAACTCTATATCTCATTCATTTGTTAGAAGTTCAGGGACAAAATGTATCAGACAACTTACTAAGTCAGCTCCCCCTCATCCCCAAGTTTCAACGATATTTGGGGTTGAAGCACAGGCAGCACCCAAAGTGAGTTGAGATTGGAGGTTTAGTCGAAGATACAGGTTGTGAAGGCACAAGACAAGGTACATCCGGTGCCCTCGTGGTATTGGATATAGGTAGCATGTCGATGTTACCTGGTGGCCCTGAATTGGTGAGACTCTCAGTTGGGTTAAAGGCCCGCTTAAGTCTGCTGACAGGTAATGTGATGGAAGTGCCATTGATATCAACATCGAATGTTCTATAGTGGTGCCAATACCATATGTGGACCATCATACAGCGGTTTGACATCTTCTCAAATGGCATTATGTCATACGAAAATCTGTTTGCAGGACTGTAGGTCATAGAAAACAGTTGGTTGCTGGTTAGAACATTCTTTTCAAACAGCCAGACAGAGATTGTGAATCTGTAAGCATATAGCAAAATCTGAGGTTTCAATAATATTATTTGAATCTGCATGAGACTGATGACCTCAGAAGTTAAGTCCCATAGTGCTCAGAGCCATTTTTTTTTAATCTGCAGGAAAATCCAAAGAGATTCTGGTCATATGTAAACTACACCAGCAGCAAAGCATAATCAATATCTTCACTGCACAATAACAATGGTAATGTTACAAATCCAAGAGTCAATGAAGTGGGGTTACCAAAAACAGTTTTCCAAAGTTCCTTTGCCAAAGAAGACAAAGTAAATATTCCAGAATTCAAATCAAGAACAGCTATCAGCCCGAGAAACTTAGAAATTGATTTTCTTGGCACAGTGAAGCAACTTGAATCACTTAATAACGCAAATCTCCCAGCACAAACTGTATACCAATTAGTTTACTTTCAGAGTATGCTGATATAACAGTGCCATACTTAACAGTCAGTTGCTAGCTGAAAAATCTGTACCCAAAGACTGGAAAGTTGCACAGGTCACACCAGTACTCAAGAAGGGTAATAGGAGTAATCCGACGAATTACAGGCCCACATCACTGACACTGATATGCAGTACAATTTTATAAACTGTGTTCAAACATTATGAATTACCTCGAAGAATACAGTCTATCTACACATAGTCAGCATGGAGTCAAGAAATATTGTTCTTGTGAAACACAACTAGTTCTTTATTCGCACAAACTAATAAGTGCTATCAACAGGGGATCTCAAACTGATTACTTATTTCTAGACTTCCACAAGGATTTTGACACCATTCCTCACACAAAACATCTAATCAAACTGTATGCCTATGGAGTGTTGTCCCAGCTGTGTGACTGAATTCACAATTTCCTGTCAGAAAGGTTACCATGTGTAGTAATCGAGGGAAAGTCATCAGGTAAAATAGAAGTGATATCTGGTGTTCCCCAAAGAAGTGTTATAGGTCCTCTGTTGTTCCTAAGCTACATAAATGATTTAGGAGACAATCTGAGCAGCCATCTTCGATTGTTGGCAGGTGATGGTGTCTTTTACTGTCTGGTAATGTCATCAGAGGATCAGAATAAATTGAAAAATGATTTAGACAAGATATCTTTATGGTGGGAAAAGTGGCACCTGATTCCATATAAAGAAAAGTGTATGGTCAGTCACATAAGTACTAATAGAAATCCATTAAATTTTGGTTACACAATAAATTCCACAAATTCAACTCAATACTAGGGATTACAATTATGAACAGTTTAAATTGGAAGGATCACACAGAAAATGTTATGCGAGAATGTGAACCAAAGACTGTGTTTTATTAGCAGAAAAGTCAGAAGATGCAACAGGTCTACTGAAGAGACTGCCTACACAATGAATGGCTATCCTCTTCTGAAGTACTGCTGCAAAGTATGTGATCCTTATCAGACAGGATTGATGGAGGACACAGAAAAAGTTCAAAGAAGGGCAGTTTGTTTTGTATTATTGCAAAATACAGGAGAGAGTGTCACGGCTATGATATGCAAGCTGGAGTAGCAATCGTTAAAATGAGGGCATTTTTCATTGCGATGACATCTTTTCATGAAATTTCAATCACCAACATTCTCTTCTGAATGCGTCCACCTACATAGGAAGAAATGAGAATCATAATAAAATAAGAGAAATCAGTTCTCGCATGGAAAAACTTGTGTGTTTGTTTTTTTCATGCGCAGTTCGAGAGTGGACCAGCAGAGAAATAATCTGAAGGTAGTTCGATGAACCCTCTGCAGAGAAGTGATGTAGATGTGTTGGTGAAGAATTCTCCAGGCAATTAAACTGTTTGTCCAATAATAATTCAGCAATTGTCACATTAAACATCATCTTTGAAAGCCATTTGGAGGCCTAGTACAAAACAGGGATGCCATCAATCCATGTGGTGTTGCATCTAAGTGAGGCCTGTAATTGTTGATGCGGCAATTCCGCAAGACCATTTGTATCTGAGTGGTAGGCACAGGTGTGAATTTCGTTGATGCCATGCAATGCTGAAAGTGCTTTAAAAAGATATGATTTGAACTTGTTTCCCTGATTGGTAGTGATGCAGAGGGATACACCGAAGCATAAAATCCACTTACAAAAGGAGGTAATTGCTGCTGTTGCATATTTAATTCGATAGGCTTCATACCAAAGAAAGAAACAGTCAATCACAGTCAGGCAGTATTGATATCCTCCTTATGGTGGTAAACGTCAAACAGTGACAATGTGGACATGTTCAAATTGTTGACTTGTTGGGTTGAAAGTATCAAGCGGAGCTGTAATGTGTCGAGTTATTTTTTTGTGGTGAAAGGTATTGCACTGGTGGACAAATTCCTTGTAATCCTTCTTGACATTTGGCCAAACAACTGCCTTTTTCACTATACATAGAGTAGCCCTTACTACTGGATGAGAGAGGTTGTGGAGAGAGGAAATTTCCTGCTGGCACAAATCTGCTGTAATGAAGGGTCATGCTTATGAGATTGATGCATCACAGTATAGTGCTATTTTAAAATATGGTTTCTGATTATATCAAGAGCTGTAGCCTGACAATGTTTTGAGGAATGTTTTTAGTTTGTTTTCTTCTTCCTGGGTATTGGCAAGTGCTACAAAGTCAAGTTCCCATGCAATGGCATCAGTCTGAGAATGTGCATCTGCTGGTCCATTCTGCTTGCCACCAACAGGTCAAATATCCACAGTAAATTGTGCAGTTAAGTCAAAATGGCATGGTGATGCCTCACCTGGCTTCTGATAGAAGGCAAACACAAGTGGCTTATGGTCTCTGATTGTGGCATGCTGCACAGAGCTCACAGTCAAATACTGGCAAATCTGCTTGTGAAGGTTTTTTTTTTTTTTACTGAATAAAGCCATGGGTTGCCAGTTATGTTGTAATACAGCTCCAATGGCAATTGTTGATGCATCCGCCATAATTGTGAGAGGTGCTTCAGGGAGAGAATGACCTAATAATGCAGCCTCTACAATGTCAGCTGTCACTCTTTCAAAGGATGCTTCCTTTTCTTCAGTCCAGTGCACCATGTCTCCAAGTTTAAGTGAACCTTCTAGGAATTCATTGAGAAGTGCTGCCAACAATGAAGAACTGCACACAAAACAGCACTAAAAATCTGCAAGCCCAAGAGACAGTGTAATTCGCATATTGGAGTGAACTGTGGAAACAAAGAAATAGCATCCACTCTGTCCTGCAGCATCAGCATTACTTGTGTGTTGATAAGGTACTATAAAAACTTTACTTCTGTGACTCCAAAGACACATTTTGATGTGTTAATTACTAAGCCATATTCTCGTAGTCTATTGAACATTTGCTGTAAGTGTGGTAGATGCTCTGCTTTTATGGACAACACATTACAAGCACATCATCAACTTAGACATATCAGAACTCTAAGTCTCTAGTTATTTCACCTACGAAGTACCAGAACGTCTGAATGGCATGGCACTGCACAGTCTGAATGGTGTGCAAACAGTAGTTTTGGGGATACCTTCTGGGGCAATGGATGTATGATAAAAGGCACAGATGAGATCAATTATGGAGAAAACTTTCTTGCCAAGAATGAGCACAGCAAAGTCTTCTGTATGTGACACAAGGTAGCAATCAGGTATCATTCTGATATTAATTTAACAACAGTCACCCCAAGGGTGTTACCTATTGGGGACAATATGGAGTGGCAAGGCCCAACTACTGTCTAAAGGGCAATAGATCCCTTGCACTAACATGAAATAGCACTCTTGCTTTGCAATTTTGACTTTGGAGGCAGATGAGGTGGCCATGAATGGGCTGGTGGTTCCCGTATGGTGACAATGTTACATACCGTTGAATTTTTACCAGTGCTGGAGCAGGCAATGGATGGGTAAATCCAGGGAATTAACAAAGCAAGTCATTCTATGTGAATCACGAGCAGTCACTTTCATACCAACAGGGTTCCAGAATGAGATTTTCACTCTGCAGCAGAGTGTGCACTGAAATGAAACTTCCTGGCAGATTAAAACGGTGTGCCAGACCGAGACTCGATCTCGGGACCTTTGCCTTTCGCGGGCAATGTCCCGAGTTCGAGTCTCGGTCCGGCATGCAGTTTTAAACTGCCAGGAAGTTTCATATCGGCACACACTCCGCTGCAGAGTGAAAATCTCATTCTGGAAACATCCCCCAGGCTGTGGCTAAGCCGTGTCTCCACAATATTCTTTCTTTCAGGAGTGCTAGTTCTGCAAGGTTCGCAGGACAGCTTCTGTAAAGTGGAAGGTAGGAGACGAGGTACTGGCAGAAGTAAGGCTGTGAGGACGGGGCGTGAGTCATGCTTCAGTAGCTCAGATGGTAGAGCACTTGCCCGCGAAAGGCAAAGGTCCCGAGTTTGTGTCTTGGTCCGGCACACAGTTTTAATCTTCCAGGAAGTTTCACCAACAGGGTTGTTGGCATGGAACAAGGTATCAATGACTTGACAATTGTGTGACACAGTCAAGCAGGCATTGATGGTGAAGATGTGGGGGGATGCTGTAAACTAATAAGAAATCTGCTCAAACAACTGGGTACAGCAGGTCTGTGACAATGTATCTCCGTATGAATTCATATTGAAGATTGAAGTTTAGATGTAAAATGGCAAGGGCATAGGTCTTGGTGGAATGTCCACTGGCAGTATGCAGATGATTGCCTTTGATATTTCACTCTGCAAGATGAGAAGAAGAGTAAACCGAAGCTCCTACACCTGTATCAATGAGGAATTGTAGCTTAGTAAAGTGCTCTGTTACGAACAGATGACAGCTGCCCAGACTGAAATCGGCCACTGCTGCTACTCATTTCCAGAGACATTTTCCCTGTCACAGGGTGGTCAACACGGCCAACCTGCAGCTACAAATCTTCTGTGATACTGACAGCCTGGTGGGTGAAATGCTTGTTTTTGCTGAAAGAGTGTCACCATCACGATGCTCGTGTGGAGTGCCATATTTGTAGAGCAGCACCTTGCTTAACTAGTTCAGTTACTTGTGCTTACAATGCTTCCAAAGGACTGTCTGTCCTGACAGAGATGGTTGATGCACTGGGAGAGACATACATCTGACTATTAGGCCAGGTGTTTGAGCGAGAGCATTGAGGTTACCAGTGCAAACTGTACTGCCAGTGCATCTACAGGCAAGATAACAGCCACATATTCCATTGAATACTGTTGTTAACTGCAGTGCCTGCCAGTGTGCAAAAAGGACAAAGTAGCTGAGATGGTGTGCAGTTATTGAGTTCTTCAGTGCAAAGCAATTTACCAAGCCGTTTGGCTTCTGACTGCAACAAGCACATTATAAGCACATGTTTGATAGAGGTAAATTTTTCAGTGCTTGGCAATGAAGCTAGGATACCTTGTACTTCCATAGCCATTTGTTTGCTAAGTGCAGGCACCACATAAATGGATTTAGTTTTGTACGAGGTGACGTGGCCCAAGAAAAATTGGCTCTGAAGTTTGGGCGAACCACAATATAGGATTACCTGACCGGAAGAGCATGGCTTTTACTGCAATCGGACTATGGAACAAGTTTTATCACTGATAAGGCAGTGCTTGCAGGACTATATGTTTATTGTGGTAGGTACAGACTGTGCGATACAGTAAGTTGTTCACAAGTAGTCCTGCGCAACACAGTTGATGCAAAATTTTACATTAGACATATTTTATCATTTCTGCGTTAGACATGTTGTATCATTCCTGCGTGAGATTCAATTTTTCTGTATGCTATGCAATCTTTATGGCACATGATTCAGAAACTTAGGGTCATCAAATGTCGTGTGGAATCAAAATTTATTCAACACAATATGTAATACTTAATTGCATTGCATAATCATAAACTTCAAAAAACATCTGTACATCATTCATTTGTTTGAAGTTCAATTCAATTCAATTTTTATTATCACATAACATGCCTTATACAATCAAATATTGTGACATAGGTCAAAACAAATAAATCAGAGTGTCTACATGACAACATGTATCAGACAATTTACTGCCCACAGACTAAAGCATTATTTTGATTCCAGACAGGCCAGTCAGTCTCAGAGATAAATGACAGATCAAAAGCAAGCAGAGAGTCATTAACTATAGATGTTGAAACTGCAGGATAATGCTGACAAAGTTCAAAAATAATAATTCTAAGTGATAAAATAAAATAAGACTGATACGAAAATAAAAACAGTGAGAAACATGGCCTCTTATCTCTCTCTCTCTCTCTCTCTCTCTCTCTCTCTCTCTCTCTCTCTCTCTCTCCCACACACACACACACACACACACACACACACACACACACACACGGGAGCACTCTGAAGCCAAAGTATAGCACACCATCAATCGTAGCTAAAACACTAATATTAAAGATATACTCACTGAAGAGAGTGATAAGAGATTCTGATTCTTAGAATCCTGACTGTAAGATGATGATGCAATTTGTCTTCTAACTTCTGCAGCATGTTGCCTGTAATTAAATGGATTTCTGGTGAGTTTCATCAACTTAGACTAGGGGATAGTGAAAAATTAACACCACAGAGTAAGGTTCCAACATTAATTATGTTATAATCACATGTTATACAGTGGACATCTATACATACTATAAATTAGTCTCCTGCAGTGTTTTTCTGTCTGTGTGTGGAGCCTCATGTCGGGAATTACCGTAGGAATTTTGATATAGGGGCAGGTCACTAGTTGTTTGTAATCATAAACACATGGCTTGCACAATCAGGCATACAGACTATCACAGAGGTATCAGATGTCATGTGGAGAGATGGTGTTTCACATTGCTTTCACATTTGTTGCAATTGTTTAAGGGCTGTCACAGGCAATGTAGAATTGGCCAGATGTCATCTCACACATACTCACTATTAGAGAGATCTGATGATTTTGAAGGCCTGATGAGTTGTTGAACAAATTGGAGCACATGTTGGGTAACATTAAAAGGGTGAAAGCTGGTCCTGCAACCTCAACTAATAATTATATGCTATGGCTGTCTAGAGTTAGTCCTGTGCATTGCTACGACACTTGGGTAATTATCACTAAGCATGATTGATCCCAATGTGTGTCAGAGTCACCATTTGATAGGTGAATAGCTACTCATGTGCTGCCCATGTGATGTGTGTATCCATATGTAGCCACTGTCAAGAAACAGCACGACAAGAATGTGCACTGTCTTTGTATCACAGACACCAATACTGATGCTTCATTTCCACTATGTTTGGCAATTCTCCTGAACAATTATACATCCTCCTACCGTCCCACAATACAACATGGTTGTATCCAGTCAATTGCATGAACTGTGCTTGTTATCATCCTCACATGTCTCTAATGTTCACCAACCCGTACGATGGTCCCAACAACAGACCACTCTTTTAGCAACACCATAACAGTAGAAATGGACAAAGAAGTTTCATGCTGAACATGTGGTTTTTACTCCATCTACATTGAAGTGCTTTGAATTGTTCAGATGGACTGCAAGATTGGACTGTAAAAGCATTAGGATGAAAATTGTCTGTGTCCTTAGAAGGAACGAGCCTGGAATTTGGGTTTAGTGAAGACACAGAAAACACAAATTTGAATTATCGATTGGGGATTTTAACACTGCTCTTCACAAAAGCCAATCCAGTCCCTTAACCACAGTATATCCTTGCTTTGTAAGGAAAAGACCAGAGCTTAATCTCTCATTAACAGTGACATCAATACACAGAGCACTGGTTCAGTTTGTTAAGGATGGAGAAGGCTATGCTAAACGAGTCACCCAGCAGTCATCTAGAGCTATTTACAGAAACCACAGGAGACTTCAATCAGGGTGGGTAGGCCCATGATTAAAGATTGCTTCTTTACCACTGAACCATTATGAATAGTGAGGAAAAGTTGACCCAATTTGAATAATGACGTTAGAGCAAATGTGTACTCCTGAAATTTCTGGTTCCCAGTTGTAAGATGGATCTTGTGTAACTGAAGTATAAGCAGAGTCCATCCAAATTATATTTTTCCTGCCACTACTGCCATACTTTGTCATAAAATATGGAACAGAACATGTCAGTACTTTTAAGGAATACAGATTATGTTTGTATGAATTGATTTCTTTAAAATGACCAACACTGTCATTTCTTTGAATTACAGGCTGAACACCGAGCATTCAGCAAAGTACAGAAACAAATTCTAAACAATGATTTCATGGATGATGAAGGACAAAGGAGAAGGATCTAGCTCCTCTATGTTCCCTGGAACTAAAATACTGGTGGTGGTTGTGAATTTTTATTGTTCTTAGTTTCAAACATTTGAAGTAAGACAGTTATGTCAATCTCAAAACTAAGGCCCAGAAACCCCACCAAGCACCTACACTTGAAAACAGTGCTTCTCGATTTGGGTTTACTAAAACAACATTGCAGTTAATTCAAGTGTACCATCCAAACCAAGTGCTATCATTACAATAAACTTGATCAGTGTGCAGATTACTAGATTTTTGAGTTCTGACAACAATGCATGCTGCAGTAGTTTGTAGAGTGAGTTCTCTATTAACCAAATAGGGTGGTGGATTCCTTCTGGTTGGACTGGATGGATGAGTCCCATGCAGTAATGGTCTCCTTTATAACGCAGAATTTATTAGTGGAGGTGGTAGTCCACCTGTCTCTGAAGAGACATCTTATTTGCAACTGCAAATCTGTAACTGGAATCATAAAAGCAGATGTAGGGTGAGTAATTGCTTCTTTGGCCAAATGGTCAGCCAGTTCATTGCATGGGATACTCACAAGACCTGGGATTCAGAGAAAGACAACTGAGCTGGTTGCACAACTAAGGGCAGAGGGAAGAGTTTCAATAGCAGATATTGTGGGGAGACTGGGGTAATATCAATCAATTGGACTGGAGATGACTATTGAGTCACTATAAATTAAATCTTAAGCGATTGAACACTGCTTAATACATTGTAGGGCTCTATTAATTGCTATAAGGCTCTGCTATAAAAACACTACACATTCCCAGCAACAAATGTTGTTCCTGACTGGTGGGAAATGTAGAAGCATATTCTATCGTCTCCATTGTTTTAGAGCTATCAGTGTAAATGACAGCAGCATCCTGACAGTTCTGAAAAACAGACAAACAGAAGCCACAAGGTCATGAAGGTGACAAACTTACGGAGCATGAAACAGACTGGTCCTAATTAGTGGTCTGGGTAATAACCCTGGCCAGGGAGGAAGGGGGTCACAGGGAGCACATTCTAAAGTGGTTGGTTGGAGATCTTGGCAGATGGCCATGAAACACAGTCCACCTTTAATCCAACCCAAGGGCGGGTGTCAGGGGTTGATGTATGCAAAAAGAATGTGATACGGTGGATGATTAGGATATTGTCAGATGCTGATGGCAAAAGTGAGCAAGAACTGGTACCACAGATCCTGAAGAGGGAAGACCCTACTTTGGCTAAGAGACTATCTAAAAGAATAGTATGGAAGGTGCCAGTGCCAATGATGGAATGTGTCCAGTGATTTCCAAGCTGAAGGGACCACTGAGGCATAAACCTGGCAACAATAGTCCAATAAGCATGTAACCAGGGCTCAGTAAATATAGAAGAGAGTAGCACAATCTGCACTCTGAGAGGAGTGGGCAGAGTGTGTTAAGCTATCATACGCAACTACTCTTTAGTTGATGAATATGGAGCAGCTATGTCAGGTTTCTTTCTTTTTTTTATCAAAGAGGAGTCCCAAAACTTGGCACTGAGCAACAACATCTAAGTGTTGGGTACCCAAGTAGAATTATACGTCAAGACATACCATGGTACAATGACAGAATTGTACAACTCACATTTTTGTGGAAGAGAATTGGAAGTCATTAGAAAGGATCCAAGTGGAGGCCCTTGGATGGTGTGTTGGAGCTGGCATTTAGCCAAGGCTACAGATTTTGGCCTATACCAAACGTAAAACTTGTCAACATACAGTGCAGGGGTGACCAATGGTCCTAGGGAGGTCACCCCTGCACTCTGTAAATCTGTAACTGGGATCATAAAAGCAGATGTAGGGCGAGTAATTGCTTCTGTGGCCAAATGGTCAGTCAGTTCATTGCATGGGATACCCACAAGACCTGGGATTCAGAGAAAGGACCCTCTGGCAGGGGGTGAAGGATAGGAAGATGTCTTCAACTTGACGCTTATTTGACGGAAAGGTAGACAGGTAAGAAGAGGACACCAATGCCGTTGCTATTCACAATATACATAAATGACCTTGTGGATGACATCGGAAGTTCACTGAGGCTTTTTTCAGATGATGCTGTAGTATATGGAGAGGAAAATTGTATTGAAATGCAGGAGGATCTGCAACAAATTGATGCATGGTGCAGGGAATGGCAATTGAATCTCAATGTATACAAGTGTAATGTGCTGCGAATACATAGAAAGAAAGATCCCTTATCATTTAGATACAATATAGTAGGTCAGCAACTGGAAGCAGTTAATTCCATAAATTATCTGGGAGTACGCATTAGGAGTGATTTAAAATGGAATGATCATATAAAGTTGATCGTCGGTAAAGCATATGCCAGACAGATTCATTGGAAGAATCCTAAGGAAATGCAATCCAAAAACAAAGGAAGTAGGTTACAGTACACTTGTTCGCCCACTGCTTGAATACTGCTCAGCAGTGTGGGATCCGTACCAGATTGGGTTGATAGAAGAGATAGAGAAGATCCAACGGAGAGCAGCGCGCTTTGTTACAGGATCATTTAGTAATCGCGAAAGCGTTACGAAGATGATAGATAAACTCCAGTGGAAGACTCTGCAGGAGAGACGCTCAGTAGCTCGGTACGGGCTTTTGTTGAAGTTTCGAGAACATACCTTCACCTAGGATTCCAGCAGTATATTGCTCCCTCCTACAAATATCTCGCGAAGAGACCATGAGGATAAAATCAGAGAGATTAGAGTCCACACAGAGGCATACCGACAATCCTTCTTTCCATGAACAATATGAGACTGGAATAGAAGGGAGAATCGATAGAGGTACTCAAGGTACCCTCTGCCACACACCATCCGGTGGCTTGCAGAGTATGGATGTAGATGTAGACTAGTCCACTGATGGCAATGAGGAAGAGTGTAACAGCTGTGACTTGCAGAGCACATTGGTGAGGCTAAACAGTCAGCTGCTGTTGATGGATGTTGGGATTTTGTCTGGATTAAGGACTGAGGCAATGATACTATCTTATCATTGCAAAGGGAAACCACCACCTAGCCAAATACTGTTTAAGCCACTGAGTAGATGGAACATTTTAGTAACATTCATTCAAATGTTGGAGCATTTGGTTATAAGTTGAATTGTGACCTTGGGTCATATCATGTAACAAGTCAAGAGCCTGAAGCAGTTCCAGGCCAGTGAAAGGTTCATTATATAATTCAGCCTGGCCAGGGGTGAAGGATAGGAAGATGTCTTCAACTTGACGCTTATGCGATGGAAAGGTAGACGGGTAAGAAGAGGACGCCAATGCTGTTGCTAAGTGAAATGAAGGGTGTTCAGCAAGAACTGACACTTCAGTGAGGAAGGTGGTCAGTGGAGGAAGCCACCTTGGATGTTGCAGGACCCTTTGAGGATAATGACTAACTGTTGTAATGTCTTTGGTCCACCATGACGTCAGCCAGTGGCAGAAGGCACCTGCAGAAAGGGGAACAGCAGCTCCAGCAGTGCAGGTAATGGCATCAAAGACATATCCCACAACCTTGTGGATACAGCACAGGTGTACAATTGCCACTTGGCTCTTTGAATAGCACAATATGGTTACTGGTCCATTGGGCAGTGACAAGGAAGGTATAGGCTCACCAAAATGTGGTCACTTCTGCAAAAATTGTTGTGTACCTACAATACAAGATTGGGGGAGGGGATTGTCATGTCAATACCTGAAAAGTGACATGGGTGGCACTGAAGTGGGTGGGAGTACTGTTACTGAGGAGACACAGATCAAAATTGGAAAGTAGCTGGTCAATCAGAAGGCCCCTACCAGTCAAATTGGTACTACTTCACAGGGGGTGGTACACACTGAAATCCCAAACCAGGAAAAAAGGTGAGGGAGACAGCTGTTGGATTCAGGTGAATCCACTCACTGATGAAATCTGTGCAAACCAATGTGCAGACTCCACCTGCCTCATGGTTAGTACAGCTCCAACACAAGGCACAGTAATCTCAAAGAGTGTGGGAATGGTCAATAGTGAAGTGTGTTTCTTAGAAATTGCAGAACAGGAGAAAATTAGAAGTTGTAGTTACAGCAGGTGAAAATAATACCCATTGGTGTACCACTGGACCATAAAGCTGAGGGTGTCCTGGATAGGCATGAAGGGGCCAGGAGGACAGATCACACACCAGGATCACTGTCTCTCACCAGTGGATGTGGAACATCAACAAACATTGGTTCAGAGCTTGACAGTGTGAGGAGAGTTGGTGCCTCTGCGGTCCCAGAGTAGCCAAGATTCCTTCTTCTCCTCCTCCTCCACTTTTCATGGTCAAGTTTGTTGTGAGGGCTTGTCTACTGTGACTGTAGAAACAGAAAAAAAGCTGTGTGACCCTGGGACCCACTGTCCACGGCTCTTTCAGGCAGTGGCTGGTGTCAGGTCTATGATCTGTGATTTCTGGGGAGAGGGTTCTCAAGAGTCATCCTTGTCACCAGTAGATGCTGGAGGAGGAAGTTGCTTCTCCAGCTGACAGCAGGGAGTGGTACCCGAAGATGGTGCTCCATGAATCATGGGAAGGGCAGGCCTATCAGCATCATAGTCAAGTTTATTTGCACTATTACCAGATGTCAATATCAAGAGAGTAAATATACCAGATACAACTGATGACCTGGCCACAGTAGCAGCAAAGTTTGATATCACTGGGATCAGATACAAATGATCATATTTTTTGAGTTTCAAAATATCAAAGATTATTTGTGACATCCAGTCCCTGTATTTTGCATTCCTTTAGTAGGTTAGCACAGTTTATGGCTTGGGGAAGGTGGTCATTCCCATAACTGATCAGAAAGGTGGTACAGAAGATGGTTAATTTTCATAAAGTGGTTAGCCACAGTCTCCACAAATGAGGTTGTAAGTACACCAGGAAGTTGTATGTCCGAAGTGCTAGCATTTAAAACATTGCATCAGGTGTGGGAAACATGGCTTCACATCACAGCAGTAACACACGATTTTGATCTTTTCTGGGTGTGAATCCCCTTCAAATGTGAGGATTGGTTTGGGGGGATTAAAGGGACCAGACTGCGACAGTCATCGGTCCCTTTTTCCAAAAAATTAAAACCACCCAAAGAGAATAAAAACGAACAGCAGGAAAAATGTCAGACGACACAGGACAAGAAATACTCCTACAGAGATCAGACAAGACAAATTAAAATCACACAGAGTGTGACGGTGGTTGGCCGACCATAGAGATAAAAAGGAAAAGCCAACCACCAAGAACACATTAAAAACTCAGCGTAAAATCGTAGGCCAATGGCCAGAGTCAACACAAACGAACAGAACAAACACTCAGAGTAAACGATAAAAACCCCCTGCCCGAATAAAACGTAAAACTAAGCCAGCCATAACAGGGTCATCAGATAAAAGGGCAGGGAGCGTATCAGGCAGCGCAAATGTCTGCCTGACCACAGCTAAAAGGGGGCAGGCCAACAAAATGTGGGCCACTGTCAAAGCCGCCCCGCAGCGACATACAGGAGGGTCCTCCCGGCGCAGTAAATAACTGTGTGCCAGCCGGGAGTGGCCAATGCGGAGCCGACAAAGGACGACTGAGTCCCTGCGGTTGGCTCGCATGGATGACTGCCACACAGCCGTCGTCTCCTTAATGGCACGGAGTTTATTGGGCGTGATCCGATCGCGCCACTCAGCGTCCCAAATCGCAAAAACTTTTCGGCGGAGGACTGCCCGCAAATCAGTCTCTGGGAGGCCAACATCCAGAGACGGTTGTCTCGTGGCCTCCTTCGCCAGGCGGTCAGCATGTTCATTGCCCGGGATACCGACATGGCCGGGGGTCCACACAAAGACCACAGAGCGGCCGCAACGCGCAAGAGTATGCAGGGACTCATGGATAGCCATCACCAGACGAGAACGAGGAAAACACTGGTCAAGAGCTTGTAAACCGCTCAGGGAATCGCTACAGATAACGAAGGACTCACCTGAGCAGGAGCGGATATACTCTAGGGCTCGAAAGATGGCGACTAGCTCAGCAGTGTAAACACTGCAGCCAGCCGCCAAGGACCGTTGTTCGGAATGGTCCCCTGGAGTTAGCGCATACCCGACACGACCAGCAACCATCGAACCGTCGGTGTAAACAATTCCAGAGCCCTGATATGTGGCCAGGATGGAATAAAAGCGGCGGCGGAAGGCCTCTGGAGGGACCGAGTCCTTCGAGCCCTGTGCCAAGTCGAGCCAAAGGCAAGGGCGAGGAACACACCACGGGGGTGTACGCAGAGGCGCCCGGAAAGGAGGTGGAACAGAGAAAAACCCAAGCCCGCAGAGAAGCTCCTTGATGCGTACGGCGATCGGACAACCTGACCGGGGCCGACGGCCTGGCAGATGGACGACTGACTGCGGGAACAGGACACGGTAATTTGGATGCCCGGGCAAGCTAAAAACATGGGCAGCATAAGCAGCCAGTAATTGTTGGCGTCGTAACCGCAGTGGAGGGACACCTGCCTCAACAAGGATGCTGTCCACAGGGCTGGTGTGGAAGGCACCAGTGGCAAGGCGTATCCCGCTGTGGAGGATTGGGTCCAACACCCGTAACGCAGATGGGGATGCTGAGCCATAAGCCAGGCTCCCATAATCCAGACGGGACTGGATTAAAGCCTGGTAGAGCCGTAACAGGGTAGATCGGTCGGTGCCCCAGCTGGTGTGGCTCAAGCATCGCAGAGCATTTAGATGCCTCCAACACGCCTGTTTAAGCTGCCGGATATGAGGCAGCCAAGTCAACCGAGCATCAAAAACGACCCCCAAAAACCTGTGGGTCTCAACCACTGCAAGGAGTTCATCGGCAAGATAAAGCTGCAGCTCAGGATGGACTGTTCGGCGCCGGCAGAAATGCATAACACGGGTCTTGGCAGCCGAAAACTGAAAGCCATGCGCTACAGCCCAAGACTGCGCCTTGCGGATAGCGCCCTGTAGCTGACGTTCAACAGCTGCAATGCCAGTAGAGCTGTAGTAAAGGCAGAAGTCGTCAGCATACAGGGAAGTGGAGACAGAACTTCCCATGGACGCAGCGAGCCCGTTAATGGCTATTAAAAACAGGCAGACACTTAAGACAGAACCCTGCGGCACGCCGTTCTCCTGGACGTGGGAGGAACTATATGAGGCTGCGACTTGCACGCGGAAGGTACGAAGCGACAGGAAATTGCGGATAAAAATCGGCAGAGGGCCCCGAAGACCCCATCCATGAAGCATAGAAAGGATGTGATGACGCCATGTCGTATCGTACGCCTTCCGCATGTCGAAAAAGACAGTGACCAGGTGCTGACGGCGGGCAAAGGCAGTACGGATGGCCGACTCCAGGCTCACCAGATTGTCAGTGGCGGAGCGGCCTTTACGGAACCCACCCTGAGACGGAGCCAGAAGGCCCCGAGACTCCAGTACCCAATTCAAGTGCCGGCTCACCATCCGTTCGTGAAGCTTGCAAAGAACGTTGGTGAGGCTAATGGGGCGGTAGCTGTCCACCTCCAAAGGGCCCTTGCCCGGTTTCAAAACGGGGATGACAATGCCCTCCCGCCATTGCGACGGAAACTCACCCTCGACCCAGAGACAGTTGTAAAGGTCGAGGAGGCGTCGCTTGCAGTCCACTGAAAGGTGTTTCGGCATCTGACAGTGGGTGCGATCGGGCCCGGGTGCGGTATCAGGGCAAGCAGAAAGGGCACTGTGAAATTCCCACTCACTGAATGGAGCATTGTAGGATTCAGAAGTGTTTGTGCAAAAAGAAAGGCTCCGACGTTCCATCCGCTCTTTAATGGAGCGGAAGTCCTGGGGGTAATTCGCAGAAGCGGAACTCATAGCAAAATGCTCTGCCAAGCGGTTTGCAATGACGTCGGAGTCAGTACAAACTGCGCCATTCAGTGAGAGCGCAGGGACGCTGACAGGGGTCCGATAGCCGTAGACGCGTCGAATCTTGGCCCAGACCTGCGATGGAGTGACATGGAGGCCAATGGTGGACACATACCGCTCCCAGCACTCCTGCTTGCTTTGGCGGATAAGGCGGCGGGCCCGCGCACGCAGCCGTTTGAAGGTGATCAGATGTTCAATGCAGGGATGTCGCTTGTGATGCTGTAGCGCCCGCCGGCGATCTGTAATCGCTGCAGCGATCTCAGGCGACCACCAAGGCACAGTCCGCTGCCGAGGGGACCCAGAGGAGCGGGGAATGGCAGATTCAGCGGCAGTAACGATGCCGGTGGTGACCGATAGAACCACCGCATCAATGTCATCATTAGAGAGAGGCTCAAGAGCGGCAGTGGAGGAGAACAAGTCCCAGTCAGCCTTATTCATAGCCCATCTGCTAGGGCGCCCAGAAGAGTGACGCTGTGGTAGTGACAGAAAGATCGGAAAGTGGTCACTACCACACAGGTCGTCATGCACACTCCATTGGACAGACAGTAAGAGGCTAGGGCTACAGATTGAAAGGTCAATGGCGGAGTAGGTGCCATGCGCCACACTGAAGTGTGTGTAGGCACCATCATTTAACAGCGAGAGATCGAGCTGCGACAATAAATGCTCAACGATGGCGCCTCGACCTGTTGCCACTGACCCACCCCACAGAGGGTTATGGGTGTTGAAGTCGCCCAATAGTAAGAAAGGAGGTGGCAATTGGGCTACCAGTGCAGCCAGGACATGCTGCGAGACATCACCATCCGGTGGAAGGTAAAGACTGCAGACGGTAACAGCCTGTGGCGTCCACACCCGTACAGCGACAGCCTCTAAAGGTGTCTGGAGAGGGACAGACTCGCTGTGCAGAGTGTGAAGGACATATATGCAGACGCCACCAGACACCCTTTCATAAGCTGCTCGGTTCTTATAATAACCCCGATAGCCACGGAGGGCAGGGGTTCGCATTGCTGGAAACCAAGTTTCCTGGAAAGCAATGCAGAAGAAAGGGTGAAGGCTGATAAGTTGGTGGAGCTCAGCTAGATGGTGGAAGAAACCACTGCAGTTCCACTGGAGGATGGTATTGTCCATTGCGGAGAAAGGCGTGACGGGACTGGGAAGGCAGATTACGCCGCTGGGTCACCTGCCGCATCCGATGGAGCACCCGTGCAAGTGCTATCCATTGCGTCTGAGGGAGCGGCGAGATCGAGGTCCTCAGCGGACGTAAGGATCTCCATCTCATCCTCAGATGCAGAGCTTTTAGGGAGCGGTGGAGTAGGTGCCACCGCAGGTGTCTTGGACTTACGGGTCTTCAAAGTCGTTTTCTCTCGCTGTTCCTTTGGTTGCCGTTGGTGAGAGGGCTTATTGGAGTCAGTCTCTGGGACCGAAGAGGATCGCGAAGCCCGTCGACCAGCGACCTGTGGCTTCTTCAGCCACTGGCTGGTGTCTGCTGTGCCGCTGGTAGGAACCTGGGAAGGGAGTGACCCAAGGGATCCCTTCCGAGCAAGAGAAGCCGAAGAAGACTTACGCTTCTCCAGCTTAGAAGTGGGGACTGGTGTCCCCGATGGTTTAGTGGGTGCTGCTCCCGAGGTAGATGGTGTGGGAGCAACAGCGAGAGAAGGGGCCCCCATTGTCAAGGGGGCAGGGGAGGTCCTCTGACTCTGAGAGCTGACTGTATATCTTGCAGCTGAAGGAGCTGGAGCAGGAGTGACAGTGGAGGCATAAGATGACATCATGCGCACGGGATGTAGCCGTTGAAATTTCCACTTAGCCTCAGTGTAAGTCAGTCGGTCCAGGGTCTTATATTCCATGATTTTGCGTTCTTTCTGTAAGACACTGCAGTCCGGCGAGCAAGGGGAATGAGGCTCCCCACAGTTGACACACACGGGAGGCGGAGCACATGGAGTATCGGGATGAGATGGGCGTCCACAATCTCGACATGTGAGGCTAGAAGTACAGCGAGAGGACATGTGACCAAACTTCCAGCACTTAAAGCACCGCATCGGGGGAGGGATATAGGGTTTGACGTCACACCGGTAGACCATCACCTTGACCTTCTCTGGTAAGATATCACCTTCGAAGGCCAAGATGAAGGCACCGGTAGCTACCTGAATGTCCCTCGGACCCCGATGAACATGCCGGACGAAATGTACACCTCGTCGCTCTAAGTTGGCGCGCAGCTCGTCATCGGACTGTAAAAGGAGATCGCGGTGAAAAATAATTCCATGGACCATATTTAAGCTTTTATGGGGGGTGATAGTAACAGAAACATCCCCCAACTTTGTACAAGCGAGCAAGGCTCGTGACTGGGCACAGGATGCCGTTTTTATTAAGACTGACCCTGACCGCATCTTGGACAAGCCCTCCACCTCCCCGAACTTGTCCTCTAAATGTTCGACAAAGAACTGAGGCTTCACAGACACAAACGATTCCCCGTCAGCTCTGGTACAGACGAGATACCGGGGCGAATACCTGTCGCTCTCATTCATAGCCTTTCGTTCCTCCCATGGTGTGGCGAGGGAGGGGAACGATTTGGGGTCATAAACGTTACCTTTAAAATGGGCCCTTGAACGCTTAGAGACTGCTGGTGGCTGGCCACCAGCAAGAGAAGATGTGCCACGCTTCATTGCGTGTCATCCACCCTGATGCCACCTACTCCGACCAAGGGCCCTCCCCACGGGCGCCACCCAGCCACAGCAAAGGCCACCTGGCAGGATGGCCATTGCCGGGAGTCCCGATGCCCCAGGGAGATGGGCATCTACTCCTTGGCATACGTGGGGAGTTAACAGCGCAGGCATCAGCAGAGCGATCCCTGTGTTGTCAGGGGGCTACAACCAAGAGGGTACATGGCGGCCCCACCACAACGGACTGGCTACCGTGCTGGATGTTAGGTGACATGTGGTCCATGGTCGCCGTCAGTGCAGAAAGTGGCCCTGCACATCGCTTGGCAGAAAGTGCACGCAGGAGCGTATCCATGCCCATGAGATGTAGAGCGGGCAGGACTGCAACGCAACGACGAAAAAGCTGGCGAAAGTTCTCAATGCAAGATGGACACAATGCACCAAGTAAGGCGCCCTTCCCCAATCGGCTCGCTCTTCGGAAAAATTTTGAGATATGGAGGTCAAACCCGACAGGGGACCATCACATAAGGCCGAAACGTTGGAGACTCCTTTTAGTCGCCTCTTACGACAGGCAGGAATACCGCGGGCCGATTCTTACCCCCGAACCCGCAGGGGGCTCGAATGTGAGGAGAAATGCACTGGTGTCTACCTTGTCAATCTAGTGGGCCACAACGTACACAACATTCAAAGTGCATCCCTTGTCTCTTTTAGTGTTTGCACAGTTCTTTGTTTGTCTGCAGCATAAGGTCCCAGTGAAAGATGAATCCCTGTACCATATTAAGGTTCTTATGGGGTGTGATGGTAACAGGTACATCACCAAATTGTTTATACACAGTAAAGTCCAGGACTGTGTACAATTTGCTGTCTTAATTAAGATGGAACTACTTTGCAAAAACCTAAGAGAAGAGAGTTCACCAACTATGTTTTCAATTTTCTCCACAAAACACATTGGTTTAGTAGAGGGGCAGGACCAACCATTTGTTTGGGTGCAAATCAGTAACTGTTCACAAGTAGTTTGGTTTCGTTTTCCTCCCATAGCACAGTCAAGGAGGTAAAGTTCTAGGATCATAAGAATCAGCACTAAATTGTGGTCTGTCTGAAGACACTGCTGGGACGTCATGGCCACTGGCTGATACCTTTGCTCGTTTCATGACGCCAAATCTCTGCCATGATGCTGCCTACTCCAAATGAGAGTTCTCGCTACAGATGTCATCCAGCCAGAGCAAAGGCTACCTAGCATGATGGCCAATGCTTGAAGTCCCATGCCTGCAAATGAACAGGCACCACTGCTCGGCACACGTGGTGTGGTGTCAGCTTCGGCATCAACAATGCGATCCCTGTGTGGTCAATGGGCTACCACTGTACGGGTACGTAACGACCCCACCCACATGGATTCGCTACCATGCTTGGTAACTGCAACCTTCCTCACATAGCCTACACAATCTGTAAAAATACTGAAAAAGGTGGAGGTAAACCCAGAAGTGGGAACTGAACAAAAATTAAAAGAAATAACTGGCACAAAATTAAGGAACAATGTGGGTCAAATCTGAATTGACATCCTGAGTGAGATACGCTGTCAGCAGGGAATTTGTCCTAGAGAATTAGTCAGAGAGGAGGTATAGTCAGAGTGTAAAACTGCAGCACAGGAAAGGAAGAAGTCCTCCAATGGCTTGGGACTACACACTTGCCACACACATACAAGAGTTGTGAGCCCCCTGTGGAGTATGACAAATAATGTTAAGCTCAGCACGAGCCATGAGGTACATCATTCTGAATAAAATTCCTCGACAGAGCTGAATATATGCGTACATTAAAAAGACTCCAGTCTTTTAAAAACTCATGAATGACATGAGGCAGGCAGCCTCAGAAGCCTTATCTGTGCATTGTGTGGATGATACTCATATTCCAGCACGGTCTTAGGCCTTTCCCACATCAAAACATACAGCTACAATGTGGCACTGTTGCAGAAAGTTTTACAGAGCAATGCCTATGAAAACAACATATGATATTTGTTAGCAATTTTTGAGACTCAAGTCACCTTACCAGCAACCCACTGATCATTTGTATCGTCACTTTGCAGACACTACTGGAGAGGGAAATGGAATAGTAGCTGCAAGAAAGGTATCTGTCCTTACCAGGCTTAGAAACAGGGGTTATGGTGGCTTCACACTAATGTATAGGAAATGTGCTGTGCTTACAAATATGATTGTATGTATGGATGAGAAACTGTTTGCAATAAGGAGATAGGTGTTACAACACCTGAATGTGAATTATATCTGGTCATGAGTCTTAGGGTTGTGTTAATGAAGGAGCACGCACCAGCTTCCTTCCAGTAAAAATTGTGTTACAGCATTCACAATTATGAGAACTGAATGAGATCTCCTGAGCCACTACTCTCTGAGGTATGAAGGCAGGAAGGTAAAATGTGGAGTTTAAGATCCCAGTACCAACCAAAGATGTCCGTGATATTGACAGAATCCACAATGATATCCTTAGAAATGGTCAGATCGGGTATAGCAGAAACAATTTTTTTTTTGTCAAAAACACAACAAAATTTCCCACACAGAAGTGGGAGTAAAATGGTTAAAAGAATTAACAAGAGTGATCCAAGTGGTTGTTTTGCTGTTTCTGATAATTCAATGGCTCTCTGTACACATTTGTTGATAATGGATTCAGTTCCGCACTGTGTGGTGTCATTAAAAGAAACACAGATTTTGTCTCTGCATGTGAACCATGACTCAGCATTCCTTAGTCCACTAGAGAAGCAAGGTTTGTTGTAAGAAGGGAAGTGTTAAGGGTGTGAAACTTTCATCAGCAATAAAGATAACATTCGTAAAGTACTCTACCTGGTAATCACTGCTGTGGAATTGTTGTTTCTCAAATGATGCCAATGAGAAACAGAGCCAACTTTAGAAATCTGCCGTCATCTTATGTATGGAATGTAAGTGAATTACACACAGGGAATGGCATCTTGAGTGTGCATCTGAGACAACAGAATACTCTAGACAGAGGACAACCTCTGTGCTGCAAGAGGAGATATCCACGTGTGACACTGAATGAGTAGAAGCTGAAATAGATGTTGGATGTGGTTTCGCAAGTGTTGAAAAGGAGAATATTAAGCTGGCCCACAATATAAGCGAGGAGCATGGCTCACATAGGCCTACAGGCTCTGGGAGAGCCCCAAATGGTATGATGGGCACCGCAGTCACCGCACAGCAAGAAAGGTGTTAGGAGCTGAGTGATAAGCCATAGTACATCTACGCTGTTGAGAAGTGACATGGGTGTCTAGATGTCACACAAGAACATGTAATACTGGAAACAAAATGTTCACAGCAACAGCTTGTAACTGGGTGTTCAATTGAATGATTTAACCATGGATAGTGTTTAAGATGAGCATCATTACACCACTGCAAGTTGAAGTTCCCTCCAAGATACAAAAAGTTCCAGGGTGAAGCATAAAAGATCAGTGCGGTCTCAAGAGTGTATTTTCGTAGGCATAAAGCAGCTGAGGATTGTGAATGTAATAGCAGCTGCAGTTCTGCTCTATGCAATGTGCAGCCACATACACTCCACTGAAGGACAGCCATATTTCAGGATGAGAGATGCACAATGTGGTAGTTGTAATCACTGTGGTAGCTTTGAGGTGCCTCAATTTGTATGCATTCAACTACAGGATTGAGGAGGAGGAGGATCATCCTGCTCCACTATTTCTTCAGAGTGTGGGGTTTTCCTCCCCAGGTTTATTAGCTGTATCTAAGGTAGAGGATCAGTTGGTAATTCACACCAATGAAGTGGGCGTTGGCTGCACAATCTCTTTGCGTGGTGCTGCCTTTGAGGAGTATCTCTGAGATGGTCATGGGGAAGAACATTTCTCTCTGCCTTTTCATTTCCTTCCGCGCTTGTTGAACAAGGGTCTGCACCTTTGCTGGGCTGAAGTAAGCAAAAAATTCGTCTCAAGACTGTTCCATCTTAAATTTACAGTCCTCTGTATGAATCATAAGAAACTTCCTGTGCGTGGCTGAAGGTTGTACAGAATATTGTGCAGGTACAACAATGGCAATTGAGAGTGCTACTTTTGCACTTATTTTACAATTGTGATACTACACTGGAGGCTGCAGATGTGTATGTCAATACCTATGGTGAGTGACTTAACAATGAAAAGTATAAGGTCCTTCACATGAGTACTAAAAAACACATTAAATTTTGGTTTCACGATAAATCACACAGACTTAAAGGCTGTTGATTCAACTGAATACCTAAGGATGATGATAATGGGTAACTTAAACTGGAAACATCACTCAGAAAATGATGGAGTGGCAAACAAAAGACTTTTTCATCTGTAGAACACTTACAAGACACAAGAAATCTAGTAAAGAGACTGCTTACACTACACTTATCTGTCCTCTTCTGGAGTACTGCTGCACGGCAAGAGATCCTTACCAGAGAGATTCGATGGAGGGCATGACAAAAGTTCAAATATGGGCAACATTTTTTGTATTATTGTGGAATAGTGGGGGAGGGAGGGAGGGAGGGAGGGAGGGAGGGGATAGAGAGGGATAGAGAGAGAGAGAGAGAGAGAGAGAGCATGAGGTGGGGTGGCAGTAATTAAAACAAAGGCATTTTTAATTGTGACAAAACATTTTCATGAAATTTCAATCACCATCTTTCTCCTTTGAAAGTGAAAATATACACAGAAAGAAATGACCATCCTAATAAAATAATAGAAATCAAAGTTCACATGGAAACAATTAGGTGTTCATTTTTTCCACATTGTTCAAGAGTGTAAAAGCAGAGAAATAAGGAAAATTGTTCTATGAACCCTCTGCTGAGCACTTACATGTGAATCGCAGAGAAGTAAGATGTAGGCCCTGTTTTTGGTAACAGCGTAGTAAGAATAGTGCTGTGAATGCCAGACAGTGGTATGGAAGGCTTTCGGTTGACAAATACTTCCCAAGCAACAGTGAGACCTTTTACCTTTATGTAGCCCTATCACTGAGGTAAAAAGTAAAGCAGTCATCAATCTAAAGATTGTTTTGAACATGCCAGTGCTTTACTCAGCATCGTCCTATTGGAGGTGGTATGTCACTGCCTCCTTCTGATCTTCAAACTTACATACCCAGCCAGCTACAGGGAGATCTACAGTTTAACACGGATTCTGAACCTGAGTGTGGAACTTAGCATTTTTCACATCAACAAACATTGCCACAGGCAAAAGAAGGGGTTAAGTGGCAGATAAAAATCCTAGGATTAATTGGCGACACATAGTATACACAGGACAAAGTTACATGGTCTCCTGTACAGTTAATGTACTGGGGGAAGGGAGTGGGCAATCTCCCTAACATGCATCTCTCCCACAAGTTAGTTGCATTTTTAAAGGACATGTGAGTATGGCTGAAACATTACACTGATAGCAATATATTGGGTTTGGTATATAGGATCTTAAACCCCATAGACTGCCTTAAACTTTGATAAGGGTTCCATCGTGCAAGAGTAAGGAACAGGGTGAAGGTAGGCACTAATTTATTATCTACCGTCTTCATAACCCATTGTACCGCTTTTATGCCCTGATTGAAAAGGTAACCTTGGATTTCCTCCTTGGTCAGACTGTCAAGCCACTGGGTAGTAATAAACACACATGAGTAATCTAGTGTCCGATCGACCTCTACACGAACAGGGCATCCACAGAGGAGAGTAGCTTGCAATAGTGTTTGAGCCTACATGGCACTGTCTTTGTCAATTAACATGGTTCTATTATACAGGTGGGAATAGATTAGATTAGATTTCAGTGAGCCTGAAATTGTGTCCACTCCCTGCTGAATGACAAACAAGACTGACTTTAACAAAACTCAAACCTCCTTCCACATGTGACGCTATGTACTAACTGGATGGATTAATTACAGTTCTGTTTGTTGGATGGAGACTGACTAGATTGGTTTGATGTATTCATCGCATTTTGAACCCCCACAATTGCTAACATCTCTGGGGGTGTATTCCTTCATTCTGCGATTCCTCACATAGGGGTACTAAACCTTCTTAGAAGAGTGTTCATACCAATTGAACTTCAGACAGAGGGATCAACTGGGAACTGGAAAGACACCAGCTCAGACAACCACCCTTCCCCTATTACCATGGAATATGTGTGAGCCTTATGTGCCAACCCAAGAGGTGGGAATTGTGTGTTACCCAGTGACCCTTTAGGTCAAATACATCAACCACCCGTCAGAAACACACAGGGAGGAAGATAGGCAAAAAGGAAACTAAATGGCAAAGTGGAGTAAGAATGTAAGAAGTCAGTGAACAAGAAAAGAAAGACAGCCTGTGCATAAAGAGAGTACAATGTGGTGTCACAAGTGAGCACAGAGGACCTTGCAACAAAGAAGGAAGCAGAAAAGTAGGTCTGACATGGGAAAGGGAAAGCAGTTTATTAGCCCCTTGGGGAGGATTTAGGGAAATTACAGAAAATCTATATCTGGATGAAATTTCTTATATGCACCAAAATGAATATATCAATAGAGATGAAGTCAATGAAAATGCAATGACATGAACACACACAAATGCAAACTGTTTAGGTATGCTGAACCTGCTATGTAACGACTATGTAGTGACAACTGAAAATTGGTGTCAGGTCAGGACTTTAACCCTGATTTCTCACTTTTTGTGAACAGTCATCACAACCATTAGGCCACCGTGGTATGTCTAAGCATGACTCACCATCCAGCCTAAGACCTTTTCTATACAGCAATGCAATTTAATACGATACTTAAGTGTTCTGTAGTCAAAGTCAAAGACCTCTTCTCATAAGAAACAAATACATGATCATCTGTGATAAAGACAGACTGAAATCAAATAGCTCCAAGTTTTGTTTATTTCACTCCCACAAATGACTGATAGGGAAGTCCATTAGGCTCATCTTTGTATCTACTGAAAAGTTACATTGCAGAGTGACATGGACTTCAGACATGTTGCTCTGTAACAATTTTTTCTTTCTTTCTTTTATGAATCTTAAGTTGCGTATAATAAAAAAAAGTTGTGGATTGTGATTGGTTATGCTTGGTACACTAGAAAAAAAGCACTCTCACATTGACTGAACTGTGTGACAATATAAATTATGTTACTGATTTATACAGATTCAGTCCAAGCCAAAAATATCCACATCAATATATTGATTCTATGGGTGAAATGGAACATTTAATGCACTCTCAGCAACTGAAAGCCATTATCTATTCATATTTTTTTGTGGGCTTCAGCATTTACATTTTAGAATCCTGTGAAATATTCAGGCAAAGACTGAATTTAGAGTTCCAGGATTATTTACATGTATCTGATAGTAGGCTACAACTCATCATTCACCTATGGGAAAGGATATCTTTTAATGTGACCAAGATGTCTAGGAACTAACACATTTGAAGTGAAATCGTTTACAATAATGGAGTCCAGCCAGTCACAGATGCTACTACACAGATCAAATATAGTTAACTGTCGTAGAACAAATTTTGGGTAAGAGAAGAAAATCAGTTGGTCTTTTCAGAGGAACCATTCTGGCATTCGTCAGACTCATTTGAGGGAGTCGCCAGAGAAATAAGAGAAGAATAGCATGTAGCACTGTCTTTGAAAACTGCTGTTTGATACTTTGGCCTCAAACATTCAGAAAGCTTGTCTTACAAAGACTGCAGCTAGCCACTAAGTACATATCTGATTGCTCAAATGTGTCTCGTGAAAACATTTGCACATGTATCTTAGATTTACTTGGAGTTTCAGGTAGTACAAATGAGACTCAATTCATTTTATGGTCTACAGATCCAACAGTCCCAGCTTCAAGCCTTGGACAGTCCATGGCTTTACTCCTCTGTCACTTAGTGCTTCTTTCACACCTGAAAATGAACTGTGTGTATAAAAATGCCTCATGAAACCTTGGCTTGGTGTCCACGTCAATCAGTAAGTCTCCAAAAAACCGGCACAGTAAATCAGTTCTAAGGTTGAAGGATGACATGGGCATACAACTTCCAACATGACCACGTACACACTACAGCTTGAGGGCCCAAGCAAAAATTAAGCACACTCTCACTGAACTGGAAATATCTATGAAAGAATTAAGAGGTTGACTTTCAATTGACAGAATCTGAAAGAATGTCTAATGTAAATGTTACACTACTTCTAAATTATGCCTAAGTAAGAGGGATAATGTAATACGCGACACAACTTTTAGATTATGAACCGAGATTACTTAACACTGCAACATACTCGTCCTATATGTTATGTGAAGTTTATTATGGTACATCGTGTACTACATTTTAACACCAGCTTCAGTCCAGTGAAATAGGACGTTTAATTAACACCGTGGTTTTAGAAGAAAATTTAGGGTGTATAGTTAAACATCCACATAATAGTTATGAGCATTCGTGAAAGTTAATGAGATCACTGACTGAGTGAAATTACTTACGATATAGACTCAAGTGTAATACAATAAAAGGCGAAATGTAGAACTACGGACTTTATTGACAAATTTGTTTGCAGTCATTCTAGAGTAAACTTACTTTGACAATTTCTGTGCGAATGCCCGCTGAACACATGCCATGTTGTACTACATGCAAAAGAAACAATGAACATCCCACTCTCAATTCGTGAGCGGCATATTAAATAAACGATGACGTTATTTCCCGTATGAGTTTATATGATTTACACTAAACTAAAGCACGACTAAAGTGAGCAGTTGCTAATACGAAAAACTCTTTACGCGACATTCCTAATTTTAAAAAACTGTGGCTGCACAACCATTCAGTAAACCAGCGTCCCCAGTACCTCGCCCCTCTGTTTATATCACGCCCACAAACCAAACAACAGAACAGATGTATCTTTGTATATGATCTTTGATATAAACGCTGTTTTGACAGCATAGATTTTATTTGTAACATTCGTCCAGAGATCACTGCGTTCGTATGATCGAGGTGTAGTAAATATCTTAATGCCTGATCCAGTCAACCAATGGTCTGATCTCAGACCGGCAGTTTTAAACACTAGCTTCCGAACTTCCTTATAACCATCAAAGGCCTATATCTGATCACTAGGCTCAAAAACACTCATATTAAGTTAGGACAGTCACGATAACATCAACAACAGCGAAAAGGCCGATTCACACTTGACGGAACGCTACATCAGAACGTTCGACAATGAATTTCAAATGTCGTTCGTAGCGCGACAGCCGACCCGAAAGGATGTCTATGCGTCAGTGGGTCATTAGCAGCGCGGCAGCCGAAGTGAGCGGACGGCCGTCAGCTACTAGCTGCGAGCAGCAGCAGCAGCAGATCGAAGCAGCGGTAGCGGCAGCAAGGACGAAACAACGGCGAACGTAGCGGTGCCGTCCGAAGCAGTAAAACTGTCGTAAAATCCACTGAAGCACTTTTGAGCTCAGCTGAAAAGAGAATTTGACTCAAAGCTCCCGCAACCTTGGTTGCACATTCCACAGTGGGACTCTCTGATCTGTGGTAGGGCACGTCAATGCCAGAGCCCTGATCACATAACCCTGCATAGTTCAGGCCTTTTTCTTCTTCCTACGCCTTCTTGCACCGCGCATTGTACCTCGTTCAGATAAGCTGAAGGGACTCCCCACTTCTGTAGGATACACATTACACCTTTTCACCTCAAGGAGAAAAGGAAGAGTATTGTGTATCCCTAATAAAAATCCTTACACCAGGGAGATGGCAATTCCCCCAGCAGATCCCATCCTACCACCTGCAGTATGATGCATGCAACACAAATGATAGAGGTACCTGCTGTTCCTGTCAGCATCTCTGTCCCACTTGCCGCTACTCAAGAGGTCATGGCCCTGGAATGGGAGTGCATTGTCCAATTGATGGCTGGCGTCGACAAAGCTCAAACTGTAACACAAAAATCACACACACTAACTGCTCCAACACTAATGAATATGCCCACTATCTCACCGATGAGGACGCCAGAGCCTGAAGAAGAAGAAGATGATGATGATGATGGTTTATGGGGCGCTCAACTGCGCGGTTATCAGCGCCCGTACAAATTCCCAACCGTTGCTCAGTCCAGTCCTGCCACTTTCATGAATGAGGTTCACGCAGCTTCCCCCATCAGAGGTTCGAGTCCTCCCTCAGGCATGAGTGTGTATGTTGTCCTTAGCGTAAGTTAGTTTAAGTTAGATTAAGTAGTGCGTAAGCCTAGGGACCGATGACCTCAGCAGTTTGGTCCCATAGTCCTTACTACAAATTTCCAAAGTTTCCGTGAATGAGGATGAAATGGTGAGGACAACACAAACACCCAGTCATCTCGAGGCAGGTGAAAATCCCTGACCCCAACGGGACCCCGTACTCGGGAAGCGAGAACGCGACCGCGAGACCACAGAGTCTGAAGAGGTGGCACCGGAGTTCTCAGAGCAAACAGAAAAACACATACTTGAGACACCACCTGTATCAATTCTAAAACACCCACTCTCACTGATTAGGTCCTGGGAACTGAAATTGCTGGCACTGGAGACCTCACAGGAAGAACAGACACATGAAGATGAAGCATTGTAGGTCGCAGGTTCAGACCACAAAAAGAAGAAAAACGCACAAACAAGTGAGCCCACAAACTTACAAGGCATCTGCCAAGTGCTCTTGCCAATACCCACAGTTTCAGTCGCTAGCACAATACACATAAAGGGTAACAACATGAACCACACTGTGTAAGTGCAAAATAACCACCAATCCGCCACTGCTGGTAACAAAACACAGATTGGTTTTCCTTCAGTCGTCATTCACGACTATGGGGACCAAAGTACCTTCAACAAAGCATCCGCGAGAAGGCAAGCTAACACAAAATTCTACGCCAAACTTTCAGAGAACAAAGTCTCATGGTATGTGGCAACAAAAGCTGGATACAAAGATCTACTTGACTTCCTTAAAGAACGAAATGAGAACACTACATGTTCAGAACTGGCGACGAAAGAACACAGCAGTTTGTGATATGGAGAGAGGACATATGTATCCCAAATGTGACAGTACAAGAGGAGCTCATTGCCCTTGGGAATGCTTAAGCATGAGCCTCATGATGGGCTTCTGGACACGCAAAACCATACACAACTGGCAGACATGGCCCACTCCTGCGACCTGCAGAAGGTATTCCATTCCACATGGCCATGACAGTAGAAGTATATGTACTGCCACAGCTAACCTAACAATGCCACGGCTGCCAGTCCAGTGATTTAGTCATGTAGCTAAATATTGCAGTCTGATACTCCATTGCCATAAATGTGTGCACAACCACACAATACAACAGTGCACACAAAGCCAAACAGACCAATGCAAATGTGCTAACTGTGGCAGGCAACATGTGACCAACTACAGAGTCAGAGGGTGTGAAGTCTACAAAGAGGCGCTGAAGCGCAAAAATGTCAAAAACATCCAAGCAATCGTCAGACCAGCTACAACACCCCCCCCCCTCCCATGCCCAGTGAGAAGAGGCGTCTTCTTAACTGGTACAGTTGCTGGTACCAGTGGTGAGGGGAGGGCAGTGAACCCTCAGTGCCCACCACAAACACAACCAACACCCCCAGCAACAAACAAACTGTCTGTTCAGACAACACAGTTCACTACATCTGCACACAACCCCACTCCCTGTAGTCACAGACTGTGACACACATGCAACCACACACAGCAGATGCACCCAAAATCCAGAGAAGGAGAGGGGACACCAACAACAAAGAGGTAACACAAGAACATCACAACCAATACATCAACAACAGGCCAACAACACACAAGCAGACATTCAAGCAGACAGCAAATCTCTGACCCAGACTCCTCCCGTGCCACAAGCAGACACATGCACCACGAACATTCAAGCTGGCCCATCCACCACACCAACACCAGAACCATCTGCCAACAACATGCCTACTGCCTTACTGGCCAATAAGAACAACATCCTAACAACAATTGGTGGAGTAGGGGAACCACTATTTTCCAGCCAAGCATTGCTTAAAATCCTCATCGGGGTCTTAAACCTTGTCGCCACACTGTGCACCACACTGTGCATGGCTGTCATACAAACTTCTCTCACAGCACTTATCACACTCTTGCATGGATGATACACCACACCCACCCCATTACACAAACAACAGAACTCTGACAAAGATCCTGTTTTGGGACGCTAAAGGGATCTACAACAAAAGGACTAATCTAGTTGCATTCATGGAGCAAAAAGGCATCCAGATCGCTCTTTTGAATGAGACACTACTCAAATTGCACAGAAGCCTATGCATTTCAGGTTATTGTGTCCATCGTACCGACCGACTGGGTGGCAGGATGGGAGGCGGCACAGCAATCATCATACACAAAGACATAGAGCACATGATCATAGAGCTCTTTGAACTCGAAAGGACAGAGGCTATAGCTGCCTGGGTTAAGTTCACTGAAGCATGCATCACTCTGATATCACTATAGAATTCGCCACAGAACACTGTAATATGCGATATCAGCACATTACTAGATATAGCACTGCTACTGCAGATCTTAACGCAACAGATCGAGACTGGAACTCACAAATACGCAACACAAAGGGCAAAAAAGTGTTCGAGCATTCAATAGGCCGTAACTCCATCATACTAGTAGTGCTAGATGTACCCATGCTCATGCTCACACAGAGGCAACAGAGGCCAGACGTGAAAGACATAGCTCTCATCAAGGGCATCACAAGCAACGTGGAGGAAGTTGAGAACAATCTGGACTCTGATCACCTACCACTAATACTGCACATGGAAGAGACACTGCAGAATATTGAACCACGATGGAAGCTAAACTACAAGCATGCAAATTGGACCCAGTTCAAGGAAATGGTTGATAGTCATATCCCAGAAACACATGAAGCTATGCACGTCTATTGAAGAACTCAATGCTTCTGTCCTGGACGAAACGACTCACGCCGATCCAGTTCTTACACCACCACAACACTCAATATCCCCGCCCCAGGAAATCCTGGGCCTCATCTCAATGAGAAACCATCTCAGGAGATACTGGCAGAGTAACAGGCGCCCATTGTTCAAACTGCACATTAACAGGCTCGAGGGAATCATATGGGAGAAATTACAAACATTTAAAACTATATAATGGGACCAGAAACTCGCTGGGCTGGATACCACTCGATCAGGCGTGTGGAATCTCGCACTACGCCTCACAAAGGAGAAACACTACTTGCCTACTCCACAAGGACCGAACAGCCCGGCATACTCCGTGGAGGAGAAGGTAGAGCTCATGGCTAGAACACTTGCTCCGTCATTTATACCAAATGTGGGCCCCTCCGACCCAGAATTCGCATTTGAAATGGACCAGGAGGTTACTCGACTTGTAGCCCAGCCTGCACTAGACGATATGAGACATACTAGCACACACAACATTACGTGGGCTATTAAGCACACCAAGGCTAGAAAAGCTCTTGGTCCTGATGGTATTCAAAACTACATCGTCCGGGAATTCACAGACAAAGCCATAGAATGTCTTACACACATCACGAATGTCATCCTACAACACTAACACTTTCCTGCCCGCTGAAAGGCGGCCAAGGTCCCAATGTTCAAGAAGCCAGGGAAAAACCACCCCTTCCCACAAAATTACCGATCCATCAGCTTGCTAAGCTCGCCCAGCAAGATTGTTGAGAAGGTAATATTGAAATGTCTTACTAGGCAGTGTATCCACAACGATACCTCGAGACCAGAGCAATTCAGTTTCAGGAATCATCACTTTAGAACACAACAACTCATCTGCGTAACAGAACGTATAAAAAACGGCTACAACACCAACAAAACAACATAAGCAGTGTTCCTAGACATCTAAAAAGCCTTCGATCAACTCTGGCACACTGGCCTCATACGCAAAACTTGGCGATGCTGGTTTCTCCGATGGACTGGTACATCTCATATACTCATACAGTATTTCTCCAACAGATGCTTAAACAGTGACGTTCAGGGCAAACAGTCAACACGACGTGGTATACAAGCTGGAGTACCCCAAGGGAACGTTGGCCTGGATGGCCGAGCGGTTCTAGGTGCTACAGTCTGGAGCCGCGCGACCGCTACGGTCACAGGTTCGAATCCTGCCTCGGGCATGGATGTGTGTGATGTCCTTAGGTTAGTTAGGTTTAAGTAGTTCTAAGTTCTAGGGGACTGATGACCTCAGAAGTTAAGTCCCATACTGCTCAGAGCCATTTGAACCCAAGGGAACATCCTGGGATCCCTCTTGTTTAACCTCTACATAAACGATCTACCATTTACATAAAATACGATGGTTGTCATCTATGCAGATGACACCGCCATCCTAGTGCGAGACTGGAAACCACAACTCACGACTACAGACTGCACTCAGAGCAGCCGAGACTTGATTGGAATCAGGGCATGTTAAACATCGACAAGTGTGAGACAGTGCTGTTAATTCGCAGACCGAAACAACTGCACAAATACAAGCATTGCAGACAAATCACACTACACACACGCCCAATACCAATACGTTTTCGTGAGAGAGTCAGGTACCTAGGCATCTGGGTGGACCGAAACATAACAGGGGGGGGGGGGGGGGGGAGACCATTATGTCGCCAACCGAGCACAGGCGAGGCTCAAACAACTTTACCCAATGCTCAACAGACAAAGTGACAAAGTACACTGACTATGAGGGTGTTGAGATCCATATACATTAGACTGCTTGGATCCTTTACGATGTATGCAGCCCCAGTCTGGGGACGGGCAGCTCCAACATGCCTGCGTCGCCTGCAGGTCGTACAGAACAAGGTGCTACCTATTACAAGATATGATCCATGATACACAAGCATGAATACCACTTCGAGACTCTCTTAGAGGTATTCAAGAAACATCGTGCACGACTATAGACAACCCCTTCATCTGAATCGGAAACTAAGACCAAACCCATAGGTGGAAGCACAATCGTCCAAAGACACTCTTTAGTAGGGACACTTAACCTCCTATGACAAAGTAAGCCAGCCGGCCGCGGTGGTCTAGCGGTTCTGGCGCTGCAGTCCGGAGCCGCGGGACTGCTACGGTCGCAGGTTCGAATCCTGCCTCGGGCGTGGGTGTGTGTGATGTCCTTAGGTTAGTTAGGTTTAAGTAGTTCTAAGTTCTAGGGGACTTATGACCTAAGATGTTCAGTCCCATAGTGCTCAGAGCCATTTGAACCACAAAGTAAGCCACACAAACAAAGCAAATAATGGAGAACCCTTGCATCACAGCAAAGCTGACTGGCACAGTCAGATGAATCACAAAGTCGCTCAACTGGTCACAGCAGGGAAGCCAAATCTTGCACACTAAACACAAACAGAACCCACACTACCTCCTACAGTGTGCGATCGATTCTGTGACCAATTGACCACTAATATGACGGCTACGGCTTTTTCAGGTATGCAGACAGTGCAGCTGGCCCAGGAGACATCGTCAGTGCCCAGTGCAGGAGTACCTCACCTCGATTCTGGTTGATACTCTATTACGAACCAAAGCTATGACACTGGTACCGAGTGTAGCACGACACCCAATCACTAACTGATCTTACCCACACGTGATATGTTGCAGATAGCAAGGAAACCCTCTACTGCTCTTAACACCAATCCAGACTGTTGCAGAGATTTTTTTCGCTTGGCACTTGTCTTGGCACTTCTTTTCCTCTGCCCTTAAACGTCTATTAATCACAGCTTTTCATCCACTTCTATCACCTCCATGGGCCCATGTTAGCATGTAATCGTACCTAGATGTGTGGATGACATCACGGCCCCACATCCAGTGAACTCATCGATTTGCAGCTGACAATATGGATGTACAGTAGATCTACAGTCACCACGTTGGTGTGGAGGGGGGGGGGGGGGGGGGAGCTCCACCCATAAAAAACCTAATTGCGCCACACTCACTACTATTACAGTAGTATGACTTAGCCAAACATCTCGCTTCTTTGGTGAAACCGTTGGTGCGCAAATGCTCACATCACATTTGTAACTTAGCTGACTTTATCAATAGACTGGGGGCTCTCAATCTAAGCAGTTATGACCGTTTTGTTAGCTTTGATGTGGTATCACTTTTTGCTAAGGTCCCTCTCACAGACTCTTTGGCAGTAGTTGACAAAAAATTTCAGGTGGACATCACTACTTTATCCTCAATCTAAACTCATGCTCATAAATTAAGGATAATGCTCATACATGGTGAAACAACTCTCTGGTGGGCGGTTTGCGGGTTTAAATCACCTTAGGGTACGACCATGCAGTGCATTTGACCTGTGGTCATCGCACGGTGGCGCTGGCAGCAGTCCTCATATGCAGAGTTGTGTTGGTGCATGTCAGAGTACGGTGCAGTGAGTAAGTGTGCAGACGTTTTCAGACGCGCTAATGGTGACTGTGTGTTGAAAATGTCTCAAAGAACACATACTGATGACGTTATGAGATAGAATACTAGAGCGACTGGAGGCTGGTCAAACACAGCAGGTCGTAGCATGGGCCCTCCGTGTGCCACAAAGTGTGATCTCAAGATTATGGCAACGATTCCAGCAGATAGGAAACGTGGCCAGGCGCTACAGTATGGGACGTCCACAGTGTACAACACCATAAGAAGACCGATATCTCATCATCAGTGCCTGCAGACGATCACGAAGTACTGCAGGTAGCCTTGCTCAGGACCTTACCGCACCCACTGGAACAGTTTTCTCCAGACACACAGTCTACAGACGACTGAACAGAAATGGTTTATTCCGCCTGGACCTGCAAGGTGCATTCCACTGACCCTGGTCACAGGAGAGCCCGTAAAGCCTGGTGCCAAGAACACAGTACATGGTCATTGGAACAGTGGTCTCAGGTTATGTTCACGAACGAGTCCAGGTATAGTCTGAACAGTGATTCTCGCCGGGTTTTCATCTGGCGTGAACCAGGAACCAGATACCAACCCCTTAATGTCCTTGAAAGGGACCTGTATGGAGGTAGTGGTTTGATGATGTGGGGTGGGATTATGATTGGTGCACGTACACCCCTGCACGTCTTTGACAGAGGAACTGTAACAGGTCAGGTGTATCAGGACGTTATTTTGCACCAGTAAGTCCGCATTTTCAGAGGAGCAGTGGGTCCCACCTTCCTACTGATGGATGAAAACGCATGGCTCCACCGAGCTGCCATCGTGGAGGAGTACCTTGAAACAGAAGATATTAGGCGAATGGAGTGGCCTGCCTGTTCTCCAGACCTAAACCCCATCGAGCACGTCTGTAATGAGCTCGGTCGACGTATCGTTGCAGGTCTTCAAACACCTAGGACACTTCAGGATCTCCGACAGGCACTGGTGCAAGAATGGGAGGCTATACCCCAGCAGCTGCTCGACCACCTGATTCAGAGTATGCCAACCCGTTGTGGGGTCTGTGTAAGTGTGTATGGTGATCATATCCCATACTGATGTCGGGGTACATGCGCAGGAAACAGTGGCGTTTTGTAGCAAATATGTTTCGGGACGGTTTTCTCAACTTATTACCAATACTGTGGACTTACAGATTTGTGTCTTGTGTGTTCACTATGTGCCTATGCTATTAGCCCCAGTTTTGTGTAGTGCCACGCTGTGTGGCACCACATTCTGCAATTGTCCTTAATTTATGAGCATGAGTGTATTTTATGTTCAACCAAGAATGTTTTGAACAGACTGACAGCGTCGCAATTGGCAGCCCTCTGACGCCCTTTATGGAGGATTTCGAGAAGAGAGCGGTTGAATCAGCTGCTCTTAAAATACTGTATTTTAGAGATATGTGGACGATACTTTCATAGTGTGGCCTCCTGGAGAAGATAAATTGATGGAGTTTCTTCACCACCTTAACTCCATTCATAACAACAGTCTGTTCACTATGGAAATAGATAAAAATGGTTGTCTACCTTTCTTGGATGTCTTCGTTGGATGAAAGAATGATGGCTATCTGGGGCATCCAGTTTATTGTAAGGCTACTCAAACTGATTTGTACTTGCAAGCGTCAAGTTGTCATGACCCTTGGTAAACTATGAGCATGCTTAAGACACTCATACACAGACATCACACTGCCTCAGATCTAGGTAGTTCCCTAAAGAGCTCACCCACCTAAAGACAATGTTCAGAAAGAAATGGACATTCCGCTAGTAGATTAGGATAACAGGGTCCCGTCAGTTAAAACCAAGAATCAGGAAGTGGATAAAGAGGTGAACACACAGGCAAAATCTTTAGTTTTTCTTTTTTTGTGGGCAACATTTCGCTTAAAATAGCAAGAATCGTCTGTCTGTTTCAGGTGAAAGTGATTTTCTATCCACTATCTTTTTGCGATTAGTGAATGACGTCTTTTTATAGTGGAAGGCCGGAATTTACTTTATGTCTTCTCAGTGCGGTATGGCTTACACAGGACAGACCACATACACTGCGACACAATGCTGCACTGAACATCAACGTTGCGCTCACCTTTTGCAACCAGTGCTCTTGCTTAACATCGTATTTCCACTGGACATTCAATAGAGTTTGATATAACTGTGATTATGACCGCAATAATTTGTCACCATCATTTTTGGACACCATTATTAAAAAATCCATGGAAATACGCCTGGGAGAAAATTTGATGACCCATGATAGTAGCTATCAGCTGTGCAGTGCATCGAACGCCATCATCTCCACGATTTGTTCTAATCGAGGGCGGCAGAGTGCGCCAACGGCCGCAGCGAGAAGTAATGCAGAGGACAGCTGAGCTATGCGGTTCCACTAGAGAGGGCGCTGCCGCTGGGAAATGTGGTCCAGAGTACTCACAGCGCGATATACTGTATACTGCGGAATGGAGCAAGTCTTTGCCAGTCTTGGATGGCTCATCTGAAGCTGACTGGCAGGCGTTAAGTTGAAACATCGTGTACTGAATTAAACGACGATTAGCTGTAACCTGAAATTCGTTTGAACAATATTGATTCTGATTGGCTAGCCATTCCAGCCAATCCAGATCACTGCTTGTTTTTGGAATGCAGCTACTGATGAGTCATGTTTGTGACATGCTTGTCTAACTCGAATGTAACGTCAAAATGATGTGTCACTCAATGCGACCACGGCAGTCAACGAATTTGGAGTGCCATATTGATTTGGTTCTTTTTGTATTATAATGTGCACGTAATGGCAGTATGCGATTGCAAGGCAATGATGCATAGAAGAATTATCACAAACAAGTCATACTTAGTACGACTTCTTACAATTAAATGTAATTTAATGATACATCAGTGGTAATAGCCTTCAGGAGATCGTAATATGAATGATAATATCATTGTGTGTTGCATGTGTCCTCTATGCTCCTGTGATGAGAGATGTCGAGCTAGAGAGCTGAAGAAAGTAGGTTTGTGTTCAGCTATATAATTTTGGTCTTTCATGTTCACATTTGTAACAGATTCTTAGGCTTTCTTATTAATGTAATACAAGTATGTTCTGCAATGTTCGATGTTAGTTACATTTACGATGCACTCTGTCAGGAATGAATTTCCTTGATTTTGTGATTTCTGTCCAATTAAAAAACGAAGGATGATTTGGGTTGTGTGTTAGTGAAGCCAGTGGATAAGGGTACAATATCTTAATTGTGGTGGCATACTGATCTGTAGCATACCCAATGCCTAGGATAGACTGAAAAGTGACAGTTTGGATGTGAGTTGTCGAAACAGTATCAAAGGCTTCAGTTAATTGCGTTTATATATCTAATGATGGTAAATAATAAATATGTTCAAAAATGAAGGTACAATAAATAATTAAATATTAGTATCATGGAGTTAATTTTTGTAGTTGTATGACCATGCATTGACCATATTTGAGTCACTCATCAGTTTCTAAAGTGTATGCACCTAAACAACTACATCAAGACCACGATTCTGCAATTTCGGGCCGGCCGAAGTGGCCGTGTGGTTAAAGGCGCTGCAGTCTGGAACCGCAAGACCGCTACGGTCGCAGGTTCGAATCCTGCCTTGGGCATGGATGTTTGTGATGTCCTTAGGTTAGTTAGGTTTAACTAGTTCTAAGTTCTAGGGGACTAATGACCTCAGCAGTTGAGTCCCATAGTGCTCAGAGCCATTTTTTTGCAATTTCGGAAAACAAAGACGTTCACTTACACTTGAGTAGATATGAAACGCTGATTTGTCGTTAAAAACCACCTGAGTAGACAATGTATCATCTTCTTCAATCCGACATAATATTTCTACACAAAATGCGTCAGACTGTGGTCACAGAAGCACCGATATTGGTGGGTTCTGCCAATGGCCGACATCCGTCAAAGACGGACGAAGTTTTCACATCAGTACGTCACTAAATGCCTGGTCACAATGCAGTCAGTCTCATCCCCAGAACATACAGACTTGGGACGAAAATCGATGAAATTGAAATACATTTGTTTCCTTCAGTCAAACTGACTGACGTTCTCCTACACGAAATATGAGCTGTGAGAAGCTGGTAACTTTAGTCCAAGGAAAGAGTGTATGTCACCCTGAGGATGAAAAGTTTCATAATCAGGATATAGTTCGGAATCTATGGACTCAAACTACAACTTTATTTGGAAAACGCATGTAGGCAAAATCTTTGTTGTAAATTTTAGGCGTAAGTCATAACTAAAAATGATTTGTTCGAATGAGAAGGTTGGCATATCCCCTTATGCTTAAAGTCACTGTAGTGGATCTTTTTCGGTTGTGGTAGTTAGGTGTTAGCTGTCTACGAATTATTATTACTGTTTAATGGCGCTTTTATGCCCGTAGGGTGGTGATTATGTTACGAGGTGGTTTGCATTTGTGGTGTACGTTTTTCCACTTTTCGGTGCTTTGTGTTCATTCCACCTTATTCTATCTGTATGTTTGACTTTCACACATAGACTGAATGAGTACCATTGAATGTTATCTCACATATCTCTTTTTCTGAATTTATTTGAAGTTGTGCAGAAAGTTTGAATTCTTGCTTTCCAATGTCAGCACGTTTCATCTCGTGTATGTAATACAGTGTTTCTCACTTCATCAAATATATTTGTAAAACTTGCCTAATTAGTCCAGTAACTAAGGAAAGAATGTGCACTACTTGCTACTTTTTTTTTGGAGACACATATAGCTCATTCACATGCATTCAGCCACTTTTTAATAGCAAATTGCCACAGTGCAGTACTCACCTCCAACACAAAGGTGTCGTCACATCCATCAATTCGAGGAGGTTAAAATATATTCTAACCCCCTTAATAGAATATAAGTTATATTCTCCTCGATCCCGCCAAAAACTGACGGAGGTGATTGGACATACTGTGACCAAGCTGTTGGCAGAAGTTACTGGGCGACCTCTGGCATGTTAGCCATTCCTTGTCGGTGCTACTGTGAATGCAGCTTTGAAGGAGGAGGAGAGTAGTGTCGCATGCCCCGTCGAAAATGAGGTCATTAGAGACGGAGCACAAGGTCGGATTAGGGAAGGATAGAGAAGGAAAGCCGCCATGCCCTTTCAAAGGAACCATCCTGGCATTGGCCAGAAGCGATTTAGGGAAATAACGCAAAACTAAATCAGAATGGCCGGGCAAGGGTTTCAATCGTCGTCGTTGTCCTCCCAACTGCTAATCACTGCGCTACCCCACACGGTGAATGCTGCCTTATCTGTGACTGTATGGTTCAGGTGCAATCTTTTATGTAACACTCTTAAGACAGTCGACTGAGGACCTCGAAGCTCTTGTGACGCATGACCCACTGATTTCCTGCTTCTGCTACAACCAGTTCGAACGAAATTCTGATTCCAGGAGTAAACTGCAGGCATAACAGAAGGTTTCTTATGATGCTCAGCACGAAAATAACATTCAAACCTTGTTGCTGATTTTATTTCTTCCACCCAAAACACGCAACAAGCACATTTATGGCCTCTGAAGTCTACTATTTTTATTTTCAATATTCAGTCGTTCCTAGTGACAGAATTTGGTACTACAACAGTAAATGAAAGAAACATGAAATATTTTGCTACAAGATGGTACCTTAACCTAATGTCTAAGTCGTCTCAATAAAATTCTATATGTAAGTAAAGTTCTAAAGTACTCTTCGAATCAACCTATATTGTTCTGATACATGGGCCTCCCCGCTATCAATACCATACGAGCAATATAGTCATGCCAATTCTAGATCAAAAGGCATTTGAGTAAAAATTCCAGGTTGCAATCCAAGAATCCAATTTCACAGTTTTCCCCAACCAAATTATACACAAATAAAACAAAAACAAAAGACCAATAAAGTTGAACTATTTAAAAACTTAGAGAATTATAGTAAAGGAAATTTTAATTTAACTAGAAGCAAAATACAAAAATTTTAAAACTTTATTCAGAATTAGTAACATAAATAGGTCGATCTTTATTTGTTTTTTACCATGATAAATAAATTGCAAACCTACAATTTTATCAAATTTATGATCACCATTTGTATAGATTTTAGAATATCGATCTGCAAGAGTAATTTTATATTTGCCATCTAGAAATAATAAAATTTTATCCCTAAATTTAGTAGGTAAAATTAAAGCTTTTGAAATGATGTAAGATTTATATTTTTAAGTTCTGATAATTTAGTGAACACTTCTGAACAACCATTACTATAATTGTTAAATCCAGTTAATAGATTTTCAATACTAGTATTCATATTCATTTTTATTTGAGTTTATTTATGTAGAAAAAATTTAATGACTGAAAAAATTAAAATGTTTTACAGACACTTGAAAAACTTTTTAATTTTAGTTTGTAGAACGTTTTAATTTTTGAAGACCTACAGCTTTCAGTTTTTATCATCTCTAGTTTTCTGAAAACATTTCGAAGGAAAAGAAAAACAAGAAGTTAAAAGTTTTTAATTTTTCAAATTTTTGATTCATTTATTTGCTGAGGAATTTTCAGTAACAATTCAATGTTGTGAATCATAAGTTAAATTGTTTTTAGCATACATAATAACATATGCAATTGAATCATTCGAAATATTTTCATTAAGGAATGCACATAATATAATTTTTGTTTTTTGAGTAGTTAAAACATTCATTCTTCTAGACATATTAATTACATAAATGGGATAATTTTGAATAAAATTGAATGAACTTACATTTACATCATTATTTAACTGAGTTATTCTTTTGAAATCTCTAGCAGGATCATATGATTTTAAAAAGTTATTTGGTGGGTCAAGATTCCATAATTCTAGTGGAAAGACTTCATTTTTTCGATTTTTAACATAAATATTTTATAATTTAACATGATCAAATAAAGAATAATCAAGTAATTGATTATTTTTCCTATTAGTTTGAAAAACAATGAAAATAAAGTAAGGCATTTCAAATTATATAGAATTAAATTAATTAACAATATCTAGTTCAAAATTTCTTTTTACCTGTAAGTCAGTGAATTCAATTGTTTGTAGTTCAAAGAAAGAAATTGGAATTTTTGGATTTTCATGTCTTTCTTGTTCTAATTCAAGTGAATATCCTGGTTCATATTTAACAACAGGAACACTAATTTCCATAAATTTTACAACAATTTTACCTTCTCTTAGAAGTGCTGAGTTATAATTTTCTGTAATTCATTAAAGAGTTGATATTCTTTATCTTCCCTCAAAGTCCAAGTAAAAATAACAGTTAAATCACCTTCAAATATTATTTCCTTATAATCTTTAAAAAAAACACCAAATAATTCTAAAGGATAAAGAACTTCATTTTGCTTAGTTTCAATTTTTCCATTGTTAAGAACATTTCTTCCAAAGTTAATTCGAATAAAAGTTGAAGAAAGTAAAAGGATGTTTAATTCTAGATGAAATATTATTTCCTTTTTTAATTGTAATAATGTCAATCAATTTTAAAACACAAATATCAATTCCTTTAATATTTAATTTACCATCATATGCAGAAAAATTATTGCCATCTGTGTGAATAATATCAAAAGTCAACAACAAAAGTTGAGAAAAATTAGGATGAATCTAAGCATCACCGATATTAAGATTAAATTCTATTTCCTTTTTAGGAAGCTTTAAAATATTTCTTGTTTTATTATTTACAGGAATTGGGTAAAGCTGATTACATTCGATTTGGATCATTAATTAAGGAAAAATCTGTTATTTCATTTCTAAAACAATTGTTACATAAGAACCTTTATAGTCAATTAAATGATCATTTCCATCAGTTATAGTTCTTTCTACGTTTTGAATAGTAACAAAAATTTGAATTGTTTAGTATGATATGGTTCATAAATTATTGGACCACCAAATTTAGAATTAGGTTTAAGTGAAGAAAAATATTACTTAGGAACCATTGCTGTCTGTTTTCATTGCGGGTAAACAATATGATTACAAAAATTTTTAAAACTGATCTCATCGAAAAAAGAAACTGCACCAAAATATATTCCACTGTATATCACCACGTATCCTCATCTATATTTGTCGAAATGATGCATTACGCATGATTTGCTGCCAACCTGTGCTATGAGAGAGAACCTTTTATGAATGTAAATTATGTTTGTTTTTCTATAGAATCTAAAACAATCATGTAATTATGGAAACGCATCGTTTATAATGTTGAAAAATGCCAAGAAAATTATTGCTTCCTTGTTTTTACGATGTATATCATCAAATGTAAAATAACAACAACATCTAATTTTATGTACAAAGTTGTCATGTACGCCTTACAATCCCTCACTGGAAATTTTTTTGCAATCCCAAAATATCATTTATCTTTCCTTTTCGTGCCTTTTAGTCAAAATATTATAAATACAATATACTGAGCATTATTCCGATTAATTTGCAGTGTAAGTAACGCAAAAATTGAAAACAAATGAATGTTCCCGTATAGGGGCTCAACTCCACTATCCTCGTATCACCATTCAGAATATTTTCCACTGTGCCAACGTCTAGCTGGGAACTACGCTAACATAACCTGTAAGAGAAAAAAAAGTAAAAACCGATGCACCATGAAGGACTTATCTGATTGGGACAGAAATCTGTATCGGTAGATGTGATGTACATATACAGACAGACAAATGATTACAATTTCAGAAAAACTGATACTCACAAACTGAACAAGTCAATAACGCGTTGGTCCACCTCTCCCCTTGGGTAAGCAGTTATTCCGCCTGGCACTGATTGATAGAGTTGTTGGATGTTCTCGTGAGGTGATTGGAGGGCCCTGCCCATAATTCTCCAAAATTTTTCAGTTGGGGAGAGATTCGGCGACCTAGGTGAGCAAGTTAGGGTTTGACAAGCCGAAGACAACCAGCAGAAACGCTCGTCGTATGTGGGCGGTCATTATCTTGTTGGAAGGTAAGTCCAAGATGGCTTGCTATGAAGGCAACAAAACGGTGTGTAGAATATCGTCGACGTACCACTGTGTTGTAATGGTGTTGCAGATGACAATCAAAGGCGTTCTACTGTGAAATGAGACAATGAGATTCTAGGCCAAAGACGTGTCAGCAGACGCCCCAGACAGCAGTAGAATACCAACCATTATGGACCGACATCCAGGAGTTATCGTCTGTCCTGCCACTTCATTTCACATCTTTGGTTGTTATCCACAGCAACCTTAAGCACAGCGATACGTCGACGATATTCTACGTCCCGTTTTGCTGCCCTTCATGACAAGCCATCCCAGGCTTACATTTCAGCAGCATAATGCCGCCCACAAACGGCGATAGTCTCTAATTCTTGTTCTCGTGCTTGTCAATCCAAATCAAGATCGCCAGATCTCTAAAACGTTTGGAACATTATGGGCATGGCCCTTCAACTATCTTGAGAGTCTGACGATCTAGCATGCCAACTGGACATAATTTTGCACGATATCCCTCAGAGGAACATCCAACAACTCTGTCAACCAATGTCAGGCAGAATAAAAACTCGCATAAGGGCAAGAGGTGGGCCAATGCGTTCCTGACTTACACAATTTGTAAAGCTCGTTCTTTTGAATAAATCATCCATTTTTTTCTGAAATTGTAATAATTTGATGATCAGTATATGTACATCACATCCACGTTAGGCCGTTTGGAGCCTCCATTTCTGTCAGTTTAGTTTCATTTGTGGCCAATTCATGCATATACCACCAACCTGAACAAAAGTTGTGATGATGAGTAGGAGCAGTCCCTTGCCAGTTGTCTTCCTTCCTGATATTTTCGTTGCAGTTTTCATTTCTTAATCTGAATGCAAAAAGCAATAGCAGCAACATTAAAGAATTTCGGCTCCTTCGTAGCCACGGTCCTTTACTGAAAGTACGTCACACTTTATGGGCACAGACCACTGCACGAACTGGCGATGCAGAGCCTTGTCATTTTCATATACGTTGAAGAGCCAAAGAAACTGATACAAGTACCTAATATCGTGTAGGGCCCCTGCAATCACACAGAAGTGCTGCAACACGACGTGGCATGGACTCGACTAATGTCTGAATTAATGCTGGAGGGAACTGACACCATGAATCTTGCAGGGCTCCCCATAAATTCGTAAGAGTGCGAGGGATTGGAGACTCTTCTGAACAGCACGTTGCAAAGCATACCAGATATGCTCAATAATCTTTATTTCTGGGGAGTTTGGTAGCCAGCAGAAGTGTTTAAACTCTGAAGACTGCTCCTGGAGCCACTCTGTAGCAATCCTGGACAATGCGGTGTCACATTGTCCTGTTGGAATTGCCCAAGTCCGTCGGAATGCACAATGGGCATGAATGGATGCAGGTGATCAGACAGAACGCTAACGTACGTGTCACCTGTCAGAGTAGTACCTAGATGTATCTGGAGTCACATATCACTCCAACTGCACACGCCTCAGATCATTACAGAGCCTCCACCAGATTGAACAGTCCTCTGCTGACATGCAGGGTCCATGGATTCATGAGGTTGTCTCCATACCCATACACGTCCATCTGCTAGATACAATTTGAAACGGGACTCGTCCCATCGGGCAACATGTTTCCAGTCATCAACAGCCTGATGTTGGTGTTGACGTGCCCAAGCGAGGTGTAAAGCTTCATGTCATGCAGTCATCAAGGGTACACGAGTGGACCTTTGGCTCCGAAAGTCCATATCGATGATGCTTCGTTGAATGGTTCGCACGCTGACACTTGTTCATGGCCCAGCATTGAAATCTGCAGCAGTTTGCGGAAGGATTGCATTTCTGTCACGTTGAACGATTCTCTTCAGTCGTTGTTGGTCCCATTCTTGCAGGGTCTTTTTTCCGGCCACAGTGATGTTGGAGATCTGATGTTTTACCGGATTCCTGATATTCATTGCACAGTCATGAAATGGTCATATGGGGAAATCCCCACTTCATCGCTACCTCGGAGATGCTGTGTCCCATCGCTTATGCGTCGACTGTAACACCACGTTCAGACTCACTTAAATCTTGATAGCCAGCCATAGTTGCAGCAGCGCCGTATTCTGCCTGTTTACATATCTCTGTACTTGAATATGCGTGCCTATACCAGTTTCTTTGGCGCTTCTGTGTAATGAAAGTATGCTGATGACACCACAATGCTATTTTGTGGTGAAAAAAGAGGAGGAGATGAAACACATGGGACATTAAAACAATAAAAAATTGTAGTAATCAGGACCTAAAAGTCAATACCACAAAATCACAGTTACTGTAGTTCAAAGCAGGTAATTGATGCCATAGATGTATAGGAAATATTTTTGGAATTTTGTATACAGACAATGAAGGCTGCAAATCCCTTGGTCTTCACTTGCACAGCTATCTTAAATGGGAAAAGTGTGTTAACTCTGTAAGCAGGAAAATAAGAAGTGCATTCTACTTGCTGAGTCAGATGTCCAAAACCCATACATATTACAAAAATGGATGTATGTATGTTCCACATCTACTCCTAAACCACTAGATCGATTTCAACCAAAGTCGGTACACATATCACTTATCTTCTGGGAACAATCGCTGATGTGGTAAGAACCATCTACCTATCAAATTCGCGGGAGTGGCGGCGAAAGAGCAGTGTAGCCCACTATGCGCGAATACCCCGACTTTATTCATCATGTATTTCAGAATGGGAGCACTTAGTGACTTGTAACAAACTTTGCACATAATTTCAAACGTTTACTAAACTTTTCCTCTATAACAACCCCCACAAAATGATGAATAACGATGTTATGTTATTGGAAATGTCTCCAACAAAGTACTTAATTTTGTCAAATTTTATCAAGAGCCTATGTGTATTTACATGTGCAGCTACAAAGTACTGAAGTGGCCTCAAATAGTAACTCAAACTCCGCTGGTGATGGTCACTACAACTCATAAGCTATGCAGTGTCAGGCCTGTGATGTATGTCATGGGACCCATGTATCTCACTGGCCTCAGTTCAGGAGATATGGCTTCATAAACACTTAGCTGTTTCCTCTATTTGCAACACATGCCACAGACGGTATAAGCGTATTCCTCTGAATGTATATAAATAATAGGGTAATGGTATGACTAGTGCGGTTCCAGGCTATCGTGGTTTCAGATCGTCGTCACATTTTGCAACTTTCGTAACCTGGAACGTAAACATGGTACGCAATTAACGAATGTTGTCCTCTCATGTAGAAATTAAAATTTATTTCTATAAATGATATATTCTTTATTTCTCTTCCTCATGTCCTTATAAATGTTTCCACAAAGTTTCACTGTCTTACATGCATTGTTTTTCATGGGGACCCTCTCCGGTATCGAAAATTTAATTATAACCACAGTGCATATACTGACTGATAAAAAAAGTGATCTATCTGGAAAGAGAAGAGGAAGGGAAATTAAATGTCACAGTTTGAGGGGATATGTGATGTTGTTTAGGTGATTACAAAGTGGAGTCAAATTTACAAAGAACCTTGCAGTATGATCCCACTTATCAGTGACACGTTGCACCCACTAAGGCCTGGATCCATACACTGAGTCGGTTGGGAAGGGTGTCAAAAAGCCGTTATATCCTCTCTTGCGGCAAGCTGAACTACAACTGTTGTAACTGTATGTCAGTCCTTTTCACTGGATGTCTTGGAGACCATGGCCGCCTACGGCCCTCCTTACGATCTTATTTATTGTGTAGCTACCATTTCGTCGCTTCAGTGCTCCGTCTTCAGGCCTTAGTCGACGCATGAATGACCAACATAACTAGTTTACGCAGACTACGTGTAACTGTGACGTCAGCTCTCCAACCATCAACTGCCAACAGTTGGCAATTGATGATTGGAGTGTCGACATCGCAGTTACAGATAGTGTCCGTAAATCAGTTACGTTGGCCACTGATGGAGCGTTTCATTTTCATACAACTGTTGTAACTGGTCCTTGATATCCTGAATAGCACTGGGACGAGGTTGACATGCGATCTGGTCCCACACAAGTTCTGTCGGAAGAGATCTGGCGATTTTTATGAACATGGAAGTACTTCAACACGACGCACACATCTCGTAGAGACACTTGTCATGTGTGGATGAGCATAGTACTGTTGAAAAATGGCACTTACTGTCACTTGGGAGACAACACATGAGGATGCAGCCGCCGCGCGGGATTAGCCGAGCGGTCTGGGGAGCTGCAGTCATGGACTGTGCGGCTGGTCCCCGCGGAGGTTCGAGATGAACTTTTTTTTTTTTTTATGTAGCCTGTCCTTTCCTTTGTGCAATCAGAGTTTCACCAGGGACTACCAGTCGTGACCAGAAGCCATACCCGATAGCACTCCACATCATGACGCCAGGAGTAACGCCGCTATGCCTCTTCAGAACATTGGAAGAATGGAATCTCTCCCCAGGTTGTCCCATACTCGCTGAAAAGGGTCCTCCAGGATAGTGCAGGTCCACAGTTCATCGTTGAACACAATGCAACGCCATTCATTGACAATACTTGCTTCTGGGTCATGGCACCATTCCAAATGAGGGCCTTTGTGTTGTGATCTCAATGGCAGCCTACGCATGGGACGTTAATTTCCTAGTCCAGCTACTTCTATTCTCCGACCAGTGGTGGCTGATGACACAGAATGTTGCAGGGAATACATTACTTGCTCTTGGATGGCGGGTACAGATGTGAGTAAGTAATATAGCGATTCTTCCACATGGTGGTCGGACGACGGTTATGCCCGCCCTTGCGTTCTCATGCAATCCAACATCGGGCCACTGTCACAGTCGAACGCCCCACAAATCTGAATACTGCATGATTCGACCAGCTGGTGAAATACAGACTCACTGTGCGGCCGCTTTCAAACTTTGTCAGATGCTGATAACACTGTCTCATACACGTACGCGGCATGTCCGTGTCCTTCACAGCGTTCACTCCACATCTGCCGAGCCGAGCGGGCGATATGAGGAGTTCTACAACCAATTCGCCAAAGGTCCTAAACTACAGGGTTCCATTTTTTATAGCCGGCCGCTGTGGCCGAGCGGTTCTAGGTGCTTCAGTCCGGAACCGCGCTGCTGCTACGGCTGCAGGCTCGAATCCTGCCTCGGGCATGGATGTGTGTGATGTCCTTCGGTTAGTTGGGTTTAAGCAGTTCTAAGTCTAGGGGACTGATGACCTCACAAGGGAACCTCCCCATCGCACCCCCCTCAGATTTAATTATAAATTGCCACAGTGGATAGGCCTTGAAAAACTGAACGCAGATCAATCGAAAAAACAGGAAGAAGTTGTGTGGAACTATGAAAAAAATAAGCAAAATATACAAATTGAGTAGTCCATGTGCAACATATGCAACATCAAGGATAGTATGAGCACAGGAGTGCTGTGGTACCGTGGTTAGCGTGAGCAGATGCGGGACAGAAGGTCCTAGGTTCCCCTCTTCCCTAGAGTAAAAAATTTACGTTTTTATTTTCGCAAAGTTATGATCTGTCCGTTCTTCATTGACGTCTCTGTTCACTGTAATAAGTTTAGTGTCTGTGTTTTGCGACTGCACCGCAAAACCGTGCGGTTAGTAGAGGAAAGGACGTGCCTCTCCTATGGGAACGGAAAACATTTGATCACAAGGTCATAGGTCAACCGATTCCTCCACAGGAAAACACGTCTGATATATTCTATACGACACTGGTGACGGCATATGCGTCACATGACAGGAATATGTTGTCGACCCACCTAACTTGTACACTTGGCGAATGGGTAAAAAGATTATTCTACCTTGCCCGATTTAGGTTTTCTTGTGGATGTGATAATCACTCCCAAAAAAGTGATGAAAACATAAGAGTTTGTCACATAAACTGCAACAAATTAATGCAACAGTTTCACAGTCGCACAGTTTTCCCTGTGCTCTGTCAAAACATATATTTTTAACGTTTTCAAATTTTTCCGTGTGTAGACCGTCAGATCCTGCATATGTCCAAGCAAATCTGAACATTTCCTGGAATTTTGGAGAGCGAAGTTGATTATATGTGAGTGCCCGAACTTTGATAATTGTCTGAAAATAAAAAAATTAAATTTTTCACTCGAGGGAAGACTTGAACCAAGGATCTCTCGTACCGCAGCTGCTCACGCTAACCACAGGACCACAGCACTCCTGTGCTTACACTATCCTTGATGTTGCATATGTTGCACATGGACTACTCAGTTTGTATATTTTGCTTTTTTTTTTTCATAGTTCCACACAACTTCTTCCTGTTTTCTCGATTGATCTGTGTTCCGTTTTTCAAGGCCTATCCACTGTGCCAACTTATAAGTAAATCTGAGGGGGCTGCGATGGGAAGGTTCCCTTGTCAGATGTTAAGTCCCATAGTGCTCAGAGCCATTTGAACAGTTTTTTATTTCTAAGTCTGGGGTATTTGAATGAGGAAGTTATAACGTCTGAGAATTGTTGTAACTGAAATCAGGAGGGTGCTAAGAAGTCGAATTTAGCGAGGATTAAAAGCGATTTGACAGTTCAGGATCATCCTGGAGAATTTGAGTGTGGGATAGGGTGGCATTTGACTTATTGAGCTAATGAGATGAAAGGGCGAGGACTGTGTTTTTTCGTAGAAGTTTTGGGGTTGTTATGAATAATAGTGTGTATTTTCGGAATTTGGATGTCTGTGTAAAAGACAGAGTTCGGTAGAAAACGGGGAGTATCAATATCTTCTAATTGGTTGCTGTTAGAGACCAGATTTCGGAGCCATAAGTGATCGTGGGAAGGAGACAGACCATGTAAATCTGACGTTTCGTCTTGATAGTGAGAAACTGACTTTTGAAAAATGGACACATCTGGTAATGAAGGAGAATGGCTTCGGAGTCGATAACGAGGTCTGGATCTTTAACGATTGATTTCCATGGCGGGGCAGTACCTGTATGGGTAACTTCAACATCTTGAGATATTCTTTTGTTGATGAAGATGATGGATTAAGATTTGGAACATTGATTGTTGTGGTCAGAGGAACTTTCATCCATCGGCGCCAGCCACCGTGACAACGTTGCATTTCAGGACACATTTTCATAGGACTTTTTTCCTCCATTTCCAGTCAGGAATCCGTCCCTGCAGTTTGTGGGTTCTGTTAATGTTCACCCTGTATATGAATACCACGCTGTGCTTTAGTACTGTACCCACATCACACACATGGTTTGCCTATTTGCAAGTTCAGGAGAACGGAGAGATGCTTTATCAGCAGAATCTACCATGTGAGTAAATTTCATCTGTCTCTTTATCAGCCCCCCCCCTCTTTCTCTCTCTCATTCACACACACACACACACACACACACACACACACACACACACACACACACACACACACACACGCACGCACACACACACACACACACACAGACACTGAAGTGAGGGATATGATACTGCAAGAAGACTATGACACACACACACACACACACACACACACACACACACACACACACACACACACACACGCACACACACAACACAACACATGTGTGAAAAGAATTAGGTGACACAATATCATTTCTCCATATAAAATGTCTGTACTCTCTATCAAACATTCGTAAATACATTAACAATACGACAAGGCCTAATCCTTGGATAACACCGGAGATACTGAATTTAACTGATGAAAGGAGAAAATAGAAAAATTCAGTAAATGAAGTGGGTGGAAGGAAACAAATGTCTGAAAGGTGAGACTGACAGGAAGTGCAAAATGGCTAAGCAGGAATAGCTAGAATAGGTAGAGGACAAATGTAAGGACATAAAAACATACATCACCAGGAGAAAGATAGATATCGCCTACAGGAAAATTAGAGGCCTTTGGAGAAGAGAGAAACAGCTGTGTGAATATCAAGAGGTCAAATAGAAAACCAGTACTAAGCAAAGAAGGGAAAGCTGAAACGTGGAAGGAGTTATACAGGATCTATACAAGGGAGATGTACTTGAAGGCAATATTATTACATATATTAAACATAATATATATTAAACAACGCTCTGGGAGTGGACGACATTCTGTCGGAACTACTGATAGCTTAGGGAGAGCCAGCCATAATAGAACTCTTCTATCTGGTTTGCAAGATGTACTCATACAGGCGAAGAACCCACAGACTTGTAGAAAGCAGGTGCTGTCAGGTGTGAATGTTACCGAACTATCAGTTTAATGAGTCATGATTGCAAAATGATAACACAAATTCTTTATAGAAGGTTGGGAGAACTGGTAGAAGCCGACCTCGGAGAAGAACAGTTTGGATTCCGGAGAAATTTAGAACACACGAGGCAGAACTGACCCTACAACTTCTCTTAGAAGATAGGTTGAGGAAAGGCAGACCTACGTTTATAGCATTTTTAGACTTAGAGAAAGTTTTTAACAATGTTTACTAGAACACTCTCTTTGAAATTCTGAAGGCAGCATGGGTAAAATACTGGGAGTGGAGGGCTATTTACAACTTGCACTGAAACCATACAGCAGTTATAAGAGTCGAGGGGCATGAACGAGAAGTACTGTTTGAGAAGGGAGTGAGACAGGGTCGTAGCCTGTCCCTGATGTTATTTAATCTGTACGTTGAGCAAGCCAAATAAAGATTTGGAGTAGGAATTAAAGTGCAGGGCGAAGAAATAAAAAACTCGAGGTTTGGTGACGATGCTGTAATTCTGTCAGAGACAGCAGAGTACTTAGAAGAGCAGTTAACGGAATGGACAGTGTCACACAATTTTCAGTCACGACTTTACAGATGTAAAATAAGCTGAAATAATTTTTCTCAATCTCTTCATTTACATTCTCTATCAATCAGACAGGCGAGTGTTACAACCCATCTGCCATGGTGTTTTTTTCCTCAAAAAATGTTCAACTGTGTGTGACTACCTAATGGACCAAACTGCTGAGGTCATCGGTCACATTACTTAAACTAACATATACTAAGAACAAAATTCACACACACACACACACACACACACACACACACACACACACACACACACACACACACACACACGCCCGAGGGTGGACTCGAACCTCCGGCGGGAGGGGCCGAGCAATTTTTGACATGGCGCCTCAAACCGCGAGGCCACTCCGCGCGGCAGTTTTCCTGGTGCACATGTGATAGTAAAGTTAAACTCCTGGAGGTAAAGTTCCCATCTCGCTAATCTCTCATCCATCAGTTTTGTTGTTAATACCAATTCCAGTGCTTTACAGTCTGTGAAAATCCTACTCTTTCTAGAAAAAAAGTCTAAACTTCTGAAACCCCTAAATGACAGAAACAGCCTCCAACTCGGTGACTGAATAGTTCTTCTCGCACACTGTTAAGACTCCGCTATCAAAAGCAACCGTTTTATGTGACACATCCATTTTCTTCATACTCTTGAAAGATCATAACGCCCAATCCGGCATAGGTACTGTCACTGGCCATACAGAAGTCCTGCAATAAATCATGGTGTGACAGACAGTATCAATGCTCTTATTAATGCTGATTTCAGAGATTAGAACTCATGTTCTGAAACAGCATCCCAAGCCTATGGAGGTTTCTTACCTGTAAGTTAGCAGAGTCGAGGAGTTGCCAGTGTTAATTATTCCAAGGAATCCTCTTAATTGTTTCTATGTGGTCAGCATCACAAATCCTGCTATGTCCTCCATCTTATCTGGGTCAGAGATATCTTATTTGCTGCAGGCTTGAGCTCTACCCAAGTGGGAGAGCCTTGTCCCCTGAAAACTGATTAAATGAATAATATGCATCAATATATTATTGACATTGATTTGAATTTCGTGTCAAGAAATCCTTTCTCTCCAGCACAGAGTGAGTCTTTTTCCCACCAATTTTTTCTGGGATAGGTGGTGAGGGAAGGGGCGTGGGATGGGGGAATGTGATATCCTCTGGTGTTGGCAATGTGCACTAGCTCAGTCAATCCCCACATGTGAAGGTGAGCACACACACGAAAATTTCCCAACAAGACGACGCCTCCAATCAACAGCAGTGTAATTACTCGATTAGGACATTTAGTTGCTGAGTGTGAGCTTTTCCGCCAAATAAAGAGATTCAACTCCTGAAAATAATATTATATAAGTAAGTAGCATATCCTTTGCTATGTAATTGACATTCGTGTCGTGCGATCCTTCCTCTTCAGCACAGACTGAGTCCTTTTCCCTCCAGCTTCCAGATGGTGGATGGGAGGAGGGGTGAGGGGGCGATGTTAGGGTGGAAGGTCTGGAAGGATTTTCCAGGAGTAGGAGGGTGTAATTAATTTATTGATTTGATTAATTAGTAAATTAATTTGATATCAAAGTGTTTGTGTCGGTGATGCGAGTTCCCAGAGGGGTGAGAGAGGAAGAGGGGGATGGGTGGAAGGTTTGTCAGAAGGATGGATCATCCCCAGGGGGCTATAAATCAAATCTCAGGACGTCATAAACCACTTAGCTGAGCAATAGGTTAAGGTCATAAATCAATCAAGTTTGCCCCTGCATGTATGATTGCCCCTGAATGTTTGCAACCCGCACTAACGAAAAGTGATCATAGCCCTGTTACCCCAATATTTACCACATCTTTCTTCGAACCGAATGCAAACAGAGATTACGCACTGACTGACATCAAATGGCGATTTTCTGAAACCTTAGGCCACTCCACTCAAACAACACATATTTCCTTGTAGCATGTCCCACGTTTTGTAATTATTACTGTCCAAAATTGGGTGATTCTTTTTGAAGTATCCTGTACTGTATAATGCGTGTATAAACGCAGACGACGATACATTCAATCCAAAGGTATGCACTTAAACTGGTAACACCCACCAAACGCTAGGAATGCTATGTACTTTTTGAGCTCCAGATGCAGTTCTGTCTGCCAGTAACTGGGTTGTAAATCAATAGATGAGAAGACGGTGACTCCGTGAAAATTTTGAAAAAGTTCTTCAATTTTCTCGGGTCTATCTGTTTCCAGGTGTATTATTGTGTGTATCTTCCATGAGTCTAATACACGGCAAAGGGAACCATCCTTCTTCTCAGTTACCCTGAGGGGCCTGTTATATGTCGTCCTGGCAGGCTCGATTACACCATCGTCTAACATCCCACGATTCTTGAGGAACACCTTGTACCTGTATGCAACCGGAATGGCTTATGGTGGTACGAAGATTTTCGTGTGCTCTTACACTCTGAATTAGTATTGCACATTCCCTATGGTGCTGAGTTTTAGAAAAAAATGAGTCTGCAGCTCTCAACAAAAGTCTTGTGTAAAACCTCTCTCTTTATACTAGATGTAGAAGTATGAAACCGGAATTGGGTTGTAGTAATTACACGTATATTGTTTGAAACTGATAAATAATATTTTATTCAAAATAATCTCCATTGCTTTTAATATACGTATTTCTCCCAACTCTCTGGCAGGCTGTGGATGACACAACAAATAAAGCAGTTCTTCTTTTGAAGCGAGCCATTTTCGTACATTTTCATACGAATTGAAGCGTTGTTCAGCAGGAGCGTGTGCCAGTGCAGGTGATAATCGGACGGAGCCAAATCCGTAGAATAAGCCGCATGCCCTAGGGCCTAGTATTTCCCAACTGAACGCCTCGATCGTTTCCCTGACCCGTTTTGCTGTGTGTGATGGGGCGTTATCGTGGAGCAATATGACAGAGTTGCCTTTTCCATATTCCGGTTGTTTTCCACATAATGCTCGGTTTAAATTGATCATTTGCTGTTGATAGCGTTCAGTGTTAGCGGTTTCACCAGGTTTTAGCAGCTCGTAATATATGACACCTTTCTGGCCCCACCAAACATAGAGCATTGTTTTCTTTCCAAAGCGATTTCGTCTTGCTGTGGATGGCGATGGTTTGCCAGGGTTCACCCATGATTCACGACGCTTAGGATTCTCAAAGTACATCCATTTTTCATCATCTGCCACTATTAGATGCAGAAACGACTCACTTTTGTATCTGGCGAACAGACAAGTAGTCTTTCGACTTGCTTGCTGTCTTTCATTCAGTTCATGCAGGACCCATTTTCCATTTTTTGCACCTTTCCCATACCTTTCAACCGATGAGAAACGGCTTTCTGCGTCACATTAAATTGTTCCTCGAGTTCCTGTTGAGTTTGAGTATGACCTTCATCCCATAAAACCTGCAATTCGTCGTCTTCGAACTTTTTCGATGGTTTCCCGCGCTCGTCGTTTGTTACGTCAAAATCACTACTTTTGAATTTTCTGAACCACTCGAAACACTGTGTTTTCCCAAGAGCATGTTCGCAGAAAGCTTCTACAAGCATTCGATGCGATTCTGCAGCAGTTTTCTTCAAATGATAACAGAAAACCAATACTGTCCGCAAATCGTAGGTCGTAGGTACAAAACTCGACATGTTTAAAGGTTTGAAACAGATACCGATGTATGGAACTTGGGTTTCTGTGTGTTGACATTCGTCGTCAGCCGTTACAGGAAGCAGATGGCGTTGCAGACGCGGTCTCACGGGCCCTACACTGACGGCTATCTCCATCTATAGGTAAATTCCGGTTTCATACTTTTACACCTGGTAGGTCTAATGTCCTGCAGGATATATATCTTCCCTTCAGTTGCATCATTTACTTCTTTCCTCATTTCCTCCTCCTCTTGCACGCAGTCTTCTTGGTTGTACTTTCTGGAACTGCGTTTGTCATCATCTTCACTGTTAGCGTAACTCAGCTTTAAACGGTGGGATGGAATCTCATTTGGATATTGGAAATTTGTGGTAAGGTCTTAAGGGACCAAACTGCTGAGGTCACCGGTCCATAAGCCTACACATTACTTAATCTAACTTAAGCTAACTTACACTATGGACAACACACACACTCATGCTCGAGGGAGGACTCGAACCTCCGACGGGGGGGGGGGGGGGGGGGGGGGGAGCCGCATGGACCGTGACAAGGCGCTCTAGATTGCGCGGCTACTCCGCGCTGCCCTCATTTGTATTGTGTGATCTTTTCAGTCTATACATATGGCTGAACCCTCCTCTAGTATTACTTCCCTGTTGCAGCATCTAATATTGCTTGGTGTTTTTTCAGAAAATTCATGCCAATGATGAGATCAGTTGCTAAGTTTGGCACGACCAGAAAGTTTCCCTCTACTAGTATCCCCGACACATATTCCGAACGAGTCTGGGGGTTTACTTCTGTATGTTTGCCTACTAATACCCCTTTGATTCTTGTCTTCTTGAGCGGCAGTGTCAGCCAACAACGATTTTCTGCACATCTTTGTTATGCCGTCTCTGATATGATGGTGATATGGCTGCCACTGTCAAAAACCCCCTTCAAATTAACTTCTCCTACTGTGATTTGTATCATGGAATGTAGCTCCTATCGTATAGCTTCATATCTTTCTTCTAGTACCAACTGTGCTATATCTTCATAGTCCAATGTGATGATTCGACTCATTCCGATTACTTCGCATTTTCTTAGCTACCGACCTTTCCATGTGTCTGCAAATAAACTCAAATTTATATCTGAGTTGCTAGGATGGTGCTATTGATCTATCAATATCAGCGATCCAAGCCTTTGGATGCGGTGTATTCACACTATCCTGATAATTTTTGAAGTTCTGAGCCAACATAAAGCGTTTTAGTCGAATGTCGAATGTCTTATTCCCATTCCAGGTACTCTTACCTCCTCGAGATGGGACGTAACGCCGTGACTCGGGTTGCTACAGTTGTGGCCTGCATTATTTTCATAAATGACATGCGCGTCACATCATCTGAGTGGTACAAAATTGTACAGTTGTTCAGCCTCCGTTTCATGTCTCGTGGTTTGAGGGCGATACACACGCATGGATCGACCTACTGGAGACTCTACCACATACACCGGGTCTTTTAGGTTAGATCGTGATACTCCCTTTCTTATACCCTGCTCCACACATTTTAGATGGTCATTTTGTCTTTGTATTTTTTTCCACTTGAGTTTTCACCGTCTCTACTGGACCTCTCGTTTCTTTGTCATCGTCCTGTATTTCTGCTTGTTGTGCATCTATCTTCTCTGTTCTTCTTGAGTACTTCGATATTTCTTCATGAGTTGTCTCGAATATTTTCAGACCCTATTCTTGTAGTGTGGGTATAGCTTTCTTAGTTTGACTCACGGCATTGCGGGCTAGCTTTGCAGATTTTCTGCCTGCTACCGCCACTTTCTTGGCTGTGCTCACCTCTATCCTGGCTACTCGCGCATCTTTCTTACATTCGATTGTTACTTATTTCGCTTTAGCTAACATCTTCTTAATTATCGTCAGCTCTCCTCTGATTCTGTTGATATCTTCTATCAATCTTTCTACGAATTTCTTAAATTCCCTATGCCTATTTCTTTATACGGCTTCCATGTTTTCTGTCTCCCTTTTCCAAGTTCTTAGTTTCTCTCTGTTTCCTCTTCTTTGAGGCATTAGCTTCTTTCTGCCCCCTCCCACCTACCTGCTTTAATAATTCTAGGATGGTGTACACATGAGTATTTTTCCTCGTAGTAGGCTCTGTTGTCGAGACCCATGAGCAGCACTTTGGTGCTGTGACCAGCCTACTGTAATCCCCTACTGGAACGTTTCGTATTATAACCGCAACATCAATGTGTCGAAACTCGATTGCATATTCATCTTCATTTACACTGTTCGCTTCATGCATTTCCTGCAATCTGTCTCTGATTTCTCCATATCGTCTACACTTGTGCCTGACTGTTTCGTGGGAAAGTTAACCAACTCCTTTCTGAACTCGCCTTCGTCTCTGTTCTGACTAAGCTCCATCTCATTAAAACATTTGCACTTATCCTCCACTGATACTAAACTTGCTTTTTTCCTAGTTCTCATTCATGTGGCTATTTAACATATAAGCACTTAAATGAAATCAATTGCCAAACTGTACCTGACATACGAACACTATCGTGACACAACACATACGTGGATAATCAGTCTTTCCAAAAATTATGCCCTGCTGATGTCGACGCTATTATATCAAATAGACATGGAACCAGAGAAAGAATAGTGAAATAAACGTGCATATTAGTTATGAGACGCCAGCACGCCAGCAATCATACTACAACTTCTGTGGATCTAAAAAGAAATCTTTAATATTTTAAAGATGAATTATTAAACCAATGGAAAAAATGGAAACTATGACAAAAGTTTTATCTGACTGTGAATCAGAAGTTTCTGATTTGTGAAAGATCCTGACACAGGGTCCATCAATCCCTACACAATGCCTGATAGTATGGTAATGTGGGAATTACCTGTGGTTAATTTCTGCCCTACATTGACCCTCGACACTGAACCATCCTTAAGAAACGCTACTGTAATCTGTGCACAACGGACTCTATAAACGGGAATTAATAAAGTGTGTACCAATAGCACTGAATCTGAAGTTGGTAAACTTGTAATAAAACAATAAATATCATCTAATATTCTACAGAAAAAGACCAAACATTTGTAAGTGATCAATGTATACTGATTTATAAGAAATGAAAGGTTATTCGTCATGACTAGAGACCGGATTATATGCATTTGCATGTTGTGTATGCATTAGCATATTTGGCTCCTTTTCACTGTTTATTGCGTATTTTAACTAAAAACTAGTGACGATGCATATTTTCGCTCTATGTTTACAATATTTTAAAAATTTACAAGGGCGGTCTCTAGCTCGATCTAGTTTTGATGTCTCACAGGTTGACCGCGACCTAGAACTGCGTGCAATCGCTAACCAAGAGGGCACTGCCTAACGAATCATTACAAAAAAGGAACAGGAACATGCACACAGAGTCAATGCTCCTGCGCCCGCGCCTCCGGTTAATCCCCTCCACCGTCATACCGTACGCGTCGCCAACAATTAAAATAAACTACGCAAGCCTTTAGTCGCACGTCCATTGCTTCAGTTTAGCATTCTATTTAATTGTACACAGTTAAACGTGTTTACGACATGTAGTGTGTAACGTGTCGTGCGTCATGCCCTCCGAATGAAAAAAAAAACGTCGTTTCGTGGATAGCTGACCATCCTGGAACATTTACATATGACGGAATTGTTTTATATTGTCGAGTTTGCGAGAAAAACGTTTCGTGCAAAAAAAAGTTTGAAATAGACCAGCAGGTCAAGGCAAGTCTTCATATTGCAGGAATGCAGAAGAAAGGACCGCGACAACAACTTATGACAAAATTGGTTCAAATGGCTCTGAGCACTATGGGACTTAAAACCTGAGGTCATCAGTCCCCTAGAACTTAGAACTACTTAAACCTAACCAACCTAATGACATCACACACATCCATGCCCCAGGCGGTATTCGAACCTGCGACCATAGCGGTCGCACGGTTTCAGACTGAAGCGCCTAGAACCGCTCAGCCACACCGCAACTTCTGACAACAGCAAGTTGCAGTAGCAGGGATTTGTCCGAAGGTGGATCTATGTGAAGCATTCATCGCAAGCAATATTCCTCTTCACAAACTTACAAACTCTATCCTCAAAGGCTTCCTGCGCAAATACTGCTTAAATCAAAATATATAAGATGAAACTAACATTGCGTAAAAATTACATACCGATAATATACGTAAACGTTCTGGAAGAAATACGCAATGAACTCAAGGACAGCAGTATCTGGGTTTCAGTTGACGAAACGACAGACACTTGTGGCCGTTACATTGCAAATTTAACTGTTGGTACTTTAAAAGAAGAGCCTTCTTCTTCCTATTTAGCGGCCTGCAAAGAACTTGAAAAAGTAAATCATTCTACGATCGCCAAATTTGTGAATGAGGGTATTAGAAAAATATTTTCAGAATCTATTACAGATGAAAGGGTGTCTGCGTTTACTTCAGATGCTGCTCCCTACATGATAAAAGCAGGAAAAGCCCTCCGAGTATTTTATCCCAATTTGATTCATGTAACGTGCTTTGTTCATGGAGTACATCGCCTTGCTGAAGAAGTACGTTCCATGTTTGTGAATGTAAATAAACTGATTTCATCCAAAAGAAAGTGTTTCTATGGCTCCTGCTCACATCAAGACTACAAAGAAAAACTACCAAATTTGGCTTTACCACCCGAACCAGTGGCAACTCGTTGGGGTACCTCGGTCGAAGCTGTGTTGTTTTACAGTGAACATTTCGAGGCCATTAGAGGGCTAGTAAACGACTTCGATGGTGCAGAGGCTTTGGCAGTCTGCCAGTGCAAGGAAGCTTTTAATGATCCCGGTACTCAAAACGACACTGCTATGATTAGCGATCATTTTTCCCATATACCTGCAACCATTAAAAAGCTTGAAACTCATGGTTTGGCGTTGAATGAATCTATTCAGTTAATGAGTAAAATTATTCTAGTGAACTCGTCATTACCAGAGGCATTCCAAAGAAAACTTAAAGAAAAGTTTGAAAACATTTTAAACAATAGCCCAGGCTTTGAACTCTTGTGCCAAATTGATAGTTTTATTAATGTGACGGGTGAACTTTTACCAGAAACGATAAGTGCCAACATAACTCCCAAATTCAGATACTGCCCAGTTACCTCAGTTGATGTAGATCGGTCCTTTTCTGTTTATAAAAATGTTTTGAGTGATCGAAGACACAATCTTACTACCGAACATTTGAAATAGTACTTGGTCGCTTATGTTTACAATAGTAGAAAAATGTAAAATAAATTGTAAATGATGCTTTGGTCCAATAGAATTAATTACAAGTTAATGCTGTTCAAAAAATTCATGACTGTATGTTGTTTTTTAAATAAAATATTACGGAGTTTTTGAGTGTGCCCCCCTGCGTGCGATATATCTCGAAGGTGGTCCTGTACATATAGACGGTTTCGCTGCGAGTCAGTCGCATCGCATCCGCTTGTTACCGACAACAGCAAAGAAGAAACAATTCTTGAAACTCGGAATCCATTCCCATTTTGCACATTTTTAGAAAATAATCCCAGGAAGACCCCGATCCTAACCTCAACCAGAAAGTATTCAGAAAATGATATCAGTGTTCTAAATGTACCGATTTTTCGCGTGGCCGGCGCTCTTCCTCGTAATTGATATGCACAGGTTCGACTTCGAAATATAATGCACTTATTAACTACCATGTTTTTTTATTATTTGATATTGCATATTTCGACACTTTTCATGCATTTTTAAGCATTTTTCAAACATATTTGCATGCATACCTTAAGGTTTTTATGATGCATATTATCCGGTCTCTAGTCATGACAATGGATTTATTGAATAAACTGTGGATGCTACTACATTCTGTGCAAGCCTCTTCATCTCTGAGTAACTACTACAAAGAACATCATCCTTATGAACCTGCTTACTGCATTCATCACTTATTCTATTTTTCCCCTAGTGATATATGCTTCTAAAACCTTACATTTGTCCTCTAACCATTCCTGCTTAGCCACTTTGCACTTCCTGCCAGTCACATTTTTTAGACATTTGTACCTTTCACCTGTTTCACTTTCTGCATTTTTATATTTTCTCCTTTCATCAGTTAAATTCAATACGTCCAGTGTTATCCAAGGATTTCTATTAGGCTGTGACGTATTGTCAACACCTTTTCGAATTTTTGATCGATAATAGACATATTTTAGATAGAAAACTGTAGGCAGTATAGTTCTAAGAAAGTAGGATAATATCAGGTTTGAAATTTGTGGGCTGTGAACTCAGATACTATTTTTGTGTGTGTGGGGGGGGGGGGGGGGGGAGTAGCTTGAGCCCATTAGCTCCCTCTCTGAAGCCGTTACTAGGAGCCAATAATAACCCATAACATCCTTGCCCGGCTCCACACAACCACCATCCCAGAATTGAAACCTGAATCCACGCCATGATTTTTGCTCTGGCAGATTCTGTTCTAACACGTTAACTTCAGAGATTTTACTTACTTTTATACAGCTCGAGTTTAGGTCACAACAGGATCTTGGGGATGAAACACACTTCACCACAGCGTCTGGACATGCAAGTAACGTAAGCTTTTTATAAAAAAATTCTCTGTATGTGAGAAAAGTGAATATACTGATTTCAAAAACTTTCTCCTCATGTAACCTGCACTTTAGCTATCGTACTCAACTGCTGAGCAAAACTGACTGTTGGTTGGCTCTTTGTTGAGCATATGAATAGTTTCGTGAAATAAAACTTTAAACATCACGAAATGCAAAATCTGAAGTAAAGAAAATGAATCTAATTAAATGCCAAAATAAACTAACTGTGTGTTCCAGAAAAACTATATAACTAAAACTCAGTGCTGAAGTGCATTTTTAACGTTCCATGATAGGAAGTGCAATGTTTGATCTGAAATATCCAAAAAAAAATTAATTACTGCTCTGCCTGGAAGAAAATTACTGATGGGGTATTATCAACACCGTTCACTGAAAATTGATCTACTTACCACCACTTCAACTGACAAATCCCAGCTACAACTGTTTGCTCAAGAATGCAAGGTGAGATCTATCCTGAAATAAAAGTGACTTACCTCTTCCTTGGCATGCTGTTTTTGTGTCTGGAGTATTGACGTTCTCGAAAGAAAATACACGGCGGCAGGTACAGCAGCTAAGGGAAAATAAACTACTCACTACTAATTTCTTTCTTTTTGCATGTCAGATAAAATCTGTGATTTCGTCGTGCAAAACATTAATAACTTTGCTATGAGTCATGGAGATGGGTTCTACTTTAAAGAAAATCGTTCTTGAAAAATTAACGTCTGATAATTGACGAAAAGGACTGTACAACATAAGAAGACTCTAACAATTGCGAAATTCCCTCAATACAAAAATTACAGGCCACTCAATCAGTGTGTAATTTGTGACGTAATGAAAACGAAGAGTTGAAATTAGCACTAACCATAAAAGTTATTAGTTACCTAAGGGTCAAAAAATTTATTCAATTAGTAATTCCGACAAACAAACTTTTCATTCTTGTGCATGCCTTCGTTACCTTTAAAATTCCTCCAAAGTATTCTCCGTTAATATAAAGAACCGGAAAATATTATTAAGGAGTTTACACCTCTATAATAAAGTATTCCAAATGGTTTCTCCCAGATTCTCAAATAACAGATCTCTTTCTCAGAAAAACTATGCCTCAAAAGTGAATGCCACAGCACTGCAGAAATAATTGAATAGGACGGCAACTCCAGATCAAACTAAACACAAAGACAAAGATGTTATTCACTACCCATGCAGTGCACTCATTCAACTTTGACCCAGTACAGTAAAGGCGACGATGATGATGATGATGTTTGGTTTGTAGGGCGCTTAGCTGCGTGGTTTTCAGCACCCGTGCAAATTCCGTATCTTTCCACAGTCCAATCTCGCCACTTTCACGAATGATGATGAAATGATGAGGACAACACAAACACCCAGTCCCCAGGCGGAGAAAATCCCCAACCCAGCCGGGAATCGGACCCGCGACCCCGTGATCCAGAGGCAGCAACGCTATCCACTAGACCACGAGCTGTGGACACAGTAAAGGTGAATCATTTCGTGTAGCCGAAAACGCATGTCTACCTTACGGTAAGTCTAGCTTGATTTCGAAGTACGTCATTGATGAGTTTGTACGGAGACAAGACCTGTAGCTGCGCCTCTCATCCTTTAGCTGAAACTGTTTGTAATAGGACTGCATCTCTTAATAAATAAAAAGAGAAGTCCAGTAGTTCTTTTAAAATGTTCGCACGAAACCACTTCGCATATTTATTTATGGCGTTTGATTTCTATTGCTAAAGACCAGGCCTAATTACAGATCAAAAATATTTATGCAGGTTTCCTTGTACTCACATTTGATAGATAACTTTAAATTATATTCCGCCAAAAGGATGAGAGTCATGAATTAGTTGGCACATAAAGTAATTTTTCCTATAGCAGATCAACAAAATGTCTACAAGGCGCACGGAATAATGATAATGGTTCGTTAAGGTGCAGCGCCATGTTTACAAATGTTACTTATTAAGTGTATCACTGATTCTAATAGTCACTGATATCCTGGAATAATCCCGAGGCTCGTTCAAAAAACAACACTAGAGCAGTGTAGAGAATACTGAAATCCCGTAGCAAGTTACTGACCGAGACTCAACTCCAAGAAGAACTAGAAGCGTAATGACGGAATTGCGTGCGTTTCGTCCTTATATAGACAGACGCTAGAATATTGTATGATTTTGGTTATTTGATTATTATTAGAAATTTCCTTAGGGCAAATTATTTTTTTTTTTTGAGATACATGGAATAATTACTCTCTGACTTTGTTTATCAAATTACCTACATGAACAGTAGCTATTAAAATATAAAGAACCAAGTTATGCATACACTACCGGAATTTCTGACTTTTAGGTATGCCATCTATATTGATTATTAAAATTTGGATATTAAGAATAACGCAATTCTTAATTATGGCAGTTACATATTTGTTATTGGTGTCGTTAGGTTCAGAAAATTTAGCCCCTCAATAGTATGTTAACATGTTCTAAAAATTTATAGTAGTTTGGTCATAATATGAGCTGAAAGTTTGGGCTGGTTGAAATATTTAATTAATTATATCTCCTGAATTAATTAGGTTTGAGCTGGAATTAACACGTCCTTGAAATGAGCAAACATTGGTTTACAGTTTAGAGATAACCTACTTTTCTGAATCTATTTATTAGCTCGTTAGATTTTTATGGATGTCTTCTAGAGCGAAAATTTTGAAATAGAGTAACTTCTGAAGTACTTCATTTCCAGCAAAACTAATTAATACAAAACGTTTAGAACAGTGAATTACATAATCTGGAAGAATAACAGCAAGAAACGAAAAAATCTAGTGTAGATCCTAGCTGTTGTATATAGGAGTATAAAATACAAAGTACGATGGTGGAGGCTAAAGCCGCTTTGTCACAAGCTGGAGTTAGAAACTACAGAATATTGAGACCTACGTTTCAACGCCTGCGAAACGATTTCCACCATATAAAGCTGTCGTAGAGTTCAGTTGAATGGGGAGCCGGATTATTTCTACAATGTCTGCGATGATTGCATCTGAAAAGTTTACACTCACTGGCCTCACACCCACTTGCACCTCACGATACAAGCATTTTGTGTCACAAGCGGAAACTTAATAGCGTAGTGCTCTTCGGAAATTTCAGAAAATAGTTTTTTTGTGGCTTAAAATGTTCTCTGGGATACTTACTTTATTGTACTGTCCATCACAGAATCGCCAGAAACTCTGTAATCGAGTTACAAGGCGAACTGTGAAAAAGTGTCTCCGAAAACCATTCACAGCGGGAAAAAATTGTCAACATCACGGCCAGTGTGGCAGGACGTAATTTCAACGACAGTTTAACAGGGGTTATGGAAATTATGAACGCCCTCGAATTTGAGATCGGACCAGCCTGTTACAACTTCTGCACAAAACTGGACGAAAAGCGTATCGACCAAGCAGAACATCGGATGACAGAAGCTGCCAAAGAGGCCCGCAGGACCACCGTGGCCACGAAGAAGATGGAGGAAGACTTGGTTTTTCATCTGGTAATATTGCTGTATGGTCCAGGGACCGCTGACTGGAGATATGTTTAGCTTAACTACAAAAAAATTTAGATTGGTTTTTCTGGAAACCGTATTTTTCAAATTGGTAGTAAACGTAACTTGAGAACGGTACATAAGACTTTGATCAGAATTTGATGCCGACATTCGAAATTGAATTTCAATCACCGTACACAACCACTTTGCGATATCTTAAAAAGTCTCTTTTCGATGCACGCTTTGTCTTGATTTTGTAGGCGAAGAAAACGACATTTGTTTCAACAGCTCACCATTTCATTAGAAGTTAATATTTTTCTATTATTCTATGTATGCTGATAGAAAATGTACTGAAAATGACATATACTAAATTATTTTGTTACAGATCCAACAGGAGAGCTTCGCCGAAGACCAGTGTTCCAGCTGCAATGGATCTTTCCACCTGCGTCCAGTGTGAACACGGAAATGATTTCTTAAAGATTAAAGAAGAAGGAATAAAACTGTATCATCAGATTTAGCATTACTTTTTATTTTAATAGAAAAATCACGAACATCACCTATTTTTCATGCGTTCAAAGAGGACTATCCCTAAAGTTAACTGATAGAGCCGTAGCCGCAGTATGAACTTGACATGACTCCAATCTAGGGATGACCTTTGAATCGAATCGTGTCAGGGAAATACAATCTGTCATAATGGGAACACTGCCCTTCGGAGGATAGATCTTCTCTCAACAGGCACTGCTGCAGCCAGACTTCAACATACCACCAAAGAGTTCACGGACCTATATTATTCAACGTATTACCGAAGCCAACGGCCACGATTTGTACCGACAACAGTCTTTTCTTTGCCTGGATAGAAGGCGCTGACCCAGTAAGTCTTCAGGCTAGAAACACCGATCCCTTACACGTTACAGAATCTACGACAGACTACTGCGAATGATGGGGTAGGTACCTCGCTTCAAACGCTCTCTGCTGAAAGGAGAACCTCCGGAGAAATGACAGCTCTGGACAATCACAAAGAGAGGTTCTTTTTTTTCTAATTTAGGTTGTCCAACAACAACATTGGGAGTTGGGAGTTTGGTCTGCATTCACCCCTTCACTCCGTTATGATTCACCTTTGCTATAAGAGTCCATGACATACTTCTTCGTCTCGATGTATGTCAACTGCTCATTGAGTTACCCCTACAACCTATTCGCTTGATGGTCAGCATCACTTCACTCGTTTACACTTCCAATAGACTCATATTCGCCTTCAACTTCTTATAATACCACTGAATTTTTCTGAATTGAGGATGGAATTCTAGATTCCAGGGGTTTGCTAGACAGTCAAATATGTCCTAAAGCGCGGTCAGTTTTGTAACATTATGAAGGCTTGTTTTGGTCGTGACAAAGAGTCTCTTGTACCAGCTGAACGATTCTCTCAATTGATACTGTTCGGAGTCACTGGCAAAAATTTTTCTCGTCTAAGACGGATAGTATGCGAAGAAACTGCATATTTATATAACGGGCGCTAATAATTAAAGTGCAGCTACTCACAGAGGTCCTGCGTGAGCTTGTAACCACCGTACGCCAGTAAAACTTGTTAGATATTCTAATGCGTTAATGCAGAACCGATATACTCCGGAAAAATAGTTCCAATTTTGGCCACCAGATGCAAAACTGGCGCTCTGAAAGCAAGAAAGACGTATAGAAAGGTTTCCATATGAAATGGATTAGGAATGGGACGTGGGCAGAAAAAGGCAAACAAGTGGGAAAAGAATAATGTTGATTTTATCAGTAACCGCCGCTTATACAGTTTGCTCAATATGAGCAGCGTAGTCATCGATGAGATGCTGCATCCGAAATACGACGTGATAAACAGTTGCTGGCAGCAGTTCCGGTGGAATCTGAGCAATGTTTAGATCAGTCAGAGATCGAACGTGCTTCTGGTAAACGTGTTCTTCTAGATATCCTCAGAGCTAAGAAATGGCTCTGAGCACTATGGGACTTAACATCTGTGGTCATCAGTCCCCTAGAACTTAGAACTACTTAAACCTAACTAACCTAAGGACATCACACAACACCCAGCCATCACGAGGCAGAGAAAATCCCTGACCCCGCCGGGAATCGAACCCGGGAACCCGGGCGTGGGAAGCGAGAACGCTACCGCACGACCACGAGATGCGGGCAGAGCTAAGAGTCACATGGATTCAGAATAGGTGATCTTGCAGACCATGCATCTGAAAAACCTCTGGAGATAACATGTTCGTAGAAGGTTGCATTGAGCAGATCTTCCACTCGGCGAGCGACATGAGGTGTTGCCCCGTCTTACATGAAGACAGTGGTTTCCTTACCGTTGCGGACTTCCAGAGCTGGAATCACATGCTGTACAAGGAGGCATCGATAACTTGCACACCTGACAGGCTCTCTGGGTGTATTCTACCGAAAAATCAAAGGACCGATAGTGAAGGCGCCTGTGAATCCACACAGTCATGTACAGCGAGTGCAGTGGCTCTTCGTGTACAACATGCCGTTTAACAGTGCCCCAAATTCGGAAGTTCTGTGTATTCACTGCCTTCTATAGGGTAAAATGTGCCACGTTACTCCATAGAATATTGCCAGGCCACACGTCATCAACTTAGATTCATGCCAAAAACCGAAGTGCATATTCAGAACGTTGCTGCGGATCGTGAAGTCTCAGTTGCTGCACCGTCTGGATCTTGTAAGGGTACCAGTGTAAAATAGACCGCAAAAATTTCTTTTCTGTTGACAATGAGACGGAAAATTCTCGCGACACCGCACGATCACTAGCACTACCTGGGGCACATGCTGCATGGTTAAAGCAAAAACTGGAAATTTGTGGTAAGGACTATGGGACCAGACTGCTGAGGTCATCGGTTCCTAGGCTTACGCAATAAGTGATCTAACTTAAACTAAGTAACGCTAAGGACAACACACACACCCATGCCCGAGGGAGGACTCGAACCTCCGACGGGGGGAGCCGCGCGAACCGTGGCAAGACGCCTTCAGATCGCATGGCTACCCCGCGCGGCGTGTTAAAGCAACAGCAACCACGGCGGTAACTTCCACTGGGATAGGAAGCCTTCCCCTTCCATGTGCCACACCAAGGTCGCCCGTGTTTTCGAATTTCATTATCATCATCTTTGTACTATTTAATGACATCAGACCTCTCCTCAGATCTTCCTGCAACACTGTAAATGCTGCCGTTCACATAAAACAGTTACACTAACAGCACATGGTATCTCTTCTCGATAGACATATTGTTCACTGGTGTTATGGCTTTTAAAATGAAAAGAATGTCATACCGTCGTACAAACAGTGTACAGCGCCAGATTTACACTTGGTGGCCATAACTTAAAATAATATTTTTCCAGCGTAAATCGGGTCTGCATTAACGTATTAGCATATCTATCAAGTTTTGCTTCTATACGATAATTACAGCTCACACTGAACTTTCGTGAGTAGCAGCACTTTAATTATAACCACCCAGTACATCTGTACTCTGAAAACCTTTGTGAAGAGCATGACAGAGGGTACGTCTTATTATGCCAACTTTTAGGCCTTCTACCCACTCCAGTCACGTATGGAGCGTGGAAAGAAATTAACTGTTTACATGGACAAAAATGTAGGTGCTATATCTGGAATTCTATTCAGATTCCTTCAAGCCCTGCAGAGGTCTGTAGAAAGACAGAGTGCCCAGCACAGTTTACGTTTACGAGGCCAGTACGTTTTACTCCCCGCACGCAGAACTGATGGAGTTCTAGCTGACGTCCATTTCAAGCAACTCACTTCAGTATAACGCTCAGCAAGCTACCACGTGGAAATTCACAGCTACATTCACCGTTTGATGGCATGGGTGATGGGGAGCGAATCAGAGGATACATCGAGCACTGCTTGTGGGGACTTCAAGATGACAGCAGCTGGATGAAGAGACCGCAGCACAAGCTCGGTCAACCTAGAAGTCACACACAATTTCAGAGGAATTACACAATGGGAAGACAAGCCTGAGCCACTGACACTTGCGTATTTACTTGTACGTGATCAACTGACAACGTAGCAGATGTATCCAAAGCCATAAGTTACGAGGGACTACTTCAAGAAATTCCGAGAAGAGTAGAAAGCCACCAAAAGGCCTCTGGAGCTAATGGAATAAAGAGTACATAATTTTGTTCGAAAACTTCCTGGAAGCTTAAGAACCAGAGGAGATTACGAATTGTTGTTTTCCTACTTCTGTACGATGTTGCGTGCTCGTGATGCAGGGTGCTTCCGTGATTATGGTACAAACTTTCAGGGATGATGGAGAAGGGAAAATGTATCAATTTGAGATGTCGAAATTTATATGTGAAAATCGATCTTATACTTCTGACAGACAATATCAGTGTTCTTGTTGCTAAGATTGTAGGATAGGCAACTTTCAGAGGTGGTGTTATGGACCAAAACAAGGAAAAATGTCTGGCAGACATGGGCTCTAAAATGCGTACCTTAAGCACTAGTTCATCGTCGCTACTGCGACACCCATCTCTTCTATTGAATAAATGCCCATAACTCTTAAGTTATGCATTTTAGAGGCCATTATCACTCGAGATTTTTTCTTGTTTTGATCCGTAATATCTCTTCCAAAAATATGGAAACCAAAGAGTTTGCTATAGAAGAGATGTGTTGCACAATATCGAAGACGAGCAAGTGCTCATAGCTCTTAAGGTATGCATTTTAGAGCTAATGTACTAGACATTTTTTATGTTCTTTTGGTTCATAGTACCACTTTTGATAGTTTGCTACACTAAAGTCTAAGCAAAAATAGTTTCGGTACGTGTATTCCACTGTCAGCGGTATCAGAACAATTTCCGCTTATAACTTTCGACTCGGTTGTTTCCGGACCACTGCCCCTTATCACTCTTGATACATTCAACTGTCTGCATCATCCCTGAAACTTTGTAACTTAATCTCGGAATCACCCTGTATATGTGGAGGTCGGTGCGGATAGAAGAGCTTCGTGAGAAAAGAAATGGGGAGACACGAACAGTGATTATGCAAACTTCACAGGATCCCACGATTTATCGTTCAATGCAGCTAATCAACGCTAATGAGTGGACTAGGATAGGGAGAGTGTTTTGTCACGATGCATTCTTGTTGAAATTCTCTGACGATGTATGCTCATTAGTTTATGTGATACACGTTTTCTGGCGTAAATAAAGTCCCTTTACTGTTGGAAATACTGTCATTTCTGTCAGTTGCTTGATTTCTCTGTCTGCATTTGCAAGACTGACGGCCCAACATGTTAAAATCTGCCGTGTTTTCTGATAGTATGGAGAGGGCGACAGTCTACTGAAAATTCGTAATTCAACGCATATTTGCAGACACAGGCTTTCGTGCTACATTCAGAAGAACCAACCTGTATTGAAGAATCAAATTTCATAACCGTATTTTTGGACGCAGAGCTTATGAGGAAATAAATAATGGGACCATGGTAAAGTTCTCTAATTTATGGCTGTAGTATTCGCTTTGTGGCCTGTATTGACAAGTTCTTTTTTCTCTTCACTAAATATTGGATAATCTAGACTATAAGTGGGAAAAATAGCACATCGGTTTGTACACACGTTTGACAAAGAGACAATGTCCGTACGTCTTGTACGATTTTGCCTCAGTTAGTGCTATTCGGCTAACTCTTGCATGAATGGTAACGTTTCCATACCACTGATGTTTGAGTCGCCTTATTAGACTGCTGTACTGAAAACGTAAAACTTCATTCTAAGGCGAAAGAATCCTCTCCATGTGTACTCAGGCAACGATGTGTAACTAAACATCAGTGCAAACTTGATTTTTTTTTTAGTTCACCACTTACCCTCCATACCATACTTTGCACTTGCATTATACCCTCTCATTCTCATTCTTCTTTCAGGCTTTGAACGCCTGTATTCACTAGCTCTTCAAAGGACAGAACGCCCTTACTTAAAATCGGGATATTGTGGAATTCCATCAAAATCGGCTAACTTCTAAGTAATATAGTGTCGAGTCATTCTACACCTTCAAGGTGAGTAGATGTTACTTAGTGCCCAATTTCTGAATAGGTTTACTGACTTCGTTGTTTTCGCTATGAAATTTGCAGGAAACGTTGTATAAATTACAGCATCAAAGTATACAATCTATCTTGCCTGTTGTCAAACTATGAATGGTACAAAAAAATGTGACACTGCCGCTGGAACATAACGAGCCCCTCTTGCAAAAATGCTTTCAAAGTGATTACTACAGTTTAAACTATACTTTAGTCGTATATATCAAATAATTATGTTGTTAGGACTGACAGAAATATAGTGCTATTGTGTTTCAGTAAGCAGAGGCATACTATGTGATCAAAAGTATCCGGACACCTGGCTGAAAATGACTTACAAGTTCGTGGCGCCCTCCTTCGGTAATGCTGGAATTCAATATGGTGTTGGCCCACCCTTAGCCTTGATGTCAGCTTCCACTCTCGCATGCATACGTTCAGTCAGGTGCTGGAAGATTTCTTGGGGAATGGAAGCCTATTCTTCACGGATTGCTGCACTGAGGGGAGGTATCGATGTCGACCAGTGACGCCTGGCACGAAGTCGGAGTTCCAAAACATCCCAAAGGTGTTCTATAGGATTTAGGTCAGGACTCTGTGCAGGCCAGTCCATAACAGTGATGTAATCGTCGTGTAACTACTCCGACACAAGCTATGCATTATGAACAGGTGCTCGATCGTATTGAAAGACGCAATCGCCATCCCCGAATTGCTCTTCAACAGTGCGAAGCAGGAAGGTGCTTAAAACATCAATATAGGCCTGTGCTGTGATAGTGCCACGCAAAACAACAAGGAGTGCAATCCCACTCCATGAAAAACATGATCACACCATAAGACCACCGCCTCCGAATTTTACTGTTGGCACTACACACGCTGGCAGATGACGTTCACCGGGCATTCGCCATACCTACAACCTAACATCGAATCGCCACATTGTGTACCGTGATTCGTCACTCCACGCAAGGTTTTTCCACTGTTCTATCGGCCAATGTTTACGCTCCTTACAGCAAGAGAGGCGTCGTTTGGCATTTACCAACGTGATTTGTGGCTTATTAGCAGCCGCTCAACCATGAAATCCAAGTTTTCTCACCTCCCGCCTTTCACAGTACTTGCAGTGGTTCTTGATGCAGTTTGGAATTCCTTTGTGATGATCTGAATAGATATCTTCCTGTTACACATTGCCGGCGCGGTGGTCTCGCGATTCTAGGCGCGCAGTCCGGAACCGTGCGACTGCTACGGTCGCAGGTTCGAATCCTGCCTCGGGCATGGGTGTGTGTGATGTCCTTAGATTAGTTAGGTTTAAGTAGTTCTAAGTTCTAGGGGACTAATGACCACAGCAGTTGAGTCCCATAGTGCTCAGAGCCATTTGAACCATTTTTGTTACACATTTCGACCCTCTTCAACTGTCGGCGGTCTCTGTCAGTCAACAGACGAGGTCGGCTTCTTCGCTTTTGAGCTGTACGTGTCCCTTCACGTTTCAACTTCATTATCAGATTGGAAACAGTGAACCTAGGGATGTTTAGGAGTGTGGAAACCTCGCGTACAGACGTATGACACAAGTGACACCCAATCACCTGTTCACGGTTGAAGTCCGTGAGTTCCGCGGAGCGCCCCATTCTGCTCTCTCTACATCTACATCTACATCCATATTCCGCAAGCCATCTGACGGTGTGTGGCGGAGGGTACTTTGAGTACCTCTATCGGTTCTCCCTTCTATTCCAGTCTCGTATCGTTCGTGGAAAGCAAGATTGTCGGTGTGCCTCTGTGTGGGCTCTAATCTCTCTGGTTTTATCCTCATGGTCACTTCGCGAGATATATGTAGGAGGGAGCAATATACTGCTTGACTCATCGGTGAAGGTATGTTCTGGAAACATCAACAAAAGCCCGTACCGTGCTACTGAGTGCCTCTCCTGCAGTGTCTTCCACTGGAGTTTACCTATCATCTCTGTAAGGCTTTCACAATTATTAAATGGTCCTGTGACGAAGCGTGCTGCTCTCCGTTGAATCTTTTCTATCTCTTCTATCAACCCAATCTGGTACGGATCCCACACTGGTGAGCAATATTCAAGCAGTGGGCGAACAAGTGTACTGTAACCTACTTCCTTTGTTTTCGGATTGCATTTCCTTAGGATTCCTCCAATGAAACTCAGTCTGGCATCTGCTTTACCGACGATCAACCTTATATGATCATCCCATTTTAAATCACTCCTAATGCCTACTCCCAGATAATTTATGGAATTAACTGCTTCCAGTTTCTGCCCTGCTATATTGTAGCTAAATGATAAAGGATCTTTATTTCTATGTCTTCACAGCACATTACACTTGTCTACATTGAGATTCAATTGTCATTCCCTGCACTATGCGTCAATTCGTTGCAGATCCTCCTACATTTCAGTGCAATTTTCCATTGTTACAACCTCTCGATATACTACAGCACCATCCGCAAAAATCCTCAGTGAACTTCCGATGTTATCCACAAGGTCATTTATGTATATTGTGAATAGCAACGGTCCTACGACACTCCCCTGCGGCGCCCCTGAAATCACTCTTACTTCGGAAGACTACTCTCCATTGAGAATGACACCCTGCGCTCTCTTATCTAGGAACTTTTCAATCCAATCACACAGTTGGTCTGATAGTCCATGTGCTCTTACTTTGTTCATTAAACGACTGTGGGGAACTGTACCGAACGCCTTGAGGAAGTCAAGAAACACGGCATCTACCTGGGAACCCGTGTCTATGGCCCTCTGAGTCTCGTGGATGAATAGCGCGAGCTGGGTTTCACACGATCGTCTTTTTCGAAACCCATGCTGATTCCTACAGAGTAGATTTCTAGTCACCAGAAAAGTCATTGTACTCTAACATAATACGTGTTCCAAAATTCTACAACTGATCGACGTTAGAGATATAGGTCTATAGTTCTGGACATCTGTTCGACGTCCCTTCTTGAAAACGGGGATGACCTGTACCCTTTTCCAATCCTTTGGAACGCTACGCTCTTCTAGAGACCTACGGTACACTACTGCAAGAAGGGGGGCAAGTTCCTTCAGATACTCTGTACTTAATCGATATATGATCGTACTGTCCTGGGAAATTTTTAACAATTCAGGAAAGAAAATTATGCTTCTAAATAGAATGAATTCTTCTCTCTTAACTTTCTTTAGCTCTCATGATACACTTGTACTTTCATTCATCACAAATTTATTTCTCTTAGCACCAAGTAAAGTTAAGGATCATGTGTCCCCTAAAGATGTGCTACCTGTGTAGACACATAGTTTGGCTTACAAAGTTAATTTGGAGGAAAGCCATATAACAGAAACATTGAAAAAAGTTTGCCTACCTGTATTACCATATCAGAGGAAATCTTACACTGTACTCGATGCGCAATTCTGCATAATTATCCCCCCCTCCCCACCACCACAGAGTGCACTCTACACTCTGCATGCTTACCGAGCGAGGTGGCGCAGTGGTTAGCACACTGGACTCGCATTCGGGAGGACGACGGTTCAATCCCGTCTCCAGCCATCCTGATTTAGGTTTTCCGTGATTTCCCTAAATCGTTTCAGGCGAATGCCGGGATGGTTCCTTTGAAAGGGCACGGCCGATTTCCTTCCCCATCCTTCCCTAACCCGAGCTTGCGCTCCGTCTCTAATGACCTCGTTGTCGACGGGACGTTAAACAACACTAACCTAACACTCTGCAGTTGAATAAAATTTTCTTTGGAAAAAAAAGATGAGATAGTATGTAATATTTAATTAGGTAGGGCAGGCTGTATAACCTCAATTCTTTGTAACATTTTAAATAAAGCCAGACGCTTATTCCCTTTAAACAAAACAGTTATTATACTGAATACATTAAAATTTTAATTCATTACTCACGATGTCTAATGACTACTAAGGTCACTGATATGGAGTACCTGGCAGTAGGTGGCAGCACAATGCACCTAATATGAAAAATGTTTATTTTTGGGGGTGTCCGGATACTTTTGATCACATAGTGTAGGTTCTGGAAATCTTGAATTTTGTGCTAATATTTCTTAATGACGCGTTATCAGACAGAGATAATCCATAACTGCCCAAAAAAGTTTTGCACCATCTGTGTATCTGTGAAAGTGTGTGGGCTCAGGTTCAAGACGAGATAGGAATGAAACAATAAGTCTTATGATCTAAAAAGAAATAACTCTACTAAGAAATAAAAAGAAAAAAATAACCAAAATAAAGGCAGTTTCTTTCAAAGTGCACATCTTTACACATCTTTGAAATAAAAATCGGTTGTTGGGTAGTATCCAGTTCCGTGTTGTTATGCGTTGGAACATGCTTTGATCCTCCTTGTCATGTGATTTCAATCTTGAAGAAAGTTAGCAAATCTGAGCCTGCAAATAATTTCACTAATCCTAGTACTAGCCAAAGACTTTGAATATATCATGTATCAGCAAAAATACGTGTATCTAGAACAGTACAACGTGTTAAGTACCTCACAGTTTGGTCACAGCAAGAAAGAAATCAGCTATGTATGCCGTATCGCTCTTAGTGATGGACATTTTATTAGTGTTTAGGACCATGCTCACACAAAGGTAACCTTCTCCGATCTGAGTAAGCCCTTCGACTGTACTGTCCACTCCGTTTTCCTCTCTAAACGTGATTAGTATGGATTTGTGGCATAAGTTTAAAACTTGTAACGCCGGAAATGCATATCCTCCTATTTCCATCTATTGTATTATAAGTTTTTTCCTTATTTTGTTACCTGAATATATAACATTTCTGTGCCCTTATATATTGTAATTGTTTTACTATATATATATATATATATATATATATATATATATATATATATATATATATATATGCATCTATGTCGATGTATAATTGGTTTGTTTTGTAAATATTATTTGTATTTTACGCTGAGTCTTGCCTAGGGTAAACTATGCTATCGAACGATTACATCGATAGGTCGTGTGGAGAACCAAAGTGTTTAAGATCTTTGGTAGTGTTAACTCTGCCGCATGGAGCGCGGGCAGAGAGAGTCTGGCTGGGGTAGGGCGGTGGAGAGGTGTGTTGTGTGACGCTCCCGCGAGTTGCCGTGCTTTCAGGGTTTGGCAGCATGTAATTGCGCTCGACTTGCTATGTTAGCCTCTGACATGGTGTCGCGGACGGGAGCGTTAGCTGGCACACATCAAGAGCCCGTTTCGGCTGGAGACCGTGCTGAGAAGAAGGCGCGCCAACATCCAGCTTCTGCAACAGCGACGGCCGACAATGAGTGACTGTCGCCACCTCCTCGATCGACGACTTCAAACCTTCAATCAACCAACAAGGAAGACTGGTAGCACGTAAAGTTTTAGAACTGTATGGCAGACCTCAGCTTTTCAAACTGATCAATTTGTGTCACCAAATTACAGCAACGTAGCATGAATATTTGTTGCTCATTGTCCCAATTGCATTACCAAGCAAGGTCCCTTCCTTTTCCGGAATGAACCCGAGTGTCGTTGAAATTCAAACGCCAGCATTAAAGTAATATCATTCCATTTCACTTCTTTAATTTCAAAGTTCAGTTAAAGTATTCATAGCTGGCTACAATATTTAGATTGCACAAGCACAAATTAAGAGTGCGAGTTTTGTTACCATATTTTAGCTTACTTGTTACTGCAGCTCAGCTTGGTACGTACTAAATTTTACTATTGTTAATTGTTCAGAATCATTTAATTCAAGTTCAAAGTTAAATCTCTTATTTCTAAATTGCGTAGATTCAAGTAGCTTTTGAAATGATTGTTGAGGTAGCCCAAGACTAACCTTATTTTACTGAATTTCGTAGTGCTTCAGAAACAAAGCTCACTATTAATTTCAGTCACTAAATTAGCTTTCAATTTTCCAGTTTTATTAATTCTTTTGCTAAATTAAGTCTGAGTGTAGCGAAATTTATTGCTTCTGACAAACATTCAGTTTTCACACAACACACGTCAACCTTCAGTTGCCACGCTTTTAGTGCTAATTGTATGTGCAATAACCTTTCTTTTTCAGTTACTATAGTATTGTCCATAGGACTGGTGACCGTTATTTTCCCAAAATATCAAATATCTAATTACCGCTAGTTAATTGTTAACGTAACGACCGCACATTTACTTTCTTTATTAACTTTACCCCTTTTCAACATTAATTTCCACCAGTTTCATTTGCATTTTTCCTTTCATTTAGATATAACCCTTTCCTCCCTCTTTACCGACAGATAAACTTCGGTGACGATTGCTTTTCCCAAATTTCCATTAGGTACACGCAGTTTAATTTTTCACTGTCATTATGGTCGATAAGTGAGGGGGAGGTTACACGTGGCGACCTGGTGACAGGACAATCTTCAGATCTGAGGTTGTTCTGGACACGAATTTTGTATGGTGCAAATCTCGTAACAAAGTATTGGTTACGAACAGGTCGTTACGTCAGCAAGATTAAGTAGTGGGAGGAATCCTAATTAGATTTGAGATTTGTCAATTATATTGAAAATTATTAAAATGAGTGAAGGCAACAATTACCAAAACATGACTGACTCTCCTTTATATAATGAACTCATGTAACGGCATGCCTGAGACATGCATTACTACGCGACTGCTTCCAGACTCTTCTACGGCGATCGTATGGCGTCAGAAAAACCTTGCGCTCGTCAGAATAGGGAGTCTGACGCTATTAATCAAGATACAGCCTGTATTCTTCGCACCCCTACATGTTATCTTTTTCTTTTTTTTTACTGTTACTTGTAATAAACGCCAAGAGCCGAAATTCACCACGTTAAAACGGTTCCGCGGAATCTGATGGACAAAACCCTCCCACTTGCCTTCAAACAGGCAGTGTTAAGTTCTGTTACATTTTCCTAGGCGTATCTGCGAGCTATAATTTCTGGATAGTGGTCATCATGTGTGGTTCTTGACCGTTAGCGACTGTTACAAGACAGATTTTCTATATTTTGTCTCTCATGACAACGACTGAATTTTCGAGTGACATCGCTATGGTGTAGGCTACTTCGCGGGATAGTTTACCGTGCTGACACAACGATGTAAATGTTAAATTATGCTTTGAGACATGTTGACAGACTGAACAGTGTACTGAAGCCACACTGTACCATCCATTATCGGAGACACAGTGTACTCTGCTGAACTGCGTTGAAAATACAAGTTTATTACACAGGTAGATTTTCTGAAGACAAAAAAGAACTGAGAAAAGAGGTTTGTAATAAAAGAAAGACAATAATGAGAGTCGTGAGGGTGGTATGAACTCTTTTGAGCACTTTACATCAAGTAAGGACACCAATGAGCCAAAACATGTGAATAGCGTGTAGTTCCACTTTTCAAACACAGCACAACAGAGATTCTGCTTGGTATGGATTAAAAGTCCTTGACAGGGTTCCAGAAGTACATGGCACCAGCTGTCTATGCACGGGTCAAGCAATTCCCACAAATTACAGTATGGTGGTTCATGGGCACACAGCTCGTGCATGATGTGTGTTCCAATGGGTTCAGATCAGGCACATTTGCTGGCCAAGACATCAGTGTGAGTTTCCTGTAATGTCTCTCAAACCACTGTAGCGTAATACTGACCGTGCAACAGGGGAAGTTATCCTGCTCGAAGATGTTATCGCCATAGGGGAAGACTTCAAGCATGAAGAAATGGAGGTGGTCCACAATAATGTTCATGTACTTCACTGCTGTCACGATGCCTTCGATTACCACCACAGAGGGCGTGGAAGCCCGACTCGCTGTACCTCATAGCATAATTCTGCTCTCTCCGGCTTGCATCTGTGGCGTGTAAGGACCCAGTCATTGACCTGCTGAAACAACAAACGCGATTCATTCGACAGGTGATACGTTTCTATGGATCCATTGTGAAAACTCAGTGATGCTGTGCCCACTGCAATCATAATTGACGATGTCGTTGGGTCAACACAGGAACTTATAGGGGTTGTGTGATGTGGAGCTCAATGTTCAACAGTGTGTGTTGAACGGTGTGCTCCGAAACATTTGTGCCTGCACCAACATTGTACTCTGTTATCAGATCTGCCACAGATCACTGCCTATCCTAAGGTACACTGGAGGGGTGGGTAGGTGGGGGGGGGGGGAGGAGGTCCTCCGCCCTCTGCATTTTGCGATGAAACGTAATTGTCCAATACCATACTGCCTACTCGTTATTTCACCATTCTTCAGCCACTTTCCGTAGGTTCTTACGACAGTAGTACGCCACCAGGTAACCAGTTTTACCGTTTCAAAGATTCTCGTTTCTAGCTGCAGCGGCACAACAATGTGCTCTTTCTCAAAACCGCTTATGTCAGTGGATTTCCGCATCTGTAGCCTGTTTCTTCGCTATAATGACTGACCGTTCGTCTCTCTTCCGTTTACGTTCTTTCCTTACAACGTCACGTGCCCGCAACACCACCAGAACACATTCAGCCTCGTGGCGGCAGTAGTCATAATGTTTTGGTTCATCAGTGCATATGCACCAAAAGGTACAATACGCTCAGAACTTTCCTTTGTAGTTTAGTTCTCAAAGCCTATCATAGAACTGGTCTTCAGCAAAATGTTTTTACATGTTTCTGGGAATCGGAAAACCACTTTGACTACAAACAATACCACGTGTAAGATACACATGACTTCTTATATCATAAATTTCTCTTTCAGAGATTGATGCATTATGCTTCACTCTGCAACCATTTGGAAATAAGAAAAAAAAAATGAGAACATTAAATGAGTATTCAGTTGAAAGCTTTGTGGAAATGGTGTTTTGAGCCCACAAAAACTTTTATCTAACTATTTCTGAAAACTGGAACTAAATCGTAGGTCTACTGTCTTCTCCCCTGAAGTAGGTCACTGGTTTATTCCTTTGTTGATATTTAAATTCTTTATACGGTATTGCTAGTTTTGAAAAGACTTAACAGGCTGCTATATATTTAACAAATATTGCTTCTTTTTGTGACAGACTGATAGTAAGATGACTATAAATCAACTGAGATGAACACCTAGTTGCTAAAGGCTTAGCGATTACAAAATTTCAGTTGAAGAAGGAAGTTGCATATATATTGCTGACATTTGAAGAACTCTGAGAAATTATGTTATTCCAGATATTTTAATAACACCAAATAATGTATACACTTAACATTCACATGCAAATAATATATTATATAATCATTATATGTTTGTGTCAGAATAAGCAATAGAAAATACAAAATAAGACGATTGATTTTCTCACACATTTTACATCAATATTCACAGTAAAGTATATCACAGAGACATTGTGTACATTCAAGGTAGCATCTTTAGTACTATTGACACCAAGTATCTTCCTATTATTAAAGTGAAATGTTAAATACCATACCATTTCACAGAGAATACAATTGATGTTCACAAAAGACAATACATCTAAATACAACAACAATATATGGATATATAGAAATAAGAGGGAGTCTGTCTCTCAGGATAATATGACATCAAATTTTTCACAACATATTTCATACATGCATGTGATTATGACACAGCAATCATGCAATTATTCTATAAATATCTTTTCCTAGTTTTCCTGCTATTCAGCACAAAAAGTTGCCATGCTTATAATACAATAGTAATGATGATATCAACAGCAACAATAATCCATAAAAACTCTGCAAGAGAAACTGAGAACAGCTTCACATGTTGACATGCACTCTGAATTCAGTTACATATTAAGGAACAGTGAGGAATAGGTCACATCAGTGATTATATATGAAAATTACAGATGCAAGATATGCATGAGATCAGTTATGTACTTAGACTTTATTTTACATGTTGGCATTAAATAGTTGGCAACAAATAAGTCATTTTGATTTTCTAAGAGAGTGTAAACAGAATATTAAAATTTGTTATGAGTACATCAACTGGACTAACAGCAGTTAGTCAGAAATAAGGATTAAGACAGATAGAAATTAACCTGCTAATAAAAACTGCATAGTAACACATAATTACACTATAATCATACTTGCAACGAAAGTCTATAAAGAAGAAATAATGTAATAAAGATATTTTGGCAGACAATGCATATAAAGAAATACTAAATTTTTCTCAAAGTCCAATAGTATTAAAAATAATTTCCAGAAAATGGCAATGGCTAGTTAGAAATGCTACCCTACTACTTAAATGAAGAATACTGACTTTGTTTTAGTTGATTGTCTTTATGTGGACTAAAAATCCATCAAGTAAAAGAATGAGGAACAAACACTGAATTTTTTACCCTGAGTATAGGCATAGTAATGTTGAGGCCAATATCAGGAACATTATAATTCATCCATACCATTTAAACTAACTTGAGCTAAAATGCTGCACATGATAGGGCACAGAATTAAAATTGATAATTCATCTGCATTATTGCTGTACAAAATAAAGTAGCAATTAATCTGAAAGTAATAAATATTTTATAAAATGATTACCTGGGTTTAGATGTGACTCAGCGTTTTAACATGGCGACAGCTTAAATGAATCTGGCTAAGCAGAAAGATAATTTCATAAGAAGCTGTTCCAAGGCCAGAATGTGAATAACAAAAGTTACTTTCACACCATTCACACCATAGCATCAGTAAATACAAAATTTCATCTTTGTTGTAGAATGACTCTTGATCATAAATGAGTAGAAATTTTTTCAGACATAACAGTGACATTTCTTGCATTTGTTGACCAATATCAACTTTGTTTTTCACACATGGTGAGCAGATATGACAGTACAAATGCCTGTTATCTTTCAAATATTAATTTGAACACTTACTAAACAAACATTTAGAAACTAAACTGCAAAACGATGATTTCTTACATAAGAACAGCAAAATCTGCCTTGTGTTAGTGAATTTATTTGTATTCATAGCTAATTTAAAGCTCAATTATATAGAATTCTAACTAAGACTGTCAAGTATACTTGAAAACATAATTATTCCACTCTCACATAGAGTTTTTACATATTTTCATAGTAACTTGTCTGAATCAATGTAAGCATAAGTAGTCTGTATAATGATTTGATGTCTATTAAAAACTACAAAAAAGAATAGGTTTTACATTCAGTACATGGAAAGCAATAATTTTGTATTACATTTCAGTTTACTAGAAATGTGACAACCATGATATTCAATGACGAATGTCTTCATAGTTATAAAAGATTAGTGCAGTGATCAGTTGTTAAGTTAATTAAATGTGGAAAAAGAGACAAACAAAAGACATAAGCCATCAGATAAACAATCTGTAAATTTAAAATGGGTTTCAGTTATTACTGTATTATCTTTCAGTTCACAAAACACAAACTGTTGCACTGTAACACAGTTTAAAATTTTAAACTTTGAATCAAGGTATCAGTATACAGATAAAGGATACAGTGACAATGAATATTATTGAGAAAAATGTGGCTAAAGCACTGCACTGCCTCAGTGGACAAATCGTTAACGAAAGAGTTTTTCTAGAACTCTAAGTGTAGTTTGCAGTTATGAATGACTTTATAACATTCAGTACATTGAGCAATTTTCTTGTTCAAATTCCTCAAACAAATTTCCACAATTGTGAAAGCATCTTATTTATTTCTGGCATCATGTTCAAATCAGCTCTTTGATGAAATGAGAAGATAACTCTTACTAACGAATTTAGGTAGTGATGGAAAATGGTTGGGATTTGCCACTGTCTTTGACTGACCTCTGTGTGAATATGTCAGACACATAAGAGTAATATTTAACTGACTCTGATAAATTCTTGCATAAAGTAGTATTCTGCTCGTGTTTTCATAGATAAGTATAAAATAGAAAGTACATAACACATAGTACTGGCAAATGGCTTGCTATAGATAAAAGCACTGAGAAACTGCGTTGCATAACAGCCCCATGCAATAACCCAATAAGATAATCTAATGAGGCATGAAATGTAATCAAGGATATTGGCGCCAGAACTGATAATTATAGGTGTTATACTCCCACATCTGCTCTCTTCACTAGCCCAATTTTTCTGATGAAAATTGCATCCATCACTAGTATTCTAAACTGCTAATGATGCTGCCAATACCATCCATTAATGTACGTTTTGACTCTTGATATATAAAAAGATTACAGTATTGTAGTTCTGGACTGCCATATCAAGTATAGGCCTTAGTGAGCAACATATTAAATGTTCTAAATACAAACTCATTGTCTGCTGTTGCAGAAAAGCCTTCAGTCTCTGTTGTACTTCTAGGCCATACGTTCTTGGCATACTAACATTCAGTATATTTTTATGACTTTATTACTTGACATCCAAAAGCTGAATATTTATATATTGTTTCCTGAAGCTCCATTTAATTTAGTACGAGTGATACTACAAAATATGTGTCATTGTTTATTTATTTAATTTTTGTTTCTCATTCTTGTCTGTGTGTTTTGTTATTAAATTTTACTTCACGTCAGTGTGTCTCATTTGTGGCTGTTCTAGATTACCGTTATTCATCCTTATTTTCAGTATTATGTTTGATTGTTTTACACTTTCACTCAATGTAATTTGGTTGCCTGCCATGTATCTCATTCAGTCAACATGGTGCACCTGCTTCTGTGTTGTATTTTCATTGTCATGATCGAATATTTCTTCAGTTAGCCCGGATACTTTTCCTGCTTGCAATTATACGCTATCCATAGCTATTCTTATTTATTCACTTCCTCCTCATCACTGTGCTTCATCTACCATATGTTTTTCTGGTTACAATGTCTAAAAATATGGAATTCACACTTTCCTCTGCATTCTGTTAATGTTCTATCTCCTCATGCAGTATAACTTATTTAAAATTTCAGCTTCCATTTCAACATTAGTAGCTTATGGTCTGGGTTAATATGTCTCTACAAAGATGTACTCCATACTTCAGTATCTCTTTCTAGGTGCAATGGAGTATATACAGTAATTACACATTTGACCTGATATATTGAATGTAGTGTTGATTATCTCCAGCAGTTTATTCATGGTATATTCTGAATGACAGAGCCAAAATAAAGATTAGTACCACATTTGTTAAAAGTGCATGCAATCAGAGACACATAATAGCACATGCTATTAGAGACACACGAAAACAGAAAAAACTGAGGAACCTGTTATAATACTGATGAGTATGAAGGATTCAAGAAGATTCACTGAGAAATAGTTCAAAAGAAGAAGAAAGAATAATTTACTGTTGGTTGTCAAGCAACAGTACTGTGCCTTTATTATAAATCAAAGAAGATCAGCTGGAAGATAAAGTGTGGATCTCTAGAATAGGAAACAAAGAAAAGAAAGGTAACAAAGATGCTGATGTCAGGCAACAAGTAAACTGAATCTGAAAGTGATATTGTATAGATGTAAATAAGACAAAAGAAAGTGTCTCTATAACTAGAAAGAAATGTGTCTGCTGATCTATTGAACTGGCACTTGTAATATATTACTGGATGAGTATTTTAAAAAATTAGCCTAATAAATGATAATCAGTTATTACTGTACAAAATATATCCATTACTTGAGTTTAGTGGATACGTAAACAATTTCATACAATTGGTAAATCTCAGTGCTATAGAAATGAGTCATTATAAATAACATAACTTTATTTGTGTGCATTTTTTTAACCTAAGAGTGAAGCTAATTACAAAGCAATAGATCTGATACAGCCAGATATAGTTCCAGTCTCAATTCTGTCTTTGTTGCTATGGCAAACAAATAAACAGAAATCTTCACTTTTGTTTTAGTGAAATGATGACTGTCTGCATCATGCAGAGTTTATGTCAGTTGTATAATTCCTCTAATTAGAACTATATACAATCAGCACATGTGCAAGCAGTTAGCATAATATTATTTGACCATATAAAAATATGTCTACACTTACAAATATTAACTGAATAAAAAGCAATTACATGTAACGTACAGCTGCTTACAATAGACTTAGGGCTTCTACCTATTGTACATATATCCACATAATGAGACAAAAAGAAAAAGTGCATAGAAAAAATAGTTGACTAATATATGTGATATTTTATTAGCCGTTCAAAGAGTTAAATGTATTTCAGCTAGCAATATTCCAACCCATTTGTGTCTTAGTTACGCTTCACAATTTAGTTTTCTGACAGATTCTCACACAGTAATATTGAAGCTGCCCTCTGTATTGTGAAATGTGTGAGCATATACAAGAATCGTTGTGAGGAGTGTAGGCAAAATAAAAAATATATAGATCATCAATAAGCCCTGTTCCAACCTAAGACTAATGTTTAACATCAGTGCACCTATTGATCATGAGCAAAACCTGTATCCGTGAAGCACAAATTAACTGTTCAGGTCCCTATAGTCAATTTCTGTTGCTGTTTTTATCAGCTGCTAGCTTAAAATGTAAATTATGTCGTCTTTTTTTAGAGTAGTTGTCTGTAAGTTTATGAACGGTTTTCCACTTAACAAAATGTATCGAAAATACTGAAAATTTATAGTACCTTAGTAGTTAATGTAATTAGGTACTGTAAGCACCTGAAACACTTTTTCTCCAATGTCATCAGCGCTCATACCTGAAAATAAGTCCTAGATGTGAAATATACTGTTTGAAGCTCATGCACATTTCTATCTATACATAAATGTCTATACAAAGAGGTCAGTTATGCAATTTCTGCATTCACTTCAGCAAAGATTATCACTTAGTTCATTCACAGCAGCTTGTGTATGTGTCAAGAAACAATTGTCACAAATATGAGTCTGGTCTTAGCAGAAACACTCATTTTATAGTATTGTTTCAATACACACACAACGCTGTAGCAGCCTTTGCAGCTGCATAATGCCCATAGATTTCATCTGACTGCACACCACCTGCAAAAAAGGCAGTTAATTAGATAAGTGAGATGTCTTATGAGAACACAAAAACGTGGACACACAATGGTGCAGCACTCTAGCACTACATACATTTACAGGATTAGTAAGGTAAGGTATTTTCTGGGTAACTCACAAAATAATAAATGAAAGGAATATTTACTTGGAACATTCTTGCTGCAGAGTTATGTAAATAGTTTATTTAGTTGTTTTCTAGAGAGTTGCAGTAACGAGTTATAATTTTTTAAATAGAACATAATTTTTTCCTGTCATTTAACTGATGTATTTAAACCAACTGTGTACAAATTAATTTAGTTCAATTTTTTATCAATTTTAGATAATGAGCTGGAGGCCTTCAAAGTTTTAGGTGTGGATTCAAAATGCTGTATAAAACTGCCTGTGTTCATATGGATGTCCTGGTGGCAGAACAGTAATCTAAGTGAAGTGTTTAAACTAGTGCCAATTTTCCTGAATGCACAACCATATGCGCAGTCTAAACGACCTGTGGACGAGACATGGAGTTAATTGCGTCACGGAGCGACAATCTTCCTCACTACGCTGTTTGAAGTCACGTTAGGTTAGAATTTTATTGTTACACTTTCGTATAGAAGGCAGATCTAATACCACCAACAATTCGGTCTACAGTGGATACTAACGTGAGATAAACGTTGAATACATATCCAACGAGTATACTGACATGTTGTTGATGCTCAGTGAATGGCGACATGATGCCGATGAAGCAGCACATAGCAAATGTGAAATAGGATGGTCGAAAAGCATCACCAACCACTGCTTCTTTTGAAAAAGCTTGGTGGCAATAGACGAAGACCAGAAAGAGGCGAAAATATGGAAGAGTTTGATACCAGTGACTGCTTTTCGTAAGCTGACATATGGATCACCTAAAACAGCCTCACAGCTGTGTAGCGAATAATACATGGTCACAAGTTTCACATGTGTAAGCTGTCACTGTCGCAGGAGCTGGATGGAGTTATTTTCTCCAAATCAGTTGTGAAATGCATTGAAAAGTGTTATATTCTATGATGACTCCATGTTCACAAATTATGGTGCAGCAAACCGCCATATTATGCATCAGTGAGACAAAGTAAATCATGTCAATGGGTATATCATGTCAATCACCAAAGGAGGTCTGATATTTATGTGTGGTGTTCAGTTCTTGGAAATGAAATCATCGAGCCACACTCCAATATGTGACATGTATATAGCTCCTGTTTTCGACCGTTAAGGTGTTGTCTGTGAAACTGCCAGTCTAGACATTAATGGCTGTATGTGGATGCACTACAATCATCATCTTCTGGCAAAGATGATGACTGTGACACTCATCGCAATGTCTCAAAATTTCAACGCAGCCATCTGGATGGAAGCATTGAAGAAATATCAGATAGACCTGCTAGATTTGTTTTAAATATAAAGAAAAGCATTCCTTGGAAATCATTCCTGCCATTCATGGTAATATTCTGTGGAAGAGGTACAAGACTCCTACATAAAACTGCATATACATAGATTAAATCACATACCACTGCGAGATGGAGAATTGATGCAAAATTAGATCAAAAACTATGGAGTAAGAAACCGCTGATTACGAAGTAGAAATGTCAGAGGTCATACACGAATAGAATTTGCTGAGAAGGACAGCACATTTATTCTTAATACCAGTAGAAAGTAGACTTGACAAGGATTGAATAGCACCTAAAACAAAATTAAATGTATTTTATTAAACACTAAAGAAATTGTACTGATTGTGTCCCACACTACGTCAGACTTTCAAGTAATCATATACTAATAATCGATCAGTAGAAATAAATACAAAGCTAAAAGAGACGAACACATCAGCCAGGAAACCAAATTTGTTCGTTATATTTAAGAATAAGGAGTTATACCAGAGAAAATTATGAGACTAGTTGAACATCATAAAAATGAAAATTAACTCAACAGAGACAAAAAGGGCAACTGTGTAACAAAGGTACTAGTGCAAACAGCAAAAGATACGGCAGATTGATAGAAGACAAATGAAAAGAAAAGTCAAATAGAATGAGGCAACAATTAAAAAAGGAATAAGATTTTCAAGCAGGAAGATCGTAGAACATGTCGTGTAAATAAAACGTTTTGGAAATATCTTGACTACGATGTGAAATATACGCGTAACGAAAATGTGGTTTGAGAAAGAACTGAAAACAATAAGGTAGAAGTAACACAAATCAGAAAGTTATGTTAAATAAGTATCACATTTCACAAGTTAAGTTAGGGGAGGACACAGAAACCAACAATGGAGGAAAATTGTACAAGCATTCAAAGATTTCTTTAAACGTTAATAAAGCCCAAAAGATGACTCAGAAAAACATATAATTTGTAAAGTTATTTACAATATATATGCTATTTAATACAATTCCCTAACCTGAAAAATGTTGCAATTGTCCACTGTACGAGAAAGGAAACAGGTAGGATGTAAAAATTGCTGTACCTGTCAACCTTTTTTCAGTAATGTACACAATATTCGCCAAACTTATTACTGATTACACAGAATAAACAATGGATTTTCATTGAGCAAAGAACCAGAATGGCTTTAGAAGTTGATGTAGGTACATTCGTCCTCGAGCGATCAAACGCCTTTGGCACTGGTAATGTGGAAGTTCTTTGGGACGGCACAACGCGGCTTCAGTGCGAGCTGGACAATGGGATTGACTAAATACCCTGTACTCTTGCTTGGTTTAAGGGGAGTTGGAACGCGCTATCCCGATAATGTTAAATTTAGTGACTTGGCTTCCATGTATTTCAGGAACCACTGTAGCCACTGACATGAAACTTTTACAGGACATTAAACTGTATGTTCTGAGTCTACTGAACTACAATAATTGCATTTCAGCCACTGCTTTCGGAAATAAAATTTTTTAATTACACGATTAAAATTTTGTGTCCTTTTTGTACGTTATCCTAAATAATTTTAATTATGCATAACATCACCTTTGCCCTCCTGGACCTGATTCATGGTGCAATTACCGCAATGCCCAGTACTCAAACAGTTCATACAGCCATAAACATTCCATCCCAGCAGCAGTCATGGATATCATAAAACCTATGTACAGAGACCTGGCAAATCCTGAATTACTGAAGAAGTGTATACATGGTTAGACTCAAAATCCCAGTGAGTCGTTCACTAATCTTGTATGTACTCGCTTACTAAAAAATGTTTTTGTTGGAATGAGGACACTAAAGTGGGAGGTCAGTGACGCTGTTATTGCTTTTAATGATGGCAACACAACATTGGTAGGGTGAAAGTGCTACAGAATAAGGGAATTAATCCTGGAGCAAACTGCATCAGAGAACTTGAAAGGATGGACAAGGTTCTCATTGATAAAGCAGAGTACACAGCACAGTTGGCCACTAAGGAGTCTAGAAAGAAGAAGAAGAAAAACTTTGGTTAAACATCCAGTTGGCAGTGTGTGGAAGAAGGTAGCCCATGCTGCCTGCTTAATTTTCAACAAATCCTCAGTATTATTTCTAATGGCCATCCCACAATACTGCTGTAGTTCATCAAACATTTTGTTTGTCAGCCTGCCTCTTATGGTTTTACCACCAGAAAGTTTCTTGTTTCTCAAACTTTGTTTCAACTTCCTCAACATGGTGCCTATCGTCACGTAAGAAACATGTAATTTAACCTTTATAACATAGTAATCTACAACCTTCCATATAAAAAATTTTATTAGATCTTGAAGTAATGCGCGTAAAAATTTTAAGATTTTCAACGAGTGTAGATTATATTTAAAAAATAAAATAAAATACTTCTCATATGAGTTTATAAGTAATGTATATATCATTTTATTCGGAAAATTGCAACTTTTATAATGAGATAAAAATCCGAAAGTGTCAAAAAAATTTCCGTTCTAACTCCCCTTAATATAGTATTCTGGTTATCTGAGTGTGTCGTCTCTAACGGTGACTTTCTACTATTGTAGTATTCCATTTCCTGCAGACAATTTGCCAGACACTGACAGAATTGTAGGATTGGATTATGAGTATTAATTACCAATCTGAGAGACATTTTGACAAATCTTTCAACAAAATCTATGTTCACCGTGCCTGGGAAACAGCATATTGGTTTGATCTATTTTAGAATACTGAATCAATGCTACAGATCGTGTTTCATTTCTTCAGGATATTGGGAAATTCAAAAATAAAGGAAGAGCCGGAAAGGACATCCAGTATCCCCGGGTGCTACTGAATTTGGTAAAATGGAAATGGAACACGTCTTAATGGAGTACACTGATAAGCCAAAACATTATGACGACCTGCTTAATAGTTTGTCTGTCTGTGTTTGGAACTAAAGATATAAGTGATTCTGTCTATTAGTGATCCGATAGTTTATTGGTAGGTTCGTGAAGGTACGTGGCATTAGGTGTCTATGCACAGATCATGTAATTCGCGCAAATAACGAGCCGCTGATTTGTGAACGCAGTGATGGCGCCCGATAGCGACACAGATGGGTTCCATAGGATTTACATCAGGAGAATTTTGTCGCCGAGACATTAACGTGAGTTCACTATAATGCTCCTCAATCCACTGTAGCACGGTTCTGGCTACGATACACAGACAATTACACCCCTGGAAGATGACATCGCCGTCGGAGAAGACATCAAGCATGAGGGGATCCAGGTGATTCACAGCTGTCAGCGTGTTTTCGATTACTACAACAGATCCCATGCAAGCGCAGGAGAATGTCTCCCACAGCAAGATACTGTTCCCACCAGCTCGCGTCCGTGGCGAGCTGCACGTTTCGAGCCGCCGTTCATCTCGATGACGGCGCTTGTGGAGACGACCATCGATGTGGTGCAGGAAAAATGTGATTCACCCGAAGAGCCGATACGTTTCCTTGATCAACGGTCGAATCCCGATGGTCCCGTGCCCACTGCAATGGTAATTGACGATATCTCGGGTCAACATCTGAAGACATAGGGGTGGTCTGCTGCAGAGTTCCATGTTCAACAATACACGATGACCGGTGGTGTGCTCCAAAACACTTGTGCGTGCACCAGCGTTGTGCTCTTTCCGCAGAGATGCCACAGATTACCATCTATCCTGTTTTACAGAGCAGACAGGCTTCCGAACCTCCCATTCTGTAAAGAGTCTTGGACGTCCAACCATTGAACGCCTAGTAGTAGTTTCATGGCCCTTCTACCTCTTCCTGTGTTTTCGAGATACTCGTACACAGGGTCTGCATAATAAGAATCTGACTTTTGTCGAAGTCGCTTACCTCAATGATTTTCCCTATTTGCAACCCATATGTAGGCTAGGCTGATCCTCGGTCCGCGTCTCCTCCCCTTACATACTTTTGTTACCGCGTCACTTCCCCGCAGCGCCAACAGGCAGCATCCAACGCCGCGGTAGGCAGTGGTCAAAGTGTTTTGACTGATCAGTGTGTATCAGAGCCACCTTAGTTTTGCTGATGACATTGCCATGTTTGTTTGTAGTGTAGATAACCTTCAACAACTACAATGACACGAAGGAAAGGCATAACCAATAAATTGTAAAGAAATGAAGTCATAGAGGCAGTTAATGCGTTTTTGTATTGGGGGAGCTGATGTCAAGTTCCGGAGAAAAGGAAAAGACATAAGTAGGAGAATATAAATCATCTGGAGTGCTTTTGATAAACTACAAAGAATTCTCAAAAATAATCTTCTAATGTGTCTGTAAAGGGAAACTTTAAATCAGTTTGTGTTTACTGTTTTGACTTTCACAGTGAGACAGAGACCTTAAATGTGAAAAACTTTCATAAGTCGATGGTTATACAGCGAACAGTGGATAGATGTATGATGGGAATAACTCCGAAGAATACATAATGAGACAAATCGATCATGGAACAGACTGGATTCGAACACATATTTATGACAGTAATGAAAAGTAAGTGGAGGTAGATAGGACACGTAGCAAGAGAAATTGATAGTAGGCTGAACAAGGAAGTTCCTTACTGGTTTCAAGATAAAGAAAAAGAGTAAGGCGACAGTGGAAGGTCAGTGGGCGATATCATGCAGGAGCAAAAAGGATTTGTATATCTGAAGACCATAATGTATGGAGAAATATGGAGGTGGTTTTTATTCAGTAGTGGATGTCAAATAGCTGATTATAATCTATTAGCATCAGCTATTCTTTCTGTTTCTGGGTTCATACTATCATTAATTCAACTATTATTGTGTACTAACCGGATGTACACTTATTGCGTAAGTGTTGATTACAGCCGCGAAACATTTGTGGGCTAGAAACCTTAATTATAGGCAGTACCAGTTGTTTGTGCTCCTACATTTCAAAATCTCTTTTTACGTAAGGAGTGGTCAAGGATCTATACATTTCATGGATTTTCAAAGGTCTATAAGCTCCCAGTTCCTTATCTCACATTTGCAAGGATTGTACCTGAAGGCATTTAAACAATATGAAGCTCAAAATAACAACTAATATTTATTGTAAACATATCAACACAACGAGAACAATCGGAAGTGGAAGGCAAACTTAATTGTGTATATTAAACAAGAAACATACAAATACCGGTTCTATGTTTAATTTTTTATGTGTGTAAACACTAGTGATTTTTAAACGCTTATTTGCGTCTGTATCAGTCTCTGCAGCGAGCAAGTATTGCAAGACAGATAATTTAACTGCTTCCATGTTATATTTTATGCTATGAGGTCAAGACGCTGCTCTGTTCGATTATATTGTTTATCACAATACGCCTATTTCGGCGTGATAGACATCTTCAGGTTATATCAGGTGGCCTTGATATGCATATGACATCGATGCCTTAATTGCTGTCGCATTACTCTGACATCATACACCTACTAGAGCTCCGCCAACATCAAAGGAGCAAACTTATACAGCAATGTGACAGCAAAACTTATACAGCAGTGTGACAGCAACTGAGACATCGATGTCATATGGATAACAAGACCCCCTGATATAACCTGAAGATGGCAATCACACCGAAATAGGACTGTTGCAATAAACAATATAATACGAGATTCCACATTAGTAACGTACTCTATATGTTCTTTCAGACCTATCACTATGTGGGGCAGAGAACTGTATTGATATGAATAGTACTGAGAGTGAGCTGGTAAATACAGCCGTGCGTACGCGATATTACCGCCGTCTGTATAGGTGCACATCGGTATCCTACGACTTACGTCACCTCAGTATAAGGCAATACTCACAATGTGCCTTTTTGTTACATAATTATGGAACATGTTTGTGGTCACGTGCGAAAACTTTTAGAAAGATCGAACAACTCCTAAATAAGACTGATTACAGATTTTGCGATAGCAAATTGTGTAAAACGCAGAGTGAAGTGGTACGGTGGAAATACAGTACACTGGATTTGTTTGCAGGAGAAGAGTGGTTGAAACATTTAGGTTTCCCATGCTTTCCCTAAATCGCTCAAAGAAAATGTCGGAACTGTTTGAAAAGGAAAAGGTCAATATGGATCTGCATCCATCTCCAATCTGAGCCTGTAATCAGGCACTAATGGCTTCTCGTTGGCAACGAGAAGTTAAACCTTAATTTTCTTCCCGTCTTTTGTATGAAACACAGTTGTCCATTATTGTATCTCAGAAGTCTACAGACAACATATTGTGGGTAGATATCGTATTATTTGACTCCTAGAAATTCTACGATACACTCCTGTATTCTGTCCTACTAAACCAAGCAAGTAACAGGAGTATTGGAGCACTTAGACGATTGTTGAGGAAGCCTGAAGTGCTATTCGGAGATCATTAAAAGCGTACCTCAAGCGCTATTTCTTGCATACTGGCCGGCCGAAGTGGCCGTGCGGTTCTAGGCGCTACAGTCCGGAGCCGGGCGACCGCTACGGTCGCAGGTTCGAATCCTGCCTCGGGCATGGATGTGTGTGACGTCCTTAGGTTAGTTAGGTTTAATTAGTTCTAAGTTCTAGGCGACCGATGACCTCAGAAGTTAAGTCGCATAGTGCTCAGAGCCATTGTACCATTTCTTGCATACTGGCAATGAAGAAGCGCTGTCGGAAATGTTCGACCTGCCAACAATTTTAGTACAAATGAACGTCAAAGAGTGGCAGTTTGGCAACACTGAAATGGCAAGTACGGCACGTAGAGTAATAAGTAAAAAATATATTAAGCAATCTAGATGCCATTGTTGACAAACAATCATGTAAATACGACTATGTGAAACACAATTCACGCTGTTTATGCAGGATCCGTCAGTGCTGGAGGTGTGAATCTGACACACGTAGTCTTCGTATTGTTACGAGTCACGTTTGTAGCAGTCGTTTAGATAGGCAATGTCTTGTGAAAATCATTTAATACTTAATATAGGACTAACTGATTTGTGCTTGTGCTGAATATATACAGCTGGGAAAAAATGGTACACCCGTTTAGAGGTTTCGAATGCACTCAAGATTTATTGTTGCAACAGTGCATATGGAGTATATGAAACAGTTATGTTTACAGATCAATAGCACAAGCGGTTCTAAGGTATCAAATATCGCCACATGCTGAAACACCCATGGTAGTAAATGGTGTAGCCTCCATGGGCGCAACCCAGGCGCTGACTCTGGCATCGTGCCGATCTTACAGATGGCAAGTACTGCCCAGGGATAAGTCATGCCACGCCTGCTCGAAATGTTCACGGAGTTCTGTAAGAGTTGTTAGTTGACGAATCACACGAGTAGTTTCTTGCCCCATCATATACCCACACATGCTCAATGGAGACAAGTCTGGAGATCATGCTGGCCAGGGAAGTTGCTGCACGTCTTTCAGATCACGTTGAGACTCAGGAGCAGCAGGTGGGTGGGTATTATCTTGTTGGAACAACACATCACCCTCCTGTTGCAAGAATGGCTAAAGAAAGGGGTGTAACAACATTCTGCACGTAGTGATCGCTGGTCAGCGTCCCCTCCAGAAACACCAAAGATGTACGAGAGTTGTAGCTCATCGCAACCCGGACCATAAGCCTGGGTAGGGGCACCTGTGTCTTGGACGAATGTAACCTACGAGACAGCGCTCGCCAGGTCTTCATTGTACGCACCAACGACCATCACTAGTGTGCAAGCAGAATTTTCTTTCACGACTGAAGACCACGGCGCGCCATTCCAACTTCCAAGTGATCCCCTGACGGCGCCAGTCGAGCTCTGCACATCGATGCTCTGGTGCTAGTGGAAGACGGGCTAGAGGCGTCTGTGCTGCGTGGACGTCCAGAACCTCGTTGAAGGGTGTGAGAACGTTTACGTGACCACTGATACCCGCATCGCTGCACAAGTGACTCAGCACGTCGAACTCCTGTGGCAATTCTCCGTAAAGACCACCCGTCACTCAGAAGGTCACAACTGGACCCCTTTCAAAGTCGCTCAGTTGGTTGTAGGAAACACGAGTGCGTCTCCATGGCGTGGTTGCCCGCTTGCTTCACACTTTTGCATTACACTGAGCCTTCTGGTTGTGAGCATTCTCAATGAAAGGGTAGCCATAGATGGCCACTGTGATATCTGTTGGCGGACGACGCTGAAACGATTGTCAGTACATCCACTATCCACCAGGTGGCATATGGCGTTATCGGACGTCGTCTTTCCAGGTGTACTAATTTTTTTTCCCGGCAGTGTATAATGTGTCAGCAGTGTAGTGTGTCAAGAAATGAATACAGCAAAATAGCGGCCAGGGTTATTTCTCTAAAGGTTATGTACCAAGTCGAAAATATCAAACCTCACGTTTTTATCTAAGTGCTCGCATTTAGAATCAAACCAGGCAGAATAAAATTTGATGGAAAATAACTAAATAAATCAAATCTTACATTGTAGGTAAGATGAGGGAGAGTACAATAATCTAGTATCTAATTTAAACTGTTAATACTGAGCGAAATAAAATCTACAGATACTAGTTAGTAGAAGGTGTAAATTTTCTTACATACTACTGAGAATTATCCTTCAGTAAAAGACGCTGCAGCTAATCACAAAATCAGGCATACAGATACATTTATGCTTGTAATAACAGGGTCAAAGGAAAATTAGAAGTTACTCTGCAGCAAGCCTGACGAAGAACAGCCTCTATGGTAATCTTATAACGTCATGTAACACATTTTTTCATTTAGGAAACAATTGAAACTAATTCAGTATGCATAATTAGTAAATACTACTGTAGAATTTAAAGTTAAATAAAAGGAATACTTGTAATGCTAATATAATGGAGGGTCTGGTGGTTTATACTTCGGTTGGTCTTACACAGACTTATGACAAAGCTACAAGAATACTAATGTAGTCTCCATTTGCAGCTGTAGAAATTACTAATAACAGCTATACACTAGCAGAAGCGCTAACCACATTGCGTTTTGAGCTATTATCAGGCATCAAATATCAATCGACATCTAATAGGATATCACAGACGGAAATATAGAAAAGAAAGAATAGAAGTCATAATGTGAAAATGTGACTGACATGCTTCGATATTTCATAAATGTCTCACGTGTGAGCTTTATATCTCAGGTCACAAGCATCTGAAAGCGGAGATAGTCGGTTTCTTGTGAGTACAAGTTTACATTATGAGAACTGTATATTCTGGAGAGTATAGAATTTGATCGTTTGGTAAAGGTTTATGAGAGATGTTTCGTGTAAAGATCTACTTTTTTTCTAAAATTCTATGTTGGTTTGCTGCATAGATAACTGAGCCTGTTAGATTCACATGCGAAAGATGCAACGCTACTGAAGTTCATTTCTCAGTCTGCAATTCATTCAAAATTTTTAACACCGCTGACACGTTTTTAACAGTACTAGAAAGGATATTTAAAAGATGCATAAAACATGTACGGGGTGTCCCAGGAAGAATGGTCAATATTAAGGAATATGACAGGAACGATTATTCGAAGTAAAGAAGTCTACTAAACATCGCTTCAAAAATGCATACCTTATGAGCTATCAGCACTTCTTGATCCTCTATAGTGTGAAACAAATTTCATCTACTGCAAGCTCTTTGTGTTCCATATTTGGGGTGGAGGTAGTGTGAACCATAACAAGAAAAAATTGCGTAGTACGCATGGAATCTAAAATGCATGTCTTAAGGGTTATAAGAACGTGTTCAGTGGAAGAGACGTTCAAAAATGGTTCAAATGGCTCTGAGCTCTATGGGACTTAACTTCTGAGGTCATCAGTCCCCTAGAACTTAGAACTACTTAAACCTAACTAACCTAAGGACATCACACACATCCATGCCCGAGGCAGGATTCGAACCTGCGACCGTTGCGGTCGCGCGGTTCCAAACTGAAGCGCCTAGAACCGCTCGGCCACTCCGGCCGGCGGAAGAGGAGTGTTTTGCAGTAGCGAGGGTGAAAACGTGCTCATAGCTCTTAAGGTATGCATTTTCGAGCCCGTGTTTACTACACGTTTATGCTTCGAATGATCGTTCCTGTCATATCCCACAATATTGATCATTCCTTCTAGGACACCCTGTATAGAAGACTAAGATGAAATAATCTTATGGTAGGGCGTTGATGACCTCGCTATTTAGCGCGCTGACGCACAAATCATCAACATCGAATTTTATGCCATGTATGACTGTTACTTTAGCGTGTCAAAAAATGCGTGACTGTATATGTAGGTGAAAGGAGATTAATTACACGTTGAGTGATATACAGACAGCCGAAAGGACCGTATGTAACTAGCGGTTGTCAAATGACAGCGAACCGAGTGCCATGGAAAGGGAAGCGTCAAAATGGCTGCGACTAGCCTGCGCACACTTATCTCATGTTTGTCTTTATTTATTGCACTGAAAATGAGGTTAGTGTATTCAACCAGTACCAGAATCTGGAAGAAATTAGGCAGAATAAGAAGGTGTGGTGGAAGTTATTGACTGTTAAGGATACTGAAGGACAATAAATTTGGCATCACCTGTCTCTCACGGAGAAATACTACATGTCGTATTCATATTTAGTGGAGTTCTATTAAAGGTTTCGAAAACCTACCAATGAATGCTTGTTCGTACCCTGCAGTGTTTCATTACACCTCTGTGGTCGGTATCACTGGGAGTGAGGACCTGGGCGGCACCTGTAACCCGTTACCTCGTATGAAAATTTTTCCATATTGCAAGTGGTTAGTATTCCGACTCGTAGGAACATGCAAGGAGCCCTCTACGAAGTGCACGTGACTATAGTATTCGGCTGTCCCTTAACGACGATGGTTACACTGGTTAATCCAGCATGACAAGATGAGAAAAAAACGAAAGCTACATTTCAAAGCCGACTGTAACGCTCATTTTCACAAACATCGAAATCATATGTGCCCTCGGTCCTCGTAGTCTTTCGCGGCTTCACGTCTGAATAAAATCTTCTCGGTTTTCAAGTCGCGTCAATTCGAATAAAATTCTCGTGCTCTCGGCGACTATCTCCGCCATCGCCGTCGGGAGTAAAGCCACTGACTGCCGGGGCAGGAACGATTTTCCTCTTATACACCCACGATCGCCCCCAGGCAAAAAGGAATACAAACGTCTCAAAAATGAGATCGACAGGAAGTGCAAAATGGCTAAGCAGGGATGGCTAGAGGACAAATGTATGGATGTAGAGGCATATCTCACTAGCGGTAAGATACATACTGTCTACAGGGAAATTAAAGAGACCTTGGAGCAAAGAGAACCACTTGTATGAGTATCAAGAGCTCAGATGGAAACCCAGTTCTAAGCAAAGAAGGGAAAGCAGAAAGGTGGAAGGAGTATATAGAGGGTCTATACAAGGGCGATGTACTTGAGGACAATATAATGGAAATGGAAGCGGATGTAGATGAAGATGGAATAGGAGATATGATGCTGCGTGAAGAGTTTGACAGAGCACTGAAAGACCTGAGTCGAAACAAGTCCCCGTGAGTAGACAACATTCCATTAGAACTAGTGACAGCCTTGGGAGAGCCGCCCTGACAAAACTCTACCATCTGGTGAGCAAGATGTATGAGACAGGCGAAATGCCCTCAGACTTCAAGAAGAATATAATAATTCCAATCCAAAAGAAAGCAGGTGTTGACAGATGTGAAAATTACCGAACTGTCAGTTTAACAAGTCACGGCTGCAAAATGCCAACTAGAATTCTTTACAGAGGAATGGAGCAACTGGTAGAAGCCGACCTCGGGGAAGATCAGTTTGGATTCCGTAGAAATACTGGAACACGTGAGGCAATACTGACTCTACGACTTATCTCAGAAGATAGATTAAGGAAAGGCAAACCTACGTTTCTAGCATTTGTAGACTTAGAGAAAACTTTTGACAATGTTGACTGGAATACTCTCTTTCAAATTCTGAAGGTGGCAGGGGTAAAATACAGGGAGCGAAAGACTATTTACAAATTGTACAGAAACCAGCTGGCAGTTATAAGAGTCGAGGGGCATGAAAGGGAAGCAGTGGTTGGGAAGGAGTGAGACAGGGTTGCAGCCTATCCCCGATGTTATTCAATCTGTATACTGAGCAAGCAGTAAAGGAAACAAAAGAAAAATTCGGAGTAGGAATTAAAATCCATGGAGAAGAAATAAAAACATTGAGGTTCGCCGATGACATTGTAGTTCTGTCAGAGACAGCAAAGGACCTGAAAGAGCAGTTGAACGTAATGGGCAGTGTCTTGAAAGGAGGATATAAGATGAACATCAATAATAGCAAAATGAGGATAATGGAATCTAGTCGAATAAAATCGGGTGATGCTGAGGAAATTAGATTAAGAAACGAGTCACTCAAAGAAGTAAATGAGTTTTGCTATTTGGGGAGTAAAATAACTGATGATGGTCGAAGTAGAGAGGATATAAAATGTAGACTGGCAATGGCAAGGAAAGCGTTTGTGAAGGAGAGAAATTTTTTAACATCGAGTATAGATTTAAGTGTCAGGAAGTCTTCTCTCAAAGTATTTGTATGGAGTGTAGCCATTTATGGAAGTGAAACATGGACGATAAATAGTTTGGACAAGAAGAGAATAGAAGCTTTCGAAATGTGGTGCTACAGAAGAATGCTGAAGATTAGATGGGTAGATCACATAACTAATGAGGAGGTATTGAATAGAATTGGGGAGAAGAGAAATTTGTGGCACAACTTGACTAGAAGAAGGGATCGGTTGGTAGGACATGTTCTGTCGCATCAAGGGATCACCAATTTAGTATTGGGGGGCAGTGTGTAGGGTAAAAATCGTAGAGGGAGACCAAGAGGTGAATGCACTAAGCAAATTCAGAAGGATGTAGGTTGCAGTAGGTACTGGGAGGGAAGAGGCTTGCACAGGATACAGTAGCATGGAGAGCTGCATCAAACCAGTCTCTGGACTGAAGACCACAACAACAAAACACCAACAACACCCACGATTACGGCCGCTAGCACCGAACAGAGAGGTCCGAAACGACGCGTGCGAGGAAGGTGAGTTGGGCAGCTCATAGGAGCTCCGGACCGCCGCGGAAGCGAGTGACTGCCGCTCCCGCCTCCCCACAAGCGTTAAGCATCCGTAGTTGCTTCCTTCCGACATCTTAAGCCCGTCCCCGCGCCCTGCTCAGAGTTTACCACTGGCCTCTGTTAAAATTGTTGCTGTTCATTCTGATCTCAGCCGCCTCTTTTATAACGGAATACCAGCACGTTGGCGCATGAGCCAAGACTCTAGTGTTCTCAAATGGTACTTTGTGTCCGTTTTCCAGGCAATGGTCAGCTATGGCCGACTTGTCGAGCTCCTTCTGTTTAATGTCTCTTGCGCTCGGTACAACGTTCTACAACTGTGCGAATTGTCTGGCCTATGTAGATGCTGCCGCACTCGCAAGGGACACCACACCCACGGGGCACACGACGTGCTATGTCGTCTTCAACAGGGCGCAACATATCTCGTATCTTGGGGGCGGGCCGGACCACAGGTATTAACTTGCTGCTCGTTGCCCCAAAGTATGGCAGGAAAGCAGCGGCTGAGATTAGAATGAACAGCAACAATTTTAACAGAGACTAGTGGTACACACTGAGCAGGGCGTTGGGGCAGGCTTTGGATGTTGAAAGGAAGCAACGACGAAAGCTTAACGCTTGTAGGGAGGCGGGAGCGGCAGTTTAAAACGCGGCGCTGGCCCCTCGCGCCACCTGACGTCACTCAGGGTTCCGCGGCGGGCCGGAGCTGCTATGAGTTGGCCAATTCACCTTCCTCGCACGCGTCGTTTCGCTCCTCTCTGATTGGTGCCATCGGCAGTAATCGTGGCCAAATAAGCGAAAAATCGTGCCAACCCGGCAGTCAGTAGTTTAACTCCTGACGACAAAAGTGGAGACAGCCATCGAAAGCTCGAGAATTTTATTTGAATTGACACGGCTGGACCACCGAGAAGATCTTATTCATCCAAAGCATATCAGCTACGAAAGAAGAACTGCTGCATGATCTGTGCGAAATCAAAAAATGAGATGTACCGTGCATGCAGGGAACACGTAATCAAATGGTTCAAATGGCTCTGAGCACTATGGGACTTAACATCTGAGGTCATCAGTCCCCTAGAACTTAGAACTACTTAAACCTAACTAACCTAAGGGCATCACACACATCCATGCCCGAGGCAGGATTCGAACCTGCAACCGTAGCAGTCGCGCGGTTCCGGACTGAAGCGCCTAGAACCGCTCGGCCACCACGGCCGGCGAACACGTAATCAACAACGAGAACAAAAGTGACACGTGTTAAGCTAATCAAAGGAAGGCCACATTATCAGACTGGAAGTGATATTTTTGCGGTGCCAACTCTTCATATGAATAAGATCTGCCGTATAGATGAGAATGACGTTGAGACCGTCTCATAAGGGGCCGCGGCTACTGTTAATCACCGATTTCGTCCAAATTTATGATATATTCAGGACTTGGCCAGAAATGAAAGAGACACAAGTGGGTGCTCCATATGGTCAAGCGTTTAGCGAAAAATAGCATTCCTGATGCGGGTCGGACGAGGCACGAGTTATTCACGTAAGCATAATTGCTAAACAGCAGTTGGCGCAGCAGTAAGATAATTAGAACTTCATGGGTTCTAAATGCTTTTTTATTTTCAATTTTTACGTTTGTCTTTATTAATATTTGCACAAGGGGCATGGAAAGAAAAGCCACAGGCAAATCTGAGATTGAAAATAAACTTTCAAGATATGATTAAAAGGATTGTACGTACAGCGTCCACGAGGACTTACAAGTAACTTTCCGAGAAGGGCCTGTAATTAAAGCGTTCGTTTCATTTTGACCTCCGAGCAGCTCTCGGTACTGCACGCGAACAACAGGTTCCCGGTGCAGGTAAGATCGACCCGTCGGGAGAGAAAAAGAAATAATACTCCATCAGCTATCATCGCCAATATTTGGCGAAATGATGCGTAACGCGTAGTTTGCTATTAAACTGTGCGATGAGAGAGTACCTTTTATGGATGAGAACCATGTTTGTTTTTATAAAGTAATCTTTATACAACCATATAATTGTAAAAATGTGGGATTTATAACGTGTGAAATATGCCAAGACAGTTACTGCTTCGCCTGTTTTTTACGATGAATATCACATCAAGTGTAAGTCAACTGTAAAATACCAAAATATTCTAATGTTATATACCAAGTTCTCGCGTACGCATTACAATCCCTTCCTGGATGTTTATTTACAATCCCATATTTTCATGTGCCTTTCTTTTTCAAACCTTTAATGCAAATATTGATAAATACAATATATTGAGCATTATTTCGCTTTATTTGCAGTGCAAGTAACCTAAAAATAGAACACAAAAATGTTTTCGGCTGATCGTCTCGACACCACAACTTTCGGATTACGGTTCTATTCTCTTTTTGCTGTGCCAACTGTTGCCCGGTAGTTACGCTAACATAAATGGTCGATGCATCGCCCGACCCGTGCAAAAAATGCTTTTTTTTTAACTGTTGGCCACCTGTTGCTCCCATTTCTGTCACCTTCTGTAATGGCCAAGCGCCGGTCGTTGTGGACGAGCGGTTCTAGGCGCTTCAGTACAGAACCGCGCTGCTGCTATGCTCGCACGTTCGAATCCTGCCTCGGGCATGGATGTGTGTGATGTCCTTAGGTTGGTTAGGTTTAAGTAGTTCTAAGTCTAGGGGACTGATGACCTCAGATGTTAAGTCCCATAGCGTTTAGAGCTATTTTCTCTCATCGCACAGTTTGCAGAAAAGCACACGTATCGTTGCTCGAAGTTCAAAATGATACTAATGGAATACGATGTCCTGTACGCTTTAATTACAATCCCGTCTTGGAAAGTTATTTAAAGGGTCCCCGTGGACGCTGTAAGCACATTTTTATTTATTTATTTGCTATCTCAAATCTTCCTTTGCCTTTACTTTTTATGCCTTTTATGAAAATATAAAAAAATACAGTATATTGAGAATTTCGGTTTATTTGCAGTGTAAGTAACGTAAATATCAAAATAAAAAAAATTGTTGGTATAAGGACTCGAACCCGGATCCTCAGAAAAAGTCCTGTACTTTTTCCCCTGCGTCAACCTCTGCCTAGAAACTATTGACATAAACGGCTCATCCCTCCAGAACGAAGTCTTCACTCTGCAACGGAGTGTTCGCTGATATGAAACTTCCTGGCAGATTAAAAATTGTGCCGGACCGAGATGTCGAACTCGGCACCTTTGCCTTTTGCGGGCAAGTGATCTACCATCTGAACTACCCAAGCACGATTCACGACCCATCCTCACAGCTTTGGTTCCGCCAATACCTCGTCTCCTATCTTCCAAACTTCACAGAAGCTCTCCTTCGAACCTTGCAGAACTAGTTCTCCTGGAAGAAAGGATATTGTCTCCTTTCTTCCAGGAGAGCTAGTTCTGCAAGTTTCGCAGGAGAGCTTCTGTGAGGTTTGGAAGGTAGGAGACGAGGTACTGGCAGAGCCAAAGCTGCGAAGACGGGTCATGAATCGTGCTTGGGTAGCTCAGATGGTAGAGCACTTGCCCACGGAAGGCAAAGGTCCCGAGTTCGAGTTTCGGTCCGGTACTCAGTTTTAATCTGCCAGGAAGTTTTGGCTCACGGCTTGTCCGGCTCGCGCCAAAACTGATATAACTTTATAAACTCTTGTCCATCTGGAGCTCCCACGTGTGTCACTTTCATCTGTGGTGAAGCCCTGCATATATTATTAATTTGGACGAAATCAGGACGAGTGACCACGACCCCTTATTAGCCAACGTCATCTTGGACTCCATATTTATACCGTGTGCAATATCCTGCATTTAGTCCGCTCCTTGACGAGCAGTTGACATAATTGAACGTTTATTTTGAAATAGAGGCGTTGCGGAAATATTCAGTCGAATTCACAACACATCTCCTACATGAACGAAGAAAAAAGCCCTGGCCCTCTCGTTCGCCCTCTCGCTCGTTCATGCAGAATGTGTGTCGAACTGACGTGGCGTTAACAGAGCAACAAAAGTTTACTTGTCCACAAAAGTCTACTCGTCTTGCTAGCTGATAGTTAATCATCCATCACGTGTCTGTCAGCGTGTTTTGCGGCGATGTGACCCAAAATGTAAAATACCCAAGTGTTATAACCGCTTAGTAATGCATCGAAAACAACATGTAGAATATTGTTAATTGCTTCACTCCGAGACGCCTGGACACTTCCCTTGTTGAGAGCCCTTCCTGGCACAAAGTAACAATGCGGACGCGATCGAACCACAGTATTGACCGTCTAGGCTTGGTTGAACTACAGACAACACGAGCCGTGTACCTCCTTCCTGGTCGAATGACTAACTGATCGGCTGTCGGACCCCCTCCGTCGAATAGGCGCTGCTCATGCACGTTTGTTTACATCTTTGGGCGGTTCTTGTGACATCTCTGAACAGTCAAAGGGACTGTGTCTGTGATACAATATCCACAGTCAACGTCTGTCTTCAGGAGTTCTGGGAACCGGGGTGTTGCAAAAGTTCTTTTGATGTGTGTATGAAAAGACGAGAGCGTCATGACTTGCCACATTAGAATAATAAATATGGGAAATCTGCGGTATATAAAATATCATGCCGTGACTGTGATAGAAGCTATACCCGCCAGAGGGGCAGGTCCTTTGACTTGAGATTTAAAGAACACACCTACGCCAGTCATAAAACAGCATTGGGCCTACATACGTAAAAGGAGGGACGTAATATTGGTAGCACTGATGAACAGCTACAAACTTTACGTGATGCTGAAAAAGGTAAACTGATAGACATTTTAGAAGCACTGGCTATTTACGTCACGAAACGCAAGGAACCAGATAAGCTCCTCATGAGCAGAATGATTCTGCAACTTCTGCATATTTTAATATTTACGACGGTTTACTTAGCTCTGATAGTGCCTACGTCCTACATAATATTCCAGGTGCTGATGGGGTCTCTCTGCGAATGAGTGTCACACTGTGCCGTCTGGTCCGAGTCTGCACTTTCTAACATCTGCCCAGCTAACTTAAACACCTTGCAGCCGGAAGGAGAGTGACAGCAAGCTTCAACAGGGAACTGCCCTGGTCGTCCATTCCGTGTCGTCTTTCCTAATGTTGTGTGCAATGACGTAAACATCCAGCAAACCGAAGTGCTGCGCCAATAGGCACCGGAAAAATGTACCATGAGGACTGCTACTCTTTTGTTGTAAAACGTCACTGTGTTTGAAACAGGTTTTACTGTCTGAACGACCTGTATTCTACATTCACATTTTATGAATAACTGATTGTAAATTTATTATAGTATTTGCCATGTTTTATAGCTTTTTACGACTGAATATTGTCTTGTAGAGGACGCGCACATGTAGCACAAAGAATAGAGAAGGAAAATTACACTTAATTTTATGTATATAATTCCCTGCTACCCGATTTATGTTTTATTGTATTGTATTGTATGGAACTGGGGACCTAGAAACGACGGAGAGGCTTCGTCCCCGCCGTAGCCCGCAGGGGTACACAACCCCCCAACAGGCCACAGCAGTCCACTCACACCACCGCTGCCCCATAGCGAACCCGGGGCTATTGTGCGGTTCGGCTCCCAGTGGACCCCTCCCGGGAACGTCTCACACCAGACGAGTGTAACCCCAATGTCTGCGTGTCAGCCGGCCGCGGTGGCCGAGCGGTTCTATGCGCATCAGTCCGGAACCGCGCTACTGCTACGGTAGCAGGTTCGAATCCTGCATCGGGCATTGCTCTGTGTGATGTCCTTAGGTTAGTTAGGTTTAAGTAGTTCTATGTTCTAGGGGACTGATGTCCTCAGATGTTAAGTCTCATAGTGCTCAGAGCCATTTTTTTGCGTGATAGAGTAATTATGGTGTACGCGTACGTGGAAAAAGTTTTTGCCCAGCAATCGCCGACATAGTGTAACTGAGGCGGAATAAGGGGAACCAGCCCACATTCGCCGAGGCACATGAAAAACCACCTTAAAAACCATCCACAGATTGGCCGACACACCGGACCTTGACACTAATGCACCGGGTGGATTCTTGCCGGGGATCGGCACGCCTTCCCACCCGGAAAGCAGTGCTTTAGACCGCACGGCTAACCGGGCCGGCTGATTTATGTTTAGTTAACAACGCATGAACACTTTTTCACCAAACGTGCGTATGGTTCACCATAGTGTGAAGCATACGCATGTTAATAGCACCTTACTAAGCTCACAAGTAGATGTAGTGAAAATATTTGTACTTGTTTCAGGTCTTAATATTAGGTTTTATGTTCTCTATCGTAGCATTTGATGGTGACTACTGTAGGCCGAAGCTTATATAAAGGCGGGCATCTTTGTGGGGGAATTTCATTGATGTTCCCTTGTTTTCGGTGAATCGATCTTTGCCGGCCGGAGTGGCCGTGCGGTTCTGGGCGCTACAGTCTGGAACCGAGCGACCGCTACGGTCGCAGGTTCGAATCCTGCCTCGGGCATGGATGTGTGTGCTGTCCTTAGGTTAATTAGGTTTAATTAGTTCTAAGTTCTAGGTGACTGATGACCTCAGAAGTTAAGTCGCATAGTGCTCAGAGCCATTTTCGAATCGATCTTTCATCACCTGTCACAATGTTGTTAAGAAACCTATAACCCACACTCTCCAAACGCAAAAGCGATTGTTAACAGATGTCTAATCTCCTCTGTTCCATGTCAAGAGTGAGCATTGGGGCACCCACTGCACACACAGTTTTCTGTGCCGTCGTTCTGCAAAGATGGCTTGTATGTGCTCTCGCGATATGCCACACTTGCCTGAGATCTGTGTCTGCGTTTTCTCTGATGAGTTTATCAACTCAGTTCTGACAAGTCTCGTCGGTTGTTGTACGAGGTCGTCTACTCGGAGCTTTGTCACATATGTTGAGGTTAAAACCACCGTTTCCTTCATTAGGAACACAAACAACCCACATTACTGACGTCGATACAATAATCACCGTACACAGTTTTAATTCTTGTGTGAACTTCAGCTGGAGACATGTTTTCTGTGGTTAGAAGCTCGATTAAAGCACACTGTTTCTGACGCACCGACATAGTTACGTTACACACTGACTTGCTATATGTTACAGTTCTGAGCCCTTCAGCTGCAGAGGGCTCCAACTTGCGTCAACGAAATTGGAAAGTCGATCGAGTAATATGTGGGACATGTGGGACATATGATATTGAGAACAGTATAAGAAAATTAGAGGCATTCATTTTCAGCAGGCCCTCGTATGAGTCAGGATTCACAACAGATAGCATAGTTCAAATCAAACGGCTCTAAGCACTATGGGCCTTAACATCTGAGGTCATCAGTCCCCTAGAACTACTTAAACCTAACTAACCTAAGGACATCACACACATCCATGCCCGAGGCAGGATTCGAACCTGCGACCGTAGCAGCACCGAGATAGTATAGTAAAAAAAATGGCTCTGAGCACTATGGGACTCAACTGCTGAGGTCATTGGTCCCCTAGAACTTAGAACTAGTTAAACCTAACTAACCTAAGGACATCACAAACATCCATGCCCGAGGCAGGATTCGAACCTGCGACCGTAGCGGTCTTGCGCTTCCAGACTGCAGCGCCTTTAACCGCACGGCCACTTCGGCCGGCATAGTATAGTAAATTACCATAATACGCACGTGTGGACAAAAGCAAGTTCTATAACAGTAATGGAGGTGAAGCATCAGGATCGTTACAGTTTCAGTGTCGGTGACAGACACTTCAGCAAACAGATAAACAAATGATCTGTATTACCGATTTCTGCACAGTGAATTACCAGCATTCTTGGAAAATGTTATCCTTGCAAAAAGATAACAACTGTGGTTTATTCATAACGGAGCACCACACCATTTTCGACGGATCGTGTGACAGTACCTTACCGCGTTTCATGGACGCTGGACTGGTCGAGGAGCTCCAGTAGCATGGTCTCCCCATTCAACGGACCTGAATCCGTTGTATTTGTGGCTGCGGTGACATTTAGTAGCACTGGCGTATGCCGAACCCATAGACATTGTGCAGACGTTGGAGAAGATTGCGACCTATAGGTGTGACGCAATCAGAATGGAATCCGAGTATAACTGAGGCGCGTGTGCTTCGCTGCGAAGAAGAAAAAAATGGTTCAGATGGCTCTGAGCACTATGGGACTTAACATCTAAGGTCATCAGTCCCCTATAACTTAGAACTACTTAAACCTAACCAACCTAAGGACATCACACACATCCATGCCCGAGGCAGGATTCGAACCTGCGACCTCAGCAGTCGCGCGGTTCCGGACTGAAGCGCCTAGAGCTGTGAAGAAGAGCTGAAGGATGTGTCAGGATGTGTGGTGACCACGCGCAGCACGTCTAGTGTCTACTTCTGCGTAACAGACAGATGGGAATGAAAGGACATCTTGGCCCATTTCTCAACAGTAGAATTGACCTCTACCAAAACTACAGTTCGGTAATTTTGGAACAGTACATAAATGACGTAGGAAATGTAGGATTGAAACTTCTTGACAGATTAAAACTATGCTTGGGTAGCTCAGATGGTGGAGAACTTGCCCGCGAAAGGCAAAGGTCCCGAGTTCGAGCGTCGGTCCGGCTCACAGTTTTAATCTGCTAGGAAGTTACAAATCAGCGCACACTCCGCTGCAGAGTGAAAATTTCACTCTGGAAACATCTCCCAGACTGCAGCCAAGCTATGTCTCCTCAATATCCTTTCTTCCGGTAGTGCTAGTCCTGCAAGTTTCGCAGGAGAACTTCTGTGAAGTCTGGAAGGTAGGAGACTAGGTACTGGCGGAAGTAAAATTGTGAGGACGCGTCGTGAGCCGTGCTTGGGTAGCTCAGATGGAGCCGGCACGGTAGCTCAGCATGTTCGGTCAGAGAGCTAACTGCCCTCTGTAACAAGAAACTGAGTGAACGGTTCAACGATGAACTTGAACAGATGTCATGGGACGTCCACCCCGGACAAATGCAACGAACGTTAACGAACAAAATGAGATCAGAAAAAGAGATAGGTCCCGAGTTCGAGTCTCGGCCCAACACACAGTTTTAATCTGCCAGGAAGTTTCAAATCAACGTACACTCCGCTGCAGAGTGAAAATTTCATTCTGGAAATGTAGGGTTACTGGTAGTATTGGTAGCATTGCTAATGAAAGAAACAGCTGAATATGTGAGAGAGAAACTGGGAGTCGACAATTTTGCTTTGTTTTTCGTTTGTTTTGCACATAATTAGAACCCACAAATCGTTCAGTGTTAACGCACTGTGTATTTTATATCCTTACAAAATATAAATTGCATTTTAAAAGTAATAAAAATTAGTTGATCTTGTAACTTCTGCGCTTTTGTATAACCAAAGCAATTACTTTTGACGGAAGTACAGTTTACAGGCACAAATAGAACAGATCTGCACAATTATTTCCAGAATGAAAATTTTCCACTCTGCAGCGGAGTATGCGCTGATATGAAACTTCCTACCAGATTAAAACTGTGTGCCCGACCGACGGTAGAGCACTTGCCCGCGAAAGGCAAAGGTCCCGAGTTCGAGTCTCGGTCCGGCACACAGTTTTAATCTGCCAGGAGGTTGCATAATTATTGTTGTCATTTTAGACTCAATAGAATCATGATCAAAGGCAATAGTTTCCTGTTATTCTTGAAAAGTGCGTAAATTGTTTATGAATAAGAGGAACACATTTTATATAAGCTCGACGAGATACTGAGGTGATGTTTGATATGTTTTTTTGCGTTTTTTTTAACTTTTAACTTTCTTTTAGGTAACTGTGCTTTCTAGCGCTATATGATAAATCTGTATTGCTTTCTTTTAGTTTTACCACAACATCCCTCTATTTAACATTACAAATCGATAATTTTCGAATAAAACCAGAATTAAACATTGAAAATTTCAATTTTGCTGTTATGCTGTTTATTTTTAAGTAACAGACAGAAGGATGACTATGTAGAACATTAACGTTCCTCGGGTTACGCAGCCCTTTATATATCCTCACTCAGTTTCTAGACGGTTTACCCCTTCCGTCTTCTAGCGGAATCTGGTAAGACACTGGTCGCATATGCATATAGCGCTATCGAAATGAGGTACTGCCCGACAGGTATGCAACAGTCCTAATGAACAGGTAAGGCGGTTACGATCTTAACTGACGAAGGCTACTAGGGAAACTATCGTAGTCTATACTTACTTATGACAATCTACGGTATTTTTACAATTCTGCTCAACAGGGATTGGTTTCTGGACCTATCATTATAAGAACTAGTTTTGGCCAACACTACCTCCTGAACTAATATGTGATACTTTTTGTTAAACATCTTGTGAATATTTGTGATATTGAATGTTCATTTGAAAATAAAAACGTTGCAGTCCTATGGGTAAGTTAAAATAAATCTGATCTTTCTATTTTCATTCATGTAGAAGATATAGTCTTGTGAAATCGATTGAACGTTTTGTGAAAGATCCTGTAGTTTTTCATGAAATCTATTCACAATTGAGAATATGGACAATCATCAGCTGTATAATGGAATGACAACGAAAACTTGTGCTGGACCTGCATTCGAATCCAGATTTCCCGCTTACTGCGAGCTGTCGCCTTACCATCCTCTTTTTGGTGAATTTGTTCGTTGTATTTGATAGTAGCGGACGTCACATGACATACGTTGAAGTTCGTTTTTGATCCCTTCACTCAGTTTTCTTATTACGGAGACCAACCAGCTCAATGACCGTAGACGCTGCGCTACCGCGCCGGCAACTATTAGGCTATCCGACTCACGGCCAGACCCAAACTTCCCTATTTCGTCAACCATGTGTCTACAACCTGTACTCGTACATCGATTATGTATATTCTCGTACAGGCGAGACATTTCACGTGAAATTCCCTGCCTGGTGTCAGCGGATAAATGCGATATTACAGTGCCTTTGTTACTCCGAATTACGATGCAATGCTTCTTTGGGCATGCATAGCCGGCCGGAGTGACGTAGCGGTTCTAGGCGCTACAGTCTGGAACCGCGCGACCGCTACGGTCGCAGGTTCGAATCCTGCCTCGTCATGGATGTGTGTGATGTCTTTAGGTCAGTTAGGTTTTAAGTAGTTCTAAGTTCTAGGGGACTGATGACCACAGAAGTTAAGTCCCATAGTGCTCAGAGCCATTTTTTGACATGCATGTGTGTCCACAGGAAGAAGCACTGCGGCGATTACAGCCGTTACGAAGTACACGAGATGTATTCGTAGTTACTAATATGGACAATCATCAGCTGTATAATGGAATGATGACAATGATAATTTGTTCCGGACCAAGACTCGGAATCGGATATCTCGCTTATCGCATCCGGCCAGGGTGGCCGAGCGGTTCTAGGCGCTGCAGTCTGGCACCGCGCAACCGCTACTGTCGTAGGTTCGAATCCTGCCTCGAGCATGGATGTGTGTGTTGTCCTTAGGTTAGTTAGGTTTCAGTAGTTCTAAGTTCTATGGGACTAATGACCTTAGCAGTTGAGTCCCATAGTGCTCAGAGCCATTTGAAATCATCTCGCTTATCGCGAGCGGTCGCCTTACCATTAGGCTGTCCGAGCACGACTCACGGCTAGAAAAAATGGCTCTGAGCACTATGGGACTCAACTGCTGTGGTCATCAGTCCCCTAGAACTTAGAACTACTTAAACCTAACTAACCTAAGGACATCACACACATCCATGCCCGAGGCAGGATTCGAACCTGCGACCGTAGCAATCGCACGGTTCCTGACTGCGCGCCTAGAATCACGGCTAGACCCAATATTCCATATGTCATCAATCATGTGTCTATAGCCTGTACTCGTACATACATGATATATACTCTCGTACAGATGAGATATTTTACGTGAAAGTCGCTTGCCCTGTGTAAAAAAAAAGGTTCAAATGGCTTTGAGCACTATGAAACTTAACATATATGGTCATCAGTCCCCTTGAACTTAGACTACTTAAACCTAACTAACCTAAGGACATGACGCAACACCCAGTCATCACGAGGCAGAGAAAATCCCTGACCCCGCCGGGAATCGAACGCGGGAACCCGGGCGTGGGAAGCGAGAGCGCTACCGCACGCTTGCCTGTGTCGGCGGATAAAAAAATGGCTCTGAGCACTATGGGACTTGACTTCTGAGGTCATCAGTCCCCTAGAACTTGGAACTACTTAAACCTAACTAACTTAAGGACATCACTCACATCCATGCCCGAAGCAGGATTCGAACCTGCGATCGTAGCGGTCGCGCGGTTCTGGACTGTAGCGCCTAGAACCGCTCGACCACACCGGCCGGCGTCGGCGGATAAATACTATATTATAGTGACTGTATTATTCCGAATTACGACGCAATGTTTCTACGCATTGTTTGGGTCTGGTCGTGAGTCGTGCTCGGGTAGCCTAATGGTAAGGCGACCGCTCGCGATAAGCGGGAGATGCGGGTTCGACTCCCGGTCCGGCACACAGTTTCATTGTCGTCATTCCATTATACAGCTGACGGTTGTTCACATTCGAATTGCGAATACATTTGATGTATTTCATAACGGCTGTAGTCGCCGCAGTGTCTGTCCCTTTGCCGGCCGCGGTGGCCGAGCGGTTCTAGGCGCTTCAGTCCGGAACCGCGGTGCTGCTACGGTTGCAGGTTCAAATCCTGCCTCGGTCATGGATGTGTGTGATGTGTTTAGGTTAGTTAGGTTTAAGTAGTTCTAAGTCTAGGGGACTGATGACCTCACATGTTAAGTCCCATAGTGCTTAGAGCCATTTGAACTATTTTCTGTTCTTTTGGACATGCATGCATGTCCAAAAGAACATTGCATTGTAATTCGGAATAACAGAGGCACTGCAATATCCTTCACCTGTAGCTTATGGATGCATTCGCATCGTCAGTGTATCGAGTCCAGATTCTCGTAAGTCTCGAAGAAGCCGTTGCCTCGGGTCCAGGTTGTGCAGCAAGAGCCACCCAGATTTCGTACAATAGCGGCACATGCACAGTAGAGAAGTCGCTGTAGCGATGTATACCTAAAAACTAGCATTGTGTTTGTGTACGTAAATCTAAGGAAGCGAGCAGAAGTGAAGCAGTCGGTAATGGTGCAGGAGATCTCTACTTACACGGTGCTATTGAATAGTGGTATAAAAGTAGTCGGAATGGGCAGAGGCAGCGCGCAGGTACGCACCCGCTGCTCGCAGGGCGGCGACTAGGGGCGTGCCGCGCACGGCCCCCAGCAGCCGCTACGAGGCGTTGGCCGACGCGCTCGACTCGCTCGCCGAGCCGGACTCGCTGTCCGAGTCGTCGCGCCGGCGGCTGCGCGTGCGCCGGCGCGCCTCGGCGGGCGTCTGCGGCGGCGGCGCCTGCGGCTGCGGCAGAGCCAGCGGCGGGAACACGTTCTGCTGGAACAGGCCCGACACGTTGCCCACCGGCCGGTAGTGCGCCACCACCAGCACCTTGCCCGAGCGCGACCGCGCCTTGCCCAGCCCCACGTGCGTCGTCGACGCCCACACCAGCTGCGTGAAGTGCCCTGCAACACGTCAATAAATACACCGATGGCAATTAAAATTTTAACACTGGCAAGGATAGCAAATATACTATCTGATCAAAAGTGTCGGGACATCAATATACACTGAAGAGCCTAAGAAACTCGTATAGTCGTGCATATTTAAATACAGAGATACGTAAACAGGCAGAATACGGCGCTGCGGTCGGCAACGCCCATATAAAAGACAACAAGTGCCTGCCGCAGTTGTTAGATCGGTTACTTCTGCTACAATGGCAAGTTATCAAGATTTAAGAAAGTTTGAACGTGGTGCTACAGTCGGCACACGAGCGATGGGATACAGCATTTTCGAGGTAGCGATGAAGTGGGGATTTTCCCGTACGAGGATTTCACGAGTGTACTGTGAATATCAGGAATCCGGTAAAACATCAAACCTTCGACATCACTGCGGCCGGAAAAAGATCATGCAAATACGGGACCAACGACGACTGAAGAGAAGCGTTCAACGTGACAGAAGTGCACCCTTCCGCAAATTGCTGGATATTTCAATGCTGGGTCACCAACAGGTGCCACGGTGCGTAACATTCAACGAAACATCTTCGATATTTGCTTTCGGCGCTGAAGGCCCACTCGTGTACCCTTGATGGCTGCACGACGCAAAGCGTTGCGCCTCGGCTGGGCCCGACAACATCGACATTGGACTGTTGATGACTGCAAACATGTTCCCTGGTCGGACGAGTCTCGTTTCAAATTGTATCGAACGGATGAACGTGTACGGGTATGGAGACAACCTCTTGAATCCATGGACCCTGTATGTCAGTAGGGAACTGTTCAAGCTGGTGGAGGGTCTACAATGGTGTGGGCCGTATGCAGTTGGAGTGATATGGGACCCTGATACGTCTAGATACGACTCTGACAGATGACACGTACGTAAGCATCCATTCTGACCACCTGCATCCATTCATGTCCATCATGCATTCCGACGGGCTTGGGCAATTCCAGCAGGACAATGCGACACCCCACACATCCAGAATTGCTACAGAGTGGCTCCAGGAACACGCTTCTGAGCTTAAACACTTCCGCTGGCTATCAAGCTCCCCAGACATGAACATTATGGGATGCCTCGCAACGTGCTATCCAGAAGAGACCTCCACCCCGTCGTACTCTTACGGATTTGTGGACAGCCCTGCACGATTAATTAAGTCAATTCCTTCCAGCACTACTTCAGACGTTAGTCGAGTCCATGCCACGTCGTGTCGCGGCACTTCTGCGTACTCACTGGGGCCCCATACGGTATTAGGTAGAGTTATCAGTTTCAAAAATGTGTGTGATTTCCTAAGGCACCAAACTGCTGAGGTATTAGGTCCGTAGACTTACACACTACTTAAACTAACTTATGCTAAGAACAACACACACACCCATACCAGGGGGAGGACTCGAACCTCCGGCGGGAGGGGCAGGGCAATCCGTGAATGGCGCCTCAAACCGCGCGGCCACTCCGTGCGGCGTACCAGTTTCATTGGCCCTTCAGTGTATAACACAGAGTTAACCACTAGATGTCACGAGAGGTGGACCTACCAATGCAGGTTGTTACAAAAAGGTACGTCCAAACTATCAGGAAATATTCCTCACACACAAAGAAAGACAATATGTTATGTGGACAGGCGTCCGGAAACGCTTACTTTCCATGTTACAGCTCATTTTATTACTTCTCTTCAAATCACATTAATCATGGAATGGAAACACACAGCAACAGAACGTACCAGCGTGACGTCAAACACTTTGTTACAGGAAATGTTCAAAATGTCCTCCGTTAGCGAGGATACATGCATCCACCCTCCGTCGCATGGAATCCCTGATGCGCTGATGCAGCCTTCGAGAATGGCGTATTGTATCACAGCCTTCCACAATACGAGCACGAAGAGTCTCTACATTTGGTACCGGGGTTGCGTAGACAAGAGCTTTCAAATGCCCCCATAAATGAAAGTCAAGAGGGTTGAGGTCAGGAGAGCGTGGAGACCATGGAATTGGTCCGCCTCTACCAATACATCGGTCACCGAATCTGTTGTTGAGAAGCGTACAAACACTTCGACTGAAATGTGCAGGAGCTCCCTCGTGCATGAACCACATGTTGTGTCGTACTTGTAAAGGCACATGTTCTAGCAGCACAGGTAGAGTATCCCGTATGAAATCATGATAACGTGCTCCACTGAGCGTAGGTGGAAGAACATGGGGCCCAATCAAGACATAACCAACAATGCCTGCCCAAACGTTTACAGAAAATCTGTGTTGATGACGTGATTGCACAATTGCGTGCGGATTCTCGTCAGCCCACACATGTTGATTGTGAAAATTTACAATTTGATCACGTTGGAATGAAGCCTCATCCGTAAAGAGAACATTTGCACTGAAATGAGGATTGACACATTGTTAGATGAACCATTCGCAGAAGTGTACCCGTGGAGGCCAATCAGCTGCTGATAGTGCCTTCACATGCTGTACATGGTACGGAAACAACTGGTTCTCCCGTAGCACTCTCCATACAGTGACGTGGTCAACGTTACCTTGTACAACAGCAACTTCTCTGACGCTGACATTAGGGTTATCGTCATTTGCACGAAGAATTGCCTCGTCCATTGCAGGTGTTCTCGTCGTTCTAGGTCTTCCCCAGTCGCGAGTCATAGGCTGGAATGTTCCGTGCTCCCTAAGACGCCGATCAATTTCTTCGAACGTCTTCCTATCGGGACACCTTCGTTCTGGAAATCTGTCTCGATACAAACGTACCACGCCACGGCTATTGCCCCGTGCTAATCCATACATCAAATGGGCATCTGCCAACTCCGCATTTGTAAATATTGCACTGACTGCAAAACCACGTTCGTGATGAACACTAACCTGTTGATGCTACGTACTGATGCGCTTGATGCTAGTACTGTAGAGCAATGAGTCGCATGTCAACACATGTACCGAAGTCAACATTACCTTTGGTACGCAGCTCGTGGTCGTGCGGTAGCGTTCTCGCTTCTCACGCCCGGGTTCCCGGGTTCGATTCCCGGCAGGGTCAGGGATTTTCTCTGCCTCGTGATTACTGGGTGTTGTGTGATGTCCTTAGGTTAGTTAGGTTTAAGTAGTTCTAGGGGACTGATGACCATTGATGTAAGTGCTCAGAGCCATTTTTTCAACATTACCTTCCTTCAATTGGGCCAACTGGCGGTGAATCGAGGAAGTACAGTACATACTGACGAAAGTAGAATGAGCTCTAACATGGAAATTAAGCGTTTCCGGACATCTTTTGGTTGGTTCTGAGCACTATGGGACTTAACATCTGTGGTCATCAGTCCCCTAGAACTTAGAACTACTTAAACCTAACTAACCTAAGGACATCACACACATCCATGCCCGAGGCAGGATTCGAACCTGCGACCGTAGCAGTCGCGCGGTTCCGGACTGCGCGCTTAGAACCGCTAGACCACCGCGGCCGGCCATAACATCTTTTCTTTATTTGTGTGTGAGGAATGTTTCCTGAAAGTTTGGAAGTACCTTTTTCTAACACCCTGTATAAAACGAAGCGGGAAGTATCGTGTTGTCAGCAGAAAACAGTAACAGCAGAACACGAGCTGTGTGAGAAAAGTAATGAGACTGATAACATTGCGAGCGATCTAGTAGCGCTATGTTATCCGACTTGTGCAGAGTGGTGTCTTCATCCCACCCAGATGCTCAGTCCGAGTTTCAGCTCCATACAGCCATCACGTGAGTTTTCAGGGCGCGATAAGTGAAGTTACGTTTTTGTTGTCTGTTACGAATATAGAACAGCGGAATTTAGAGCAATGTTATCAGGTTTTGTGTTAAACATGGGAATCCGCGAGTATGACCTTTGAAGATTGGTTGGTTGGTTTGGGGAAGGAGACCAGACAGCGAGGTCATCGGTCTCATCGGATTAGGGAAGTATGGGGAAGGAAGTCGGCCGTGCCCTTTGGAAGGAACCATCTCGGCATTTGCCTGGAGCGATTTAGGGAAATCACGGAAAACCTAAATCAGGATGGCCGGACGCGGGATTGAACCGTCGTCCTCCCGAATGTGAGTCCAGTGTCTAACCACTGCGCCACCTCGCTCGGTGACCTTTGAAGAGTTGATACAGGCCTATGGGGAACATTCCCTATCAAAAGTACAATTTTTCCGCTGGCACAAGTCATTTTTGGATGGCAGAGAATACTTTGAAGATGAATCTCGCTCAGAGAGATCTTCAAGTTCAGAAACCGACGAGAATGTCAAACGTGTGCTTGCTCTTGTGAGATCAGTCCGACGTTAAACAATAATGACGATGAGTTACCTGTCAAACTTAAACACTTTCAGCGTATGTCAAATTTTGACCGAAAATTTGCACATGCGAACGGTTTGTGCCAAAATGGTACCGAAAAACCTCAGAAATGAGCAAAAGGAAAATTGAAAAAAACGTGTGCATTGGTCTTCTTGAGAGGATTGCCAATGACCACGAATGGTTCAGTCGTGTGTACAGGAGATGAATCCCGGATTTTTTTAGTGCGGTACTGAGACAAAGCGGCAATGTCGGGAGTGGCGCACTGAGACATTTCCTGTCCCGAGAAAGCTCGAAATAGCAAATAAAAGATCAAAACAATTCTGATTTACTTTTTTGATAATAGGGGTGTCGTGCACAAAAAAATTGTTTCTCCAAGACAAACTGTGAACCAAGTGTTTTACGAAGATGTGCATCATGACAACGCACTATGTCACACACTCACTTCAGTCATGGAATTTTTGACCTCAAAAGGCATTCCTGTTGTTCCACAGCCTCCTATTCACCTGACCTGAGTCCTTGTGACGTTTTTCTTTCCTCTAAATTGAAAAATGTCTTATTTCGGAAATTTGTGTTAAGATATTATGGGACCAAACTGCTGAGGTCATCGGTCCCTAAGCTAGCACACTGCTTAATCTAACTTAAACTATCTTACGCTAAGGACAACACACACACCCATGCCCGAGGGAGGACTCGAACCTCCGACAGGGGGAGCCGCGCGAACCGCGACAAGAGGCCTAGACCTCGCGGCTACCCCGCGCGGCGAAAAATGTCTTAAAAGGACGTTATTTTGGGACTTCGGAGAACATTCAAAAGAACGTGATTGACGTGTTAAAGGTCTTACCAGTTGGAGCCTTTCAGCGCTGCTACCAAGACTGGGAAGAGGACATCATTTTCGTTAAAAAAACCTTGGTGGATAAAAAAATCAATCTCATTAATTTTCTCACACACCGTAGATCGGTCAGGAGAGCTCAGTGACTTCGAACATGAACTAATCATTGGATGTCAGCTGAGTAACATATGCACCAGGGACATTTCAACCCCTCTAAAGCTGCCCACGTCTACACTCCTGGTGATGTGACTGTGAAGTCACCATCACAGCTAAACTAAGACCAGACAGACCTCGTGCACTGACGGACAGGGACCATCGAGCATTGCGCAGGGTGATTGTAAAAAATCGTATGAAATCAGCGGAAGGAATCACACGTGAATTCCGATTGTTACCAGCAGTCTAGATGGCACAATGACTGTGCATACCGAGATAAAACGAATGGGGTACAGTTCCCCATAAGTCAAACATTCCTGTAGTCAACGCTAAGCGACGCTTGAGGTGATGTAAAGAGCGACAGCACTGGGCAGTAGATAACTGGAAACGAGTGATTTGCAGTAATTAATCACGTTTGCAAATACCTGGAGAACGTTACCTGCCGTCATATGTGGTGCCAACAGTGAAGTACGGAGGTGTTACAGTACAGGTGTCCGCCCCCCCGTAGCTGAGTGGTCAGCGCGATAGAATGTCAATCTGAAGGGGCCCGGGTTCGATTCCCGGCTGTATCGGAGATTTTCTCCGCTCATCGACTGGGTGTTGTGTTGCCCTAATCATCATTATTTCATCCCCATCGACGCGCAAGTCGCCGAAGTGGCGTCAAATCGAAAGACTTGCACCCGGCGAACGGTCTAACCTACGGGAGTCCCTAGTCACACGACATTCACATCCATTCGAAATAGTTTGTTTTTTGGGGTTGGGACATGGTCCGTCACGGACTGCGAGGCCCCTCCCGCCGGAGGTTCGAGTCCTCCCTCGGGCATGGGTGTTTGTGTTGTTCTTAGCATAAGTTAGTTTAAGTAATATGTAAGTCTAGGGAACGATGACCTAAGCAGTTTGGTCCCTTAGGAATTCACACACATTTGAACATTTTTGAGGACATGGTCCCCTTGTGCGCGTAAGAAAAAACTAAATGCATAAGGATATAAACTCATACTACAGCACTGTGTTTTGCGTACAGCAGAGAAACAGTTTGGAGACGATGATTGTATCTGCATGACATTGCAGCCTGTGAGGCATCTGTGAGACAATGGTTTGTGGTCAATAACATTCCTAAAATGTTCTAGCCTGACCAGAGTCCCAACCTGAATCAAGTGGAACACCTTTGGGATGAGTTAAAACGTCGACTTTGCTCCAGATCCCAGCGTCCGACATCACTTACCTTTTCTGCTTTCGGCTCTTGACGAAGAATGGGCTGACAGTCCTCCACAGACATTCAGATACCTCCTTGAAAGTGTACACAGTAGCGTTCAAGCCGTCATAAAGACGGAGGTTGGACATATCCTTCATTATTGTCCGCTAATAGGTGTCCAGGCCAACGGCCTTGCCGCAGTGGTAACACCGGTTCCCGTCAGATCACCGAAGTTAAGCGCTGTCGGGCTGGGCTAGTACTTGGATGGGTGACCATCCAGTCTGCCGAGCGCTGTTGGAGTAGCGACTCTGGTCTCGGAAACTGACATACGGTCGGGAGAGCGGTGTGCTGACTACATGCCCCCCGATATCCGCGTCCAGTGGCGCCTATAAGCTGAGAATGACACGTCGGCCGGTCAGTACCGTTGGGCCTTCATGGCCTGTTCGGGAGGAGTTTAGTTTAGTTTTAATAGGTGTCCAGGTACTTGTGATCAGATAAGTCTAAAATGCAGACACACTACTTTGGACTAATTGGTGCGTATCCCAGTCCGAGTTATTGAAAGTCCAAATTATATAAATGTTCAGATTTTCAAATGTGTGTGAAATCTTATGGGACTTAACTGCCAAGGTCATCAGTCCATAAGCTTACACACTACTTAACCTAAATTATCCTAAGGACAAACACACATAGCCGGCCGCGGTGGTCTCGCGGTTCTAGGCGCGCAGTCCGGAACCGTGGGACTGCTACGATCGCAGGTTCGAATCCTGCCTCGGGCATGGATGTGTGTGATGTCCTTAGGTTAGTTAGGTTTAAGTAGTTCTAAGTTCTAGGGGACTGATAACCACAGCAGTTGAGTCCCATAGTGCTCAGAGCCATTTTTTGAAACACACATACCCGTGCCCGAGGAAGGACTCGAGCGTCCGCCGGGACCAGCCGTATATAAATGTTTTGTAATGTAATTCAAATGGTTCAAATGGCTCTGAGCACTATGGGACTTAACATCTGTGGTCATCAGTCCCCTAGAACTTAGAACTACTTAAACCTAACTAACCTAAGGACATCACACACATCCATGCCCGAGGCAGGATTCGAACCTGCGACCGTAGCAGTCGCGCGGTTCAGGACTGAGCGCCTGGAACCGCGGCCGGCTCTAATGTAATTACCTGAAGCTACAATTAGGAATGAAGCATGCAGTATATGTACTGGTTAAAGAAAATCTAGATCAATTGTAGTATTATGTGACGTACTGTTCGGTATGTTTAATTTAAAAATAACGAAGGTAATCGTTACCAAACAATGAAAAATAGGATTAAACAAACTACAGTACATATGCAAATGTTACATTAAACGAGTGTGATTGTCAGTGTGTTTGACTATTATTGGTACAAAGGAAAGGAACGAATAGAGGACAATAAACAAGCAGATAATCCTAATAAAAGAAATGACGCAGTTACAGGGACTTTACCTGGCTCATACAGATATGATTTTATGCACATAGACTGAAGCGGTGAGTGACAATTTTCACTCGCCGCTTCAGTCTATATACCGGGTGGTTATAATTAAACTTTCCCTATTTAATACATTATAACAAGGAAACTAATTACCATACGAGTACCAAACTTGGTAGCAGTAATGTCCAGAGTATGGGATGCAGGATTTCCATGCGTCACAGCGCCACCGTCTAGTTCCAACTATGGCCACCAGGTCCCAAGATCAGTCATCGTGATTCATGGTCTCACACATCTGACCAGTCGCAGTGAACTTGTTGACGTGTCAACATGAGCTTGGACAAAAGGAGCTGGACATTATTGGTGAAGCCCTATTATCAAACCAACAGTAATACTGCAGCTGCACTTCGAGAATATCACCAGCTGAAAGGATTATGAAAGGGTCCTCTTTCTCCACCTGCTGTGAGGAGCATGATGTAGTTCTAATCAACTGGAAAACTGGGCGTCGCTCCCGGAAGAGGCAGACGATCGGTTGCGCCACAGGTGGTTGATGAAACCGCTGTTGCAATGGCAGAAAACGCTGCACGCAATTCCCGATCGTCAGGCAGTGCAGGTGTTGTGTCATGACAGTTGAACATCCTGTGGTCTACTGTACGGAAGGTGCTTCGAAACATTCTCAAATGGTATCCGTACAAGATGCATATCGTACAGCAGCTTGTACTGCTGGACGCACAACGACGTATTGACTTCGCTCTCCACTTTCTCGCAAGGACTGAAGTTGACGAGGGACCATCCTATGGACAGACGAAGCTCATTTTTCTCCAACGAGTGAGGTGAACACACAGAATTGCCGACTGTAGGGATCTTTGCTCCAGTCACTGTGCATGAAGTTCCTCTGTATGGTGAACGTGTCACCGTATGGTGTGGCTTAACGGCTACGTTCATTATTGGCCCATTCTTTTTTGAACAGGTTGGTGCTCAAGGACCAAAGACGTGCAGTGTAGCAGGCCAGCGTTACTGCGATATTCTTCTCCGGCATGTCATACCAGCCCTACATGAAAGAGACGCATTGAAATCAACAGTTTTCATGCAAGATGAGGCCCCACCGCACATCGATCGCGAATTTCACTTGCTTCTCCGAAATACATTTGCAAACGATCGAATTATTAACCGGTCGATTCCAAATGCTTGGCCGGTGCGATCACCTGATCTCACTCCCTGTGATTTCTGGTTGTGGGGCACCTGAAGGACGGGGTTTACCAGGGGAACATTCGCACATGCGCTGATCTTAAGCATGGCATATTAAGAGAGGTAGCCAGCATACCTACAGAAATGCTTCGTTCTGCTGTGCAGAATGCAATCCTGCACTTTCAGACTCTTAAGGAGACTGATGAGCCTCCTATTGAGCCGCTTTTGTAGCAGTAATGGTATATGTAATGGTATGATGCACCGTAGCATCACGTTGAAAGTCTTTCATTTGAACTGATTCTGCATTATTTATCTTCCCCATGTCCTTGATATTAACGCTATCAAGTTTGGTACTCGTACTGTAATTAGTTTCCGTGTTATAACGTGTTAAATAGGGAAAGTTTAACTATAACCACCCGGTACATAAAATCCTAATAAACATAGGTCCGCAAAAAAATGGTATTCCCCAATAAGACTTATCACGACTGAGTGCATGAACACCTTATAACAGAGATCCAGAGTATCCAAACCGCAGCTAGGACAAACACAATACAAAAAGTGTACCACACGCCCACGATTCCTGTGAAGGTAGGCATCAGCACGTCTCCTCACCTCATCGAAGCCCGTACACGTTTAAAAACCCCAGCCGTGATTCGAATGCATTGACAGTCATCGATAAAGCGTCCCCGGAGTTCGTCAACACTATCAACAATGCTGGAAAACACCAAAGCTTTTAAATGCCGCCACGCAAAAGAATCCGACGTGGGAAGGCATAATACTGGCGACCCATGATTGAGACATTTGTTGAAACGCAGTTTAGCAGTACTTAGGTATCAGTAATGACTATAAAATGAAACAAGAGCAGTTTATCGCTTTGTAATTTACTTCTCACTTGCGGTGTTTCGAAATAAACCTAGCCTCAGACATCTGCAGTGATGTAACACTGACACGACTGCACTTGTATGTTTGCCGCATCTGGAAAACCATTTGTTCCCCGACCTATGTTTGTTAGGATTATCTGCTTGTATCGTCGTCCTCTTCTCATCCGTTTCGTTGATACCTATAATAGTAAAATATCCTGTATACACTACTGCACTATATAGTGCTGTATGTAGTCAAAAATGAATGTCTGCATTCTACTGGAAATTTATGTGCAACGTTTACTGTGGAATGGTATGTACTTCACGATTTATTTACTGCTGTCTTCTCGGTCTACAGTAATATGGTTCACAGCAGTCAAATGAGCAAAACTACTTGATGTTGGTTCCATAACAATATATTCAACTCCCATATCTGTTTATAATGGCTCAAAGAAGAAACTTACTTTTAGTTGAGACTCTTTTGTACACTGTTCTTTCATTACATATTGTCGCATATCTTTTAACGGAATGTAATACTTTTGGCAATCCGGATTGATGTCAATAAAGTTGATTAACCTGTCGAAATTTTCCCTTACCTTTAGTAGTTTTAACTTTGCTCTGTTACACTACATTCTCTTATATCACTGACGTCATTTTCTTCTCTGGAAACTTCTGGTGCATGTTCTTTTTTACATCCTCAGTCATCAACTGGTTTCTAGAATCTTCTTCATCTTTATATAGTCAGTAAGACGACATTACACTTCGCTTTAAAAAACCAATCATAATTATCGCTGATTTCCGGAACACTGAAGCCCGAACTAGTTAGGGTTTACTGTAACGAAATTTTGCTTCTTTAGGGTACGCAGTATGGATAAAGTATATAAGATAAAAATTTTAGCTCATTTTGGGTTATACATGGTGTGAAATTTAGTACATAGAGCTCCACCTTTGGCAGCAACAGTGGATAGAACTTGGCTAGGATGAGAAATGAGAGTACTTTATTCCATGCTGCTTCAACTTCTTGCCAAAGTTCACCAATCGTAGTGGCTGGCGATTGGTGTAGCATGCTAGTCTTTCGTCTACAGATGGCCAGATGTTTTCAGTGAGTGCGATATCTGGACAATCGGCTGGCCATGGCAACAGCCGAACATCCTCTGTATATTGGTATGCTGGGACGGGCAACATGTGGTCTTGCATAATCTTGTTCAAAGATAACATCAAGGAGACCTCGAAGTGGGGCATACCATCCTTTACACGCTAGATATGTAACGGTTGCTGTCCAAATAGCCGGTTATGCGAACCAGATGTGATAGTGTTGCGTACCCAACGGCATTCCATACCGTCATGCTAGGTGCTTGGCCCGTATGACGAAGACGAATGAAGTCTGGCAACGTTCGTTCTCCTCGGGGCCTCCACATACAGATACGTCCATCGTGATTCTGTCCGCAGAACTGGGGCTTGTTTGAGAAGACGACCTGGCTCCAGTGTTATCGCTGGACGCACTGCTGCCGGCGCACCTTTGTATGCTGCCACGCCAAGAGAATCCGCCACAGTGGTCGCTTTGCTGCGAGTCCGTGATGCTCAAAACGTCGTCGCACTATGTGGATATGTGTCATACTACCAACAAGCCCATTTCATGACTCTAGGTAAGTGTAGTGGACGTTCGAACCTGCACTGGACAGCGAACAATATGTCTGTCCTCTCAGGCGCCGGCCGAAGTGGCCGTGCGGTTAAAGGCGCTGCAGTCTGGAACCGCAAGACCGCTACGGTCGCAGGTTCGAATCCTGCCTCGGGCATGGATGTTTGTGATGTCCTTAGGTTAGTTAGGTTTAACTAGTTCTAAGTTCTAGGGGACTAATGACCTCAGCAGTTGAGTCCCATAGTGCTCAGAGCCATTTGTCCTCTCAGGCGATAATCGCGTGGGGTGGTTGGTTGGTTGGTTGGTTTTTGGGGAAGGAGACCAGACAGCGTGGTCATCGGTCTCATCGGATTAGGGAAGGATGGGGAAGGAAGTCGGCCGTGCCCTTTCAGAGGAACCATCCCGGCAATTGCCTGGAGTGATTTAGGGAAATCACGGAAAACCTAAATCAGGATGGCCGGACGCGGGATTGAACCGTCGTCCTCCCGAATGCGAGTCCAGTGTGGGTGGTTCAGATCTTGGTGGTGTTAAGTATGGCCTTACTGAACCGATCGATTCAATATTCATATGACGGGCATAGGATCTCGACCAACGTGAGCAGCAATACCGTGGAACGATAGCACGCAGTCAGGTTCCTGCCTTTATCGAATTCCGAAACGAGATCTTAGCACAAGCAACCAATGTTAAAATAAGATTTCTGAATCAGAAACCCTCTGCGTAGTGTTTCTTTATACACAAAAGATAAATGGCGCTACTTTTAGAAACTATCTAAATTAGGATGGTCTGACATGGATTCGAACCGCCGCCGTCCTCCCAGGTGCAAGTCCAGTTGCTCGCAGCTAGACTCCAGTTGCATGTTCCTCCAGCCAGGCCACCTCGTACACCACACCATCCCCGTGCTTATCACCTCTGGTAGCGTGAAAGGATTGACTGGTGAGTGGAATGGTGGTGGTCGTATTCAGTGAAGACTGAATGCCAGTATTCAGTTAATGATCGTGTTCGTGTAGCTATTTTACACGATGTGAATCATCTTCAGAGTAAAACTGCCTATGACATAAAGGCCAGAGACATGGCAACATCTTCTGGAGGGGACTATGAATTACTACTCTACTGGCCATTAAAATTGCTACACCACGAAGAGGACGTGCTACAGACGCGAAAATTAACCTACAGGAAGAAGATGCTGTGATATACAAATGATTAGCTTTTCAGAGCATTCACACAAGGTTGGCGCCGGTGGCGACATGAGGAAAGTTTCCTACCGATTTCTCATACACAAACAGCAGTTGACCGGCGTTGCCTGGTGAAACGTTGTTGTGATGCCTCGTGTAAGGAGGAGAAATGCGTAGCATCACGTTTTCTTTGATAAAGGTCGGCTTGTAGCCTGTAGCGATTGCGGTTTATCGTATCGCGACATTGCTGCTCGCGTTGGTCGAGATCCAATGACTGTTAGCAGAATATAGAATCAGTGGGTTCAGGAGGGTCATACGGAACGCCATGCTGGATCCCAACGGCCTCGTATCACTAGCAGTCGAGATGACAGGCATCTTATCCGCTTGGCTGTAACGGATCGTGCAGCCACATCTCGATCCCTGAGTCAACAGATCCGTTTGCAAGAGAACAATCATCTGCACGAACAGTTCGACGACGTTTGCAGCAGCATGGACTATCAGCTCGGAGACCATGGCTGCGGTTACCCTTGACGCTGCATCACAGACAGGAGCGCCTGCGATGGTGTACTCAACGACAAACCTGGATGCACGAATGGCAAAACGTCATTTTTTTCGGATGAATCCAGGTTCTGTTTACAGCATCATGATGGTCGCATCCGTGTTTGGCGACATCGCGGTGAACGCACATTGGAAGCGTGTATTCGTCATCGCCATACTGGCGTATCACGCGGCGTGATGGTATGGGGTGCCATTTTTTACACATCTCGGTCAGCTCTTGTTCGCATTGACGGCACTTTGAACAGTGGACGTTACATTTCAGATGTGTTACGACCCGTGGCTCTACCCTTCATTCGATCCCTGCGAAACCCTACATTTCAGCAGGATAATGCACGACCGCATGTTGCAGATCGTGTACGGGCCTTTCTGGATACAGAAAATGTTCGACTGCTGCCCTGGCCAGCACATTCTCCAGATCTCTCACCAATTGAGAACGTCTGGTCAATGGCGGCCGAGCAACTGGCTCGTCACAATACGCCAGTCACTACTCTTGATGAACTGTGGTATCGTGTTGAAGGTGCATGGGCAGCTGTACCTGTACTCGCCATCCAAGCTCTGTTTGACTCAATGCCCAGGCGTATCAAGGCCGTTATTACGGCCAGAGGTTGTTCTGGGTACTAATTTCTCAGGATCTATGCACCAAAATTGCGTGAAAACGTAATCACATGTCAGTTCTAGTATAATATATTTGTCCAATGAATACCCGTTTATCATCTGCATTTCTTCTTGGTGTAGCAATTTTAATGGCCAGTAGTGTACTTTCGTTTGCCTTTCGCGTTCACGGCAGAAAAGAGCAGTCCTTAAGCCATTAATCTGCTGTTTTTGATAGGAAAGCGATTTGCTGTTTCGTCACGGTTAAGGGCAAAAGTTCAAGGCCCTAAATGGTGTACAATATTTGCTCCGAGCAGGAAGATATCCAGATCTCTCCGCCATTGAAACACCTGATGAAGGATATAACTGATTAGTCCACAATTATTGTGGAAGTTACATCAAAATATGCAATATGCTTCTGAAATTTTATTGCAGGTTAAAGTCGCTACTACGTGATCGTTAGCATGTAAGAATTCAACCTTATGTTCCCGACAAGGAGGAGTGCGAGTGCACCGTCTACTGATGAGACTGTTTCACTGCTCCGTATTATGAAAATCTGCTTTATTTGCTCTGGCTTTGTCGTTATATAATGCTATCATGATGTATTACCTGTTACTTTAAGCTGCAGTGAACTAAAATGTTCCTTATGTTAACTGGAATATCCTTTTGAGACAGTGCATTATTTTCTGAGTCATTTGTGATTATCGAGCGAGGTGGTGCAGTGGTAAGGTACTGGAATCGAATTCGGGAGGACGGCAATTTAAATCATTTCCAGCAATCCAGCTTTAGGAACGAATGTGAGCGTTTAACGTCCCGTCAACATCGAGGTCATTAGGGACGGAGCATAAGATCGGATTGTTTCAATGATGGGGAAGGAAATCAGCCGTGCACTTTCAATGAAACCATCATGGTATTTTCTTGGAGCTATTTAGGGAAATCACGAAAAACCTAAACCTGGAAGGCCGGACGCGGACTTGAACCCTACTCCAGCTGTAGGTTTTTCGTGGTTTCCCTAAATCGTTTAAGGCAATTTTCGAGTTCGCCCACGTGGCGCTAAACTCTAATTTTCCTTCCTTCTTTTACGCTAGATATAAACGGATAGGTAGTATTGCTTGACATAAAAAACCAAGTAACTTATCACATTACATGTACTCCCATCCCCAACATCCTTCTAACCCGCTGTTAATAAGAAACACATTATGGATTGGCGTGTGTGGACGTGACATTTGCGAAGATGACTACGCATTTTTTGTGGGCATTTCGTGTCATATAGACCGTAGGCAATGCACGCTGCAGTGAACTTAAGTTCTGCTACCTATTTCAAAATGGTTCAAATGGCTCTGAGCACAATGGGACTTAACTTCTGAGGTCATCAGTCCCCTAGAACTTAGAACTACTTAAACCTAACTAACCTAAGGACAGCACACACATCCATGCCTGACGCAGGATTCGAACCTGCGACCGTAGCACTACCTATTTCGATGAGCTGTGTGTAAAATGTAATGATCATCTCTCATTATAAATTTCAGGTCTATAATTTAAAGGAACAACATGTGGAGCAGTGATAATGTATAGGCTAAAAGACGTTATGAAAGTATTTTGAAACGTGACTCACTGATACGAGACATTTGTCACGTGTAGAGACCCTCCAATAATGTCATACGGACCATGACGCCATAGTGTGGTGATACAGTTGGCACAACGGCTCGATGTACTACGGATCAGGTTGTTGATTACGATTTGTGGTAACGTCTTCATCTGCTGGAAATGGGGTCAGAACCACTGATGCTGTTGCTGATTACGACTAAACATTTAAGGTCATTAATTTACTATTCACCCTCCAGGACGGAATCAGTGCACCCCATTTACCTGCGTCTACAGTAAATTCTATTTGCAAGTGTGAGAAAGTTTTTTAAATATTTGCTTAGCATGTGTCTGAGGCGGGACGTGGTCACCGGCCCGGTATTCACCTAATGGGATGTGGGAAACTACCTAAAAGCCATACCTTGTCAGGCTGGCACATTGGCCCTCTTCGTTAATCTCCCTATCGGTTTGGAACCGGGTCCAGTGCGCCTCACCGTCCCGAATTCAAGCTCTTTAATGTGCACGGCTATCTGGGTGGTTCAGAGCCACTATACCCAAGATCTCTGTACTCAAGGACTGTGGCAGACACACTAAGTGCCTCCACACTGGCTTACCATGTACCCTGTCAGTCCAAAACATTCGAGACTGGATCGATAAAAAAAATAGAGAAAAGTTGTGATGGCGGTTTTAATTTTTCAGGTGTTCTACATAGTCTCACCTCCCACACTTGAGTGCAACGCACAGACGTTCGTATAACCATGTGGAACTGTCAGAAAAGTCCTTCTTTGGGATATTGTCCAGCTCGCGCGTCACGTTGGCTTCAATGTGTTATGTCGTCAAAGCGTTGACCCCTCACATGGATTTCTGTACTTTGTCGTTTTGTGGTAGGTTAATACTAATAACACCAAGTCTCGTCACCATACACGATTTTTTCCAGAAAAGCATTGTCCACCTTCTCCATTTCAATCAAGTCGTGGCAGGAGTATACGCATCGTTGTTTTTGTTCGGGAGTAAGGGTGCGCGGGAGAAACTTTGCAACACGGTTCTCTTCTTCACAAATTCTGGAGATTGTCTTGGACATTCGATTTAAAGATTTTTTCCCCGTTGCGATTTGTGATACAACAACATTGACAAAGCCGGCCGGAGTGGACGAGCGGTTCTAGGCGCTACAGTCTGGAGCCGCGCAGCCGCTACGGTCGCAGGTTCGAATCCTGCCTCGGGCATGGATGTGTGTGTTGTCCTTATGTTAGTTAGGTTTAAGTAGTTCTAAGTTCTAGGGGACTGATGACCACAGCAGTTAAGTCCCATAGTGCTCAGAGCCATTTGAACCATTTGAACATTGACAGAAACTGTCAGAAAAGTCCTTCTTTGGGATGTTGTCCAACTCGTGCTTCACGTTGACTTCAATGTGTTATGTCGTCAAAGCGTTGATCCCTCACATGGACTGGTCGAATACACATCTGTTGTTTACAGCTGTTAGTTCAAGCTGTCGCCGTAGTTACTGTGCCGACATCACTTATACCCCAGGAATAAAATTAGTCTTGGAACTTTTTGGACGGGCAGTGTACACGGTGTTCGGAAGTTCCAGTTACAAACTTCTAGGACCTGTACAGGGGAATGAATACATAATATTTTGGATAGGAACCAATGTACGGAAACGTACCGTTTCCGTTCTACGACGATTTCAATTCAGACGTTTAACTGATCCGCTTCTACTTGAGGAATTGAATAGGTGTGACGCAGTACAATTATTAGTCAAGAATTCGAAAGGAAACATAACGAAACATTTATCCAGAATGAAATTTTCACTCTTCAGCGGAATGTGCGCTGATGTGAAACTTCCTGGCAGATTAACACTGTGTGCCGGACAGACACTCGTTCGCAACTCGTGGTCTAGCGTCTAGCGTTGCTGTCTCTGTATCACAAGGTCGCGGGTTCGATTCCAGCCCGGGTTGGGGATTATCTCTGCCCGGGAACTAGGTGTTTGTATTGTCCTCCTCATTACAGCATCGTAATCATTCGCGGCAGTGACTGGTTTAGAGCGAATAAAAAAAACTTGGACTGTATAACAATTGGGACTTTGTACGGGCGCTGATGACCGCGCAGTTGTGCGCCCCACAAACCAAACATCATCAGACCGAGACTCGAACTTGGAGTCTTTGCCTTTCGAGGGCAAATGCTCTCCCACGTGCTCGCGAAAGGCAAAGGCTTCGAGTTCCAGTCTCGGTCCGGCACACAGTTTTAATCTGCCAAGAAGTTTCATCTAAGCGCACACTCCGCTATAGTCTGAAAATTTCCCTCTGAAAACATCCCTCAAGCTGTGCCTAAGCCATGTCTCCGCAATATCCTTTCTTCCAGAAGTGCTGCCCAAACATTTTGCTGTGAAGTTCGAAAAGTAAGAGCCATGAGGCGGGGTTGTGAGTCGTGGTTGGGTAGCTCAGTTAGTAGGAACTTTCCCGCGAAAGGCAAAAGTCCCGAGTTCGAGTCTCGGTCCGGTACACAGTTTTAATGAGCCAGGAAGTTCCATTCATTTATCACTCATTTGTTTCTATTCCAACTTAAGCAATACTTGTTTACATTACTCCAAAATAAAAAAGAACTCAGAATACTGTACGTAAAGAACAGCACTGATGCATTATAACAGCGGCTTGATGTGGCGACCAGCAACGTCGTTACAGACATTGTACCTAAAGAGCATGTTCTGGTACGCACCCTCCATCCCATCTGGTTTCTCTTCAGTTTCTAGTGCAGCTGGCACAGTTAGATCAGAAGATCTTCCTCTGTCTCTACAGGAGCTTCTTAAATTAAACTTTACAAATGATCCCACAAGAAGTAGTCCACAGGAGTTAAATCCGGCGACTGTAGCGGCCATGCGGTTAGACAACCTTGGCCTATCTATATATCCCTCAGCAGACGTGGACGTGTTACACATCCGAATTGAAACCGTCGTAGAACGGAAATTGTACGTTTCCGGGCATGGGCCCTATTCAAAATATTATGTAGGAGTAGTAGTAGTTGGCTCAAATGGCTCTGAGCACTATGGGACTAAACTTCTGAGGTCATAAGTCCCCTAGAACTTAGAACTACTTAAACCTAACTAACCTAAGGACATCACACACATCCATGCCCGAGGCAGGATTCGAACCTGCGACCGTAGTGGTCGCACAGTTCCAGACTGTAGCGCCTAGAACCGCTTGGCCACCCGGGCCGGCAGTAGTAGTAGTAGTAGTAGTAGTATGTAGTATGTTAACCGGGGACCTAGAAACGACGGAGAGGTTCCGTCCCCGCCGCAGCCGCAGTGGTCCACAACCCCACGACGACTACCGCAGTCCACATCACCCATCCGCCGCCTCACACCGAACCCAGGGCTATTGCGCGGTTCGGACCCCGGTGGACGCCCCAGGGAACGTCTCACACTAGACGAGTTTAGCCCCTATGTTTGCGTGGTAGAGTACTGGTGGTGTACGTGTACGTGGAGAACTTGTTTGCGCAGCAATCGCCGACATAGTGTAGCAGAGGCGGAATAAGGGGAACCAGCCCGCATTCGCCGAGGCAGATGGAAAACCGCCTAAAAACAATCCACAGACTGGCCGGCTCGCCGTACCTCGACACAAGTCCGCCGGGCAGATTCGTGCCGGGGACCAGGCGCTCCTTCCCGCTCCGGAAAGCAGAATATTATGCACACACTCTCCTCTACAAGTCCTAGAAGCTTGTAACGGTAATTTCCGGACACCCAGAATACCGCACAGACGCATGCTGTTCCACAACAGTTTATTCCTCTCAGTATCGATTAGAGCCAATGCTTTCTCGTAGACCTCGAAAGCTCTGCACATACGCATACGAGGGTGGTTGCTTGTTGAACGTGATACTCTAATTGCCTTCGAATATCTTTCGTTGTTTGAGAGCATGTACATTACAATTTAGTGATTTACGAAGGAATTTGATAGCTTTCACTGTGACTGGCCAGCTTTTGTCTTAACAATGGCTCACCAACTACAAGCTTCAGTAAATCTCGCTGTCGAGGCGCACATGCTTTATTCGTAAACATGGGCATCGACATCGACTCCTTTAGCTTCAATCTTGAGCAAAGCCTCAGTTATTGACTCGATGTCCAGTCGGCATGTCTAAGAGAATCGAAAGGAATTTTTATTCTTCGCGTAGCAATACCGCGTAGTTGTACTCCGCAGTGTTTATCAGGGTACTTCGAGCGATTCCTGATTGCTTTGACCAGAGTAGATCAGAAATGAAAAGTGTTAAGTTTGGATAGGCCCCAGGGCCTGTGTTCGGCAGCTGTTCGAAGGGACTAACTATTGCATCACCTCGATCGGTAATATTATTCTAGTGAAGCAGACGCTCTCGTTAAACTTCCAAAGTTTGTTTTAGTACTTTACTGCTTGGGATACATGGTTGTTCTTATGGACTTACTATGCAAGATAACGATAATATGTAATATACTACAGTCCTGTCTTTCTACTCCAGCTCTAGGCTCTGCAAAAGTAGAGAACAACTGAAATATACTCCTACGAAAGAATAAATCTGTAGTGTTAAGCTGGCTGCTTACCTGCATTGACGTTGGCATGCAGGATGTCAGGCTCCTTGAGGTAGTTGTACTGGCGTACCGCACTATACCAGTAGGTTACTACTTCCTGACCTGCAAACACAAATCGTCATAAACATAGATGTCAGCTGATATCTAAAACAGATATAGAGAAAGATCTTTTTCTGAAGAACAACTTATTTACTCCAGAAATGGATTAGTTCTTTACAGCACTCAAATTATATTTCTGAATGAGAGTCAGAGGCCGTAAGCATATGATTCATGCGAAAACGTGGAAAACCAAAAGCGAAAAGTAATCACTAGATAGAAATGAAGTCGGATGGAGTTCGTTGGTCATTCCGTTTACATTTTTCATCGAATATATTGAATGGGAAGTGATAAATGTGATGGTCTTTGTTGCTTGTAATAAGATTGACAAAAGGTAGCTATTGAATGGTATCGGCAAGATGCCTAGCAAAGATTTTGACTTAAGGACATAAAAGGAAAGAGAAGAAAGACGAGAATAATGTGGAGCGGGGTAAATAAAAGTCCACCTCCGTAGCTGAGTGGTCAGCGTTGCTGACTGCCATACGGTTCAAAAAAATGGCTCTGAGCACTATGGGACTTAACATCTGTGGTCATCAGTCCCCTAGAACTTAGAACTACTTAAACCTAACTAACCTAAGAACATCACACACATCCATGCCCGAGGCAGGATTCGAACCTGCGACCGTAGCAGTCGCACGGTTCCGGACTGAGCGCCTAGAACCGCTAGACCACCGCGGCCGGCCATACGGAAGACCCGTGTTTGATTCCCGGTACTGCCACGGGTTCTTCCTTTGTGAGAGGACTGGAATGAGGTGCACTTAGCTTCGTGATGCGAACTGAGAAGTTATTTGATCGAGTGGTAGGATAATTGATTACGGTCGTGAGAGCAGTGTGTTGACCCCATGCGACTCCATACCGCATCCAATGACGCCACTGCCAGATGATGAGCATTACGAAGATGCTTCGGGAACTCAAATGGGGATCCATGGAGGGAAGGCGACGTTCTTTTCTAGGAACGCTGTTGAGGAAATATAGAGAACAGGTGTGTGAAGCTGACAGCAAAACGTTTCTACAGCCGCCAACGTACATTTCGCGTAAGGATCACGAATACAAGATACAAGAAGTAAGTGCTCATATGGAGGAATATAGGCAGTCGATTTTTGCTTGCTCTATTTGCGAGTAGAAGAAGGAAGGAAATGACTAATAGTGGTACAACGTGCCCTCTGCCACGCACCGTACGGTGGTTTGCAGAGCACGCATGTAGATGTTTATGACAATGCGGTCGGTCGGTACAGATGTGTCCGCCAGGTCTTGTGGAAGTAAATAAAGTACCGACATAATAGATATCAAACCCAGAGCAAAATATTAAAACGTGTAAGCATTTCGCTGTTTAGGAAACAAAATTACACAAATGGCGGGAACTAGAAAGAGGGGAAGTGTCAAAGGAAAGCAGCGCAGATGAGAAAAGGATGCGAAGTAGAAGTAACCCGCAACACACAGCATTCTGGGGAAAAGGGGGACACACAGGCAAAGGGTCTGGCAAAATTTGAAATGTCGTGTTAGTAAGCATGTTACAAAACAAGTCGACAAATAAAATACGAAACTTTAAACAGAAGAAGTGAGCTGAGAACTTAACAGAAAAATCTTACTAGAAGAAGATAGGATGGTGCAATTTGCCTTCAAATACCCAACGAGAGTTAATTTAATAATAAAATGAACAGCGGTATGTAAATGTTTTAGGAGGAACCAAAGACACAAATATGAAGTACGGTTTACTAATGGCATTCATAGTATTAAATATTCGTAGAAAAAAGAACTGAACAGGATAGAAAGTCCGTACTACACCGTTCGAAAGTTTAATGACAGAATAAGAAACTGAACTCTTTTTCTGGAGCAAGGTAATCAGTATTGCGAGCATCTGCACAGAGCAGCTGTTTCGTTCGTTCTGGTCTACACCCTTCGTCATATTCCGAAAATAAGTCTAATGCGTAAAATATACTTTGCTCCTTCTGTGTCAGTTCTTAGTTAATTAAAATATGTATTGATTTTTTATTCCAATTGTTCCCTGAGGATAGTAATATAAGGTAGACACACATCACGAATTTCTTACTTGAAGGTATTAATTTGGTTATATAGTTATCTGAGCTGAAGTTTGCTGTGTAAATAGCAAATTATCCCAGATGTATTATCTGAGCGTTGACTTCTTAAGGCTACTTGCTGTAACATAAAAAGAGCAACGTAGCTCAGACCATTACATCTTTCATCTAAATCTTAATACACCCACCTACCTTTCCAATCGTCCGTTCTTAGTTATGTTCCGATTTTTTGCATTTCGTCTATTTTGAAACGAATGTCGCAAAGTTTTTTTCAGTGCAAAAATAGCTGCTTCTCCAATGGTCTGTTTGAGACTCGTCAACGTAACCTATAGTTTAAGTCTGTAGACTGAGCGAAATCTTCCGTATTACAAAAGACGTTGCTCATCCTGATTTAAATGTTTGCAGTCTGGGAGTATCTCTTTCAAGGTTCTCTCATGAAGCCAAAGTTATCTGTAAATTTTGAGGCCTTCGTTTGTTTTTTATGTGCATGAGGCAGTGGTCCGAGGCATATTTCTCTGCCCATTGGCTGTCTTCTAGCTGGAGACACCATCAGAGGCTCTAGCAACTCAGAAGCGAGTGACTGCGTGTGAGATCGCTCTCTAAGTTTTCATATTTTTTAGGTTCCAGATACATATTTTAACGGTTTTTGTGATAATATTTACTATATAAGTGACGTATTAGTGGTTTCTTCATTCAGCTCTGCCTTTCTTCTGTTGTGACGTGATATTTGTGAGTGTTTCGTATCGAGCAACTTAACCTCTTGCCTGTGTTTACATTCCGCGCTGACCAGTTGCAGCTGTAGCGGCGCATCGAAAGCTAAGTACTAATTAATTGGTTGTGCATAGTGATTTATTTAGGAACTTTAGTAGTCTTCAACCGGTGTTCGTGGTGTTTTCTGGTGAAATAATTTCAGAAGAACCTTTTGGGAACTGTTTACAGCTCGTTACTGTGTGATTAGACGTTTGATTCTCTTTCTGTATTAGTCTTTTGTTATATTCACATTTGTTGTTTATTAATACTGTTAATAATAGTAGTTACTTCCCTTGTAGAGTAAGTTTGTGATTATTGTAGTCAGGTTTTTAGCATCTTCTTATTGTAGTAGCGGAACTTAGAAAAAGTAAAATTTTACCATGAGTGAGAAGTGTGGGCTTTGCCGTAGGTTCGTGAGTAGTGGATTGCGGTGTGACACTTGTTCGAAGTATTTTCACTGGGGGGAATGCAGTGGGGAAGCCAGTGGGCATTCTGGTGAGATCCTCTCCTGGAACTGCAGGTTATGTAGCAAGAGTAAACTGATAGAGGAGCAGGAGCGTAAGATCTGTGCCCTTCAGGTGCAGTTGAAAAACGCACAGGAGGAGCTAGATAGGATGAGGAGGGAGAAGGGGGTTGGGGAATGGGAGCTGGCTGTTGGCAAGAGATCTGCTAGGAGAAGAAGATTTTCAGATAGTTTTACTATTGGTGTTTACAATAGATATGACCAACTGTCAGAGTCTAGTGGAGAGGAATCTCTAGTAGCTGTAGATGTAGGAAGTATGCAGCAGACCTCAGTAGTTACTGTGCCTAGAACAGTTGCAAAGTCGAAGAGGAAGAAGAAGGTTCTGCTGTTAGGTAGTTCACATGGCAGAGGTGTAGGCCAGCAGTTGCAGGAAGTGCTGGGAAGTGAGTACCAGGTCACCAGCATTGCGAAGCCTAATGCAGGGTTGGCTCAGGTGACTGTTAACATAGGGGGGTTATGTAGGGATTTTACTAAAGAGGATCAGGTAGTGATTGTGGGTGGGGCTGGTAATAGTATTGGTAGGGATGGGGAGTATAACATAGATGGTGACCTGGAAAAGATAGCCACTCAGACTGGCAACACGAATGTGCATTTCGTGGAACTGTTTCAGCGTCACGATCGGCCTCATCTTAATACAGCCGTCAGGCGTAATAACATGAGACTTGGGGGTGCGCTGATGACAGAAAGCATGGGTCACATTTCAGTGGTGTCGGTGGAGTCTATCAGCAGGACGGGTTTCACTAGACACGGCCTGCACCTCAACAGGTATGGGAAGGGGAGGTTGGCAAAGCTTATAGGTGACAGCATAGGTGGGGTTGGTGGGATCACTCATGGGAAAATTCCTGCAGTAGTGTGTGTTAGAGCTGCACCTTTTTTAGATTGAAGTCAGCTGATAGGTATTCCAGCTTAAGGGAAGTCTCTCTAACAAGGGAATCACTTTTGACAAAGCTTAGGTATCCGAGTAATGAGGGAATTAGTATATTTCATCAAAATATACAAGGTATTAGGGATAAAATTAGTGAACTGCTTATAGATGTTGACTCTGAAATTATTGGTATATCTGAACACTTCTTAAATAAGGAGATAATTCAGAGGCTTCCTTTACCAGGATACAGGTTGGCTGGCTGCTTTTCGAGGAGCTCTTTGCGGTGTGGGGGAGTAGCCATGTATGTGAAAAACGGCATCGCATTTGAGTCAATTGATGTTTCAAAGTACTGCACTGAAAAGGTGTTTGAATGTTGTGCAGGTGTGGTTAAATTTAACGGAGTTAAACTTGTAACTGTTGTTATTTATAGATCCCCAGACTCCGATTTCACAGCATTTTTGCTAAAGCTAGAGGAGGTTCTTGGTTCACTTTATAGGAAATACAAAAAGTTAGTTATATGTGGTGACTTCAATATTAATTGTATAAGTGATTGTGCAAGGAAGAGGATGCTGGTAGACCTCTTTAATTCATATAATCTTATGCAAACCGTATTCTTTCCAACGAGAGTGCAAGGGAACAGTAGAACAACCATAGACAACATTTTTGTTCATTCCTCATTACTAGAAGGGCATTCTGTTAGAAAAAAGGTGAATGGCCTTTCAGATCATGCTGCGCAAATTTTAACTTTAAAAGATTTTTATGCTGCAGCTCGTGTTAAATATAGTCATCAGCTGTTCAGGAAAGCTGATCCGGTTGCTGTAGAGACCTTTGTAAACCTTATAAAGGAACAAGAGTGGCAAGATGTTTATAGCGCTGAGACAGTAAACGATAAATATAATGCTTTTCTAAAGACCTTTCTCATGCTCTTTGAAAGTTGCTTTCCGTTACAACGTTTAAAACAGGGTACTAGCACAAACAGGCAGCCTGGGTGGCTGACTAGAGGGATAAGAATATCTTGTAGAACAAAGTGGCAATTATATCAAAACGTTAGAAACAGTCAAAATCTAAATGCAGCAGCCCATTACAAACAGTATTGTAAGGTGCTTAAAAATGTTATTAGGAAGGCAAAAAGTATGTGGTATGCAGATAGAATAGCTAAGTCTCAGGATAAAATTAAAACCATATGGTCAGTCGTAAAGGAAGTGGCTGGTCTGCAGAGACAGGTCGAGGATATAGAATCAGTGCGTAGTGGGAATGTCCGTGTTACTGATAAGTCGCATATATGTACAGTATTTAATAATCACTTTCTGAATATAGCAGGTGAACTAAATAGAAACCTAATTCCAACAGGGAATCATATAGCGCTCTTAGAAAAAAGTGTTCCGAGACTGTTACCTGAAATGCTCCTCCATGATACTGACAAGAGGGAGATTGAGTTAATAATTAAATCACTAAAGACCAAGAACTCTCATGGATATGACGGGGTATCTAGCAGAATACTGAAGTATTGTTCTATGTATGTTAGCCCAGTACTTAGCCATATCTGTAACTTTTCCTTTAGGAGTGGTCGGTTTCCTGATCGATTAAAATACTCGGTAGTGAAGCCACTTTATAAAAAGGGAGACATTGATAATGTTGACAATTTTAGACCTATTTCTATGCCATCGGTGTTTGCTAAAGTTATCGAGAAGGTTGTATATACAAGGTTACTGGAGCATTTAAATTCACATAATTTGCTGTCAAATGTTCAGTTTGGTTTTAGAAATGGTTTAACAACTGAAAATGCTATATTCTCTTTTCTCTGTGAGGTTTTCGACGGATTAAATAAAAGGTTGCGAACGCTAGGTGTTTTCTTTGATTTAACGAAGGCTTTTGACTGTGTTGACCACAAAATATTACTGCAGAAGTTGGACCATTATGGAGTAAGGGGAGTAGCTTACAATTGGTTCGCCTCTTACTTTAAGAACAGAAAGCAGAGGGTAATTATCCGCAATATTGAGAGTGGTAGTGATGTTCAGTCCCAATGGGGCACTGTTAAGTGGGGCGTTCCCCAAGGGTCGGTGCTGGGGCCACTGCTGTTTCTTATTTATATAAATGATATGCCTTCTAGTATTACAGGTGATTCAAAAATATTTCTGTTTGCTGATGACACCAGCTTGATAGTGAAGGATCTTGTGTGTAATATTGAAACAGTAACAAATAATTTAGTTCATGAAATAAGTTCGTGGCTTGTGGAAAATAATTTGATGCTAAATCACAGTAAGATTCAGTTTTTACAGTTTCTAACTCACAATTCAACAAGAACTGACATTTTAATCAGACAGAATGGGCATGTTATAAGCGAGACGGAACAGTTCAAGTTCCTAGGCGTACGGATAGATAGTAAGCTGTTGTGGAAAGCCCATGTTCAGGATCTTGTTCAGAAACTAAATGCTGCTTTATTTACCATTAGAACAGTATCTGAAATAAGTGACTCTTCAACACGAAAAGTAGTCTACTTCGCATATTTTCATACGCTTATGTCGTATGGTACTATTTTTTGGGGTAATTCTTCTGATTCAAAAAGGGTATTTTTGGCTCAAAAACGGGCTGTTCGAGCTATATGTGGTGTAAGTTCGAGAACCTCTTGTCGACTCCTATTCAAAAATCTGGGAATTCTGACATTGCCCTCACAGTATATATTTTCTTTAATGTCGTTTGTTGTTAGCAATATTAGCCTATTCCCAAGAGTTAGCAGCTTTCACTCAGTTAATACTAGGCAGAAGTCAAATCTGCATGTAGAATGCAGTTCCTTGACTCTTGTGCAGAAAGGAGTGCAGTATTCTGCTGCATCCATTTTCAATAAGCTACCACAAGAACTCAAAAATCTTAGCAGTAGCCCAAACTCTTTTAAGTCTAAACTGAAGAGTTTCCTCATGGCTCACTCCTTCTATTCTGTCGAGGAGCTCCTGGAAGAGCTAAAAAATTAAGCAAATTCCAGTGTTACATTGTTGATTATCTTCATTTAAACTTATGACTTGTCACCTGAATATGTTTTTTTTTTCTATATTTCATTTTATCTGTTTCTAATATCGTGTTATAATTTCATGTATTGACTCGTTCCATGACCATGGAGATTTCTCCTTAATTTGGTCCCACGGAACAATAAATAAATAAATAAAAAATAAAAAAATCAGTTATAATCTCAAACAAGCTTAGCACGTCTAATGTCTATACATATCCTCTACAAGCTGCGGTATCGACGGCATCTTCGTCGAGCCCAGGCACGCGTATTCAAACACAGGGATATGTAAACAGGAGGAATACGGCGCTGTTGTCGGCAACGCCTATATAAGACAACAAATGTCTGGCGCAGTTGTTAGATCCGATACTGCTGCTGCAATGGCGGGTTATCTAGATTTAAAAGAGTCTTAGTGTGGTGTTATAGTCGGTGCACGAGCGATGGGACTCAGCATCTCTGACGTAGCGATGAAGTGGGGATTTTCCCGTACGACCATTTCACGAGTCTACCGCGAATATCAGGAATCTGGTAAATCATCAGACATTGCTGCAGCAGGAAAAAGATCCTGCAAGAACTGGACCAATGACGTCTGAAGAGAATCGTTCAACGTGACAGAAGTGCAACCCTTCCGCAAATTGCTAAGATTTCACTGCTGGACCATCAACAAGTGTCAGCGTGCGAACCATTCAACGGAACATCATCGATAGGGGTTTTCGGAGCCGAAGGCCCACTTGTGTACCCTTGATGACTGCACAACACAAAGCTTTATGCGTCACGTATGCCCGTCAGTACCGACATTGAACTGTTGATGTCTGGAAACATGTTGCCTGGTCTGACGAGGCTAGTTTCAAATAGAATCAAGCGGAGGGCCGTGCACGGGTTTGGAGACAACCTCATGAACCCATGGATCCTGCATGTAAGCATGGGACTGTTCAAGCTGATAGAGGCTCTGTAATAGTGTGGGGCGTGTGTAGTTGGAGTGATGCGGTACCCCTGACACGTCTGGATACGACTCTGACAGGTGACACGAACGTAAGCATCCTGTCTGATCACCTGCATCCATTCATGTCCATTGTGCATTCCGACGGACTTGGACAATTCCTGCAGGACAGTGCAACAAGCCACACATCCAGAATTGCTACAGAGTGGCTCAAGGGACACTCTTCCGAGTTTAAACACTTCCGCTGGCTACCAAACTACCCAGACACGAACATTATTGATCATATCTGGAATGCCTCGAAACGTTCTGTTCAGAAGAGATATCCACCCCTTCGTATCCTTACGGTTTTATGGAAAGCCCAACAGGATTCGTGGTGTCAGTTCCCTTTAGAACTCCATCAGACATTAGTCGTGTCCGTGCCACGTCGTATTGCGGCATTTCTGCGTGCTCGCGCGGACCCCACACGATATTAGGCAGGTGTACCAGTTTCTTTGGATCTTCAGTTTAGAATAATATTGGTGAAACTGGGTGATGAGAACTGATGGAATGCAATGGCATGCAACCGAATGCGAAACAGTCAGTCGTGGAGCTTATCGTGAAAATGGCTATCCTTTAAGGCGTAGCTGGAGATAGTGCGATAATGTTTTATAGGCAGTGGAAAAAAAACAAACATCCAAAGGTTGAATTTGTCCAGTGCTGCCAGGTAGTTATTTTCAATGTCACACACTTTTCAGGAGCGATAGATTGCTCCAAAGGAGTATTATTTTTATACGGAGATCAGGAATCAAGCAAAAGCAAATTATTTTGACCAGCTATTGGCCAAAAGCAGTGCTCATACGACAGTTGTAGGTCTCTTACGCCCATTTTCCCACTTTTGCTTGCTGTGACGTCACGTACGAGAAAGAATCGTAGGGGGCATATCCTCCAGCTTCTCGCAGCACAATAAATAACTTTCCGCCAATTTACCATCCAGATTAACAGTCGGCATAATTGTATACGAATGCGTAAGTCACTGATGTTAGTTGACCTTGATACAACTCTCTTGGTGCATCTAATTTCCAGGGTTCCTTTCATACGCATTTGCACTTCAAATCTCAATAGGTTGGAGCTGAAAACAAATTCCTTATTGAACGATGGGAAACGTTTGTTTAACTCATCTATAATTTTTCGGGCGAATTCTGCTGTTTGCTGAGCATCGTCACGATGACGCTATGTTTGAAATTTCTCTATCTTACATCTTCCAGTTCTGTAGTACTATTTGAAGTTACGCAACCATCCACTGCTCCCCTTAAATCTGTAATCTATGTCGCGCGCAATTTGATGTGCATAACGTAGTAGGTCACTGTCACGCACATCCTGTAAACTGTATCGAGCATCCTTAAAACACGCAAACACCGGTTTTTGTAAGAAGTGCGCCTTGTCATCCTGGAATATGGCACTACACGGTCGTATTGCTGCGAACTTAATAGAAATCTGTCCAGAATTGTTTTTTTACCAAGCTGCGGATGATCTTCTACGCAGATAATTATGTTTGGCACCCGATTCTTAGACAACGATTATCCTTTACTACGTTTCACTGGAGACAGGATTTTTAGCTCCCTGTCCGACAAGGATCAAGAACTACATGGCTCGACACCTCTTTCAGTATCACTCTCGCTTGTTAAGCACGTATCGTCATCATTGTGCTCCTATGTACATTGCTCGCACAGTCGAGCGTATACGACACCACACATTCCACTGACCCACCCTGCAGTAATGCTGATATTTCAACTGCCACTTTTCTCTCACTCTGCGAAATTACTTGGGTTCCATTGTGACGAGATGTCAACTTCCGAATCTGTTGCTGTAGATATAACACAAAGTTTGCTTTGTTTATGGTTGCCATTGCCATGATTTGTTTCAACAACATTAGGACTGTAGCACTGTTGTGAGGTACTTCTCGACTAAGCTGTTCAACTACACTCCGTAGCCTCATTCTGTACTCACCACTGGACATCTCCAGTCTCGCCCCCTGTTGTCACTAGCAGCCAATATTGTGGTTGCATGGTGTCGAATGCCATAAACGTTGGCCTTTAGCGACCTCGCACTCAAGGGGTTCCTTGTCAGAGCTTCATCACAATGCTCTGTGAATCTACAGACTAATCAGCCTTAGTACGGAAGATTGCAAAGCTACTAAGCATTATTACTTACTAGTGACTTATCTGACTGTATCAACACGAAACTATTTGTTTCTATAAAGAACATTACTAAAAAATGGTTCAAATGGTTCTGAGCACTATGGGACTTAACATCTGAGGTCATCAGTCCCCTAGAACTTAGAACTACTGAAACCTAACTAACCTAAGGACATCACACACATCCATGCCCGAGGCAGGATTCGAACCTGCGACCGCAGCGGTCGCGCAGCTCCAGACTGAAGCGCCTACAACCGCTTGGCCACTCCGGCCGGCAAGAACATTTCTCTCATTGCATATAACTCGGCACCACAGAAGGCCCCAACAATACTTCAAAGTTATGTACACTCAAATATTAAGTGTTCAAAATGGTTCAAATGGCTCTGAGCACTATGGGACTCAACTGCTGTAGTCATAAGTCCCCTATAACTTAGAACTACTTAAACCTAACTAACCTAAGGACAGCACACAACACCCAGCCATCACGAGGCAGAGAAAATCCCTGACCCCGCCGGGAATCGAACCCGGGAACCCGGGCGTGGGAAGCGAGAACGCTACCGCACGACCACGAGATGCGGGCAATATTAAGTGTACATATTGTAAATAAACTTATTAATGTGTTATATTATGTAGGTGTCTTATTGTCTTTATTGGTCACCTGAAACACTAACACGTCGCGGGCTCCAAAACACACGTCGCTACAACTCCGCCATCTTAAGCAGTAGTCTGACGACGTCACGAACCAGCCCTTGCGTGGATAAGTATTAATAGTCTGGCTTGCTGAACCTGTTTGAGTTTGTAACTGGTTTCTGAGTTATTATAGCATCTGATGATATCTCGAGTATTGGAAGACGAAGCATTAGACAGAGAAATATGCCTTGGGCCATGCCCTAATTAATGTCATAGAACAAAACTCATCAAATACGAAGAGTACTGCTAGCCACATTGAAATACAACTGTAGAAACATTTTTCGGTAGCCCGCTGAAGAAACAAACAGTTACTTCTGTTTCTTATTAGGTTTATTATCCCTACAGAGGATCATAATTTGATTCTGATTAACAAGTTATTATTGTAGCAAGTTAATATTCTTCATCTCACTCGATAACGATGCTCAGGGTTTACTGCTTCTTAAGGACAAAAATTCCTTTTACTGCCAATTTCAAAATCATGTATGTTCTAGTTACATCTACCGGTATCATTTTTACCTAGACCTAAACAGTTTTGCATCAAACGTGCAGAGAAATTTTTAGGACAGGGGAACTTATGCTTCTAATTTTAGAGGAAAAAAAATAAAGTTTTTACTGTGTGCCTGATAAAAGTATGCACTGAGTCGTATACACTTTGTGGTTTGATGTTAGAAATGATAGAACTGCTGGATGAAACCCCGTGACACCAGATACCTACATCTCTCCAAATGCACTGAGGCAGCGTCCGTGCTGAAACTTTCACCTGGCACACAGATCACCAGCGTTAGCATCCTCATCTTGAAGAAGGGGAAGCAATGAAAGAGAAACCGACAGTTGATAACTTAGCGTTAACGTACATTACGCACCTGTGACATCTGCCTGAAGGGTCGTAGTAGGCCGGCAAAACAGGTTTTGGCCGATGTCGCGGTCTGTCCGGTAGTAGAATGTGTTCACGTGTGCCAAGTGGTTTGCCCAGGCCTGGGCGTAACTGCAAAGCTGTGGAAAGAAAAACACCGTTATCGCTTGCAACACAAGTTACAAATAAAGTTTATAATTTAGATACAATCTCGAATAACCGCTCTCAGTCTTTCAACAATATTTAATTGACTTCCATAGGTTGCTGTCATAGTATAGCGTAATACGCACGTCAAATCTATGGTTGAATTAAAGGACCATTGGGCTCACGTCAACATTTCCGTATAAGAAATCGGTCCTGGAAGATAGGAAAGACATAATGTCTCTGCGGTTTCTAGCTGCACTTAGAATGGTTGTTTTGCTTAGAGAACATTGTCCACCTGTATATCTAAGCTCACCGGACAAAATATCAGTTATGCCCCTGAAAAACCACGGTTTGTAGCGCTGGACATGGCGTAGAACTGATATCAGGTCGTTATGTGACCCTCCACCGCTGATGTAATTCATAGGAATGAAGCGGTTTGTGTTTGCCACTCGGTTCTATGGAATCAGCGCAGTATAATGGATCAACGCGGAGACGTGACAGAATGACAGAAAGGAGTTAATAGTATTTGGACGTGCCCATGACAAAGCCACAAGTTGCCCGATCATCTGATGTGTGTATGAGGGACGGTGTATCACTCACAGCAATGTTATACCGCGTAAGAAGATTAGGCGGAGAAACATCCTAACGGACAGGGACTGGAGACGAGAATCACACCTTGCCAAGAAAGTCGGATTCAAACCCGACAGGAATTTCTGCTGTCAGTGAATGCAGTTCCATCTCAACCAATTTATGGGCGAACATTGTGCAGAGAACAGCATACAATGGACATTTGGAGTGAGATGCCTTACAAAAGGCCATTACTCACAGAAACTTATAAAGCTGGAATGAGATTTTCACTCTGCAGCGGAGTGTGCGCTGTTACGAAACTTCCTGGCAGATTAAAACTGTGTGCCGGGCCGAGACTCGAACTCGGGACCTTTGCCTTTCGCGGGCAAGTGCGAGCAAGTGCACACAGTTTTAATCTGCCAGGAAGTTTCATAACAGCGCACACTCCACTGCAGAGTGAAAATCTCATTCTGGAAACATCCCCCACGCTGTGGCTAAGCCATGTCTACGCAATATCCTTTCTTCCAGGAGTGCTAGTTCTGCAGGGTTCGCAGGAGAGCTTCTGCAAAGTTTGGAAGGTAGGAGACGAGGTACTGGCAGAAGTAAAGCTGTGAGGACGGGGCGTGAGTCGTGCTTGGGTAGCTCAGTTGGTAGAGCACTTGCCAGCGAAAGGCAAAGGTCCCGAGTTCGAGTCTCGACCCGGCACACAGTTTTAATCTACCAGGAAGTTTCAACTTATAAAGCTACACGTCTTCAGTGCACCAAACGACACAGAAACTGGACAGTAACAGACTGGAGGCTTCTAATGTAGTCCGAACAGTTGTAAATTTGGCCTCTTTTCAAACACTGGAAGGCGAAAATTGCATCGACGACCCAATGAAGCATTTAACTCGTAAAATTAGTGTGTATTTATGCCGGTCATTCCATGGACTGTAATGTAAATTGTGACTCATACTTCATACTTCTGGGATGTTATCATCAAGGAATCAGTAGAAATACGACACTCTGAGAACTAGATCAGTCGAGACGATTGATTCCATTTGAATACCGCATAGACTGTTGTCATTGGTAAATTTCTTACTATGCGTAACCGCTATCTTACTAAGACATGAAGATGATCGATGTAATATAGATAAGGAAGCTATCTAGACATTAGAAGTGCCTGTTCTGTCGCACATGGAGTGGTGTCTCTTCTGTCGGGACACCACTTGCGATGAAGCAGCTGGGACATATGCATGAATAACTGGGGTGTAAGAAATGGAAAGGAAACGGACAGGAAAGAGATAAGAAGGAAATAATGACTTCCAGCGACAGAGGGCGCCGTGGGAATGCAAAGGCGGGAGTTGAAACTGTGTCGGACAGGGTTCAAATGGTTCAAATGGCTCTGAGCACTATGGGACTTAATTTCTGTGGTCATCAGTCCCCTAGAACTTAGAACTACTTAAACCTAACTAACCTAAGGTCATCACACACATCCATGCCCGAAGCAGGATTCGAACCTGCGACCGTAGCGGTTACGTGGTTCCAGACTGAAGCGCCTAGAACCGCAGGGCCACACCGGCCGGCTGTCGGGCAGGGACTCGAACCTGGATGCTGTGTTTCTCTAGAACGGTTGCCTTAACTGCCTCGGCCACCTGGACACGCTTCCCGCTCGCTGCACCGCAACGGTCCTCGGCCATTAATCCCTACACGCATATTTCTGATTACAGTAGGAATTCCGAATTCAGTTGTGCATCCGCATCAAACTTTTTCATGAAACAGCTGTCGCGCACATAGAATTATACATATGAGTGGTGTCAGTTCTTTTGGACATGTCTGCGGTCTGGAATCTCATCCACTGGAGTAGAATTGTCTTCAGTGATGAATCCCGCTTCGATCTGAACCCCACTGACCATTGAAGACGTCTCTGGAGACGCCCCGGTCAACAGTGGGACACCAACCTGACTTTCGCCCGCTATACGTCCCAACAACTAGGAGTGACGGTGTGGGGTGCAATTTCATTTCATTGCAGGACACCTTCGGTTGTCATCCGCGGAATCCTTATAGCACAGTGGTACGTCGACGATATTCTACGCCTTGTTTTGTTGCCCTTCACGGAAAGCCATCCAAGGGTTACATTTCAGCAAAATAATGCCCGCCCGCATATGCTTAGAATTTCTGCTGCCTGGCTTTGGGTTTGCCAAACTCTACCTTGGCCGGCAAGGTCGCCGGATCTCTCACCAATTGAGAACGTGTGGAACATTATGGGCAGGACCTTCCAGCCTGCTCGGGATTTTGACAATCTAACTCGCCAGTTGGACAGAATTTGGTACGATATCCCTCAGGAGGACAATTACAACTCCATCAATCAGCGCCAAGCCGAATAGCTGCTTGCATAAGGGCCAGAGATGGACCAGTGCGTTAGTCACTTGCTGAATTGAGAAGCTCTTTCTCTTGAATGAATCATCCAATTTTTCTGAAGCTGAAATCATTTGTTTGTTTATACATGTATATCACATATGATTTACGTCCAGTTCGGATAATTCTTTCGTGGTGCGTCGCTATTTTTGTCTTAGAGTGTATGTGCCCAAGCTGCTTCATCGTTAGTGGTGTCTGTTCTGCCGGACAGGTGCGACAGAAATCTACGTCTAGCAGGTTAATGGGCGAGAGTCGCTTCGGAAGCTGGGATTTTGGGTCTGACGGAAAGCGTGTCCATATGGCCGAGGCGGTTAAGCCAACCGCCCTAGAAAAATGGAGCACCAGCGTTAGTGTCCTGGTCCGGCACAAATTTTCAGCTCTCGCTGTTTCATTCCCGCTATGCTCTGTGCGGCCGGAAATCATAGTTTCCTTCCTACGTCTTTCCCCTCCAGATTCTGTCCCATTCCTTTCAGTTCAATTGTTCATGCAGAAGGCAGCTAGCACCGCAGAGCTTTCGTAACAACGGACACTTACAGTCGAGCCACATACACTAAAGTACTGTAACTCTTGCGCAGCTTAGAAGTACACCACGCCAGCACGGGCAGTGTACTTTCGCCAGTGTACGTCTGAGGATAGCCGGAAGACTCTGCGCTGAAATTCCGTGGCAAAAAGTTATCGACATCCTGGAATTCTCCCGAAATTCCATGGAACAATTGTCGCTTTGTCCGGGCAGATCGCCATGCGACAGAGAGAAGGAGCGAGGTAGCGCAGTGGCAAGACAACATTCTGGACTCGTATTCGGAGGGGGGAGGGGAGACGTCGGTTCAGTTCAAATGGCAATTTTTTAAAGTTATTCTTGGTTTTCTCGAACTGCTTCAGGCGAATGCCGAATTGGTTCTTTTGAAAGTGAACGACAGATTTAATTCCCCAATCCAAAATAGCGCTCCATTTCTAACGACCTCGTCGACGATGGGACGTCTTCCTTTTTCTGTTGACTTCTGTATAGTGGCGGTCTGATTGTTGATGGGGGCCGGCCGGAGTGGCCGAGCGGTTACAGGCGCTACAGTCTGGAACCGCACGACCACTACGGTCACAGGTTCGAATCCTGCCTCGGGCATGGATGTGTGTGATGTCCTTAGATTAGTTAGGTTTAAGTAGTTCTAAGTTCTAGGGGACTTATGACCACAGCAGTTGAGTCCCATAGTGCTCAGAGCCATTTGAACCATTTTTTTGTTGATGGGGCCTCTCAATTATGGAATTATGGATATCTGTCCAGACTGCTGGTAAGTCGTTATGTGAGAATTACATTAATTTTTTGTATACTTCTTTGACACTGGTCACTTTATTTTCCGTAATTATGAGCTAAGGACGTGTTTCAGATGGGAAGCATCGTTAGGTAAGTGCAGGAAATTTATTGGATGGTGAAAACGATGTGGAACTATTACATATAACAAGTGTGCCATTAGAGTATTTTCTGTAATTTGCCATTGTCTATACTTATTGCACACGTATACAATTTTGGATTTAGTACTTACGCCAATAAGGTTTAGTCCTCCAAACGTTAGCGTATCGTATAAGATTTTGTGTAAGAGACGTCGAGTCACTTGGATCACGAAATACCTAAGCGCAGATATGGTTCTTTTGCAATTGTTGGGGCTACGACAGGACAAGTGCCACGTAATTTATTTTAGATATTATATGGAGCAGTCACATGAAAACGAGAAAGATGGAAAAAAGTAACTAAACTGTTTATTATTTCAGAAGTAATCACCATATCTGTTAAAGAAAATGGCTCTGAGCCCTATGGGACTTAACTTCTGAGGTCATCAGTCCCCTAGAACTTAGAACTACTTAAACCTAACTAACCTAAGGACATCACACACATCCATGCCCGAGCCAGGAATCGAACCTGCGACTTTACTTCTACGACCGAGAGAGGTGGCGCAGTGGTTAACACACTGGAATCGCATTCGGGAGGATGGCTGTTCAAACCCGTGTCCGGCCTTCCTGAATTAGGTTTTCCGTGATTTTCCTAAGTCGCTTGAGGCAAATGCCGGGATGGTTCCTTTGAAAGGGCACGGCCGATTTCCTTCCCCATCTTTCCCTAATCCGAGCTTTTGCTAAGTCTCTAATGACCTCGATGTCGACGGGACGTTACGCACTAATCTCCTCCTCCTTCATTTCTATGACTTACACATGACCGCCTGGTATCAGTTCTGTACTATCTACAACGCTCAAAAGCGGTGGGTGTGCTCTTTTGAGGACGTGACTAATACTTTGCCCCGTGGGCTTATTTTTTTAAATAAACTGACGGAGTATATAAGAAGTATTGGTTTACCTTATTGCACATTTAATTTTACAGCATTCAGCTGTGGTATTAAACAGGGTGATTCTTATTAACTTAAAAACCTCCGAAGTGAGGTAGATGATACTGAGACAAGTAATTTAATACAAGACACATGGGGCCGCAAATATCGGGAAATACTCCAAAAATGGATGACAACTGTTGAACATGAGACGCCACCACATGACGCACCTAGCCGCACGAACAGCGGTTGAGATTATCGGTCTATCGAGCCCAATCATCCCAACCCAAGTCAAGTATTGACGCCGCAGTGGCTCTGGGCCCACGTGCGCAATTTAAGCACGTGGAGCTCGGGGTTCCAGTCTTGCGTCTGGCAGGCAGTATGTTTTTTATTGCGTCAGCCAATCATGTGTTTAGATTCTGGTAAGATTTATTATTTTATTTCCCGGCCTCACAGTCTCCGCTGGTTTATTGCAAAGTAAGGTACAACAAAACCCTATCGTATTGCGTCACATGTAAATGAGTATAAAGTTCCGAATTGCGCCATTACCAGTAAATGACCTATCTTTTCTTTACTAAATAGTGTCTGCAAACAAAACCAGAAGGGACGACCGAGCGAGGTGGCGCAGTAGTTAGCACACTGGACTCGCATTCGGGAGGACGACGGTTCAATCCCGTCTCCAGCCATCCTGATTTAGGTTTTCCGTGATTTCCCTAAATCGTTTCAGGCCAATGCCGGGACGGTTCCTTTGAAAGGGCACGGCCGATTTCCTTCCCACTCCTTCCCTAACCCGAGCTTGCGCTCCGTCTCTAATGACCCCGTTGTCGACGGGACGTTAAACACTAACCACCACCACCACCAGAAGGGACGAAAGGAAAGAAACACAAAATAAGAACAAATTTTACTAGGCTACAGCGTGGTTGATAGTTTCGTGTCTTCTGCATTTACAACAGACCAGATTTACAAATGGTGTTTTAAATTTTCACCGTTTGCTCGAATGTAAGTATTGCATCGCTCAAACATCCCTCCAAGCCCAAGCACTGCACATGCGGTGAGGTGCGTCAGCTGGTGGCGCCACATGTTCAACATTCCTCATGCATTTTTCGGGTACTTCCCGACATTTGCGACCCCACGTGTCTCATATTAAATTAGTTGTCTCAGCGTCATCTACGTCGCTTCCGGGGTTAAACGTTAGTAAGAATCATCTTGTAAGTGTATATTAGCTTACGTTTTACATTGCTGAAACTAGTTTAATACTGCCCTATGTCCATTAATATTCTTAGCATTTGTTCGAGGGTACGCGCCATTATTTTACAGTAGGTTCAATAAGATAATCGATCTTAGGTTCCAGTCGCTTTATTTCCTCAGTTTTTGTGAAATAATATCATTATCACTTCTAAAAATTCATTTGGTAAATTACTATTCAGGTCTCTTAATTGATTATACAGGGGGTCTCAGGAGGAATGGTCGATATTCAGGGATATGACTGGAACGCTCGTTTGAGGGAAAAACTTCATATAGACATATGTCCTATTCCGAATGGCTTTCGAGACAAAACACATTTAATGTACATTTGTTTTTGGGCTAGCGGTGGGCACGCATGTATCGTACCCACTCATTCTAGCCCAACGTACCTTGTTGCTTTCAACCTCTCTGCTCGGGATGTACGTCTGCCATTAAACTAGCCCGTTGAACGAGCAGTGGTGTGTTGAGAGTGAAATAGTGTGAGCGATTGAGAGTGAATCAGGGAAAGGAATCTGTTAACTGTGTTTGTACCCGCGCTAACGACTCGTAAAATGCTGCACATCTACAAGAATGAAGACTATGCATATATGGTGTATGTTTACGGCTGTTGCGATGGTAGTGCCCCTGCTGATGTCGATGAATACCGTCGGCACTTTCCGACAAGTCGAATTCCTTTTTGTAGAGTGTTTACCAGAGTGTCTCAGCACATTTCTTGTCCCTTTCTTCCATCAATACTCTTCACTGGCGAAGGCAAGTTTGCACGGAATGAAGTCAACACAAGTAATAATCATCGATGGTCGCAGGAAAGCTGACACGCTACAGTGGAGATCAATTTCCTTGATAGGTAAGTCATTTTAGAAGAGCAAATGGCCGGAATACTTGAATTTTCTGGAAATGACCGATCTCTTCCACATTTTACCAGACGTGTGAGGAAACAATCAATCGCACTTACCATAATCGCTGGATTCGACGTGGTAGTACAATTAACTGGCCACCAATATCGCCAGAGCTAGAGTTTTGTTTATGGAGTTGGGCGAAATGTGAGGTGTAAAACCGAAAGGAAAATATGTGAGATAATGCGCTTGATCACATCACGCACACTGCTGCTCTCATTAGGGAACTTGCGGAGGCACTCAGACAAGCAACACAGCATGTTCTCCCAAGAGTGCGGAAATACAGTGAAGTTGGCGGTGGGATATCCGAACATTTACTGCGAGCTGCACAACAGTTGCAACGTGACGTGTACGATAATGCTTATAGGTGAATGTGTTAAAATACGTATTTTTTAACTGATACTTTACAAAACTCATAGTTCAATGTTTACTAACATTTCTACATGTGTACAAGTGTAAACCTGATAATATGTTAAATAACAGATAAAATAAATAACCATGTATATTAAATGTTTTCTGTCTTGGAAATCATTCGGAGCAGCGGTATATGTTCATACGAAGATTTTTGCTTCAGACGATCGTTCGTGCCATATATCCGAGTATTGACCATTCCTCCTGGGACACCCTGTATAAATTTTAGAAGTTTGTTCTTCGTTTATGGGTTTATGGGAAGAAAATCTGGTAAAATTGTAAGGGAATTCCGTCTGACCCTGGGGATTCACTGTCGAGGTCTGTTCGATCGTGTCTTCCAGTTCTCCTTCGTCGATGCCTGTTATTAAGTTCTCTTTTTGGTCTGTTCTGAGTCTCCCTTGTATGTTTCTTGTTATTTCTCGCTTCGCATTTTCATAACTAGATAAACTGTTCAATATACAACGGGACTTCAAAAGCTAAATTACACATTATTATGGCAGGTCAAGTAGCTTTTATTTCATACTGCACTACATTCAAGGCGACACAGATACACGACACGATTTGTCAAAACAGCCACCAAGTTTCCGAAAACACCGGACGGTAATCGTTCAATTCATAGACGACAGAAATCCGTTCATTTGTCACAGAGCCGTCTGAAAAGTGCTATGTGACTGTCCTCTTCGTTGGAAAAGCTTTCCTCGACATGTCCTTTCAGGTTGATGTGGGCTTCCCGATCAACATGACTCACGTCTGTGCGGCCTTGGTCACATTTTGGCACCATTTCGCTATGCCTGGACACCTTATTGCATCTGTCCCATATACCACCAGAGTTTCACGGTGAACCTGTATGCAATTTAGACGTTTTGCCCGCAAGAATTGTACTGTCCTGTACACTTCAACTTTGGAGCATGTTACCAGTTCCCACGTCATTTAAATAGTACACTGTGATGTACCTATTATCCGTACCACAGCAAAACTGTCTCTGCAGGAAACCCGGTACATGTACTCTTTTCTGATAGTGCGCCTCTCTTGTTTTCACAGTCTTAGCGTGGGACTCTGTGGGTAACTTACCTTTTGAAAGCCCTACGTAATTATACACTGATCAGCCAGAACATTATGACCACTTACCTAATAGCCGATATGTCCACGTTTGTCACGGTTAACAGCGGCGACGCTTGGTGGCATGGAAGCAATGAGGCCTTGCTAGGTCGCTGGAGGGAGTTGGCATTACATCTGGATACACAAGTCACCTAATTCCCGTAAACTACGCGGAGAGGAACGATGAGCTCTGACGTCACATTCAATCACATCCCAGATGTGTTCGATCTGGCTCATAACTGGCGAGTTGCGGGGCCAACACATCAACTGGAACTCGCCACTGTGTTCCTCGAACCACTCCATCACACCCCTGACCTTGTGACATGGCGCATTATCTTGTTAAGAATGCCACTGCTGTTGGCAAACATCATCGCCATGAATGGGTGTATGTGGTCTGCGACCTGTGTACGATACACTTCGGCCGTCATGATGCCTTGCTCCAGCTCCACTGGACCAATGGATGCCCACGTGAAGGTTCTCCAGAGCTTAACGAAGCCGCCGCCAGTACTCCAGCCCGCAGTACAGGCAGACGACGGGTTCGCGTTCTCCCATCGCCATGATGGAGAAGGTATCGGGATTCATCAGATGATGCAATGGTCTCCCACTGCGCCTACGTCCAGTGCCAGTCGTCGAGTCCGCGCAGGATAATGTGACCGATGCGCAGTGACCCTTTTTTCGTCCAAAGCGCTGGGCGAGTTCATTCGTTTGTTCGAAAGGGAAGGCCGACTGTGTTTGCCACCTTTCGGCCGGTCGGCAATGACAGAATCGAGGCGAATGCTCTGCAATCTTTCTCAAACAATTTTACAGGAACTATTCGGTAAAAAAATTTCATTTGTATATGAGGTTCATGATGATGTGCCTATCATTTCCTTAATGGTCATAATTATTGTCATATTTCCCTGGAAGTAACACACTGCGCGAAATTCGAAAAAGTTTGCAATGAAGAATAGAGGCCGCTATGATTTTGCATTTGATGTATGTTACATAATATGTTAAAGCATATGAAATTTAGCTAACATATCCAATTTTCGTTTTTACACTTGGGTGGAGGTCTCTACCTGTCACCAACCTCGAAAAAATTGATCTGATGCAGCACACGTATTTGCGATCGTGCCGCGCCAACGATAAAGCAGAGTGAAAAATCCACAACATTCCTCATATTTCATAAACGTTTTCAAATATAGAAATGAAATTTTGGCAAATGATAGCACACAAAGAGGAGAATATTTTGCCATATGGTTATTATGAAAAACTTTATTATCTACTGCGCTATACCACTACCTACAGATGAAATAATGTAATTTTTAGAGACCATCGATAGCTGGTGAAATGAGAAATGGTATGGGTTCTGGAACAACGTAAGTGAAGACATTACACATATATTATCTACAGAGGATGTGCTTTTTCACAAGCTACTGACCTTACTTTTCCTCAGTTCCTCACTTAATAAACTTAATAAATCACTGTTTCAGAATTCTCTCCCGGTTATGTCTCCACAACAAGTTAGTGAGGTGACATTGTGTAACCTTCGCTGCGTTTTGGCAAAAGAAGCAAATTTTAACTTAGCATCAAGAGAAATGAGTAGGTTTCACTCAAAATTCGCCTCTCATGACACTCATGACACTTCTCGGACAGTTACAAATCATTAACAAGCAAAGCGAAAATAAATCCCTGCATTTTCAGCAGATTTTTTTTTAGGTACTAACCAAAGCAGAGGTGACAGATTGTTCTGAATAATCACCATGCACATGTGGGCATGGAGGCGTTACACGTAATATTTACAAAAAATGTGAGTGTAAGCACTTCCCCTCCAGTGCTCGGCATCTCCCCTACAGTTCCTGCTTGTATCCCCCACCACTACTGCTCTCCCCACACATGCCCTGCTGACTGCGCAACTATGGCCATAGTATTCTGTGTGAGCTCTAGTTGCCCATGACTTGGTGTTTACATTGGCACATGATTGCGTCGTCGACTGCAGAGGCCCATTGTTACGAGTGTTCGGTGCACAGTATGTTCAAACACACTTGTACTCTGCCCACCATTAAAGTCTGATATTAGTCCTGAACAGTTCGCCACCTGTCCTGTTTTACATGTCTGCCCAGCCTACGTCGTTCGACATCTGTAATGGGGGGTGGACGACCAACCCCAGGACGCCTGGACGTGCTTTCACCTTGGTTTCACCATGTGTTGAAGACACTCACCGCAGTACTTCTCGAACACCCGCCAAGTCGTGTATTTACGATCTGCTCGTTCCGAGCCTCTGGACTATCACAAACTGTCCTCGGTCGAACTTAGGCAGACCGCAAGCCTTTTCAATTTTACACAAAGACAGCATACTCACTGATACCACATGCTCCGTGTGTGTGTCTGGGTAGCAGTCATTCCTTGCTGGGTAACGCTGCTATCATATGGATGGGATTATATCGATAGTAGGTCGGTGGTCGTAATGTTCTGATTGATCGGTGTATATCGCTTCCTTAATTATTGCCGGCCGCGGTGGTCTAGCGGTTCTAGGCGCGCAGTCCGGAACCGCGCGACTGCTACGGTCGCAGGTTCGAATCCTGCCTCGGGCATGGATGTGTGTGATGTCCTTAGGTTAGTTAGGTTTAAGTAGTTCTAAGTTCTAGGGGACTGATGACCACAGATGTTAAGTCCCATAGTGCTCAGAGCCATTTGAACCATTTGAACCTTAATTATTTTTCGTTTTGTTATTGTCGTTCCATGGTCTTTTTCAGGCTCCGTTAGAGTTTTTCTGTTTTCTTTTTTGATCACACGTATATTGTGGTACACTGATATTGCTTTTCCTTGTATTAAATTCTGCGTTTGTGCTCTTACGTTGTATCCTTCTAGTTGTTGCCTCATTAGAAAAATTATTTTGGCTCTATCTCTTTTAATTTTCGCATAATCTTCGATTATTTTTATTTCAGGCAGATAAAGCTTCTTCAGGCATCTGAAACGAAATTCTATTGTGAATGCAGAACACATGACACTTGCATAATATCCTACAATACAGGGTGTAGTGGGTATAAGAGCGGATATTTGTAGATGTCGTACCTTAATATGTACACATGAAAGTGTGCTGATTGTTTTTTCTCTACATCGAACAGCCTTCGCACAAACACTTTATATAATTTACTACTTGATGTGTTCTGCATCGTCATAGCTGCACCACTAAGTTGACTATGCCTGTCAGTATAGACTAACAGTTTTACGTCCACATGTCCACGCTTCAACATCTGACTTACTACCCAGGAGGGGAAAATAAGCACTAATGGCTTGCTCTTGCCACATGTACTTGAAGATACTACTCAACCTGAAAATAGATGACTTCTAATAGCTGTAATTATTAGTCTGAAAATGACGTAAATACTGACGTTATGTTGTTCAGTAGTCCGTCCTCAGTCGTCAATAGAAATTTCTATACTTATACCTTTTACACCCTGATCTTGTATTCAGTTGCGAAACTTTGAATTTCCAAACTACTTTTGCATGCCATGTCTCCTGTTGTTCCATATTATATGTCCATATGATGATTTTTGCTTCAAACGGTCATTCGTGCCATAGGGCTGAATATTGATCATTTCTCCTCGAATACTACGTATAAATCTAAAGGTTCGTTCTTCATTTTTGGGGAGAAAATCTGGTAAAATTGTAAGGGAATTCCGTCTGATCCTGAGGGTTTACTGTTGGGAGTTTGTTCAATCATGTCTTCCACTTCTTTCAAAAAATGTTCAAATGTGTGTGAAATCTTATGGGACTTAACTGCTAAGGTCATCAGTCCATAGGCTTACACACTACTTAACCTAAATTATCCTAAGGACAAACACACACACACCCATGCCCGAGGGAGGACTCGAACCTCCGCCGGGACCAGCCGCACAGTCCGTGACTGCAGCGCCTTAGACCTCCATTTATTTGTTCAAATGTGTGTGAAAATCTTATGGGACTTAACTGCTAAGGTCATCAGTCCCTAAGCTTACACACTACTTAACCTAAATTATCCTAAGGACAAACACACACACCCATTCCCGAGGGAGGACTCGAACCTCTGCCGGGATCAGCCGCACAGTCCATGACTGCAGCGCCTTCAGACCGCTCGACTAATCCCGCGCGGCTCCACTTCTTTGTCGATGTCTGTTAACAAAGTCTCTTCTTAGTCTTGCTTGTAAGTTTCTATTGCGACTATATTGCTGATGATTTCCAAATAACAGAACTAGGTATGTTGTCAAGCTTTCCAATCTCTTGTGGCTGTTGCTATTTCAGGAAGGTTAGTAAATAATAATACCCTAATGTTTTATTGACGATTATAACAATGCCCTTGCTATACGGGCGACTTTCTGTATGTTTTAGGAATACCCCTTCTTTGATGACCGTTGCGGTTTATAAGTACAGTATTTTAAGAAGTGAGGTAGCAATGATGTACAGTGCTACATTTGCTTTAAAAGATTAAAAACCGGAAGAGGCACAACTGACTTAGCACATCACATAAGAAGAAGGCATCCAAAATGCCCCTTGGAAGAGAAGGAAAATTTGAGTGATGTACCTATAATTATATTGGTGTGGAATAAATTCGAGATAATAAGTGAACCCTTAATTTTGTGGTTGCTTCAGGGTGAAAAACTGATACCATCCGAAGGTGTTCATACAGGAAAGTCATCAACTTGTGACCTTTCGTTCTTGCCATTGCCGCGCCCGTCTCTTTCATCTTCACCATCTTTGCTGGAGTGAATGAGACCGATTTCTGCCACAGCCTCAACCTCATATAGATCGAGATCTCTTATTCCTTTACCTTCATGAGAGTTTTTCAATCTTTGTTCGAAGTCCACGTTTATTGCTGAAAAAAGCCGAAAATATGTTATTTCAGAAACCGGTTATTTTGAGCGGTTTTAACAATCAGGTTGTTTCAGCTATAAGTGCCATCCCTAATCTTAGTATGAAAGTTATACTCTATTTCACAATTATTAGTAATTATCACTCCATAGGAGATCGGTTCCACGGATGTTTCGATGGTAGTTCACATTTTCTGCTTTTTGGGAGGTCGAAGCTAGTCAGTAACAGAGACTTCACTAACGTTCCAATCATTGTCTTTAAATTAAATTGTTCCGCCATTGGATTCAACTATTCCTTTGCAGAGTTCTGTGTTTCTTGGTTTAATAGAGTCGATCATGGATGTTACTGTTACATGAATTCCCATTATATCTTCAAACGTTGCCTTAACAGAATATTCTAACCAAGTTTCAGTATTATGATGTTTGGATTGTGCAGAATTTCGGTGTATCTTTCTTGTTCCGGAGTTCATTTCTTGGGGTTATCTAATGCTAGCGCCTGGACCTACCACACCGAGACGTTGACAACAGCACAGAGCGGAGCTCCGTACATCCTCACGCCGCGTGACTGCTACGGTCGCAGGTTCGAATCCTGCCTCGGGCATGGATGTGTGTGATGTCCTTAGATTTGTTAGGTTTAAGTAGTTCTAACTTCTAGGGGACTGATGACCTCAGATGTTAAGTCCCATAGTGCTCAGAGCCAATCCTCACGCCACCAGTGTCGGTGGCACGTGTAATGTCGTCAGTTCTACCAGTACCTTTCTTCTACTTTTGCAAACTTTAGATAAGCTCTTCTGCGTAACATTCGGGGTTATCACTACTCAAAGGAAGGATATAGTAGTGTAATATCAACAGCATAGGAGTTCTTCTCCGAATGATGATTTCATTCTGCAGCGAAGTGTGGGCAATATTGAAACATCCTGTAAGACAGAAACACTGTGCCAGACTGGGATTCGAGACGCAAAACTTGTCTTTCGTGGGGCTGTAAGAGTGGTGTCTGAGAAGTGCCGGGACAGATCTGTCAGTAACAGCTCTGTCTGCGTGAGTCAAGGTTCTGGGATCGAGCGCGACCGGGAACAGAGTTATAGTCTGCAAGAAGTTTGAAATCAGCACATACCCTGCTACAAATTGAAACATCCCTTCTGGAATAATGATATTGTCCATTCATAACAGTTTACCTTCTACCAATCACTCAGCAAGACAACTACACTGAAGAGCCAAAGAAACTGGTACACCTGACTAATATCGTGTAGGACCCCCACTAGCACTCAGGAGTGCCGCAACATGACGTGGCATCGACTCGACTAATGTCTGAAATAGTGCTGGGGGGAATTGACACCATCAATCCTGCAGGGTTGTCCATAAAGCTAAGAGTACGAGGGGGTGGAGATCTCTTCTGAACAGCACGTTACAAGGCATTCCAGATATGCTCAATAATGTTCATGACTGTGGAGTTTAGTGTCCAGCGGAAGTGTTTAAACTCAGAAGAGTGTTCCTGGAGCCACTCTGTAGCACTTCTGGACGTGAGGGATGTCGCATTGTCCAGCTGGAATTGTCCAAGTCCGTCGGAATGCACAATGGACAGGAATGGATGAGGTGATCAGACAGGATGCTTACGTATGTGTCACCTGTCAGAGTCGTATCTGGACGTATCAGGGGGTCCCATATCACTCCAACAGCATACACCCAACATAATTCGGGCGCTGATGACCGCACAGTTGAGCGCCCCACAAACCAAACATCATCATCACCCTACACCATTGCAGAGCCTGCACCAGCTTGAACAGTCCCCTGCTGACATGCAGGGTCCATTGATTCATGAGGTTGTCTCCATAACCGTACACGTCCATCCGCTCGATACAATTTTGAAACGAGACTCGTCCGACCAGGCAAGATGTTTCCAGTCATCAATAGTCCAATGTCGGTGTTGATCGGCCCAGGCTAGGCGTAAAGCTTTGTGTCGTGCAGTCATGAAGGGTACACGAGTGGGCCTTCGGCTCCGAAAGCGCTTATCGATGGTGTTTCGTTGAATGGTTCGAACGCTGACACTTGTTGATGACCCAGTATTGAAATCTGGAGCAATTTGCGGAAGGGATGCATTTCTGTCACGTTGAACGATTCTCTTGAGTCGTCGTTGGTCCCATTCCTGCAGGATCTTTTTCCGACAGCAGCGATGTCGGAGATTTGATGTTTTACTGGATTCCTGATATTCACGGTACACTCGTGAAATGGTCGTACGGGAAAATCCCTACTTCATCGCTACGTCGAAGATGCTGTGTCCCATCGTTCGTGCGCCGACTATAACACCACGTTCAAACTCACTTAAATCTTGATAACCTGCCATTGTAGGAGCAGTAACCGATCTAACAACTGCACCAGACACTTGTCTTACATAGGCGTTTCCGACCGCAGCGCCGTATTTTTCCTGTTTAAATATATCTGTATTTGGATACGCATGCCTATATCAGTTTCTTTGAAGTTTCAGTGTAGTTTCCAGACTGAACCCACCATCCGGTGCAATTACCTACGGAAATTACATCATTTAGCCAAACAAATTTAAAGCTGATAAAAAACAACGAAATTTCAACCTGTTTTTTCTCTTAACGCATTCCATTGTCCAAAAAACCGAAACGCTTCACGTTGCAGATCTCCGGGCGAATAAACCATGTCTGTTCAGTCGTCTGTAGACTGTGTCTGGAGACAACTGTTCCAGTGTCTGCGGTAAGGTCCCGAGCAAGGCTACCTGCAGTACTCCGTGGCCGTCTGCGGGCACTGATGGTGAGATATCGGTCTTCTTGTGGTGTTGTACACTGTGGATTTGTGGCACACGGAGGGCCCGTACTACGACGTGCTGTGTTTGACCAGCCCTATTATTCTACCCCTCATAGCGTCATCAATATGTGTTATTTGAGCCATTTTCAACACACCGTCACCATTAGCACGTCTGAAAACGTCTGCACATTTACTCGCTGCACCGTACTCTGACATGCACCAACACATCTCTGCGTATGTGGACTGCTGCCAGCGCCACCGTGCGACGACCGCAGATCAAATGCACCGCATGGTCATACAACGAGGTGATTTAAGCCCACAAACCACTTACCAGAGCGTTGTTTCACCATGTATCAACATTATCCTTAATTTATGAGCATGAGTGCAGTTAGTTCTACCACAGATGCCGTATTCGTGTTCACTAAAGTCTCGCAGACTCAGTTGTTGGGCGATATAGCGGACATACAGAAAGTGGAGTATATGACGGTGCCGTAATCATCTGACACTAAGTGGTGAGCGTGACCGGACATCCTGCGAAAACATGCTAAATGCTTTTTTTTGAAACCTATTTAGAACAAATTTTTCAGAAGCCCACTCATGATGGAATCTGCTCCACCTAATGGCAAAAATTGATCTGTCTTCTTTGACGATCTCCTTGTTGAAACTGGTATTGGTCACCTCTAGGCAGTTGTAACAAAAAAGATTAACAAAGTACAAAGGTGAACCAAAACAAGAACAAAAATTCTTATATTCAGCAAACTACCATAAAGAGGCAGTAGTGTCATATCCCAATGTGGAACTTGAAACATTTAGGTCTGAGCAGGTGTATGTGGAGGAAATGTGATTGAAGTTTAGAAGAATCGTTGACCAAGCACTGGATGCTTATGGACCTAATAATACAGTTCATTACGGGAGAGACTCTTGATGGTATACAACCTCTGTAAAGAAACTTCTAATAAAAACAGCCACTACTGCACAATACAGGGTTAGACAAAAATATGGGATCACCCTGAGAAGTGGACGCTTGAACATAAATGTAGATTCTAGCCAGGTCTGCGGCTGTGCTGTTGCATTTGACCACAAACGGCATCTTTGCAATGTACTCAAAAAAAATGGTTCAAATGGCTCTGAGCACTATGGGACTCAACTGCTGTGGTCATAAGTCCCCTAGAACTTAGAACTACTTAAACCTAACTAACCTAAGGACAGCACACAACACCCAGCCATCACGAGGCAGAGAAAATCCCTGACCCCGCCGGGAATCGAACCCGGGAACCCGGGCGTGGGAAGCGAGAACGCTACCGCACGACCACGAGATGCGGGCGTGCAATGTACTCAATACATTGCAAGTGTCAAACGTGATCAAAACAGTATTCTGTCTAGTTTTGTATACATTATGTTGGGCTAAGCGAATTCGAACGTGGGAAAATTGTTGGTGCCCGTATTATGGGTGCTTCCGTAACCAAGGGAGCCGAGCTGTTTGGTGTCTCAAGAGGCAGCATATCGTAGATTTATACCGAATACCTGGCAAGCGGAAAAACATCACGGACGAAAGAGCGTATTAAGCGATCGTGACGGACGGTTGTTGAAGCGAATTGTGACGAAAGATAAAAGGATTACAGCTGAAAAAGTCACTGCAGAACTGAATGTCGCACTCGCGAACCTCGTTAGCATTAAAACAGCAGGATGAGACCTTCATAAACAGGAAATTGCAGCTCGAGCTGGAATTCAAAAATCACTCATCGCTGGTGAAAATACCCATAACAAGGAAACGTGGTGCCGAAACCATAAAATCTGGACTGTGGAGCAACGGAAGAAAGTCATTTGGTCGGATAAGTTTTGTTTCACACTGTTCGCAACTTCTGGCCGAATTTACGTCCCAAGCGTGAAACATGGCAGGGATACTGTGATTATTTGGGTAATCATATTGGGGTATTCCATGGGCTCCAAGGGTCCCTGGCCGAGCGGTTCTAGGCGCTACAGTCTGGAATCGCGCGATCGCTACGGTCGCAGGTTCGAATCCTGCCTCGGACATGGATGTGTGTGATGTCCTTAGGTTAGTTAGGTTTAAGTAGTTCTAAGTTCTAGGGGACTGATGACCACAGCAGTTAAGTCTCATAGTGCTCAGAGCCATTTGAACCATTTAGTCCTCTGCCAGGTCCATTACTGCCAGGAATCATGTGACCATTTTCGCTGATCAGGTCCAACTCATGGTGCAATGTTTGTTTCCCGACTTCAATGTTGTGTTCCAACCCGACAGAACCCCTGTTCACACAACTCGCGTTGTTCAGGACTGGTTTCGTGACCATGAATCTGAATTTTCGCATCTACCCTGGCAACGACAGTCACCAGATCCCAGAAATGGTTTCGTGACCATGAAGCTGAATTGTCACATGTACTCTGACCACCACAGTCATCAGATCTGAATATTATTGAGCCCTTGTGGTTTACGTTGGAGGGAAGGGTGCGCGATCTCTATCCTCCTCCATCATCTTACCCGGACTTCCCATTAATTTTCAGGAAGAATTGTATAAGGTCCCCTTGAAAACCATACAGAACCTGTATTTATACATTCCGAGACGACTGAAAGCTCTTTTGCATGCCAACGGATTTCTTAGATACACTATGTGATCGAAAGTATCCGGACACACCTAAAAACATACGTTTTTGATATTAGGTGCATTGTGCTGCCACCTACTGCCAGGTACTCCACACCAGCGATATCAGTAGTCATTAGGCATCGTGAGCGAGCAGAATGGGGCGCTCCGCGAAACTCACGGACTTCGAACGTGGTCAGGTGATTGGGTGTCACTTGCGTCATACGTCTGTGCGCGAGATTTCCACACTCCTAAACATCCCATGGTCCACTCTTTCCGATGAGATAATGAAGTTGAAACGTGAAGGGACACGTACTGCACAAATGCGTATAGGCCGACCTCGTCTGTTGACTGACAAGAGATCACCGACAGTTGAAGAGGGTAGTAATGTGTAATAGGCAGACATTATCCAGACCATCGCACAGGAATTCCAGACTGCATCAGGATCCACTGCAAGTACTATGACAGTTAGGCGGGAGGTGAGAAAACTTTGATGTCATGGTCTATCTGCTGCTCATAAGCCACAATTACGCCGGTAGGTGCCAAACGACGCCTCTCTTGCTGTAAGGAGCGAAAACATTGAACGATTGAACAGTGGAAAAACGTCGTGTGGAGTGACGAATCACGGTACACAACGTGGCGATCTGATGGCAGGGAGTGGGTATGGCGAATGCCCGTTGAACGTCATCTGCCAGCGTGTGTAGTACCAACAGTAAAATTTGAAGGCGGTGGTGTTATGGTGTGATCATGTTTTTCATGGAGTGAGCTTGCACCCCTTGTTGTTTTGCGTGGCACTATCACAGCACAGGCCTATATTGATGTTTTAAGCACCTTCCTGCTTCCCACTGTTGAAGAGCAATTCGAGGATGGCGACTGCATCTTTCAACACGATCGAGCACCTGTTCATAATGCACGGCCTGTGGCGGAGTGGTTACACGACAATAAAAATAAATGTCGCGTGACTAGGGCCTCCCGTCGGGTAGACCGTTCGCCGGGTGCAAGTCTTTCGACTCGACGCCGCTTCCGCGACTTGCGCGTCTATAGGGATGAAACGATGATGATTAGGACAACACAACACCCAGTCCCTGAGCGGAGAAAATCTCCGAACCAGCCCGGAATCGAACCTGGCCCTTAGGATGGACATTCTGTCGCGCTGACCATTCAAGTACCGAGGGCGGACCCGCTTCTTTGTTTAGTAAACTTACCTCGAATATGCGAAATGTATGGCAATTTTGTGGATTGACTGAAGACGTCCCAGAAAAGAGGATACAGCAAGTCGTAAGCAACAGAGGGAAATCGTCGTCAGCTGTGAAAGTAGTTTCAGGTGTACCGCACTCGAGTGTTAAGTGATTGTAACTGCTCAGTACGTATCCTGACGAGTCAAAACATTATATAGACAGTCTACCGCTAGACTGAATGCCATCTAGTGGTGTTGTGGATATGTGACGTGCTGGAAAGCGTATAAGCAGAGCAGAGAGTGAAGGGGAATCATTCAAGCGACGACACGGGGCGCAAATTGGAAAATCCACTCACATGAGCGAATTTGACAAAGGACAAATTGTTATGTCCTAGCGCCTGGGAGCATATGAGAAACGGCGAAACTGATCGACCGAATGATACTACCACGAGCATCTATGGAAAGTGCTTGCAGGTATGCGATAAGGTCCAAACCTCATCACAGAATGTGATGTCGGAGACTTACCCGCCTGTAAATCAGGAAAGGGAGATTGTTGCATATATGGCGAAAGTGTACAATTCTTGTGCAGGTACAAGCGTTTCGGAGCACACAGTTCAGCACACATTGTTTAATATTGGCTCCGCAGCAGAAAACCCCTACCTGTTGCCATGTTGACTCAATGACGTCATCATTTACGATTGTAATTGACACGGGACCATCGAAATTGGACGGTGGATCAGTAGAAAAGTGCCACCAGGTCGAACTAATAACGTTTCTTGTTACATCAGGTCTTGACCGGGTACGCCGTCATCTAGGCGAACAGCTGCTCGAAGCGTAACCTACGCCACGGATTTAGGCTCGTGGGAGCAGTGTTATGATATGGAGAACATTCACATATGCTTCTATACGAGCTATGGTAGTAATAGAAGGCACCACGACAATTGTGGATTACATGAGCATTATTGCATATCACTAGCATCCTTTCATGCTTGATCTCTTCCCCGACGGTGAAGGAATTTTCCAGCAGGATAACTGTCAGTACCAGAAGGGTAGAATCGTGATACAGTCGTTTGAGGAGTATGACAGTAAACGCACGTTGACGTCTTAGCCACCACATCCGCCTGGTCTGAACTCAATGGAACACATCTGGGACGTTGCTGGGCGCCAACTCCGAGCTCACAAACCATCGGGTCGTAATGTTCGGGAATTGCCTGACTGTGCGTAGACATCTACTGCAAGATCTCTAGGGAAACCTACCAAGAAGCTACTAAATCTATGCCAAGGAGAATCACTGCTGTCGCAGGTGTAAACCGTTACACTAAGAACACTTTTACCGAACGTTATGAAAGCAAATTTCCAGTATTTCCACGCCTGTGGGATAATTTCATCCTTTTGCGAGTTTATTTTCATTACAAGAAATTCAATTCCTGCAGATGAAGAATGGTACGAACACACAATGGCGATTAGGTTTGTATAATGTTACCGGAATTTTATGAAATGTATTCGCAGCTGCGAATACGGAAACCAACAGCTGTATAATGGAATGACGAAACTGAAAATTTGTGTCGGACCGGGACCCGAACCCGGATTTCCCGCTTATCGCGAGCTGTCTCCTTACCATTTCTTTTGACTTCATTTTTTCATATTTTTTTATTTTATTTTTTTTTTTTTTTCTGGAGGGTTCAGGTCACGGGCTGGCAGAGGCAGGGCGGGCAGGGGTCGCAACCCGAGGCCTGGCCACCATGTCTCCACCCTCCCTTTCCTGGGAATGCGGACCAAGGTACGAAAGGGATTTATTTGAGGTGTTTTTTGTGTCTATTGATTTTTATTGTCTTTCATAGGTGCTAAACACAATACACAGAAACTAAAGGTGCCGTTCAACACATCCAAACGTAAGAAAAAGGCTCCTAACGCCCTCTAGATTTAAAGAGTTCACTAGAAAGAGGAAGAAAAGAAAACAGGACCCTGCAACGGCCCTGTTGGCGTGTATCCAGGTTGGCTTCTCGTTAACTTAAAAACTATGTATAGTCCCCTGAATACATCAGGCTTGAACGTTAGTTCCTGAACGTTGAGCTATCTCCTCATTTCACTTCTCATCCCCGGAACCCCCCATCTAGCCGGAGGGTCCGTGAATAACGAACCCAAGTAATTGGAAAAACATGTTCTATATTTCACGTGTCGCCACCAGATATCGTGTTGCTCTCGCAGTACGTACCAGAAGTCTATGACGTTCTTGTCATCGGTGCGATACAGATAATACGTCGCCAACCCCTTTATCCAGTTTACGGCGTTTGTCCTGGCGGTGGGAAGTATACTTTGTCCGGGAAGAGTAGGTCGTCAGCTTTGATCATCGTGTGCGCCGTACGCAGTAAAAGGGCCAGCATTTTCCTCGTTAGAAGCCAACAGTCGATTGCCGTGCAACAAACCAAACGGTGCTCGTCGGAGTCGACGACCGCGCAGGGGGGGGGGGGGGGGGGGGCATATCGGCGTGTCGACCAGATGAATAAAGTGCAGTCATTGACGGTTCAGGAATTTTCCGTTCACCACTACATACCACAATGCGCGTACCTTTATAGGGAGAGAGGGAAGATGGACCGCTCTCCATATTCTCTGCCACTGTATCGCCGAGTACTTCTGTTCGGCCACATCGCGAGATTGTTGCTGAAGGAAGCTTCGATATACGTCTTTCGTTGTGGGCAGCCTGGTCCTCGCAAACTGTCCTGAACGTAACTGTAATCGACGAAGAAATCCCGAACGTCTGCGAGCGGTGCCGTGATGTGGCCTACATTGACTGGTGCACAGAGTGAATGGGGGAAGCCACTTCGTTGATCACAGCGCCCATTAAGGTGACGTGCTCGGTTCTCCAATGGCGTTGCATCGTACTAAGAAATAGCGCACGCGCCCAGTTCTTCGCGTTTACGAGTCCGATGCCTCCTCCTCTCGGTGGCAGCGTCAAGGTATCGTAGCGGATTTTGAAGAGGAGGTCATCACTTACGAAATGTCCGAAGGCCGACTGTAGTCTTGACGCGATCGTGGTGGGCAATGGCAGTATGTTTGCCAAATAACTTATTTTCGGCACCAAGTAGACGTTGACATAACGTGCGCGCTGGAACATATCTATGGCGCGCAGTGCATGTTGACTGACGTACCAGTGCGTGAATCAGTCGCAGTAGTCGTCGATAATTATCCGCCGCTGTACGTCGTATGTTCCCATGGAATACCACTCCCAAACACTTGAATGTGGGGACCTTGGTGATGGGCATTGCTGTCGTTGGTGGCAGTCCTCTGCCCACTTCCATACATCGGGTCTTTCGTAGGTTGATAACACTACCCACTACCGCCCCATACTGCTGGAGCCATTCCAGCGTCGCCTGGATTTCGCCCCCTGACTTGACCAAAAGAACGACGTCGTCGGCGTATGCACCGCATTAGAAGGATGCGGTCCGTAGTTGTACGCTTTCGTGTCTTCGTTGTAGGCCGTGTAGTTCAGGTTCAGCGACTACAAATAAGATGGCCGAAAGGGGTCTACCTTGCCGCACTGAGCGCTGGATGGTGAAAGGTTCGGAGCTAACACCGTTCGCCAAGACTCTCGTGTTGGTGCCATTAATCAACCTCATGATCGTGTCCACAAACTGAAGGGGGATTCCCATCCGTTCCATGACCTCTCGGAGGAACATATGGTCCACTCGGTCGAAAGCATGGTCGAAATCCATTCCCACGAGGGCTCCTTGTAATCGACATACAGACATCAATGCTATGACATCCCTGTATGCCACCAGCGCTGTGTGTATATTGCTCTTCCCACCTAGACACGTTTGATCTAAATGTATTTTGTCCTTTATCGTCGCTTGAAGGCGAGCACGGAGGATACGTGCAAAGATTTTGTAGTCTCCATTCAATAACGTCAAAGGCCGGTAGTCTTGTGGTCTACGACCACCACTTGGTTTTGGAACGGGTATCATGATACACTCTGAGAACTCGGTAGTGACACGTAAGGTAGGTGTTAGGAGTTCATTGTACATCTGTACCCACGTCGGTTCCATCAGAGGAGCAAAGGTGCGGTAGAACTCAAGAGGGAGCCCATTCAGTCCAGGGGATTTGTTTAACGCACCATACTTTAGGGCAGCGTCCAGATCATCTACGGTGATTTCAGCCATAAGGCCGCCCACTTCAGTGGGATGCTGGTCCGTTGGCATTTCGCGAAGCAAGTCTGCCAGTCCTTCTCTGTCCAGCTGGTCCTCTGCATAGAAACTGCGGTAGTGGCGAGCGAAAGAACGTGCAGTATCGTTCTGTAACGTGGCCCGCGATCTATCGGCCATTTCGACATCCCGTATAAGTGTACGTTGCCGCTGCCCTCTTTCTCTCAGTATATAGTGGCATGCCGCCGTTCGTTGCGTAATCCGTCGAGCATCCTCGCACGTACTTTAACTCCTTCCATCTTCACTGCCGTTAGACGCAGCAGTTGTGCTTTGATACGTTGGACAGCCTGCTGACGGTCGGCAGGCGGCAGTTGTTTCGCCAACTCACGTAGGGCTGTGAAATAAAATTCGGAAGTCACCCGTTGCCAATGTGATTTACCTTGGCCATATCGTGTCAACGTTCTGCGTAAAGCCGGTTTAACGCAGCAAAGCCACCATTTAAGCGTTGAATCGTACGAACGTTGACGCCGTAGACATTGTCGCCATGTGACTTCAACCTCCCGTAAACAGTTTTCATCCTGGAGGTGGGTAACGTTGAGATTCCATGGGCCGCTACTGCGCCATGTCTTCTGTCGTGGCAGAGCGATGGTGCAGATGTAAGCCTGGTGGTCTATAAAGGCCGCAGGCCACACCTCGGCGTCAATCGTCGCCTTGAATACCCCACGTGACACATACACCCTGTCGAGTCGACTGGCTGAGTGGCTTGTAAAGTACGTGGTGTATCCGCGGCTGTCACGTGCGTCATTTCCCAGTTGTGATGCAGTGCAAGATCCCGGACCAGCGTCTGTAACGCCGGGCGAGGAACGAAGTGTGGTCGTTGGTCCTCGGGCCGCAGAACGCAGTTGAAGTCGCCGCCGACAATACAATTCTCCTGACGTCCTCGAAACAGCGGCGACACCTCCTCTGTGTAAAAGGTTGTGCGTTCGTGTCTCTTGGTCGAACCAGACGGTGCGTAAATATTCATCAAACGTACATCCCCTACAGTCAGGGCAAAACCACGGGTCGATGGTAAGTATTCCACATCTTCCGCCACTATTCCTTCTCGTAACAATATGGCTGTGCCACCGCTACCGTCGTAACCTGTTAAACGATAGACGTCATAACCGTAAAACTCAACTGGGGCATCGTTTCGTACCTCCTGCAGAAAAACTATGTCGACATCCACTGCCCGCAGCATATCTTGCAGCATTTGTACCTTTACTGAGATGCTAGTACCATTGAGGAGGAGGAGGAGATTCGTGTTTAACGTCCCGTCGACAACGAGGTCATTAGAGACGGAGCGCAAGCTCGGGTGAGGGAAGGATGGGGAAGGAAATCGGCCGTGCCCTTTCAAAGGAACCATCCTGGAATTTGGCTGAAGCGATTTAGGGAAATCACGGAAAACCTAAATAAGGATGGCCGGACACGGGACTGAGCCGTCATCCTCCCGAATGCGAGTCCAGTATCATTGATGTTAACTGTGCCAATACGGTAGACGTGTGACATCTTATCGGTTGTCAACTACTGGGAATTCACGTATCTACTGATCGGCCGTCGACGGAGCATTCTTCCTGGACCGGGACCAAACGACACGGTCTCATTGACCGCCATGGGTAAGGTTTCCTCCCGACTCGTTGTCGGTGAGAGCCAATGACTGAACGTCGTCCTCCTGCATCTCATCAGTTTGTTCCATTTCTTGTGCCCAATCTCCTAATGCATTGGTGAGGACTCTCACTCTTGACGGGCGTTCATCTGCAGGTGGGACCTCATCCTGTTGCATATCTGTATCCATCGCGTCTCCTTGATGTGGCGGCTTCTCCACGGTTTGTAGCACCGACGCTGTGGATGTGACGGCGTTCTGGCCTGGCGGTAGAAACGAATTTTGATCGTTCAAATTGTCTTGTTCGTCGCTTCGGTTGTGTTGCTCGTCTTCTGTGGACAGCCGTCTCTTCTATCGTTTCTTCGACCGCTGTTTTCATGGTGGAGCTTCCACGTCTGCTGAGGGATGCTGTTCAGAGCGATCCTCTTGCGGATCCGCTTCCACATCTGAAGATGGGTTCGACTGGAGCGTGGTAGGACCATGGCTCCGCAGCTGTTGTAAGGCGTCTGGTTGTTGGTGTGGCAATGCCATTTGCGCCGTCAGTGACGTGGAATCGGAGAAGATACTCGCAGAGTCTACGGGCAACGGCTTGTCATGTGCGTCGCTTCCACGTACGCAATACGCAGCGACGTCATCTGCTGTGGTGGTTGCTGGGTGTCCCGAGGTAGCTGTACTAGACGTCGCTGAAGACAGTCCGTTCGGACATGGCCTTCCTGCCCGCTACCAGAACAGATTTTCGGTTGACCATCGTATATAACGAAGGCTCGGCAGCCACCTATTGTCACATCTACATCTACATCTACATTTATACTCCGCAAAACCACCCAACGGTGTGTGGCGGAGGGTACTTTACGTGCCACTGTCATTACCTCCCTTTCCTGTTCCAGTCGCGTATGGTTCGCGGGAAGAACGACTGCCGGAAAGCCTCCGTTCGCGCTCGAATCTCTCTAATTTTACATTCGCGATCTCCTCGGGAGGTATAAGTAGGGGGAAGCAATATATTCGATACCGCATCCAGAAACGCACCCTCTCGAAACCTGGCGAGCAAGCTACACCGCGATGCAGAGCGCCTTTCTTGCAGAGTCTGCCACTTGAGTTTGCTAAACATCTCCGTAACGCTATCACGCTTACCAAATAACCCTGTGACGAAACGCACCGCTCTTCTTTGGACCTTCTCTATCTCCTCCGTCAACCCGACCTGGTACGGATCCCACACTGATGAGCAATACTCAAGTTTAGGTCGAACGAGTGTTTTGCAAGCCACATCATTTGTTGACGGACTACATTTTCTAAGGACTCTCCCAATGAATCTCAACCTGGTACCCGCCCTACCAACAATTAATTTTATATGATCATTCCACTTCAAATCGTTCCTCACGCTTACTCCCAGATATTTTACAGAAGTAACTGCTATCAGTGTTTGTTCCGATATCATATAATCATACAATAAAGGATCCTTCTTTCTATGTATTCACAATACATTACATTTGTCTATGTTAAGGGTCAGTTGCCACTCCCTGCACCAAGTGCCTATCCGCTGCAGATCTTCCGGCATTTCGCTGCAATTTTCTAATGCTACAACTTCTCTGTATACTACAGCATCATCCGCGAAAAACCGCATGGAACTTCCGACACTATCTACTAGGTCATTTATATATATTGTGAAAAGCAATGGTCCCATAACACTCCCCTGTGGCACGCCAGAGGTTACTTTAACGTCTGTAGACGTCTCTCTATTGAGAACAACATGCTGTGTTCTGTTTGCTAAAAACTCTTCAGTCCAGCCACACAGCTGGTCTGATATTCCGTAGGCTCTTATTTTGTTTATCAGGCGACAGTGCGGAACTGTATCGAACGCCTTCCGGAAGTCAAGGAAAATAGCATCTACCTGGGAGCCTGTATCTAATATTTTCTGGGTCTCATGAACAAATAAAGCGAGTTGGGTCTCACACGATCGCTGTTTCCGGAATCCATGTTGATTCCTACATAGTAGATTCTGGGTTTCCAGAAACGACATGATATGCGAGCAAAAAACATGTTCTAAAATTCTACAACAGATCGACGTCAGAGATATAGGTCTATAGTTTTGCGCATCTGCTCGACGACCCTTCTTGAAGACGGGGACTACCTGTGCTCTTTTCCAATCATTTGCAACCTTCCGTTCCTCTAGAGACTTTCGGTACACGGCTGTTAGAAGAGGGGCAAGCTCTTTCGCGTACTCTGTGTAGAATCGAATGGGTATCCCGTCAGGTCCAGTGGACTTTCCTCTGTTGAGTGATTCCAGTTGCTTTTCTATTCATTGAATACTTATTTCGATGTCAGCCATTTTTTCGTTTGTGCGAGGATTTAGAGAAGGAACTGCAGTGCGGTCTTTCTCTGTGAGACAGCTTTGGAAAAAGGTGTTTAGTATTTCAGCTTTACGCGTGTCATCCTCTGTTTCAATGCCATCATCATCCCGGAGTGTTTGGATATGCTGTTTCGAGCCACTTACTGATTTAACGTAAGACCAGAACTTCCTAGGATTTCCTGTCAAGTCGGTACATAGAATTTTACTTTCGAATTCTCTGAACGCTTCACGCATAGCCCTCCTTACGCTAACTTTGACATCGTTTAGCTTCTGTTTGTCTGAGAGGTTTTGGCTGCGTTTAAACTTGCAGTGAAGCTCTTTTTGCTTTCGCAGTAGTTTCCTAACTTTGTTGTTGAACCACGGTGGGTTTTTCCCGTCCCTCACAGTTTTACTCGGCACGTATCTGTCTAAAACGCATTTTACGATTGCCTTGAAGTTTTTCCATAAACACTCAAAATTGTCAGTGTCGGAACAGAAATTTTCGTTTTGATCTGTTAGGTAGTCTGAAATCTGCCTTCCATTACTGTTGCTAAACAGATAAATCTTCCTCCCTTTATTTATATTCCTATTAACTTCCATATTCAGGGATGCTGCAACGGCCTTATGATCACTGATTCCCTGTTCTGCGCTTACAGAGTCGAAAAGTTCGGGTCTGTTTGTTATCGGTAGGTCCAAGATGTTATCTCCACGAGTCGCTTCTCTGTTTAATTGCTCGAGGTAATTTTCGGATAGTGCACTCAGTATAATGTCACTCGATGCTCTCTCCCTACCACCCGTCCTAAACATCTGAGTGTCCCAGTCTATATCTGGTAAATTGAAATCTCCACCTATGACTACAACATGCTGAGAAAATTTATGTGAAATGTTTTCCAGATTTTCTCTCAGTTGTTCTGCCACTAATGCTGCTGAGTCGGGAGGTCGGTAAAAGGAGCCAATTATTAACCTAGATCGATCGATTGTTGAGTGCAACCTCCACCCATAATGATTCACTACAGGATAAATTACTACTAACAGCGACAAACACGCCACCACCGATTGCATGCAATCTATCCCTTCCAAACACTGTCTGTGCCTTTGTAAAAATTTCGGCAGAATTTATCTCTGGCTTAAGCCAGCTTTCCGTACCTATAACGATTTCAGCTTCGGTGCTTTCTTTCAGCGCTTGAAGTTCCGGTACTTTACCGATGCAGCTTCGACAGTTTACAATTACAATACCGATTGCTGCTTGGTCCCCGCATGTCCTGACTTTGCCCCGCACCCTTTGAGGCTGCTGCCCTTTCTAACCTAAAAAACCGCCCAGTCCACGCCACAAAACCCCTTCTACCTGTGTAGCCACCTGCTGTGTGTAGTTGACTCCTGACCTATCCAGCGGAACCCGAAACCCCACCACCCTATGGCGCAAGTCGAGGAATCTGCAGCCCACACGGTCGCAGAACCGTCTCAGCCTCTGATTCAGACCCTCCACTCGGCTCTGTACCAAAGGTCCGCAGTCAGTCCTGTCGACGATGCTGCAGATGGTGAGCTCTGCTTTCATCCCGCTAGCGAGACTGGCAGTCTTCACCAAATCAGATAGCCGCCGGAAGCCAGAGAGGATTTCCTCCGATCCATAGCGACACACATCATTGGTGCCGACATGAGCGACCACCTGCAGATGGATGCACCCTGTACCCTTCATGGGATTCGGAAGGACCCTTTTCACATTAGGAATGACTCCCCCCGGTATGCACACGCAGTGCACATTGGTTTTCTTCCACTCTCTTGCCGCCATATCCCTAAGGGGCCCCATTACGCGCCTGACGTTGGGGCTCCCAACTACCAGTAAGCCCACCCTCTGCGACCGCCCGGATCTTGCAGACTGAGGGGCAACCTCTGGAATAGGACAAGCAGCCATGACCGGCCGAAGATCAGTATCAGCCAGAGACAGAGCCCGAAACCGGTTCGTCAGACAAACTGGAGAGGCCTTCCGTTCAGCCCTCCGGAATGTCTTTCGCCCCCTGCCACACCTCGAGACGACTTCCCACTCTACCACGGGTGAGGGGTCAGCCTCAATGTGGGCAGTATCACGGGCAGCCACAGCCATAGTCTGATCGGGGGATGCGTGGGACGAGCTGGCCGTCCCCGACAAACCCCCATCCGGACCCCCACAGTGATGCCCATTGGCAACAGCTTCAAGCTGCGTGACCGAAGCCAACACTGCCTGAAGCTGGGAGCGAAGGGATGCCAACTCAGTCTGCATCCGAACACAGCAGTCACAGTCCCTATCCATGCTAAAAACTGTTGTGCAAAGAGCGTCTGAACTAATCTACAGAGCACAAACAGTTCGACACAAAATTTAAACGGTTATTAAGGTACATGGTTGCCTAGTAAATGCAGTAATGATGCCACTTGCGCACTGCTGACACACTGCTCGGCAGCAGAAGGAGACTACGCCATTTTACACTATTCAGGTACCAAAGCGCGATGCTACAACCCTCAAATACGCCCGAAATTTATGAATTAAACAATGCAAGTACCCAAAAACATGCAAAGAAATTAAGAATTAAACTATGTAACAAATAAGTCAGCTAAGAGTATACGACTTGCTGCTGGCAGCTGCTTATCCAACGGCGGCAGGGAGCCGTGGTGGTATGTGCTTTTGGAGCCGCGCGGGATTAGCCGAGCGGTCTGAAGGCGCTGCAGTCATGGACTATGCGGCTGGTCCCGCTGGAAGTTCGAGTCCTCCCTCGGGCATGGGTGTGTGTGTTTGTCCTTAGGATCATTTAGGTTAAGTAGTGTGTAAGCCTAGGGACTGATGACCTTAGCAGTTAAGTCCCATAAGATTTCACACACATTTGAACTTTTTTTTGTGCTTTCGGATTTCGATTCTTATTTGGCGCACTCCGTTGAGTAGGGGATACGTCTAGAAGCTGGTCCATTTCTCCGCAGCATGATTAAGAACCATGCCGTAAGCGCGAAGTGGTGCGGTAACCATGTCCCCAGGAACTTCGAACGGAAGTTCGAATACGAGTACCGTTCTCACTCCGAGACCGGCATGGCGAATACATAGAAAGAAGGATCCTTTATTGTATGATTATATGATATCGGAACAAACACTGGTAGCAGTTACTTCTGTAAAATATCTGGGAGTATGCGTGCGGAACGATTTGAAGTGGAATGATCATATAAAATTAATTGTTGGTAAGGCGGGTGCCAGGTTGAGATTCATTGGGAGAGTGCTTAGAAAATGTAGTCCATCAACAAAGGAGGTGGCTTACAAAACACTCGTTCGACCTATACTTGAGTATTGCTCATCAGTGTGGGATCCGTACCAGATCGGGTTGACGGAGGAGATAGAGAAGATCCAAAGAAGAGCGGCGCGTTTCGTCACAGGGTTAGTTGGTAACCGTGATAGCGTTACGGATATGTTTAGCAAACTCAAGTGGCAGACTCTGGAAGAGAGGCGCTCTGCATCGCGGTGTAGCTTGCTCGCCAGGTTTCGAGAGGCTGCGTTTCTGGATGAGGTATCGAGTATATTGCTTCCCCCTACTTATACCTCCCGAGGAGATCACGAATGTAAAATTAGAGAGATTAGATCGCGCACGGAGGCTTTCAGACAGTCGTTCTTCCCGCGAACCATACGCGACTGGAACAGGAAAGGGAGGTAATGACAGTGGCACGTAAAGTGCCCTCCGCCACACACCGTTGGGTGGCTTGCGGAGTATGAATGTAGATGTAGATGTAGATGTAGATGGACAACAGGAACCACACCCACGTTCCCGTCGGCGTGGCAAAAGCGGTAACCTTCGGTGGATCGACGGATAAGTCTGTCGCACGCTGCTTCGTCTGTGAGTTTTACGTATACGACGCTGACCACTATTGATAGGTGAATTCCTATCAGCTCCCGGGGATCTAGTTTTACCACTTCGCGCATGAAACGTTCGATTTCGTGTGCTTTTGGTCTTGTGTATTGTGCGTCGAACGTGAACTTGATAGTCGCATTCCGGTAGGAAAGAGCCATCGTGATCTGTAGTAGTCAATACACCGCTATGCGAAGCCTCACGGATGTAAACAAAGATCGCGCTAAACGGGGCGTGGTCGGTGCGCTAGGCACGTCCAAACCGCTCCAACGCCGAAGGCGAAAAAATGGTTCAAATGGCTCTGACAAGGGAACCTCCCCATCGCATCCCCCTCAGATTTAGTTATAAGTTGGCACAGTGGATAGGCCTTGAAAAACTGAACACAGATCAATCGAGAAAACAGGAAGAAGTTGTGTGGAACTATGAAAAAAATAAGCAAAATATACAAACTGAGTAGTTCATATGCAACATAAGCAACATCAAGGATAATGTGAGCTCCGAAGTGCCGTGGTCCCGTGGTTAGCGTGAGCAGATACGGAGCGAGAGGTCCTTGGTTCAAGACTTCCATCGAGGGAAAATTTTATTTTCGCAAAGTTATGATCTGTCCGTTCGTTCATTGACGTTTCTGTTCACTGTAATAAGTTTAGTGTTTGTGTTTTGCGGCCCTACCGCAAAACCGTGCGATTAGTAGACGAAAGGACGTCCCTCTCCAATGGGAACCGAAAATATTTGATCGTAAGGTCATAGGTCAACCGATTCCTCCACAGGAAAACACGTCTGATATATTCTATACGACACTGGTGACGGAATGTGCGTCACATGACAAGAATATGTTGTCGACCCACCTACACTTGTACACTTGGCGAATGGGTAAAAAGATTCTTCTACGTTGCCCGATTTAGGTTTTCTTGTGAGTGTGATAATCACTCCCAAAACAGTGATGAAAACATAAGAGTTTGTCACATAAACTGCAACAAATTAATGCAACAGTTTCACAGTCGCACAGTTTTCCCTGTGCTCTGTCAAAACATATGTTTTTAATGTTTTCAAATTTTTCCGTGTGTAGACCGTCAAATCCTGCATATGTCCAAGGAAATCTGAACATGTCCTGGAATTATGGAGAGTGGAGTTGATTACGTGTAAGTGCCAGAACTTTGATAATTGTCTGAAAAAAAAATTAAAATTTTCACTTGAGGGAAGACTTGAACGTAAGACCTCCGGTTCCGCAGCTGCTCACTAACCACGGGACCACAGCGCTCCTGAGCTCACATGCTCCTTGATGTTGGCTATGTTGCGAATGGACTACTCAGTTTGTATATTTTGCTTATTTTTTCAAAGTTCCACACAATTCTTCCTGTTTTCTCGATTGATCTGTGTTCAGTTTTTCAAGGCCTATCCACTGTGCCAACTTACAACTAAATCTGAGGGGGGTGCGATGGGGAGGTTCCCTTGTGAGCACTATGGGACTTAACATCTATGGTCATCAGTCCCCTAGAACTTAGAACTACTTAAACCTAACTAACCTAAGGACATCACACAACACCCAGCCATCACGAGGCAGAGAAAATCCCTGACCCCGCCGGGAATCGAACCCGGGAACCCGGGCGTGGGAGGCGAGAACGCTACCGCCGAAGGCGAACTTAACATTGGGCGCTTGACGGCCAGATGCAAAATTCCATATGTCGTCAACCATGTGTCTACAACCCGTACCCGTACGTCAATTATGTATATTCCACTACAGGGTAGACCTTTTAACTGAAGTCGCTTGCTCGGTGTCGGCAAATAAATACGATATTGCAGTGCCTGCGTTTTTGAGAAGTACGATATAATGTTCATTCGGAAATGCATGCAATATTGTATTTATCCGCCACACAGGGCAAGCGACTTTCAATTATGCATGCATGTCCGAAGGAACATTGTATCGTACTTCTGAACAACACAGGCACTGCAATATCGTATTACCGTAAATTCTCAGCAGGAGATAGCAATACAGCATACTAAGTGTACGTGCACGTGTAGCTTGTGGTCATCTATTGTGAAAGTTAAGTTCCATAGTGCTCAGAGCCATTTGAGCCATTTCATCATACTTTTAGATTCTTAGGAAGTGCACAGGGGACGTGAAGGACGCAACTCCTAACGCATGCAAACGGAACGTCTGTAAGAATAACAGGAACAGCGGATAATGGTATATATCTCGTAGTAGAAAGAACGTTCGAGAAAAGATATTTGAGGACAAGGAATGTAACTTCAGGAGGGAATGTAATGCAAAACTTGAGGCAAGTAAGAGGAAAGAAATATTCGAAAATTTTTGTAAATTAACGGACTACTCCAGACATAATGTGTATAGCCGGGGTCTTGTTCAGTCAAACTCAGAACAAAGAAAACGCTTCAAGGATGGATCTCGTTCTCCAAAAGCAGTCACATACAAATACTTTCTTAGGGCAGGAAATAATAGTATACGGGTGTTCAAAAGACAGTCCATAGGGACACTGCAAATAAATGAAGGGCGGTTATAATGTATGTAGGAAAGAAGGAAGTGTTTGCTGTGACTGATTCACAAGGAAGGAAAACACCTGGAAGGAAAATAGACGACAGTAGTGTTCAAGAACATATCAAGTTGTTTCCATCTTACCAGAGGCATTATACCAGAAAGGATAATCCCAATCGATGATATCTCAGCCAAGACCTCACAGCGAGAAAAATGTATGAACTCTATATTCAACGGTGTAGGAACACTGTCAAAGAACGGGTGAAAGCAAAATGTTACTGTCATGTTTTCAGTTCAATATTTGATCTACACCTAAAGCCTCCATCCAAAGATACTTGAAAACGTGCAATGAGCTCAGTTGAAGGTGGCAACTGAGGACGATGTACAAAAGAGACGTACGCTGCAAAACGAGAAGGACGAACGCCTAGCACAGGCTGAAGAAGCAAGGGAGTCGATGAAACAAGATAGAAACGCGGTATCTAGTGACCACTACGTGTTTACATTTGATTTACAAAAGGCACTGTCCTTTCCAAAACTGCAGACTTCTGTTGCCTACTGTAAGAGAAAGTTATATATGTATAAACTGGGATGCCAGTCTTTTAATGAGGGAAACGGATATAGGTACATGTGGGATGAAACAAAAGGAGGTCGAGGTTTCCAACATGTTGTGTCCTGTGTTGTGAAACACCTTAAGGAATGCGCAAAGACGTACAAAGTAATGATTGCATATTCTGATTCATGTACATGGCAGAACCGTAATTGTAATGTGCGTGTTTCATTTATGAAATTAGTGCAAGACCCAGAAATGGAAGTGGAAGTAATATACCTCAAATTTATGATACCTGGCCATAGCTACCTGCCTAATGATGCAGACTTTGGTCTGATTGAATTAACCAGTCGCAAAAAACAATATATTTATTCAGCTGGCGATTGGATAGATATTATCCAAGGGTGTAAAAAGAAAAAGCCCTTTATTGTTCGCATAATGAAGAACGCCGACTTTTTTTCAACAAATGAGCTACTAGACTGCACACCGATCAGGCAAAGGGCTGCTGATGGGCATCCGTTAAATTGGGTGCAAATCAGATGGATGCGTTTTGAACGGGTAGTGCCATTTTCCATGAGGTTTAAATCAAGTTTCCGTCAAGGTGAAGAATTTCATGAGGTGGATTTTTGTAAGCACATGTTAGGCAGATCTCTTCAGAGCCTTGCAACAGTGACACAAGGGAGGCTTTACAAGACCAGGCGGACTACCGACAAGAAGAAGCATATGCTTGATCTTCTAAAATTTATTCCTCCTGTGTACCATGCCTTCTTCAAGAAATTGTCTACGAAGGCGTCTACTCGACGTTCAGATTCCTGGGATCAGATTTCGGACGAGGAAAACGAGGAATCTGTATTCACACAATGTACTTGAGGTTACAATGGATGACTGATGAAAGTGTGCAGTGCACAAACTAAGGAACTCCTTTCTTTTTTGTTTAACAAGTCATTTCCTACAAATTTCCTCAACGATATTATGTTTCGTTAATATATTTAGAGAGACTTTAGTGCGCATTATCCTCTATTCATCAATACAAATATATTACTATCATTAATAATTGTTTATACACTTGTTAATGAGCTGGCCACGGTGGCCGAGCGGTTCTAGGCGTTTCAGTCCGTAACCGCGCGACTGCTACGGTCGCAGGTTCGAATCCTGCCTTGGGCATGGATGTGTGTGGTGTCTTTAGGTTAGTTAGGTTAAGTTCTAGGGGACTGATGACCTCAGATGTTAAGTCCCATAGTGCTCAGATTCATTTGAACCATTTTGAACACTTCTTAATGAATGCTCCTCTTACTCAAAACTACCGCAGTTGGAGTTATGCTATTTGTGCTCTGAGCCCCTCAATTACAGTTGGAGTCACGCCGAGTTTAGGCCCGTTCTGCACACTTACGTAACAATGAGCGTTCAATAGTGTTCTGAGCGCTCTGCTCTGAATGCCCGCAGCTAATGCGAGCACTAAACGTGACAGTAGCGAGTTATTTAGTGAATTTCTATTTGATTTGTCGCGAGTTGTCATCGCTGATGGTGGTGGTAAGTGATAAGTTCTCCATAAGCATGCGAGAAACATAATTTGCAGGATATACGCTTCCTGCTAGCCGGTGTGGCCGAGCGGTTCTAGGCGCTTCAGTCCACGACAGGGTAGCTCAGCGTGTTCGGTCAGAGGGCTACACGCCCTCTGTAATAAAAAAAAAACTGAGTACAGGAATCAATGATCAATTTGAACCGATGTCTTGTGACGTCCGCATAGACCAAATGCAACGAATAATACCGGAAAAAATGAAAAAAAGAAAAAAAAGTCTGGAACAACGGGATCGCAACGGTCGCAGGTTCGAATCCTGCCTCGGACATGGATGTGTGTGTTGTCCTTAAGTTCGTTAGGTATAAGTAGTTCTAAGTTCTAGGAGACTGATGAACTCAGATGTTAAGTCCCATAGTGCTCAGAGCCATTTGAACCATTTTTTATACGCTTCCTTCAAGCGGAAAGCACGTGCATGCGCGTACTGCAACTGCGGACATTGAAGATGTATACTGGTGATTCGCAGTGCAGAGAAAATCGTTGCGAATAGTAGAAAGATCTGCAGAGAATCGACGTGTAATGTAGCGACTGACAGTTGGTGTTCTCTATGAAGAAAGGTAATGAATTGATCAATCATTGGAAGAAGTAACAACTGTAAAATATCTGGAATTATATGTCCAGATTGACTCTATGTCGGATTACTGCATAAAACTAGTTATAGGAAATTCAGATACCAGACTGAGACTGACTGAAAGGATTCAAACGAAGTGAAATTACCCGACAGAGAAAGTAGCTTGCATAACCGCTTTCGATCGATTCTTGAGTACTCTTTCTCAGTCTGAAATGCTTACCAGGAAGGATTATTAGAAGAGCTAGAGAATTCAGAAGAATCACAGCTTGTTTCGTCGTGGGTCTGTATAATAAACGTGTAATATTCACAAAAATGCTCTTCAAAACCAAGTTGCAGATGCCTGAAGACAGACGCTGTACTTCACGGAGATGTTTAGTCATAACATTCCAAGAGCATCTGTTGCAAGAAGGGTCAGCAAAAATTTCTTCCTCTGATGTACACTCTTTGACATAAAACTTGACCGGCGGCCGGCCGCTTCAGAGGCTAAGTCCGCGCCGATCGCGACATGGGACAAAAAAACTGGCCAACTCGCTAATTCTCTAAGTCCGGTTATCTGCACAATCTGGCAACACTGTAGACTGCGGCACTTCCTGGAGGAAAACTTGTCCCATGATAGAGAAACTCTAGGCTGATTACGCCTGTGGTCTAGCGGTAGCGTGTGTTGTTTCTGTTCATAATGTCAGTGGATCGAGGGCAGCTGGCATAAAATATTTTTATAGCCTCTTCTGTCTGAATGCTGAAGACGTGAATGTAATGGTAGCGCAGATTCAATCTATTTCGCTTTGTGACACACCGATATCAAAATTTTATCCAGTAACGATTTTGCGGCAGATTTCCTGCAGACTGTCCTCCTCTGGACGCCGTATGCGGCAAAGCTCCGGGATCCATTTGCTGGCTACTGGCAGCGGCCGTGGCGACAGCAGCGGCGCTGCACTCCCCCGTTCTTTATCGAAAGCGCCTGCTACCGCTCATCGCTTTTGATGATTTAAAACGCTTTATTATTAAATGTTGCTCCACAGAAAATTTCTACAATTTCCATTCACGCTCAAAAGCAACGGAGACAGACGCCCTGATTAGTAGGCGGGTATTATATTACATTAATCGGCAAGAGCTGAGTATGGCCCGAAATTAATTTTATAGACTGGGACGAAATTAAACCACCTCACTACATTCGATGAATTTATAAATGCTTCATACCTCGTTTCTTTTCCTTTCAAACTCAATTATTTGTGCAACTTTTGGTCAATGTTTGGATGTTTTCGTCAAGCCAGAGTGAGCGTCTGTGGTGTAAAGTGTATTACAGTTCTTGTTTCATTCCTTATGGTAAGTCTATGCGATAAACTGTGTGAATACCTTGCAATGCATGCTCTGTAGCAGTGCAGGAACACTGCACATTTGGAGTTCCATGTATGGGTTCATGAAGTATTTATTGTTGATCGGAAGTGATAGTTAAGGTCATCAGATTTAAACCAGAAAAACTTGTCGTTTTGAAGGTTTCAGAGAACGGAAAGGAATTGCTAACGCCGGTGTTAGAAAACGTCTACAGTTAAATGCTATTGCAAAAATTTAGAAGAAGGGAACTACATTAATGAACATGTGCACTTCATAAACAACCTTCTGACATGTTAGACCTATATGACGAACAAAGCTCAAATTTATATCGTTGACAGTCGGTTTGAATCTTTTCAGAGTCTATTTTACAGTGAAGCACCTTGGAATTTGCAAAGCAGAAATCCATGATATTAACTTAATTTACTAAGTCGAAATCGGACGAAGATTGATGTTTAAAGGCATTCTTCAGATTTCGCATAAGAAATTTTTACTAGCAGTTTGCAACTCCATTAATTAAAATGGAAAATAAAAAGTTGTAGTCAGCGGCTTCTACCGTGATTCGAACTGCTATGTCTAATAGTACAAGCACTGCAACGCACAAGGGAACCTCTGAGCTAACGACACACTGGCGGCCAGAGGCGGAATATAGTCACTGCAATGTTGCCTGAGCCTCAAAACGCAACCTTAAACACACGAACAGAGGAGGTGGAGATTACTGTTTTAACGTCCCGTCGACAACGATGTCATTAGAGACGGAGCACAAGCTCGGATTAGGGAAGGATGGGGAAGGAAATTGGCCGTGCCCTTCCTAAGGAACCATCCCGGCATTTGCCTGAAGCGATTTAGGGAAATCATTGAAAACCTAAATCAGGATGGCCGGGCGCGGGATTGCACCGTCGTCCTCCCGAATGCACACACAAACAGGTGTTACTTATGTGAAGAACGCCGTCCTTGGAGTCCAGAAATTAAATATACTTTCTAATTGTGTCATCTTGCAGTGGATTATATCGTACGAGTCTTCGATGTGGAAAACGAATGTCAAGTGAATTTAGCGAGGTAACGCCGACCTACACCCGGAAGTAAATGCACTATCAGTGTGTTGACAAATACTTGCTACGACGCTGTCATTTCTAGGCTCTCTGACGAGGCAGCTCTTCAGCGAAATGCTTGCCGTGATCCTCCGATACGGTTCTTCAGAGTGGAGACGCGCGCGCACGTTTGGTTTTTATGCGGCGTTCTCCCCTGATGGTTTCTGACGTCGCCTTGTGGGCTATGTATACATATGAGACATTCAATTATCATTAATCCAGAATGATACAAGTTTCAGCTTCCGGCGTGGAATAAGGCTGTTGACGCCGACATTATATCATTTCAACGTAGGGAAAGCAAAACGGATCATTCAATGTTTCTCATTAACATAAAGCATGTGAGATAATTTTCCGTAACGTTCATAATCATCTAAAAATACAAACGAAGTAAAAATACACCGGAAGCTTATTCGAATTGAATATAACGCTTTGCACCTCGATGTCGAATTCGTCCACTTGCAATCTTTTGCAGCATACACATAGAATGTCATGATTACCACGAGAATGAAGAAATATGTTGGTAAGGATGGAAGCAAGAAGAGACGCAGTCAACAAATATTCTGTTCCTCATGGCATTCATTTCATTTGACACGTAAGAAGAGGTAAAGCGGGAATTTACTTTCGTTAACACGAAAGATATGCCGCACATATTGATAACGAGGAAGTCTGCGTCTTCATACGTTTCCTCCTTGAAATCTGTATGCTCTATTATAAAGTAGCCCGATCATTGTTTCAGTAATGTTACCCTCTTGTTTGACCCCGTAACGATGAACAGATTTCAAATGCATGTCTCCCTTCCTGGGTTGTTTTTTGTGTTTTATTGCTTGGAATTCCTGAAGCAGACCACTGTGCCTTCCCCCCTCGTGGGTTAGGTCTCAAAACTAAACCGCTTTGTATCCAATGGCATAATTTATTCAGACAGCATCAGCATAAGACTATCAAACAAAGCCTCCCATTTACAGTTGCAGCACTCTAACCAGCACTGACCAAAGTGTAATCCACAGTCATGGTCCTAAATTACCAGCTGTCTGCTACTGTGGCAAAGTCCGTACTACACTGTCGATTCCGCAGCATCATTTTATCTGGTAACACTGTGTAGTTGCACAGTTGTGCTACCAGGTCTGTCCTCACACTGTCAACTTTATGTATCTCACTTCTCCTGTAGCGTAGATCACGAGGAGCCGAAGTAAATGAGTGTATTCTGCATGACGTAACATTCAGTATTCCCTTCTTTCATAGCCACTCTTCATGTGCATCGATACCAAATAGGAATGCGAAAACTCTTGCGAGTGAGAGAATGACAATAACAATCGTAACAAGAACAAGCAAATAATGAATGATGTTTATTCCAACGCAGAACGAGAATGGCTTTAAATATAAAAATCTGTATCTATATCTATATCCATATCTATTGATCTTTGAGTTGGCACAATGCAAATATATTCTTAGCATTTAGTTACTGCATTTAGTTCTGGATGTTTGCAGAGAAAAGGAAAAGTCGGTACTTCTCGCTAGTGTAATATAATGTGAACCAGCAACTACCCTTTCCTTAGAACACTACTCAAGCAGGTCCTCAAGTAGGTAGCAAGGCACTGCTGCATTCTGTTTCCTGACATTGCTCTGATGACGGTTAATGCAGATAGTTCCGATTATGAAATACAAAACGTATTGCAGGTTAGTTCCTAGGATAGTAACATTAAATTTGCGTTGTAGACGGCACATGAACGTGACGACTATCCATATTACTCATCAATATAAAAAGACAATATTTTGGGAATTTAGCAGGATTACTGAAAATGAATTCTGAAACTGGGTGACTGACTGCACAGGTGCTAAACGTCGTCAAGAGTATACGATGTACTAATCGCATTAGGAATATGAAGAACGTCTTCGACAGCTCGCAACTTTCACATTGCTATCTCCACCCTACTCCAGACAGCCCTCGGTGGAGTTGCACTACGTTGCCGATGTTATGGAAGGCCTTCAAACCGACAACAGACCACATATTGAAAAATACAAGCGAATTCTCTTGCAGCGTAAGCTTATTGTAACTAATCTAAAAATTATTGGAGAGGAACATTGTCCTATTCAAAAAAAAGTAAAATGTTACACACTGTTGACGTCAAACGGACATTATCTATGTCCTGTCTTGTGTCCTACTCATCTATAATATCAAGTGTACTATGAAAATGATTGTATATAATGGATGATAGGGTAATGCATTGATACCAGATGGTGGGGGTCGGCCGGTGTGGCCGTGCGGTTCTAGGCGCTTCAGTCTGGAACCGTGTGACCGCTACGGTCGCAGGTTCGAATCCTGCCTCGGGCATGGATGTGAGTGATGTCCTTAGGTTAGTTAGGTTTAAGTAGTTCTAAGTTCTAGGGGACTGATGACCTTAGAAGTTAAGTCCCATAGTGCTCAGAGCCATTTGAACCATTTGAACTATTTAACACAAAATGACATTAAAAATTAAAGTTATTCACGAGCAGCTAGTTGAGAATATGTATGAACATTAAATGACACGACGAACTGAAATAATATGACGAAGAGTTCAGCTCTCACTGGGAATAGAAAAATGGTTCAAATGGCTCTGAGCACTATGGGACTCAACTGCTGTGGTCATAAGTCCCCTAGAACTTAGAACTACTTAAACCTAAGTAACCTAAGGACAGCACACAACACCCAGCCATCACGAGGCAGAGAAAATCCCCGACCCCGCCGGGAATCGAACCCGGGAACCCGCACTGGGAATAGAGCCCCACACATATCGTTGTTGACTACACACAAAGAGACGTCAGCTACCGAATTTTTCTCCACCAGCTGCTCAGAATAGCATCTTGAACTTACAGTCATCTCGCAAATAGTTCTGTGTCTCACTGGGAGTTAAAAACGTCAGATATCGTTAGTGTTGACAAGGAATGAAAATACATTAAAAATCAAAATTATTATCCACCAGCAGATAGGTGTTCTCATGATAGAGCTTGATAATACATAATTAAATCTTTAGTGCCGGGCCAGGATTCGATCCCATTCACGCGTAATATGTGAAGGTGTTGAGGAATCTGCAGTTTTGAACAAACAACAAATTGTAGCCGAGCTGTATTGCCACGAAGGGATCAAATTCCGCGTTAAGGGCGGTCTGAGTTGCATTCCCAGTTTAGAACCAATTTTATCAACATACAGAAGCTCAAATAAAAGATGGAATAAGGGTCCTGTGACCATACATAGCGTTTGTGTCGTCACTTGAAATAAATAACTAGTATAAGAAAGGTTACTGGTGATAGAGTTTCTACATGTCGCCACTCCAGACTTTATTGTGGTTCAACCTACCGTCTACTTGGTAAAGAAGGAATATCATCTTTAATGTGAATTTTCAGACCACGCAGCCATTATATCTCCTTCACTTGGTGTAGCCAGGAGAGAATGGAATCTGTCTCTCCCTATCTAAAATCATGGACGGAAGTGGGAATCGAACCCAGACCATAGGTATAACAACCTACCATCCGTCCAACAGACCACGAAATCCTCTTCTCTGCGAGTCATTTTTCTATCGTAACGCAGTTGCGCCACACTGGATGAGAATTCTGACACACAGGCTCCCTGTAGTAATTTGCAGCATGTTCAGTAAATTCATTTACTTGGTTGACCGAATCACCATGAACTAGCTGCCTCGGCTACCCAATGCATACATTCGACTATTTTATAATCACAGAAATAAAATCACGTAACTGCCACCTACACACAACTGCCAACAGTGTAGGATGCAGAAGTTTAAATACGAAGTGTTCCTTTCCACTTGAGCTATTCTATTGCGCTATCTGTTACTAGAAAACGTCGTTCAGTCCAAAAGCAAAGCTGTAACTGTTTGTCTCTCAGAAGTCAAGACCTGGCCATATGCATAATCTCACAGTGCTGTGGAATCCAAAAGTTCTGGAGGAATAGTTGCCGAGCTCTGGAGCTGCTGTAGCTACGTGTCAGCTTCTGGCATAGATAAGATGTCGCGAGTTCGAATACATTCAGTGCTACATTTTTTAAAACGCAATTCTGCTCTCTGCTGAAGGTATCAATCTAATGGAACTTTGAACATAATTCCCTTCACTTCTCAACCCAAAGTAGTCGCATGTGGAAAAAGGGCCAACTACTGTGACATTTTGTTCTATTCAGGTTTAATAGACAGCAGGCAGCAGATGCATCTCGAAGATGTGCAGGGAGAGCGCATCGTGCCATAATATGTCAGAAAAGTATTTCCTACATTAGCCGTCGTGTGGTAGTGATATTTTATTCTTCTTCAAACTTTGTTTGACAGCTTTAACTCAGAACAAGTTTTCTACATGCATGTAATCAATAAACTGCATGTGCATTGTCAGACTGTCATAGGTAACATCTGAGAATTCGCATATATCGTTGATGATTAATTTCTCTCTCATGTTTACTATTGTTTTAACAACACTAAAGGAAACCTTACGAAAATTGTGCACTGTATTATAAGAAATGAAATAAAACTAACCATGATAACCTTACGACGAAAGTATCTGTACACAAGCATGCCTCTATCGACACGAATTAGTAAAATACTACTCACTTAGATTTTGATTGGGTCTGTGTTTAATTGGTATGCTGTGTCATACTCAAGAGGTATGCAAATGTGGCATTTCATAAATATAGTTACGTATTCCTAGAAACCCAAAATTCGCTTGTCAGCAGCGGAAAGAGGCCTTACCTGTTGTGCAGCATTGTATGTTTTTCAACATTGCACTATGAGCTGAAAGCATTTTCTTGCGATTACCTTATTGATGTTTGATCTGACTGCTTGTAGCTCTTTCACAGAAGGGATAAAAACGTTACAGTCAGTGAGACTGGAACTGAGAACCGTAACAGACGCTTTTTCACAGGTCAGCACGTTACCACAGAGCTGGCGAGGAGGTATGGGGCTTAGCTTCCTATTACGAGGCCAATAGTAACTAGAACTCGTAAACCGCTATTTGAAGGTCGAGATTAGTTGCGGTTTCCACCTGCAACGACTTTCCTGGGCTGAAAACCGTAAATTTTCAATCTTTTGTTACCCTTCAAGCGATAATAACTCAGATTATTCAATGGAAATGACACGTAAAATCAAGTGAACTTTGAGGCTTAATTCCGTGCACACCAGGAAGTAACTCGTCGATCACAGAGTTGCCAAACATACGTTGCCTTGTTGCCAAATCTCTGTTACAGTACCAGCAGGAAGAAGACGAACCGATGTGATCCTACAGCGGTCTGGGAAGTGACCATAGCTGGTGTCTCCAAGTCACAGCTGCTACGGCCTGGAATACGTAATGCGTCTGATTCGCTTTCTGTAACTAGGTTTAGGGACTGGAGCGTAGTTACTAATAATACTCAGAACTGACTGCAAACTGAGCATCATAAATCAGTAACTCTCATTGTTGTTTTTATATTTCTTTCGTAAGTGTACTCAAAACTAAGAAAGTCATTCACAGGCGTTTTCGTGCCTCGCCGATAGTCGAGCAAAACATACAAATAAAAATAAAAAAGAATGTGTGTGTGTGTGTGTGTTTGTGTGTGTGAGAGAGAGAGAGAGAGAGAGAGAGAAATAAAAAGCAATGAGAGAGAGTGTAAAAAATTGTTGTAAAGAAATTGAATCATGGTATTTAAAGAAATCTTTCATTAAAATGACACGTTCCACATCATTACGAAATGACGTATTCATGATCTATGGAACAAGAGTTAATCTAATCTAATCTAATCTAATCTAATCACATCATATTGATGATTAGCCATGAAGAGTCATGAATTACCGAAATTTTGGCCAATACCAGTAACCAAATCTAAACTTGAAAATAAAAGACGACAATTTTTGTAATAAACCGTGACTCCTATCAAGACCCTTTCATCCCTGTTATCTAACCACGAAAGATGTCTGATATACCTCCATTCTGAAGTAACAAAGTGTGCATGCATTTAAAGATGAAGTGCATGATGTGAAGTTCTGTGACGGAGATACGAACCCAACACGTAATCCGATTGTTAACTAAGAAAAATCAAATGTTACGTATCGGTTTTTCTTATGAGCCGCTAGGTGTCTGAATCTAAAATAAGGATACAAACTTTTGTGCCTAAGCGACAATCGAACTGCACACCTACCGTGCATCCACGAATATAGCTTAAGTATCAGTTGCTTACTCATGAACAGTAAGATGTGTGCGTGTTTGACCAGAAATAACGACACCTGTTGCGATTGTTGGAAACACATGAACAGACATTGAAATTGCGCGTTAATTTTCACTAGCAGGTGGGTGTGCACTTGATAAAGCTAGAAATGAAATTATGAATATTTTTGTATTGGATCAGGTTTCAGACCCACATACTTACCTTTGGAGACCTAGAGAAGATTGCAGTCTTGGGAAAAGGAACGAAATGACTGAACTATACTGTTCCGAGAGATTCAGATCCTCGAAAGAGGAGATACGAATTCGAATCACAGTCCAGCACCAAATTTTTAAACGTCTCTAGTTCAATCAAGTACAAGTAAAATAAGAGCCCTGTCCCTTTAAATGGCTATCGGTTCATCAAATAAAATAAAATTTTCTAATGTAAGTAAGCTTACTGGTGACTGTATTTCTGTTTACCATGACTTCCGCTGTGTCATTTCCCAACGTAAACCGGCTCTGCCCAGTTGGTAATGAAGGAACGTGATGTTTAATGCGGATTCTGGATTATAACGTCTTTATCTTGAGGTTACCAGAGGTAAAATAAATCTGTTTGTGCCTCTTAAAAGTAAATGCCTGAACCCACGCATTGCACCTGTGATAGCTCGTTCCACCATACCATTGTGGCCACATTACCCAGCCCCAAGAGTGTGCTGTAACGGATGATGTGCTTAGCTTACAAAATTAGTCACGGTGGAAAAAATGCGAGTCTATTAAATGGTCAAGTAGAAGCAAGCTTCTGACGCAGAGATTATGCTATTCTCATGTCAGCAGGATGTAAAGACTCTTCTAGGCATCATAGGCTGGATGTGAAGCCATTTTGATTTTTCACAAATTCAGCAAATTTCTTAGTTCGAGAAAATCCACTGTGAAGTGTGAAGTTGCCGGATAATTCGATTATTACTGTTATTATTACTATCATTTTATTCATAGCGCTGCTGGAACACGACCGTAGTCTCCAGGTAAAACGCGAGACCAGCTTATATGACGTCTGGCGACCGAAAGCACATATCGACAAAATATTTATCGCCCCTTTCCTCTCGGTGCTGAAGGTATGAGTGTAATTCAAGCGAATCTACAATATCATATTAGCTGGTCTCGCGTTTTACCTCAAGACTACGGTCGTAGTCAAGAGTAATGTACTAAGACTGGAGTCAAGACTTCCTCTGGGAAGTGCCGCAGTCTTCATGTTGCTAGATCGAGCATATTGCCAGACATAGAATTCTGAGAGGAGCACGACTGTATTGTCCACCTTACGTGAACGACTCGGCGGTCAATTTTTTGGTCTGAGACTGTATCTACAACACATATTGCACGCTGAAGACCCAGAAGAATTTTAAAAAAAAGTAGTTTATGAGAGCAACGTTAACCATAGCGTTCGAAGTATTCATAGTATTGTATACGTGTGTGTAAACGCCTTCCAATGACCACTCAAGAAAGACAAGGATACACAGTCTAGCTCCAATATTATAAATACGCCTCAGTTTGTGGATGAACTCAGACTTAGGTTGATAATCATTTTGAATATTTAGCAGTACTGTACCCATTGGTGTTAAACTCGTTTTCAACCAATGATTCCCACAGCTACAGGGATACTACTTGTGATACCTCTTAGACAAAATACTTAAGCAGTGTTATCAGACGAAAAGATCAACCAGACACAAACTGTGGGAAGTTTGTTTTACAACCTTCGTACCTGGATATTCAGCTTTTTCCTATTTGAGATATCTGTGAACGTTCCTTAAGACGATTTAAGCAGAAACTAAATTCCCTCAGCTTCGACAATGTTTAAAGAAATCGTCTTATTGGCACTAAATCGTGGTTTGTGAATTGTTTACCGGCTGTACTCTGCCGTATTTTGCCGGCTGGAAGGCAAAAGCTTACTGACAAATTTCACACAGAAATTACTGTTACAGTGTACTTATGGAGCCAAATGAGTGAACTGCGTATTTTCCTGTGAGAAAGAGCACTGGCAAACAGTCTTCGCTACATTAGGTTATTTAAACTGGTGTCACTCTCAGCTAGAATTTATGGTCAGCGACTAAGTGTAAGGTCAGCGTTTCGGATGCGAGTTGTGCGACTGTGAAATACTTTCCTACATTATAGAAGCGAATATTAAATTTGAACTAATATTGCGAAAATTTTGTACTTGGACAGCTTAGAATGAAAATACTTCTGTTTATTTCAAAGGGAAACAATAGATTTTCTAAAACACTGTCTGTCATACACAACTTGAAACAGGTCATGTCGACAAAATCATGTGGAAGAACTAACAGCAACGTATATCGGAAGGCAGTAAGATCTCTTGCCTTTTGGTTTGTCAGTACTCGGTAGCCATTTCTAGGCGAAAGTAACCGAAGAAAGGCAGTGCGTTTTTGTTACCAAGTAACGTCTTCGTCAATTACTTTAGTTTTAAAGTAATCTACGAGTAATTGCTGGTGTTTGATATTAACATGAAAAGGATTCCGTAGACAGGGAAAGAACCTGTTCTTGGGAAACTACATCTATAGTGACCAAAAGGCATTAAATGATGTTCAAGCACTTGTGTTCCAGCAGCGGTATGAATAAAATGATAGTAATAATAACAGTAATAATCGAATTATCCGGCAACTTCACACTTCACAGTGGATTTTCTCGAACTAAGAAATTTGCTGAATTTGTGAAAAATCAAAATGGCTTCACATCCAGCCTATGATGCCTAGAAGAGTCTTTACATCCTGCTGACATGAGAATAGCATAATCTCTGCGTCAGAAGCTTGCTTCTACTTGACCATTTAATAGACTCGCATTTTTTCCACCGTGACTAATTTTGTAAGCTAAGCACATCATCCGTTACAGCACACTCTTGGGGCTGGGTAATGTGGCCACAATGGTATGGTGGAACGAGCTATCACAGGTGCAATGCGTGGGTTCAGGCATTTACTTTTAAGAGGCACAAACAGATTTATTTTACCTCTGGTAACCTCAAGAGAAAGACGTTATAATCCAGAATCCGCATTAAACATCACGTTCCTTCATTACCAACTGGGCAGAGCCGGTTTACGTTGGGAAATGACACAGCGGAAGTCATGGTAAACAGAAATGGCTGGCTCTGAGTACTATGGGACTCAACTGCTGAGGTCATAAGTCCCCTAGAACTTAGAACTACTTAAACCTAACTAAACTAAGGACAACCCACACATCCATGCCCGAGGCAGGATTCGAACCTGCGACCGTAGCGGTCGCGCGGTTCCAGACTGTGGCGCCAGAACCGCTCGGCCACCAGCGGCCGGCTAAACAGAAATACAGTCGCCAGTAAGCTTACTTACATTAGAAAATTTTATTTTATTTGATGAACCGATAGCCATTTAAAGGGACAGGGCTCTTATTTTACTTGTACTTGATTGAACTAGAGACGTTTAAAAATTTGGTGCTGGACTGTGATTCGAATTCGTATCTCCTCTTTCGAGGATCTGAATCTCTCGGAACAGTATAGTTCAGTCATTTCGTTCCTTTTCCCAAGACTGCAATCTTCTCTAGGTCTCCTCCAAAGGTAAGTATGTGGGTCTGAAACCTGATCCAGTACAAAAATATTCATAATTTCATTTCTAGCTTTATCAAGTGCACAGCCACCTGCTAGTGAAAATTAACGCGCAGTTTCAATGTCTGTTCATGTGTTTCCAACAATCGCAACAGGTGTCGTTATTTCTGGCCAAACACGCACACATCTTACTGTTCATGAGTAAGCAACTGATACTTAAGCTATATTCGTGGATGCACGGTAGGTGTGCAGTTCGATTGTCGCTTAGGCACAAAAGTTTGTATCCTTATTTTAGATTCAGACACCTAGCGGCTCATAAGAAAAACCGATACGTAACATTTGATTTTTCTTAGTTAACAATCGGATTACGTGTTGGGTTCGTATCTCCGTCACAGAACTTCACATCATGCACTTCATCTTTAAATGCATGCACACTTTGTTACTTCAGAATGGAGGTATATCAGACATCTTTCGTGGTTAGATAACAGGGATGAAAGGGTCTTGATAGGAGTCACGGTTTATTACAAAAATTGTCGTCTTTTATTTTCAAGTTTAGATTTGGTTACTGGTATTCGCCAAAATTTCGGTAATTCATGACTCTTCATGGCTAATCATCAATATGATGTGATTAGATTAGATTAGATTAGATTAGATTAACTCTTGTTCTATAGATCATGAATACGACATTTCGTAATGATGTGGAACGTGTCATTTTAATGAAAGATTTCTTTAAATACCATGATTCAATTTCTTTACAACAATTTTTTACACTCTCTCTCATTGCTTTTTATTTATATCTCTCTCTCTCTCACACACACAAACACACACACACACACATTCTTTTTTATTTTTATTTGTATGTTGTGCTCGACTATCGGCGAGGCACGAAAACGCCTGTGAATGACTTTCTTAGTTTTGAGTACACTTACGAAAGAAATATAAAAACAACAATGAGAGTTACTGATTTATGATGCTCAGTTTGCAGTCAGTTCTGAGTATTATTAGTAACTACGCTCCAGTCCCTAAACCTAGTTACAGAAAGCGAATCAGACGCATTACGTATTCCAGGCCGTAGCAGCTGTGACTTGGAGACACCAGCTATGGTCACTTCCCAGACCGCTGTAGGATCACATCGGTTCGTCTTCTTCCTGCTGGTACTGTAACAGAGATTTGGCAACAAGGCAACGTATGTTTGGCAACTCTGTGATCGACGAGTTACTTCCTGGTGTGCACGGAATTAAGCCTCAAAGTTCACTTGATTTTACGTGTCATTTCCATTGAATAATCTGAGTTATTATCGCTTGAAGGGTAACAAAAGATTGAAAATTTACGGTTTTCAGCCCAGGAAAGTCGTTGCAGGTGGAAACCGCAACTAATCTCGACCTTCAAATAGCGGTTTACGAGTTCTAGTTACTATTGGCCTCGTAATAGGAAGCTAAGCCCCATACCTCCTCGCCAGCTCTGTGGTAACGTGCTGACCTGTGAAAAAGCGTCTGTTACGGTTCTCAGTTCCAGTCTCACTGACTGTAACGTTTTTATCCCTTCTGTGAAAGAGCTACAAGCAGTCAGATCAAACATCAATAAGGTAATCGCAAGAAAATGCTTTCAGCTCATAGTGCAATGTTGAAAAACATACAATGCTGCACAACAGGTAAGGCCTCTTTCCGCTGCTGACAAGCGAATTTTGGGTTTCTAGGAATACGTAACTATATTTATGAAATGCCACATTTGCATACCTCTTGAGTATGACACAGCATACCAATTAAACACAGACCCAATCAAAATCTAAGTGAGTAGTATTTTACTAATTCGTGTCGATAGAGGCATGCTTGTGTACAGATACTTTCGTCGTAAGGTTATCATGGTTAGTTTTATTTCATTTCTTATAATACAGTGCACAATTTTCGTAAGGTTTCCTTTAGTGTTGTTAAAACAATAGTAAACATGAGAGAGAAATTAATCATCAACGATATATGCGAATTCTCAGATGTTACCTATGACAGTCTGACAATGCACATGCAGTTTATTGATTACATGCATGTAGAAAACTTGTTCTGAGTTAAAGCTGTCAAACAAAGTTTGAAGAAGAATAAAATATCACTACCACACGACGGCTAATGTAGGAAATACTTTTCTGACATATTATGGCACGATGCGCTCTCCCTGCACATCTTCGAGATGCATCTGCTGCCTGCTGTCTATTAAACCTGAATAGAACAAAATGTCACAGTAGTTGGCCCTTTTTCCACATGCGACTACTTTGGGTTGAGAAGTGAAGGGAATTATGTTCAAAGTTCCATTAGATTGATACCTTCAGCAGAGAGCAGAATTGCGTTTTAAAAAATGTAGCACTGAATGTATTCGAACTCGCGACATCTTATCTATGCCAGAAGCTGACACGTAGCTACAGCAGCTCCAGAGCTCGGCAACTATTCCTCCAGAACTTTTGGATTCCACAGCACTGTGAGATTATGCATATGGCCAGGTCTTGACTTCTGAGAGACAAACAGTTACAGCTTTGCTTTTGGACTGAACGACGTTTTCTAGTAACAGATAGCGCAATAGAATAGCTCAAGTGGAAAGGAACACTTCGTATTTAAACTTCTGCATCCTACACTGTTGGCAGTTGTGTGTAGGTGGCAGTTACGTGATTTTATTTCTGTGATTATAAAATAGTCGAATGTATGCATTGGGTAGCCGAGGCAGCTAGTTCATGGTGATTCGGTCAACCAAGTAAATGAATTTACTGAACATGCTGCAAATTACTACAGGGAGCCTGTGTGTCAGAATTCTCATCCAGTGTGGCGCAACTGCGTTACGATAGAAAAATGACTCGCAGAGAAGAGGATTTCGTGGTCTGTTGGACGGATGGTAGGTTGTTATACCTATGGTCTGGGTTCGATTCCCACTTCCGTCCATGATTTTAGATAGGGAGAGACAGATTCCATTCTCTCCTGGCTACACCAAGTGAAGGAGATATAATGGCTGCGTGGTCTGAAAATTCACATTAAAGATGATATTCCTTCTTTACCAAGTAGACGGTAGGTTGAACCACAATAAAGTCTGGAGTGGCGACATGTAGAAACTCTATCACCAGTAACCTTTCTTATACTAGTTATTTATTTCAAGTGACGACACAAACGCTATGTATGGTCACAGGACCCTTATTCCATCTTTTATTTGAGCTTCTGTATGTTGATAAAATTGGTTCTAAACTGGGAATGCAACTCAGACCGCCCTTAACGCGGAATTTGATCCCTTCGTGGCAATACAGCTCGGCTACAATTTGTTGTTTGTTCAAAACTGCAGATTCCTCAACACCTTCACATATTACGCGTGAATGGGATCGAATCCTGGCCCGGCACTAAAGATTTAATTATGTATTATCAAGCTCTATCATGAGAACACCTATCTGCTGGTGGATAATAATTTTGATTTTTAATGTATTTTCATTCCTTGTCAACACTAACGATATCTGACGTTTTTAACTCCCAGTGAGACACAGAACTATTTGCGAGATGACTGTAAGTTCAAGATGCTATTCTGAGCAGCTGGTGGAGAAAAATTCGGTAGCTGACGTCTCTTTGTGTGTAGTCAACAACGATATGTGTGGGGCTCTATTCCCAGTGCGGGTTCCCGGGTTCGATTCCCGGCGGGGTCGGGGATTTTCTCTGCCTCGTGATGGCTGGGTGTTGTGTGCTGTCCTTAGGTTACTTAGGTTTAAGTAGTTCTAAGTTCTAGGGGACTTATGACCACAGCAGTTGAGTCCCATAGTGCTCAGAGCCATTTGAACCATTTTTCTATTCCCAGTGAGAGCTGAACTCTTCGTCATATTATTTCAGTTCGTCGTGTCATTTAATGTTCATACATATTCTCAACTAGCTGCTCGTGAATAACTTTAATTTTTAATGTCATTTTGTGTTAAATAGTTCAAATGGTTCAAATGGCTCTGAGCACTATGGGACTTAACTTCTAAGGTCATCAGTCCCCTAGAACTTAGAACTACTTAAACCTAACTAACCTAAGGACATCACTCACATCCATGCCCGAGGCAGGATTCGAACCTGCGACCGTAGCGGTCACACGGTTCCAGACTGAAGCGCCTAGAACCGCACGGCCACACCGGCCGACCCCCACCATCTGGTATCAATGCATTACCCTATCATCCATTATATACAATCATTTTCATAGTACACTTGATATTATAGATGAGTAGGACACAAGACAGGACATAGATAATGTCCGTTTGACGTCAACAGTGTGTAACATTTTACTTTTTTTTGAATAGGACAATGTTCCTCTCCAATAATTTTTAGATTAGTTACAATAAGCTTACGCTGCAAGAGAATTCGCTTGTATTTTTCAATATGTGGTCTGTTGTCGGTTTGAAGGCCTTCCATAACATCGGCAACGTAGTGCAACTCCACCGAGGGCTGTCTGGAGTAGGGTGGAGATAGCAATGTGAAAGTTGCGAGCTGTCGAAGACGTTCTTCATATTCCTAATGCGATTAGTACATCGTATACTCTTGACGACGTTTAGCACCTGTGCAGTCAGTCACCCAGTTTCAGAATTCATTTTCAGTAATCCTGCTAAATTCCCAAAATATTGTCTTTTTATATTGATGAGTAATATGGATAGTCGTCACGTTCATGTGCCGTCTACAACGCAAATTTAATGTTACTATCCTAGGAACTAACCTGCAATACGTTTTGTATTTCATAATCGGAACTATCTGCATTAACCGTCATCAGAGCAATGTCAGGAAACAGAATGCAGCAGTGCCTTGCTACCTACTTGAGGACCTGCTTGAGTAGTGTTCTAAGGAAAGGGTAGTTGCTGGTTCACATTATATTACACTAGCGAGAAGTACCGACTTTTCCTTTTCTCTGCAAACATCCAGAACTAAATGCAGTAACTAAATGCTAAGAATATATTTGCATTGTGCCAACTCAAAGATCAATAGATATGGATATAGATATAGATACAGATTTTTATATTTAAAGCCATTCTCGTTCTGCGTTGGAATAAACATCATTCATTATTTGCTTGTTCTTGTTACGATTGTTATTGTCATTCTCTCACTCGCAAGAGTTTTCGCATTCCTATTTGGTATCGATGCACATGAAGAGTGGCTATGAAAGAAGGGAATACTGAATGTTACGTCATGCAGAATACACTCATTTACTTCGGCTCCTCGTGATCTACGCTACAGGAGAAGTGAGATACATAAAGTTGACAGTGTGAGGACAGACCTGGTAGCACAACTGTGCAACTACACAGTGTTACCAGATAAAATGATGCTGCGGAATCGACAGTGTAGTACGGACTTTGCCACAGTAGCAGACAGCTGGTAATTTAGGACCATGACTGTGGATTACACTTTGGTCAGTGCTGGTTAGAGTGCTGCAACTGTAAATGGGAGGCTTTGTTTGATAGTCTTATGCTGATGCTGTCTGAATAAATTATGCCATTGGATACAAAGCGGTTTAGTTTTGAGACCTAACCCACGAGGGGGGAAGGCACAGTGGTCTGCTTCAGGAATTCCAAGCAATAAAACACAAAAAACAACCCAGGAAGGGAGACATGCATTTGAAATCTGTTCATCGTTACGGGGTCAAACAAGAGGGTAACATTACTGAAACAATGATCGGGCTACTTTATAATAGAGCATACAGATTTCAAGGAGGAAACGTATGAAGACGCAGACTTCCTCGTTATCAATATGTGCGGCATATCTTTCGTGTTAACGAAAGTAAATTCCCGCTTTACCTCTTCTTACGTGTCAAATGAAATGAATGCCATGAGGAACAGAATATTTGTTGACTGCGTCTCTTCTTGCTTCCATCCTTACCAACATATTTCTTCATTCTCGTGGTAATCATGACATTCTATGTGTATGCTGCAAAAGATTGCAAGTGGACGAATTCGACATCGAGGTGCAAAGCGTTATATTCAATTCGAATAAGCTTCCGGTGTATTTTTACTTCGTTTGTATTTTTAGATGATTATGAACGTTACGGAAAATTATCTCACATGCTTTATGTTAATGAGAAACATTGAATGATCCGTTTTGCTTTCCCTACGTTGAAATGATATAATGTCGGCGTCAACAGCCTTATTCCACGCCGGAAGCTGAAACTTGTATCATTCTGGATTAATGATAATTGAATGTCTCATATGTATACATAGCCCACAAGGCGACGTCAGAAACCATCAGGGGAGAACGCCGCATAAAAACCAAACGTGCGCGCGCGTCTCCACTCTGAAGAACCGTATCGGAGGATCACGGCAAGCATTTCGCTGAAGAGCTGCCTCGTCAGAGAGCCTAGAAATGACAGCGTCGTAGCAAGTATTTGTCAACACACTGATAGTGCATTTACTTCCGGGTGTAGGTCGGCGTTACCTCGCTAAATTCACTTGACATTCGTTTTCCACATCGAAGACTCGTACGATATAATCCACTGCAAGATGACACAATTAGAAAGTATATTTAATTTCTGGACTCCAAGGACGGCGTTCTTCACATAAGTAACACCTGTTTGTGTGTGCATTCGGGAGGACGACGGTGCAATCCCGCGCCCGGCCATCCTGATTTAGGTTTTCAATGATTTCCCTAAATCGCTTCAGGCAAATGCCGGGATGGTTCCTTAGGAAGGGCACGGCCAATTTCCTTCCCCATCCTTCCCTAATCCGAGCTTGTGCTCCGTCTCTAATGACATCGTTGTCGACGGGACGTTAAAACAGTAATCTCCACCTCCTCTGTTCGTGTGTTTAAGGTTGCGTTTTGAGGCTCAGGCAACATTGCAGTGACTATATTCCGCCTCTGGCCGCCAGTGTGTCGTTAGCTCAGAGGTTCCCTTGTGCGTTGCAGTGCTTGTACTATTAGACATAGCAGTTCGAATCACGGTAGAAGCCGCTGACTACAACTTTTTATTTTCCATTTTAATTAATGGAGTTGCAAACTGCTAGTAAAAATTTCTTATGCGAAATCTGAAGAATGCCTTTAAACATCAATCTTCGTCCGATTTCGACTTAGTAAATTAAGTTAATATCATGGATTTCACTGTAAAATAGACTCTGAAAAGATTCAAACCGACTGTCAACGATATAAATTTGAGCTTTGTTCGTCATATAGGTCTAACATGTCAGAAGGTTGTTTATGAAGTGCACATGTTCATTAATGTAGTTCCCTTCTTCTAAATTTTTGCAATAGCATTTAACTGTAGACGTTTTCTAACACCGGCGTTAGCAATTCCTTTCCGTTCTCTGAAACCTTCAAAACGACAAGTTTTTCTGGTTTAAATCTGATGACCTTAACTATCACTTCCGATCAACAATAAATACTTCATGAACCCATACATGGAACTCCAAATGTGCAGTGTTCCTGCACTGCTACAGAGCATGCATTGCAAGGTATTCACACAGTTTATCGCATAGACTTACCATAAGGAATGAAACAAGAACTGTAATACACTTTACACCACAGACGCTCACTCTGGCTTGACGAAAACATCCAAACATTGACCAAAAGTTGCACAAATAATTGAGTTTGAAAGGAAAAGAAACGAGGTATGAAGCATTTATAAATTCATCGAATGTAGTGAGGTGGTTTAATTTCGTCCCAGTCTATAAAATTAATTTCGGGCCATACTCAGCTCTTGCCGATTAATGTAATATAATACCCGCCTACTAATCAGGGCGTCTGTCTCCGTTGCTTTTGAGCGTGAATGGAAATTGTAGAAATTTTCTGTGGAGCAACATTTAATAATAAAGCGTTTTAAATCATCAAAAGCGATGAGCGGTAGCAGGCGCTTTCGATAAAGAACGGGGGAGTGCAGCGCCGCTGCTGTCGCCACGGCCGCTGCCAGTAGCCAGCAAATGGATCCCGGAGCTTTGCCGCATACGGCGTCCAGAGGAGGACAGTCTGCAGGAAATCTGCCGCAAAATCGTTACTGGATAAAATTTTGATATCGGTGTGTCACAAAGCGAAATAGATTGAATCTGCGCTACCATTACATTCACGTCTTCAGCATTCAGACAGAAGAGGCTATAAAAATATTTTATGCCAGCTGCCCTCGATCCACTGACATTATGAACAGAAACAACGCACGCTACCGCTAGACCACAGGCGTAATCAGCCTAGAGTTTCTCTATCATGGGACAAGTTTTCCTCCAGGAAGTGCCGCAGTCTACAGTGTTGCCAGATTGTGCAGATAACCGGACTTAGAGAATTAGCGAGTTGGCCAATTTTTTTGTCCCATGTCGCGATCGGCGCGGACTTAGCCTCTGAAGCGGCCGGCCGCCGGTCAAGTTTTATGTCAAAGAGTGTACATCTCGTGAAATAGCCACGACAGTTCAATAAAGGAAGTTGGAGCTCACGCGGATACTTAGTGACAATTGTTCTTCACTTGCACTCCTCTCGAACGGTAACAGAAATGGGAGAAATAATAGTGGCACACGAGATATAGTAGTCTTAAGAAGAATAGATGGAGATGTCAACTTCCTTGGCTGGCTCCATCCACAGGCGTCTCACCTTCAGCATGCGCTGGATATGACAGAACGGAGTCTGGCCCAGTTTCCAACTACAACGAGAAACCTTCTGTACTGTGATGTAGAGCCTTCTAGAAATATTCATACAGTATACAAAATGAAGCAAATGAAAATTCATTTAGCCGGCCGCGGTGGCCGAGCGGTTCTAGGCGCCCAGTCCGGAACCGCGCGACTGCTACGGTCGCGGGTTCGAATCCTGTCTCGGGCATGGATGTGTGTGATGTCCTTAGGTTTAAGTAGTTCTAAGTTCTAGGGGACTAATGACCACAGCTGTTAAGTCCCATAGTGCTCAGAGCCATTTGAACCGTTTTGAAAATTCATTTGTCCCGAGATTTAGCTTAAAACTAATCCCTTTTTATTTACCACGAGTCAGGTTAGTGTTGAAACATATGGAGGACAATAGTAGCCTGATGTTACGTCGAGACCAGAGTAGGGGATGCGGAATAAAGCAAAACTTTCCAAATAACCATAGGTCGAAAATCCATCGTTGTGTAGTTACTCAGTGGTGTGCTTGCGGAACTTTCCAAATAACCATAGGTCGAAAATCCATCGTTGTGTAGTTAGTCAGTGGTGTGCTTGCGGAAGTTGTTAGGTACCGAACATGTTTAGTTTGTCTAGAAGTGCTGTTTTGTCTGAATCAGCTATTGCTGTGTTATACTGTGGTTATTGTGCTCTGCTGCACTGACTGATATCGTGTACGTGTTAGAATAAAAATTCATTCATACTTTCTGTACATTAGCAAAAACTAAAACATGTTGTCTTTAGCTTTCATTATTAACAACATTACAGCTAACAGTACCACACGTTGACTATTTGACAGCAGTGCTGTTTCGATGACACAGCTTATAATCTTTACAACTTTATGGCATTACGGTACTTATAGTGTAACTGATTTAATATTGAAGCTTTAAACAGCAAACATCACAGAAAATTCGCGTCTAATAAAACCAGCCTGTGATAGGAATTGAAAGGTATCCTAGCATCAACTGTCCTGCTACAACTATTAGGGAAATGTCGAATATCATCAGACAAATAATTATTTCAAAATTATTGTTTTTTCTGGAGGCTGTATTGGAATATTCTTTACACTAAATAATACTATGACAAGTTACTTGAAAGAATTATAAAATTCAGTGCCATAATAAAATACGTTCGTTGATTCTTTTATATTTTTCTACCCCTTACATTTTGTACTGTTAACCTTTTAGAAGGTTGAACTGACATGAAATTTGGATGTGTAAAAAGTAATTTGTGGTTCAAAAGCGTTTTAATTGGAACTTAAACTGTTATAAACATGAAACTGAAATAAATACAAGTTAAACATCTCAGAAATAAGTTTTGACGTTGGGAATATATTGACTCAACTAAATAAATGTTCATAATAAAATCATTTAAGTTAAAGTCTCGAACAGAATAGCCCTAAATGAAAATCGTGACTAAACTGTCTCAGAAAAAACTTGTTATTTCGGAAAATAAGTTTCATGGTCAGATTTTAGTTACCCTGTAAATCTCCAAGTCTATCACCTAACGTATTTCATGGAAATAAATATTTTTCACTCCTTTCCTTGACTGTCATTTCAAGAAGACTGACTTTTTATAATTCTTCCTCCTAGTTATTATCATCCTATTCATGTGGTGAATCCTCCATTTCTATTTACTAAAGACAAAAAAAAAAAATTAATTTTTATGTTATCTGTTTTTGACTCACCATGAAGGAATTATCCGAATAGGGCGGAAATCGGTAGATGTGTTGAACATGTACAGACAAGGAAATGATTACAATTTTACAAAAATTGGGTGATTTATTCAAGAGAAATAGTTTCCAGAGCTTCACAAACTGAGCAAGTCAACAACGCAGTGGCCCAACTCTGGTCCTCATGAAAGCAGTTATTCGGCTCGGCAATGCTTGATAGAGTTGTCGGATGCCCTCCTGAGGAATATCGTGCCAAGTTCTGTTCAATTGGCGCGTTAGATCGTCGAAATCCCGAGCTGATTGGAGAGCCCTGCCCATAATGCTCCGAACGTTTCCAATTGGGGAGAGATCCTGCGACCTTGCTGGCCAAGGTAGCGTTCGGCAATTACGAAGAAAAGCAGTAGAAAGTCTCGTCGTATGCGGGCGGGCATTATCTTGCTGAAATGTATGTCCAGGATGGCTTGCCATGTAGGGCAATGAAACGTGGCGTATAATGTCGTCGGCGATCCGCTGTGCTGTTAAGGGTGCCGCGGATGACAACCAAAGGAGTCCTGCTATGAAATGAAGTGGCAACCTATACCATCAGTCCTGGCTGTCGGGCCGTATAGTGAGCGACGCTGACGTTTGTATCCCACCACTGTCTGGCCTTAAATCTGTCGGCCTAAATCTTATTGTGCTTGGGAGTGAGGGAGCTTCTGTAAGCTTATCGTGAGTTTTTATCGTGACATTTCATGCGGACACTTCGAAATCATTCATAATGGAATGCGTTTCCCTTAGTCACTACTGTACTTGTTTACTCTAATGTCACCGCGTGTTTATCTTTTAATTAATTTATTTTTTCAATTTATTGGTTTTCTTGACTTGTCCATTCAGTCATCTCAATAGTAAAATGTCAATTATGACGCAACACTTTGTCCCCGAGCCGAGAAAATTCGCGTTCCGGCCGGGAATCAACGAGCGTTTATGATAACGGTTCGGGAGGCCAAGTGCAACAGTGTCGTGGTCTGGTGATATTTTAAGCGAAGTATATTCGTATACACTGTTTACGTGTGAAAAGTGTACACGATAACGATTTGGTGCGATACATGTTAAAGTTGATGTTGTTGTTGTGGTCTTCAGTCCTGAGACTGGTTTGATGCAGCTCTCCATGCTACTCTATCCTGTGCAAGCTTCTTCATCTCCCAGTACCTACTGGAACCAACATCCTTCTGAATCTGCTTAGTGTATTCATCTCTTGGTCTCCCTCTACGATTTTTACCCTCCACGCTGCCCTCCAATGCTAAATTTGTGATCCCTTGATGCCTCAAAACATGTCCTACCAAGCGATCCCTTCTTCTAGTCAAGTTGTGCCACAAACTTCTCTTCTCCCCAATCCTATTCAATACCGCCTCATTAGTTACGTGATCTACCCATCTTATCTTCAGCATTCTTCTGTAGCACCACATCTCGAAAGCTTCCATTCTCTTCTTGTCCAAACTAGTTATCGTCCATGTTTCACTTCCATACATGGCTACACTCCATACAAATACTTTCAGAAATGACTTCCTGACACTTAAATCTATACTTGATGTTAACAAATTTCTCTTCTTGAGAAACGTTTTCCTTGCCATTGCCAGTCTACATTTTATATCCTCTCTACTTCGACCATCATTAGTTATTTTACTCCCTAAATAGCAAAACTCCTTTACTACTTTAAGTGTCTCATTTCCTAGTTTAATCCCCTCAGCATCACCCGATTTAATTTGACTACATTCCATTATCCTCGTTTTGCTTTTGTTGATGTTCATCTTATATCCCCCTTTCAAGACACTGTCCATTCCGTTCAACTGCTCTTCCAAGTCCTTTGCTGTCTCTGACAGAATTACAATGTCATCGGCGAACCTCAAAGTTTTTATTTCTTCTCCATGGATTTTAATACCTACTCCGAATTTTTCTTTTGTTTCCTTTACTGCTTGCTCAATATACAGATTGAATAACATCGGGGAGAGGCTACAACCCTGTCTCACTCCTTTCCCAACCACTGCTTCCCTTTCATGCCCCTCGACTCTTATAACTGCCATCTGGTTTCTGTACAAATTGTAAATAGCCTTTCGCTCCCTGTATTTTACCCCTGCCACCTTCAGAATTTGAAAGAGAGTATTCCAGTTAACGTTGTCAAAAGCTTTCTCTAAGTCTACAAATGCTAGAAATGTAGGTTTGCCTTTCCTTAATCTAGCTTCTAAGATAAGTTGTAGGGTCAGTATTGACTCACGTGTTCCAATATTTCTACGGAATCCAAACTGATCTTCCCCGAGGTCCGCTTCTACCAGTTTTTCCATTCGTCTGTAAAGAATTCGCGTTAGTATTTTGCAGCTGTGACTTATTAAACTGATAGTTCGGTAATTTTCACATCTGTCAACACCTGCTTTCTTTGGTATTGGAATTATTATATTCTTCTTGAAGTCTGAGGGTATTTCGCCTGTCTCATACATCTTGCTCACCAGATGGTAGAGTTTTGTCATGACTGGCTCTCCCAAGGCCATCAGTAGTTCTAATGGAATGTTGTCTACTCCCGGGGCCTTGTTTCGACTCAGGTCTTTCAGTGCTCTGTCAAACTCTTCACGCAGTATCTTATCTCCCATTTCATCTTCATCTACATCCTCTTCCATTTCCATAATATTGTCCTCAAGTACATCGCCCTTGTATAAACCCTCTATATACTCCTTCCACCTTTCTGCCTTCCCTTCTTTGCTTAGAACTGGGTTGCCATCTGCGCTCTTGATATTCATACAAGTGGTTCTCTTCTCTCCAAAGGTCTCTTTAATTTTCCTGTAGGCAGTATCTATCTTACCCCTAGTGAGACAAGCCTCTACATCCTTACATTTGTCCTCTAGCCATCCCTGCTTAGCCATTTTGCACTTCCTGTCGATCTCATTTTTGAGACGTTTGTATTCCCTTTTGCCTGCTTCATTTACTGCATTTTTATATTTTCTCCTTTCATCAATTAAATTCAATATTTCTTCTGTTACCCAAGGATTTCTATTAGCCCTCGTCTTTTTACCTACTTGATCCTCTGCTGCCTTCACTACTTCATCCCTCAGAGCTACCCATTCTTCTTCTACTGTATTTCTTTCCCCCATTCCTGTCAATTGTTCCCTTATGCTCTCCCTGAAACTCTCTACAACTTCTGGTTCTTTCAGTTTATCCAGGTCCCATCTCCTTAAATTCCCACCTTTTTGCAGTTTCTTCAGTTTCAATCTGCAGTTCATAACCAATAGATTGTGGTCAGAATCCACATCTGCCCCTGGAAATGTCTTACAATTTAAAACCTGGTTCCTAAATCTCTGTCTTACCATTATATAATCTATCTGATACCTATTAGTATCTCCAGGATTCTTCCAGGTATACAACCTTCTTTTATGATTCTTGAACCAAGTGTTAGCTATGATTAAGTTATGCTCTGTGCAAAATTCTACTAGGCGGCTTCCTCTTTCATTTCTTCCCCCCAATCCATATTCACCTACTATGTTTCCTTCTCTCCCTTTTCCTACTGACGAATTCCAGTCACCCATCACTATTAAATTTTCGTCTCCCTTCACTACCTGAATAATTTCTTTTATCTCGTCATACATTTCATCAATTTCTTCATCATCTGCAGAGCTAGTTGGCATATAAACTTGTACTACTGTAGTAGGCATGGGCTTTGTGTCTATCTTGGCCACAATAATGCGTTCACTATGCTGTTTGTAGTAGCTAACCCGCACTCCTATTTTTTTATTCATTATTAAACCTACTCCTGCATTACCCCTATTTGATTTTGTATTTATAACCCTGTAATCACCTGACCAAAAGTCTTGTTCCTCCTGCCACCGAACTTCACTAATTCCCACTATATCTAACTTTAACCTATCCATTTCCCTTTTTAAATTTTCTAACCTTCCTGCCCGATTAAGGGATCTGACATTCCACGCTCCGATCCGTAGAATGCCAGTTTTCTTTCTCCTGATAAGGACGTCCTCTTGAGTAGTCCCCGCCCGGAGATCCGAATGGGGGACTATTTTACCTCCGGAATATTTTACCCAAGAGGACGCCATCATCATTTAATCATACAGTAAAGCTGCATGTCCTCGGGAAAAATTACGGCTGTAGTTTCCCCTTGCTTTCAGCCGTTCGCAGTACCAGCACAGCAAGGCCGTTTTGGTTAATGTTACAAGGCCAGATCAGTTAATCATCCAGACTGTTGCCCCTGCAACTACTGAAAAGGCTGCTGCCCCTCTTCTGGAAACACATGTTTGTCTGGCCTCTCAACAGATACCCCTCCGTTGTGGTTGCACCTACGGTACGGCCATCTGTATCGCTGAGGCACGCAAGCCTCCCCACCAACGGCAAGGTCCATGGTTAAAATACGTTGATACAACGGTGAAGTGTGTATATATCAGAATATTTTTGGATTCTGACATGCACTGAAGCACCGTTATGCCACTTGTTGACTATACGACCGAAACTGCAATATTGCAGATAAACACACATATCAAAAAAAGTTTTGCATCACCTCGGTTAAGAGAGTTCCGGAACATGTACAGAAAATAGGAATAGAGATCAACATAAACATCATTTCTGCCCTTTTTATTGCTCATGAGAACCTCACACTGCATGTTGCACCACCATACAGCGAGATCTTCAGAGGTGGTGGTCCAGATTGCTGTACACACCAGTAGCTCTAATACCCAGTAGCACGTCCTCTTGCATTGATGGATGCCTGTATTCGTCGTGGCAAACTATCCACAAGTTCATCAAGGCACTGCTGATCCAGATTGTCCCACTCGTCAACGGCGATTCGGTGTGGATCCCTCAGAGTGGTTGGTGGCCCACGAGGTGCATAAAAACAGCCCTTTTCAATCTATCCCAGGCATGTTCGATGTGGTTCATGTCTGGAGAACATGTTGGCCACTCTAGTCGAGCGATATCGTTATCCTGAAAGAAGTCATTCAGAAGATGTACACGATGGGGGCGCGAATTGTCGTCCATGTCGTCCATGCCCCGCCAATATGCTGCCCACATGGTCGCACTATCGGTCGTAGGATGGCATTCACGTATCGTACAGCCATTACGGCGCCTTCCATGACCACCAACGGCATACGTCGGCCCCACATAATGCCACCCCAAAACATCAGGGAACCTCCACATTGCTGCAGTCGCTGGAGAGTGTGTCTAAGGCGTTCAGCCTGATCGGGTTGCCTCCAAACACGTCTCCGACGATTGTCTTATTGAAGGCATATGCGACACTCATCGGTGAAGAGAACGTGATGCCAATTCTGCCCGATCCATTCAGCATGTTGTTGGGTCCATCTGTACCACGCTGCATGGTGTCGTGGTTGCAAAGATGGATCTCACCATGGACCTCAGGACTGAAGTTGCCCATCATGCAGCCTATTGCGCACAGTTTGAGTCGTAACACCACGTCCTGCGGCTGCTCGAAAAGCATTATTCAACATGGTGGCGTTGCTGTCAGGGTTCCTCCGAGCAATGATCCGTAGTGAAGTGTTGGCAGGAGAGCCAACACCGTGTTGCTAGAGGAGGCCGAAATGCACGCGTTTAATCACACGCAGACTGGCGTGAGGTCTGGAACAGGTCAGAGAAATAAGACTAGCAAATAAAGTACGTAGTTGATGTAATACTTAACTTTAATCCACAATTGGTGAGCATCTCTCGTTACTGTACATGCTTCACAATATGAATTATCAAATGCTATGGCGCCTTGCTAGGTCGTAGCAAATGACGTAGCTGAAGGCTATGCTAACTATCGTCTCGGCAAATGAGAGCGTAATTGTCAGTGTAGCTTCGCTAGCAAAGTCGGCTGTACAACTGGGGCGAGTGCCAGGACGTCTCTCTAGACCTACCGTGTGGTGGCGCTCGGTCTGCAATCACTGACAGTGGCGACACGCGGGTCCGACGTATACTAGCGGACCGCGGCCGATTTAAAGGCTACCACCTAGCAAGTGTGGTGTCTGGCGGTGACACCACACGTAGGTAGCGGTCATCTACTGCAGTAGTAGCCCTTGGGCGGCCTGAGCGAGGCATGTCATAGACAGTTCCTGTCTCTCTGTATCTTCTTCATGTCCGAACAACATCGCTTTGGTTCACTCCAAGACGCCTGGACTCTTCCCTTATTGAGAGCGCTTTCTGGCACAAAGTAACAATGCGGACGCGGTCGAACCGCAGTACTGACCGTCTAGGCATGGTTGAACTACAGACAACACGAGCCGTGTACCTCCTTCCTGGTGGAATGGCTGGAACTGATCGGCTGTCAGATCTCCTCCGTCTAATAGGCGCACATCATGCATGTTTGTTTACATCTTTGGGCGGTTTTAGTGATATCTCTGAACAGTCAAAGGGACTGTGTCTGATATACAATACCCACAGTCAACGTCTATCTTCAGGAGTTCTGGTAACTGGGGTCATGCAAAACTTTTTTGAGGTGTGTAGCTTTTACACTCAAGAGCCACTATGATGGCCTTTACAGAAGTTGTGAACTCGAACTACGAGAAACTAAGATATGATTATTTGAAAAATGTTGTTCCGTTAGATGTTCCCTACCCTGTTCTGGCCATATTATCTGTTTCTTTTTTTCCACCGTGTATCTGGCTAGCACATATTATTCACAGGAGCGGTTACGTGCTTGCTAGAACTGTAGGAAATTTACGACGGCACGAACTGTCTGGGCTAAGTTAAAGGCGACCAACAAAGGAAACGGTGGTGTGGTTCGATTGCGGCCACGGCGATGCGGGCAGCGGGCAGCGGGCAGCGGGCAGTGGGCGCAGGCGTAGTAGGCCGGCTCACCTGCGGGCAGAGCGCGAGCGGCCGAGCACTGTGGCGCTGGCGGTACACGTTGTGCCACAGCAAGCACTCGTTGATAAATTCGCTGTGGCGCCAGTCCGTCTCCAGCTGCCCGTTGTTCTCGTCGTTCACGATGCTCAGCGGCCGGTTGCTCAGGATCTGCAATCACAGTTCCAACATTTCGTTACAATAAGAAATAACATAGTTATCAGTGTCGAACAAATTATACATGCCAACAAAAAATAGTTTGGAATTACTTTTTGTTAGGTAGTTATAGAAACTGGACACCTAATTCGACATAACACTTTCATAAAAGATCTTTAAAGGAAAAATCCAGGAAAAAAATTAAGAGGCAGGCTGAGAACATCCGTATTTATCGTTGCAGTCGAAAAAAAACTACGGTTCAGTAATTCTGGCACAACACATAACTGACTTAGTAAATGGTAGGATTACCGGTAGTATTGGTAGCAATAGTACGGAAAGAAACATAAATGAATATATGGGAGAGAAATTGGGAGCCGACGACTTCTCTTTGTTTTTTGCTTGTTTGATTTGTATAGCACATAATTAAAATCGTGAGTCGTTCAGTGTCAGCTTACTCAGTATCTCATATTCTTACAAAACATAAACTGCATTTTATGAGTACTAAGAATTACTTGATCGAGTAACTTCAGCGCTTTTATGTAACCAAAGCAATTTATTTTGATGCAGGTGTAGCTTACATGCACAAACATAAATGAATCTACATAATTATCACTGCTGTTTTGTATTCAACAGAACGTTCTCCACCATGATCAAAGGTAAGAGAGCCGGCCGCGGTGATCTAGCGGTTCTAGGCGCTCAGCCCGGAACCGCGCGACTGCTACGGTCGCAGGTTCGAATCCTGCCTCGGGCATGGATGTGTGTGATGTCCTTAGGTTAGTTAGGTTTAAGTAGTTCTAAGTTCTAGGGGACTAATGACCTCAGAGGTTGAGTCCCATAGTGCTCAGAGCCATTTGAACCATTTTTTGAAAGGTAAGAGTTTCCTGTTATTACTGATAAGTGCGAAAGTCGTTTAGCAATAACAGAAACATGTTTTATATAAACTCGACGAAGTACTGAAGCGATGTTTGATATGCTCTTGTTTTGCGTTTTTTTATGTTACCTTCTTTTAGGAGAAAATACGTTTTCTGTCGCTATAGCATAAATCTGTATTGCTGATTCTTCTATTTTCACTACAACATTCCTCTGTTTCGTGCTACAAATCAACAAATATCGAATAAAATCGGAATTAAAAATTGCTAGTTTCAATTTCACTATAAATGCTGTTTATTTTTAAGTAACAGACAGGAAGATAACTATGTGGCACAAAAATGTTCCATAGGCTACGTGATCCTTTATATATCCTCACCCAGTTTCTAGACGGTTCACCGCTGACGTTTCCTAGGGGAACTTAGTAAGAGACTAATCACATATGCAAAGAAAGCTATCGAAATGACGTAACGCTCGATAGGCATGCTACACACTTAACGTACAGGTAATGCTGTTACGACCTTAACTGACCAGAAATACGAGAAAAATTACCGTAGTCTAAGCTTTCTTATGATAGTCTACGGTAGCCCACGGTAGTTTTACGACTCTATCTGTATTACAAAGTATTACCAGTACAATTAACTACAGCAACTACAACCGTATGGTAGAGATGGCGAGGGATGGAGAAAGATGGCAACATCAACACGGCGTTACCTTTAGTATATGATGATTATGAGGTACTAGCCTAATCTAATTATTTTTTGTCCACTGAATTTATACACTGTCCATCTAAAAATTTCCGAGACTGATTTGGTTCCTAGTGTATAAGCGATGTGAGCGCAGTAACTACGGCAGCAGTTTGAACCAACAACTGTAAACAACAGATATGCTCTCGACCAGTCACTTGTGTGTGTTAAGTACTGGACGCAGTGTACGACTTAAGCTAATGTATACTCTGCACTGTCAAAATAAGCTGTAGTATACATTTCCAGTGTTGAGATGGCATTATGGGCAAGTTCTAAAAGTCAATAAATTAAGAAATAGTACTGGGCGCTCGGCTGTAGTGTGTCAATGTTGTTGTGTCACAAATCGTAGTAGAGCAACATCTCTAAATAATTTGTTCACAACATCCTCCAGAACCTTATGAAGAAGAGAACTCTGTGTGTAAAGTTTGTCCCGCACTCTCTGATTCCCGAACAAAAAAAACGAAGCCTGGACGACTGTTGCGAACTGACTGAATTTCAAAATGCGAGCAGTTCTTTTCTGAAAAAAAAAAAGAACATCACGGTTGACGAGACTTGGTGCAATACGAACCTACCACCAAATGACAAAGTGCAGAACGGAGCTCTTATGGTTCGTCAAGACCGAAAAAGATGAAAATGTCACGTGAAAGCTGAACAACATTTCACATGGTTATATGAATGTCCTGTATGTTGTACTCAGGTAGTGGGAGACTATGTAGAACACCTAAAAATTTCCAAAGTTTTGGGATTGGAACAGATAACGTCTCTGCAGAACTATTAAAGAATTCTGGAGCTAAGGCGAAAGAACAACTGCACAAATTTATTTAAGTGAGCTATGAAGAGGAAAACTACCAACTGTATTGATAAAAAGTAAAAGTGATGCTACACGTAAGAAAATAAAAGGTAATGATTATTCAAATTATAGAAGTCTGGCATTGTTAAGTCAAGCTTCAAGAATTCTACTCAGCATTGTTAAAGAAACATTAAGAACTAAGATAAACAAACATCCAGGAGAAGCTCAACTTGGATCAAATGGCTCTGAGCACTATGGGACTTAACATATGTGGTCATCAGTCCCCTAGAACTTAGAACTACTTAAACCTAACTAACCTAAGGACATCACACACATCCATGCCAGAGGCAGGATTCGAACCTGCGACCGTAGCAGTCGTGCGGTTCCAGACTCAAGCGCCTAGAACCGCACGGCCACACCGGCCGGCAGCTCAACTTGGATTTACGATTAGAAATAGGAGCGGGGCGGTTCTAACGCTACTACACATTATTTTAGAAAGAAGAACTGAGATTAGTAGAAAAACGTACGCAGCACTCATTGACATAGAGAAGGTGTTTGAGACGGTAGACTCGAAGATACTGTTTAGAGAACTGAATAAAACCAGGATAGACTCGAGAGATAAAAGATGGATTCCAGATCTCTACGAACATCAGAGTACACAAACAGGTGTCTTAGCTGACTGTGAAAATGGCATGAACTACACGTTAAAAATGTTTGTGTGATGCCTTGAACAACCAAAAACTGAAAATAAACGCGAACAAGACTAAAATAATGATGATAGATATATCCAACTGAAAGTAAGGTAAACATTAAAAACTGAAATAACTACTAATGTAAGTAAATGAGTTTTTCTACTTTGCAAATAATATAACAGATAGCAACAGAAGTATAATGCATTTTCAAAGAAGAATTGCAACAACGAAACAAATCTTTAGTAATAATAGTAATTATTAATATACAACCACCTTAATATACACTGAAGAGACAAAGAAACACTGGTCACTGTGGCCGAGCGGTTCTAGGCGCTACAGTCTGGAACCGCGCGACCGCTACGGTCGCAGGTTCGAATCCTGCCTCGGACATGGATGTGTGTGATGTCCTTAGGTTAGTTAGGTTTAAGTAGTTCTACGTCTAGGGGACTGATGACCTCAGATGTTAAATACCATAGTGCTTAGAGCCATTTGAACCATTTTGACAAAGAAACTGGTATAGGCATGCGTGTTCAAATACAGAGATATGTAAACAGGCAGAATGCAGCGCTATGATCGGCAACGCCTGTGTAAGAAAACAAGTGTCTGGCACAGTTGTTAGATCGGATAATGCTCCTGCAATAACAGGTTATCAAGATTTAAATGAGTTTGAACGTGGTGTTATAGTAGGCGCTCGAGCGATGGGACACAGCATCTCCGAGTTAGCGATGAAGGGGGGATTTTCCCTTTACGACCATTTCACGAGTCGATCGTGAATATCAGGAATCCGGCAAAATATCAAATCTCCGACATCGCTGCGGCCGGGAAAAGATCCCGCAAGAACGGGACCGACGACGACTGAAGAGAAGCGTTCAACGTGACAGAAGTGCGACCCTTCCACAAATTGCTGCAGATTTCAATGCTGGGTCACCAACAAATGTTACCGTGGGAACCATTCAACGAAACATAATCGATATGGGCTTTAGGAGCCGGAGGCCCACTCGTGTACCCTTGATGACTGCATGAGCCGGCCGCGGTGGTCTAGCGGTTCTAGGCGCTCAGTCCGGAACCGCGCGGCTGCTACGGTCGCAGGTTCGAATCCTGCCTCGGGCATGGATGTGTGTAATGTCCTTAGGTTAGTTAGGTTTAAGTAGTTCTAAGTTCTAGGGGACTGATGACCACAGATGTTAAGTCCCATAGTGCTCAGAGCCATTTGAACCATTTGAACACCTGATACGTCTACATACGACTCTGACAGGTGATACGTACGTAAGCGTCCTGCCTGAACACCTGCATCTGTTCATGTCCATTGTGCATTCCGACGGACTTGGGCATTTCCAGCAGGACAATGCAACACCCCACAGGTCCAGAATTGCTTCAGAGTGGCTCCCTTCTGAGTTTAAACACTTCTGCTGGCCACCAAACTCGCGAGACATGAACATTATTGAGCATATCTGGGCTGCCTTGCAACGCGCTGTTCAGAAGAGATCTCCACCCCCTCGTACTCTTACGGATTATGGACAGCCCTGCAGGATTCATGGTGTCTATTCCATCCAGCACTACTTTAGACATTAGTCGAATCCATGCCACGTCGCGTTGCCACACTTCTACGTGCTCGCGGGGGCCGCACACGATATTAGGCAGATGTACCAGTTTCTTTGGCTCTATAGTGTGGAAACAAGAACGAATTTCATCAAAACGTTTACATGGAGTAAGCTATGGTTATGAAGCACTCTGGGGAAACATGAAATGATAAAATTGAAAGCACAGAGATGTGGATATGGGAAAGAGCCACAGAAATCTTTGAGACTGGAAGAACATACAGTAAAAAATAAAAATAAAAAAAATGTTGGGAAGTTATCAAGAGGCAACATTCATATTACAAAGTGCTATGAGTGCACCGGTCGGAGCGGCCGAGCGGTTCTAGGTGCTAAAGTCTGGAACCGCGCGACCGCTACGGTCGCAGGTTCGAATCCTGCCTCGTGAATGGGTGTGTGTGATGTCCATAGGTTAGTTAGGTTTAAGTAGTTCTAAGTTCTAGGTGACTGATGACCATAGATTAAGTCCCATAGTGCTCAGAGCCATCTGAACCATTTTTTTGAAGTGCTGTGAGTGCGATGACCAGAGGAATAAAACCAAGTGATGGCTCTGTCCTCAGACGTTGCCTCTTGTGTTGAGGATGAAGTAGTTTTGTTCGAATGTAACTTAGTTATAAGTTGGATGAATAGCAGAATAAAATATCTGCTCTGGGAATAAATTTATAAAAAAATAGACAGAAACAACGCCGTAGTATTCAAAGCAGACAAACGGAATATGGTAGTAGTCATGTGCAAGATCTACTTCACAAAAAACCTTGGAATCTGCCAAGAAAAAGTACAACATTCTCGCTGAAAAAGACACAGACAATTGATACCAAGCTCTTATCAAAAAACTGCTAAGTAAAATTGAGTCGGAACCTAAATTGCGGTCCCAACCGAAAATTCATGAAGAAAGCAATCCTGACAGGTAGTATAAAGGCGGTTTTTATTTACAAAACGAATAGTATACTGTATGAGTGGCCCACATACTGTGTAAATAAAAAACTGCGTATTATTTTTACTTTAAACTACATATACGAGGTGCCCCGTGAGGAATGGTCAATATTCAGGGATACGAAAGGAAGTACCATTCAAAGCAAAAGACTAGTAACATGGGCTCAAAAATGTATACCTTAAGAACTAGGAGCATTTGTTCAGTGGAAGAGATGTGTGTCACATTAGTGAAGACAAAAAAGTGCACAAAGCTCTTGAGGTATGCACGCTAGAGTCTATGTTTACTAGACATTTTTTCTCATTTTGTTCAACACTACCTCTTCCAAAAATATGGAAACCAAAGCGCTTGCAGTAGAAGGAATTTGTTTCACAGTATCGAAGATGAAGAAGTGCTCATAGTTCTTACGGTATCCATTTTCAAACTCATATTTACTAGACAGCTTTTCTTCGAATGATCATTGCTGTCATATCCCTGAATACTGACCTTTCCTCCCTCCTGGGAGACCTTGTATAGTAATGAATATACACTTAAGAATACAAGTAACCTGGTACAACAAATTAAGGATGTCAACGACGCAGATAACGCAAAAGTTATTTCCTTAGAAGTAACCAACATATACAGGGTGTTACAAAAAGGTACGTCCAAACTTTCAGGAAACATTCCTCACACACAAATAAAGAAAATATGTTATGTGGACACACGTCCACATAACATCTTTTCTTTATTTGTGTGTGAGGAATGTTTCCTGAAAGTTTGGCCGTACCTTTTTGTAACACCCTGTATACTAAGATACCAGTTTGTGTATGTGTGTGTGTGTGTGTGTGTGTGTGTGTGTGTGTGTGTGTGTGTGTGTGTGTGTATGTGTGTGCGTAGGTATAACAAGAGTGGAAATGGAAAATGTTATAAGTAGTAGTTTTTCAGAAAACTTGTATTCCGTGCTATTGTGTTCTCGGGACTTAATTGCATACGCCTGGATTTAACAGATACAAACGCTAACCCATGGTCACAGTCTCATAAGTATAGCGGTAACAGATGGAACTTGGTCTTAGTTGCTGGCCTGTGTGACCGAGTGGTTCTAGGCGCTTCAGTCTGGAACCGCGCAACCGCTACGGTCGCAGGTTCGAATCCTGCCTCGGGCATGGATGTGTGTGGTGTCCCTAGGTTAGTTAGGTTTAAATAGTTCTACGTTCTAGGGGACTGAGGACCTCAGATGTTAAGTCCAATAGTGCTCAGAGCCATTTGAACCATTTGGTCTTTGTGTCAAGCCTAGCTTCACTCTGGAGTTCCAAATTTTAAAAGATATGATTTTTGTTGAGTAGATCTACAAGTTAAAACCCTAATGGCGTATTTCTGTATTTCTAGAAATTAAATGTAGTACCTTAGTATTAATGGTACTTGGAACAAAAAACTTTCTTCCCGGTTTTTTGTCGAAAACTGATATTTTTCAAGTTGTTCCTTACAAATAAGTAAATAGCAATGAGCCATGGTTATAACGCTATTTATTTACAGAAATTTTCGTCATTACCAGTTTCGAAGCAACAGGTTCAGCTTTAGATAGCTTTACACGTTTATATTACAATTGTTGTTGCTTACAGTAATTGTTTGCTTTTCTCAGCAACGGATGTAGAGAACAACAAATGTGATATGAACGTGAACCGACGTCTGAAGACGAATCTGTCGGTTCGAAACCAATGTAATTATGGTTCAAGAATAGATCATTTCCCCCAGAGTTAAATGAATACCACCACGCCAGCTTTTCCTGAATTATTTCGCGATTTTTAAATCTCACATAACTCATTCATTCTGTGGCCATCATACAGCACATGTCCAGTTGTAAGCTAGCTCACTGTAACTATGTTTACTGAACACTTCTTCCCCTGTGTTAAATGAAAGCCAGCGTGTCAGCATTTTCTGTATTGTTTTGTGGTTATTGAATCTTACGCAGCTGATTGGTTTTATGGGAGTCAGCCTTGTGTGCGGCTGAGAGTACCTATGATTTTGAAATCCTGATCGAGCGGCATATCGAGCTCGTTCACACAAGTAAGGTGGTCACATACATTTGTGCAAAGCTTTTGCCAAATTTTCGTGACTTTGTATTTGGTAGTGATTAATTCGCGCTAAACCAATTTATTGATTTATTTTAGTCATTTATGCCATTTGAATTACTTAAATTCTATCGGCTGTCATACAAAAGTAGTCAAGATCACAAGATCAAGCGTTTGAGCGAGACCTGAAGCAGAGCAAAGGAGGTGTGAATAAGAACCAAGAACCAATAAGGTTAATTTACACCTGACAATCGAGCTCAAACCACACGAATAAGAGCCCTTACCAGTTACGGCGCAATTTGTGTAAATAAAAAATAAATAAATAAATTTGTGTAAATTAACAGTAGCTGGTTGCTGCTTTTTTCTTTGCAAGAATTGACTAGTAAAAACTTTCTTATTGCCGCTTAGAACAGGTAAGTTTCCAAGCACTGCACTTAAAACGATCTCAACAAACTACACTCCTGGAAATTGAAATAAGAACACCGTGAATTCATTGTCCCAGGAAGGGGAAACTTTATTGACACATTCCTGGGGTCAGATACATCACATGATCACACTGACAGAACCACAGGCACATAGACACAGGCAACAGAGCATGCACAATGTCGGCACTAGTACAGTGTATATCCACCTTTCGCAGCAATGCAGGCTGCTATTCTCCCATGGAGACGATCGTAGAGATGCTGGATGTAGTCCTGTGGAACGGCTTGCCATGCCATTTCCACCTGGCGCCTCAGTTGGACCAGCGTTCGTGCTGGACGTGCAAACCGCGTGAGACGACGCTTCATCCAGTCCCAAACATGCTCAATGGGGGACAGATCCAGAGATCTTGCTGGCCAGGGTAGTTGACTTACACCTTCTAGAGCACGTTGGGTGGCACGGGATACATGCGGACGTGCATTGTCCTGTTGGAACAGCAAGCTCCCTTGCCGGTCTAGGAATGGTAGAACGATGGGTTCGATGACGGTTTGGATGTACCGTGCACTATTCAGTGTCCCCTCGACGATCACCAGTGGTGTACGGCCAGTGTAGGAGATCGCTCCCCACACCATGATGCCGGGTGTTGGCCCTGTGTGCCTCGGTCGTATGCAGTCCTGATTGTGGCGCTCACCTGCACGGCGCCAAACACGCATACGACCATCATTGGCACCAAGGCAGAAGCGACTCTCATCGCTGAAGACGACACGTCTCCATTCGTCCCTCCATTCACGCCTGTCGCGACACCACTGGAGGCGGGCTGCACGATGTTGGGGCGTGAGCGGAAGACGGCCTAACGGTGTGCGGGACCGTAGTCCAGCTTCATGGAGACGGTTGCGAATGGTCCTCGCCGATACCCCAGGAGCAACAGTGTCCCTAATTTGCTGGGAAGTGGCGGTACGGTCCCCTACGGCACTGCGTAGGATCCTACGGTCTTGGCGTGCATCCGTGCGTCGCTGCGGTCCGGTCCCAGGTCGACGGGCACGTGCACCTTCCGCCGACCACTGGCGACAACATCGATGTACTGTGGAGACCTCACGCCCCACGTGTTGAGCAATTCGGCGGTACGTCCACTCGGCCTCCCGCATGCCCACTATACGCCCTCGCTCAAAGTCCGTCAACTGCACATACGGTTCACGTCCACGCTGTCGCGGCATGCTACCAGTGTTAAAGACTGCGATGGAGCTCCGTATGCCACGGCAAACTGGCTGACACTGACGGCGGCGGTGCACAAATGCTGCGCAGCTAGCGCCATTCGACGGCCAACACCGCGGTTCCTGGTGTGTCCGCTGTGCCGTGCGCGTGATCATTGCTTGTACAGCCCTCTCGCAGTGTCCGGAGCAAGTATGGTGGGTCTGACACACCGGTGTCAATGTGTTCTTTTTTCCATTTCCAGGAGTGTATTTACACTACTGGCCATTAAAATTGCTACACCACGAAGATGACGTGCTAGAGACGCGAAATTTAGCCGACAGGAAGAAGATGCTGTGATATGCAAATGATTAGCTTTTCAGAGTATTCACACAGGGTTGGCACCGGTGGCGACATTTACAACGTGCTGACAAGAGGAACGTTTCCAACCGATTTCTCATACACAAACAGCAGTTGACCGGCGTTGCCTGGTAAAACGTTGTTGTGATGCCTCGTATAAGGAGGAGAAATGCAAATCATCACGTTCCGACTTTGATAAAGATCGGATTGTAGCCTATCGCAATTGCGGTTTATCGTATCGCGACATTGCTGCTCGCGTTGGTGGAGATCCAATGACTGTTAGCAGAATATGGAATCGGTGGGTTCAGTAGGGTAATATGGAACGCTGTGCTGGATCTCAGCGGCCTCGTATCACTAGCAGTTGAGATGACAGACATCTTATCCGTATGGCTGTAACGGACCGTGCAGCCACGTCTCGATCCCTGAGTCAACAGATGGGGACGTTTGCAAAACAACAACCATCTGCAGGAACAGTTCGACGACGTTTGCAGCAGCATGGACTACCAGCTCGGAGACCATGGCTGCGGTTACCCTTGACGCTGCATCACAGACAGGAGCGCCTGCGATGGTGTACTCAACGACGAACCTGGGTGCACAAATGGCAAAACGTCATTTTTTCGGATAAATCCAGGTTCCGTTTACAGCATCATGATGGTCGCATCTGTGTTTGGCGACATCGCTGTGAACGCACATTGGAAGCGTAATCGCCAACCTGGCGTATCACCCGGCGTGATGGTATGGGGTGCCATTGGTTACACGTCTCGGTCACCTCTTGTTCACATTGACGGCACTCTGAACAGTGGACGTTACATTTCAGATGTGTTACGACCCGTGGCTCTACCCTTCATTGGATCCCAGCGAAACCCTACATTTCAACAGGATAATGCACGACCGCATGTTGCAGGTCCTGTACGGGTCTTTCTGGATACAGAAAATGTTCGACTGCTGCCCTGGCCAGCACATTCTCCAGATCTCTCACCAACTGAAAACCAACTAAAACGACGAGCAACCGGCTCGTCACAATACGCCAGTCACTACTCTTGATGAACTGTGGCATCGTGTTGAAGGTGCATGGGCAGCTGTACCTGCACACGCCATCCAAGCTCTGTTTGACTCTATGCCCAGGCGTATCAAGGCCGTTATTACGGCCAGAGGTGGTAGTTCTGGGTACTGATTTCTCAGGATCTATGACCCAAATTGCGTGAAAATGTAATCACATGTCAGTTCTAGTATAACATATTTGTCCAATGAATATCCGTTTATCAACTGAATTTCGTCTTGGTGTAGCAATTTTAATGCCCAGTAGTGTATATTTTGACTCATTACTTCTGCGGTGAGCATCATAATTCTGGCGATATCAGAACACCTTCTCAATTTTTGGATACCTACCAATTTTGTACAAAGAGGAATACATTTTTTCCATTCTTCTGAACAAATGCCAGACTTGGCACTTAGAATGTAGAATGTTTTCCACTTTTCATATAATCAGCTGCTAGTGGTCAGCAGACGGCAACCTGCGGCGACAGATCATCGTTATCCCGCACATTAAGTCCATCACATACCGGTAGCTGCCCGCAGCCGATCGAATTTTACATGTTAGCACACATTACAGCGCATATTCTGTGCTGCACAAGAAGAGAATGTTCCTGATGGCGCAGACAAATTTCGAATTTGTCACGCCAAACATAGAATCCATATTTTAATGCGTACTTTACTTTTCGAAATCAAAGTACTTTATGTCAGACGTTGAAACAACGCAAACTAAATGGTATCGTTTTGACAGAAGTCAGAATACATAGAAGATTTACTGTCAGTTCTTGAAAAATGTGAATTGCTCTACAAAATAATTAATTTTTCCACGTAAATTAAGGAGTTTCCACATGAAAATACTTAACATCATCTAAATGGTGTTAGATGACCTTCATACATACAGCAAATTACTGAATTTTTTTCACGTCAAGCTGAACGAGGGCAAATGGGAATGTCCGTTGAATAGCGTATCAATATACATGACAGCGTCGATACTGCGTTACGCAATGGTGAAATCAACTACTTGTGATAGCTTGAAAGGGATGGAGTACATGTTGTTATTCGGTCTTCAGAAATGGCGTGATAGAACGTTTCCAGCCTACTAGCGATACAGAAGTTTGGTTTTGTACACCATTGCGATGATACATCGCACAGTAAATTTTACATTTCTACTATATCTTCGAACTCCCAGAACAGATGTATTTCTGGCAGATAGTAGTAATATCCATCGAATTATCACGTTAATTTATTCTACAGACGCGAAACCGCCACATCTTGGAAGCTGAACGTTCCATTCACATTTCTGACGAGCTGTGCAATTTTTGAATCGGCAGAAATGCTTGGCCCTTTTTGAGAATCAGACGTATGCACACATGATACGACAATGCTGCTGGCAATTTAACGCCATGCAGCAGTACTTAAACGTACATCCAGGGAGCAAGTTCCCCACACTACGGTCACAAACTTAAAGGCGTGTGAAACTACTGTCTTGGACTGCCTTGGACACCAAATACAGCATTGATTCTGTCTGACACAACCTATTTATAGGTTTCCTGAAGGTGAATAACAGCAACTATTTACAAAATTTATATTCGATTATAGTCTGCGAATTGTGATATGTTCACATCATCCCCTATAAAATGATTGTCACCGATGGTAAACATATGTGACGAAACAACGACGTCTTGCGAGAGTGCTAGTCTGTTCATTTCTTATCCATCACATTCCAACACGAGTAACGGTCACCAGTGCTAAACTAAATTGCATTCCAACACGAAACACAGTCACCAGACCGCAGTACACCATGTATTCAACACCAACCAGAAGTCAGGAACGCTAACTTTGTATTCCAACAAATACTTGTCAACATAATCCGAAGAGTAGTTTTAAGATATGTCCAATGAGTCTGTGCATAGCGATCCATACTGCAGAGTACAAGTCCCACAGGTTCAACGCAATTGAACGCTTAAAATTACTTGTCAGAAGCACGTATTTGTTCTCGAATTTCTACATACGCAGATGAAATAGCAAAAGGGGTTGCCTAGCTGCTAGAATCCAATAGTTGGAATACAGGCAACGGCACTGGCTCTATGATACACAATCCAGCTCAGACTTGTCAGGCTATTTACAACAGTGTAGAATTCTGGTATGCTGGCCCAGACATGGGATACTGGAACAAGTTCTTTGACATCTGAATCCTAGTTCTTGAATACCGTCACTGTACAGGAAAACCTGCAGTAATATTTCTTATGACAACATAATCGAAGAGCTGTTAAGATATCTCCCCCATAGATAGTCTCCCCTTATCAGTATATATTGCAGAACAAAAGTTCCATAGGTTCACCACAACTGAACACTTAGAGTTACCTGTCAGAGACACATATTCGTTCTCCTATTGTTCCATACACAAGTAGAACTGAAAACGGGACCGACTAGCAGTGATACAAGATATTCTCAGCAAATAGTTATATGCAGGTTTACTATCCATCAAGAGAGTACTGGAGCTAGACAGCATCAAAGTATTCAGCACCACACACAACACTTATCAGAAACGCACATCACACCTCTCATTTCTGATGAATTGCAATGGTGTTTGCACAGGAAAATGTGCTGTAATAGTTCATACAGATGTGTGGGTCGCTTGGCTCAGTTGGTATAGTACGATACTAGCATTTGTAGTAGTACATTCAATTCATTCAGACAGTAGACCCCATGTCGAATTCAGACTGCAGTAGGATCCCAAGAAACTGTACGATTCTCAGGCAGCTGCACCACAACGACCTACGCATTCTTTTGATGGGTGGCAGTATGACTTACTAACACCGATTTTTTCTGTAGACGTGGCTTGGTGTGATAGAATGTTGATATCGATGCAGATGGAAAGTTAACTCCAACCATCCATCCTATAAACAGAATCTGATCTAATGTCTGGACTGGCAATGCATTTTTAAGAGATTCTTCACATAAATTATAAGTGTTTTACGTTTTACATAGGACATCTAGGACTTTCAGCAGATTTCTGTCCACTAATCGCTTGTAGTATCCAGATTTACTATCCATCACGAAAGAAGTCTCTACTACGACTTTGTAACATATTATTCTCATCTGACATTCCAATAGTAAACCACTGAATAGGGTAACGATATTTTTATATAACCTGCATGGTTCTAAGGTCAGAATCCACGACGTCTTTGATGGCATCAGAATCCAAGATAGCTGACCTGGGGATATGAATGCAGTCCAAAATAGTTGTTCCAATTCCCATTGCACTGCAATCGTCTATCTCTCCCCCCCCCCCCCCCCAACCAGTCATCCTCAGTGCAAGCTTACTTACCATCAAGCTAACCCACCACTTGTGCTCTGTACTCCTTAGTGAAGAGTTAATCATCATCATCATCATTATCATGCGTAATCGAAGATCTACCGCTTCCAGGTAGAAGCAACCGACTCGCTCACTTGCTTGTCAATATTAAACCATTCATTTCTCTCAATGTTTATTATTCGCTATGCATAGGTGTATGTGCATGTATGCGTTTATCACGGTTTTTTCTTATTTCTTCCTCAGTTTAACAGCTACATTGTGTAGGCAATACACTGCCTGATACAACTGAGCAGCAGTGGCAGATACAACCCAGCATGCAGATACATTCCTTGTTGCAGCTCCCAACCTGCTGGAGTGAAACTCAAGTCAGCGTGGATAAATGTTTCCGGACTTCGAGTTTCCACTACATCTATCACTGGTTCAAATGGCTCTGAGCACTATGGGACTCAACTGCTGAGGTCATAAGTCCCCTAGAACTTAGAACTACTTAAACCTAACTAACCTAAGGACATCACACACATCCATGCCCGAGGCAGGATTCGAACCTGCAACCGTAGCGGTCGCGCGGTTCCAGACTGTAGCGCCAGAACCGCTCGGCCACCAGCGGCCGGCTCTATCACTGGTACCACCAACTCAGCATGCAGACAGGCTCCCTGATGCAACGCGTAATGTATCAGAACGGGACACGGAATTGTTTCCAGTCTTCGACTTTCCGCTATATCCAACATCTGCATCACTCTTTGAGCCTCAGCTAAGTCGCTACACTGTGCTGTTGTTGAGCACTACTTATCAACTGACTGCCAATGGATCAAAGCATGTTAATGTTGGTTTAGCACCTGACATAAACTTCAAAGTTATAATGGAAATAAAGAACGTCCAGCGGTGTACAAAGATGCAGTTGAGAGATATGGAGTGGGATCAGCCGTGCAGTAGGCTGAAATTCTTTGAGGACTGCATCACAACTGAGAATAATCCATTCCCTCGACACATCAATATCTTCGGCAGCAACATTGTATCCACTGTCAATATTTCTGGCGGTGATATGATGAAATTAACATATCAAAACTCGTTGCAATGTGTATGTTCAAAGCATCCAAGTGTCACAGTTCACGTTTTCATCGACATGAACATCTAAAAATTTGAAGCATTCTGCCCTATTTACTGACTCCTATTCATGAGCTACATCAATTGTTGGTATGGCTCTTTTGATCTACAGAAATGAATATAGTGCGTTTTCTCAAAATTAAGGGAGAGCCGATTTTCAAACAGCCACTTTGCATATCATTAACAATCTCTTCTGTGGCTTTCTCTCTAATGGGATTTATTATAACGCTAGTATAGTCTGCGAGAAGTATCAATCCTGCTTCTTGAATGTTAAATTGAAAGTCATTCACACGTATAAGGAATAGGTGTGGACTCAAAATTGATCCCTGTGGGACTGTATTTATGATTTCTCCCCCGTCACTTAAGTTTTCTACCCTCCCATCATTGCTTGAATGATCCAGCACAACATTTTGAACACTGTTTTTTATGTATGATTCAAACCAGCTGTATGTAAAGCCATCGATTCCACAAAACTTGAATTTTCCTAAGAGTGTAACATGATCTCCACAATCAGAAGCATTGGAAAGGCCACAAAAAAATAATCAGCTGGATATACTGTATTACTTAACGCTTGTAATATTCCTACTCGACCAACTCTTTTGGAATCCTATTGTGGTACGTTAAGTAAATTACTTCCACTTAAATGTGAGAGTAACCTCGCGTACTTTATTTTTTTGAATATTCGGGAAAAAGATGTCTGTAAGGAAATTGGACGGTAATTATTTAAGGATTTCTTGTCACCTTTCTTGTGAAGAGGTTTAGCAAGTGCTGTTGACATGCGGTTTCCACAGTATGGATTGGTAGTCAGGGACTCATGTTTTTATCCAATCAACAGACTGTAATAATAGATAGAAAATGTATTTTTTGGGCAAACACACATTTTTAAATGGAACAATGCCTATTGACATTAACAAACTAAAAGTAGGGTAAAGTGGAGTGTCATTGGTGAGTGTTGCAGGATTCTAGTGCGAGTCGTTTACGAGCTATCGTATTTTGAAAAGCTTCCACATCGACACTTGTACATTCGTGTGGCAGAACAAACTAAAGAACAACGCAAGTGCAGACTCTAGTTATGTTGATTCTGACTAGTGACGAGACAACTGAGCATCACAGGCTGAGTTCCAAATGACCGCAGGCAGCGGCAATACTCGTTTACACTCTGATGTGGAACAACTGCTGCACACGTGCTAGCATTTCAGCGGAGATGTGGAAGCCGGCTGCAGAAATAAGTCGTTGCATATCATCGGGTGTAGTTGGTATGTCCGTATAGACAGCGTCGTTCAGCTTTCCCCATAGAAAAAAGTCTACAGGCGCCAACTCCGGGTAAAGGGCCAGCCAAGGTACAGGCCCTATACGACCAGTACAGCGATTTGGAAACAATTCTTGAAGACATGCTGTAATACTTCGTCCACTATGCGCTGGACAGCAATAATGTTGGTACCGCAGGTTCCTCCTAGTCTGCAGAGGAACGTCTTTTAGCAACTGTGGAAGACAGTCTGTTAGGAGGCTGCGTAACAATGGAACCTATAACGATGGAGAATGCGTAGTACTCTTGCCTGATTCATGCCACTTCCTCTTGGGATTACGCAGGAGCTATCGTGTGAATCAACTGCAACAGGGGCAAGAACATTAATTTCCCCCTCTTCTGTCGTCATTTGTTCCATTCTGTTACATTGCTACTCTACCACTTTCATACAACTGGTTGAAGAGGTTGATAAATAACTGCAAAAGTGGTTGACGTCTATCGGGATATCTTGCCGTATACCCCATACAAGAAGGAACTATCCTACACTCTTCATAAGCCATGAGCATGTCGGCTTTTTCTATTTTGGTAAATCCCATCGTACACTCACGATCTACTGCATGGACTGTCACACGCTAACTGACTACTAAGTCGTAAAGCACTCAAGTAACATACAAATACACTGTACGCAAACATAAAAACATCGTACTTGACAAGTACGCGGGTTGGATGTCACAAACAAGTGTCGGTGTGGAAAATTTTCAAAATATGACATTTAGAAAACGATTCGCACTATAATCCAGCAAGAAACGCCACTGGTATCCTAATTTGCCCTACTTTTACTTTGCTAATGTCGGTATAAATTTTTCGATTTACAAAACTGTATGTTTTCACAAAAAATATATTTTGTACGTATTATTACAATCTGCTGATTGGCTAACAATACGAGTCCAGAAATACCAATCTGTTCTGTGAAGCTTGCACTTTCCATTTCCGCAATATTTGCGGCGAAAGTTTTAGGTGATTCACACTGTATACTCTCTTGCTTCTTCAGCTGAACCATTTAATCCTAATTTTGCTGCTAAATTTAGAAAGTGACTGTTAAAAGTACTCGCAGCTTGTGGATTATAGCTCGAAATATTGTTATTTAGTTTAATTTTTACGGTATCTTGCACGCTGACTGACTGTCGTGTCTCCTCCCACAGACTTTTAACCACATCATTTGAATTATTATTTGTATCAGGATATACATACTTCTTGATATTTTAACGACTTTACTTTATGAACCACGGAACTTGCCGTTGGTGGGGAGGCTTGCGTGTCTCAGCGATGCAGATAGCCGTACCGCAGGAGCAACCACAACGGAGGGGTATCTGTTGAGAGGCCAGACAAACGTATGGTTCCTGAAGAGGGATAGCAGCCTTTTCAACAGTTGCAGGGGTAACATTCTGGACGACTGACTGATCTGGCCTTGTAACATCAACAAAAACGGCCTTGCTGTGCTGGTAAAGTGAACGGTTGAAAGCGAGAGGAAAGTACAGCCGTAATTTTTCCCGAGGGCATGCAGTTTTACTGTGAAGTTCAATGATGATTGCGTCCTCTTGGGTGAAATATTTCGGAGGTAAACTAGTTCCCCATTCGGGTCTCTGGGCGGTGACTACTCAGGAGGACGCCGTTGCCAGGAGAAACAAAACTGGCGTTCTACGGGTCGGACGTGGAATGTCAGATCCCTTAATAGGGCAGGTAGGCTAGAAAATTTAAAAAGGGAAATGGACACGTTAAAGTTAGATATAGCGGGAATTAGTGAAGTTCGGTGGCAGGAGGAACAAGACTTCTGGTCAGGTGAATACAGTCTTATACAAAATCAAATATGGGTAAAGCAGGAGTAGGTTTAATAACGAATAAAAAAACTAAGAACGTGGATAAGCTACTAAGAACAGCATCGTGAACGCATGTGTTAGCCAAGACAGACACGGAGCCCACGCCCACCACAGTAGTACAAGTTTATATGCCAACTAGCACCGCAGATGATGAAGAAGTTGAAGAAATGTATGATGCGATAAAAGAAACTATTTAGATAGTTAAGGTAGACGGAAAATTTAATAGTCTTGGGGAACTGGATTTCGATAGTAGGAAAATGAAGAGAAGGAAAAGTAGTAGGTGAATATGGAGTCGGGTAAGGAATGAAAGAGAAAGCTACAGGGTAGAATTTTGCACGGAGCATAACTTAATCATCGTTAACACTTGATTTAACAATCTTGAAAGAAGGTTGTATACCTGGAAGAGGCCTGGAGATACTGGAAGGCTTCAGATAGATTATATAATGGTAAGACAGAGATTTAGGAACAAGGTTTTAAATTTTAAGAAATTTCCAGGGGCATATGTGGACTCTGACCACAATCTAAAGGTTATGAACTGGAGATCAAAACTGAAGAAACTGCAAAAAGGTAGGAATTTAAGGAGATGGGAGCTGGATAAACTGAAAGAACCGGAGGTTTAGAGAGTTTCAGAGAGAGCATATGGGAACGATTGACAAGAACAGGGGAAAGACATACAGTAGAAGAGGAATGGGGACTTTGAGGGATGAAATAGTGAAGGCAGCTGTGGATCAAGTAGGTAAAAAGTCGAGAGGTCGTGGAAATCCTTGGGTAACACAAGAGATATTGAACTTAATTGATGAAAGGAGAAAATATAAAAATGCAATAAATGAAGTAGGCAAAAAGGAATACAAACGTCTCAAAATTGAAATCGCCAGGAAGTGCAAAGTGGCTAAGCAAGGATGGCTACAGGACAGATGTTAAAATGTAGAAGCATATATCACTAGGTGTAAGACAGATACTGCCTACAGGAAAATTAAAGAGACCTTTGGAGAAAAGAGAACCGCTTGTATGAATATCAAGATGTCAGACGGAAAGCTAATTCTAAGCAAAGAATGGAAAACGGAAAGGCGGAAGGAGTTTATAGAGGGTCTATACTAGGGGGATGTACTTGAGGGCAATATTATAGAAATGGAAGAGAACATAGATGAAGAAGAAAGGGGAGATGTGATACTGCGTGAAGAATTGACAGAGCACTGAAAGACTTAATCCGAAACAAGACCCCATGAGTAGACTGCATTCCATTAAAACTACTGATAGCGTTGGGAGAGCCAGCCATGACAAAACTCTTCCATCTGGTGAGCAAGATGTATGAGACAGGCGAAACACCCTCAGACTTCAAGAAGAATATAATAATTCCAATCCCAAAGAAAGCAGGTGTTGACAGGTGTGAAAATTACCAAACTATCATTTTAATAAGTCGCGGTTACATAATACTAACACGAATTCTTTGCAGACGCATGGAAAAATTGGCAGAAGCCGACACCCATTCGCACCAACAGAACAGGCTCTGCTAACGGTATACTACGCCTTCCACATCGCTGGCAACGGGTTCTACAAAACGCTGGTGACTACTTTGAAGGACAGTAACGGGTGCAAACATGCAACTCTTTTGTATCAGTTGTGAATAAATAGTTGCCACTATTTAAGTCCCAACCCTCGTACTCGGGCAAGGACATAATTTTTAGACTTGACGCAACGATGGCGTTGATTTTAACGACACTTCATATTTATTGTACTGGAACGCGTTGTACCTTAACGTAAGTCGAGTGGCTGCTTGCGTTACGGAGTAGCTTTGTATTCACAACTTTCTAAAGGAGTGTTTCGTTGAAATAAATAAAATGGAATACTAGCCTCTCATAAAATTATTTTGGACGGTTTATCGCCTACGAATGTTCATTCAATGTTTTTGAATGGTAATAATGACTTTCCATCTTTTGTTTTGACGATGAAGAAACAGACAGCAAAAGCTAAGTGTGCTGTACTTCTCTTGACGATGCTCCACGTGATATGCGCATACAGACAAAAATGTTGAGGAGGCGCATACATAATGTGGTAACGGGAGATTACTGCATGCTGCATTTTACACGAATAATTATCACAAATATCTTTCAACATTCATTCTGCAATTGTTGGACGCCGATTAGTAAAAAGAATAACTTGGAAATGTTTGAAAAGTTTTATAAAGACCAAAACAACTTTGGTGCGCGGATTTGTTACTCTCAATGAGACGTGGTTCCCCAAATAACGCCAGAAAATAAGTGGCCGTCACACAAAAAAATGCGATTTTAATTACAACTGCCGGAAATGTTATGGTCAGTTCAAAAATGGTTCAAATGGCTCTGAACACTATGGGACTTAACATCTGAAGTCATCAGTCCCCTAGAACTTAGATCTGCTTAAACCTAACTAACCTAAGGATATCACACACATCCATGCCCGAGGCAGGATTCGAACCTGAGACCGCAGCGGTCGCGCGGTTCCAGACTGAAACGCCTGAAACCGTTCGGCCACACCGGCCGGCGTTATGGTCAGTGTTTTTTGGGATGAAGAAGGGATCATTCTTATTTACTGACTTGAAAAGAATAAAAAAGCATCTGGAGAATACTTCGAAAACCCTTCACATGAACCAGGCGAAAAAACTGTAAAGGAAACCTGGATTGCGAAGTAAGGAGAAAAACACATTTCATCAGCATCTGCCCACAAAATTACTTTTCATTGGAAAAAGTGAAGAATTTGAAGTGCAAATCAAAAAATCAACATCATTCACCAGACTCATCAGACAACGTTATAGGCAGCCGTTCAGAAAGATTCTCTAGTGAAGCTTGGAGTCTTTGCTCTCTCGTTTAGGTGATGGAGTCGTGCGGACGTCGGCCTGTCGGAGCCATCCCTAGTGGCAGAGTCCCGCAACTTCTAACACCACTCCGTGGGATTCTCGTTTTTATCACTCCCTGGGGAGACTTTACCACTACCTTCTGCCGCGACAGTTATTTTCTCCTTTGAGCAGGTGTACCCCCGAATAGCAATAAATGGCAAGTCTTGTATCTATGGTCTTATTTGCTGTTATTTTCTTGCTCTATATATACAGTCATCCAGATCAGGCTTGTTTACATCTACATCTATATCTACTTGGATACTCTGCAAAACACTCTTAAGTGCCTGGGAGAGGGTTCATCGAACCACCTTCACAATAATTCTCAATTATTCCAATCTCGAACAGTGTGCGTAAAAAACGAACACCTATAACTTTCCGCGCGAGCTCTGATATCCCTTATTTTATTATGATGATCGTTTCTGCCTATGTAGGTCGGCGTCAACAAAATATTTTCGCATTCGGAGGAGAAAGTTGGTGATTGAAATTTCGTGAGAAGATTCTGCCGCAACGAAAAACGACTTTGTTTTAGTGATGTCCACCCCATATCCTGTATCATGTCAGTGACACACTCTCCCCTATTTCTCGATAATACACAACGTGCTGTTCTTCTAAGAACTTTCTCGATGTACTCCATTAATCCTATCTGGTAACGATCCTACACCGCGCAGCACTACTCCAAAACAGGGCTGACTAACGCAGAGTAGACAGTCTCTTTAGTAGATCTGTTATATTTTCCAATAAAACGCATCTTTGGTTTGCCTTCCTCACAGCATTTTTTCGAATTTAAGTTATTCGTAATCGTAATTCCAAGGTATTTAGTTGAATTGACGGCCTTAAATTAGAGTTATTTATCGTGTAAACGAAGTTTAACGGATTCCTTTTAGTGCTCATCTGGATGACCTCACACTTTTCATTACTTAGGGTCAATTGACAATTTTCGTCCCATAAGATATCTTTTCTAAATCGTTATGTAATTCGTTTTGACCTTCTGATGACTTTATTAGACGATGAACCACAGCATTATCTGTAAACAACCTAAGACGGCTGCTCTCATTGTTTCCTAAATCGTTTATATACACTCCTGGAAATTGAAATAAGAACACCGTGAATTCATTGTCCCAGGAAGGGGAAACTTTATTGACACATTCCTGGGGTCAGATACATCACATGATCACACTGACAGAACCACAGGCACATAGACACAGGCAACAGAGCATGCACAATGTCGGCACTAGTACAGTGTATATCCACCTTTCGCAGCAATGCAGGCTGCTATTCTCCCATGGAGACGATCGTAGAGATGCTGGATGTAGTCCTGTGGAACGGCTTGCCATGCCATTTCCACCTGGCGCCTCAGTTGGACCAGCGTTCGTGCTGGACGTGCAGACCGCGTGAGACGACGCTTCATCCAGTCCCAAACATGCTCAATGGGGGACAGATCCGGAGATCTTGCTGGCCAGGGTAGTTGACTTACACCTTCTAGAGCACGTTGGGTGGCACGGGATACATGCGGACGTGCATTGTCCTGTTGGAACAGCAAGTTCCCTTGCCGGTCTAGGAATGGTAGAACGATGGGTTCGATGACGGTTTGGATGTACCGTGCACTATTCAGTGTCCCCTCGACGATCACCAGTGGTGTACGGCCAGTGTAGGAGATGGCTCCCCACACCATGATGCCGGGTGTTGGCCCTGTGTGCCTCGGTCGTATGCAGTCCTGATTGTGGCGCTCACCTGCACGGCGCCAAACACGCATACGACCATCAGTGGCACCAAGGCAGAAGCGACTCTCATCGCTGAAGACGACACGTCTCCATTCGTCCCTCCATTCACGCCTGTCGCGACACCACTGGAGGCGGGCTGCACGATGTTGGGGCGTGAGCGGAAGACGGCCTAACGGTGTGCGGGACCGTAGCCCAGCTTCATGGAGACGGTTGCGAATGGTCCTCGCCGATACCCCAGGAGCAACAGTGTCCCTAATTTGCTGGGAAGTGGCGGTGCGGTCCCCTACGGCACTGCGTAGGATCCTACGGTCTTGGCGTGCATCCGTGCGTCGCTGCGGTCCGGTCCCAGGTCGACGGGCACGTGCACCTTCCGCCGACCACTGGCGACAACATCGATGTACTGTGGAGACCTCACGCCCCACGTGTTGAGCAATTCGGCGGTACGTCCACCCGGCCTCCTGCATGCCCACTATACGCCCTCGCTCAAAGTCCGTCAACTGCACATACGGTTCACGTCCACGCTGTCGCGGCATGCTACCAGTGTTAAAGACTGCGATGGAGCTCCGTATGCCACGGCAAACTGGCTGACACTGACGGCGGCGGTGCACAAATGCTGCGCAGCTAGCGTCATTCGACGGCCAACACCGCGGTTCCTGGTGTGTCCGCTGTGCCGTGCGTGTGATCATTGCTTGTACAGCCCTCTCGCAGTGTCCGGAGCAAGTATGGTGGGTCTGACACACCGGTGCCAATGTGTTCTTTTTTCCATTTCCAGAAGTGTAGATCAGGAACAACAAAGGGCCTATAAAAACACTATCCTGGGGAACGCCAGAAATCACTTCTGTATTACTCGATGATTTTCCATCAATTACCACAACCCTCTCTGACAGGAAATCACGAGTCCAGTCACATAACTGCGACGATTTTCTACAAGTACACAATTTCACTACAAGCCGCTTGTGTAGTACAGTGTCAAAAGCCTTCTGTAAATCTAGAGATACGGAATCAATTTGAAATCCCTTGTCAATAGCACTCAACACTTCGTGTGAATAAGGAGCTAGTTGTGTTTAACAACAACGATGTTTTCCAAATCTGTGTTGACTGTGTGTCAGTAGACCGTTCTCTTCGAGGTAATTCAGAATGTTCGAACACAAAATATGTTCCAAAATTCTGCTGCACATCGACGTTAATGATGTGGGCCTGTAGTTCACTGGATTACTCCTACTATCTTTCCTGAATATTGGTTGGTTGGTAGGCTGATTTGGGGGAGGGGACCAAACAGCGAGGTCATCGGTCCCATCAGATTAGGGAAAGAAATCGGCCGTGTCCTTTCAGAGGAACCATTACGGCATTTACTGAAGCGATTTAGGGAAATTACGGAAAACCTAAATCAGGGTGGCTGGACGCGGATTGGAACCGTGGTCCTGCAGAATGCGAGTTTAGTGTGCTAACCACTGCGTTACCTCGCTTGGTTCCATTATTGGTGTGACCTGTGCAACTTTCCAGTCTTTAAGAGGCGTCTAAGTGAGTACGATCGCTCAGTCTCGCTCGCCGCCTGAGAAGTGTGTGTTCGCGATATAATGTGGCCGTCAGATGTCATTATGCAGCGCAGCGAAAGTGCGAACTATGCGGTATCCTCAGAGGAATGAAAATAAAGTGAAGATCAGACACATCAGCATCAATTTACAATACGTCAATGCCGGATGCCTAGATACAATTAGTGCTTAGAGACGTGCAGTGTGACAGACAATTTAGCAATAAGTTTCACAATAAAGTTAGTATTGTAGACTCATATAAAGACTTTCTTCATAAATTTCCAAAACGTCACAAGTCTGAGCTACAATTATGTCGATGTCTTATTTGTGCGAGAAACTTGTTTCTGTAATGAAGGGAACGAAATCCGCGATAGAAGCTCACTGACGGACTTCAAGTCGAAAGCTTGTCATCGAATTAGCATTACTTAGAAAATGGAACCAGACGCTGACGCTTTTGTGGAAAGCAAAATAAGTGATAGTATTCATTGACATGTAGTGTTTCTATGCTTAATGTCTGAATACAACAGACACGAAATACATATTGTTGGCAATTTAAACTTTGTCCGAAAACGACATACATCAAAAGGTTGCACCAGCCGTAACAAATATTTTTCTTACTTAGCTGTCGCATGTTAAGTTTCATTTCATTGTCATTTCTCAGTTTTAGGACATAAATTTGGCACGAATTGCGTTAGCTATCCACCATGAAACGATACATCCCCGTAGAACTCTTACCTACCGTAGAATAGAGTTGTTGAAAACTGTTTTTCGTGCCAAGCTACCTTGTTCCGATTCCTCCTACCCTCTCTTCCTCTTTCTTTTCCATTACTCGCCGTGAGCCAGCCGCTTGCTCACTGCTGATCGGTGCGCGAGGCAGCTCGCACGAGCTGATCGGTAAACAGGCCTGGTCTACATGCCCACAACCTTCTACCATGACGCTCGAGCTTCACATCTGTCCCTGCACGTCAAATTCGAATTGATATAGTTAAACCGATAGCTACTGCATGGGGATGGCAGCTTTCACTCAATGACAGGCTGTAAAAGTCGCAAAAAAATAAGTAACAGGTAAAATAAATCAACAAACAAGCTGACATCCAGACAGTGCGCTTTCCGTAGGTTGGAGGCACCTCAAAATAGGTTTCCAAAGTAGGTTCACCGGATAAAACATCACTCGCCCCCTTGAAAGAGCGTAATGTTCGCTCTGGAGCGCTGTAGATAGTGTAGAGCTGGTACCAGGTAGGTCGTGTCACCCTCCACCGCTGACGTACGTCGTGGCAATGAAGTGCAATGTATGTGCCAGTCAGTTATGTGGAACAGGACAGAAAGCTGGATCGACATGGAGACGTGGCTCGATGGCAGAAAAGAGTTATCGTGTTTGAACGTGTCCAACACCTCACTGTCAATGATGCCCAATTTGTAAATGTATCGATGTGAAATGCCCAATTTGTCTATAAGGAACGGCGCACAGCTCGCACCTAAGTAAACAATAGATGTAGAAAGACCCTAGCCGAAAACGACCAGATAATAGTGTTATGCACTGTCAATGACAACCGGTTTCAAACAAGTAAGTTGTCAGTGAATGCAGGTCCTTCTCAACCAGTTTCCCAGTGAACACTGCGAATGAGACTGCATGCAATGGACATTTGGAGCCGGGCACCAGTAAAATGCCATTTCTCACAGCAGCACATAAAGCTGCACGTCTTCGTTGAGCTAAACAACACATAAACTGGACAGTTGCTGAATGGAGGCGTGTAATTTGGTCCATTTTTCTCTTTTCAAGTAATGCAAGACGTCGAGTGCTCCGAGGGCGCAGGGTGGCTTTTAACATTGTAAGGCGCCATTCCGTTTGATTTGTTGGTTTATACTTGATTTTTACTTGCTATAGTCTGGCTGGCTGGAAAATTGGAAAACGGTTATGGAGGGCAAACTTACTCCCAACTTACATGCGCCGGTAACCAAAGTTCTGACTGTGTGCCTCAACGCATGCCCTATCTGTTCTCCCACATTGTTCTATAACTCAGTCCCTTCCAAAATACTGAAATAATAATGAAGAGGCTGCAATATGCGTACACTTTAACACGACACAGTTAATTTATTTCACTATAATGTCAAGTACCACATTCCTACTTTTTCTGATTGCACTCACACTATAATTAACGTCACTTAGTTGTCCCGAACTTACATGAGTTTACCATTGCTGATTCCTTACAGTACAGTCGCCTTTTAATTAAATAACGACTTCCTCGATACGAAATTAATCATGCGCCTAAAAATTATTATTTTAACAACGATCGCTTTTCTCACATTCATACGCGTCCTCCTCGTATGATGGCTCTAGCGCGACTGACTCATTCCTTCGCACCAAACGTTCTCCAGGGCGCAACCCGTCCCTTTTACAAGTAGGGGACGGTCCCGTAAGCGATGCCGCTCCACTCTAACGAAGAAGCGTAAGGGTAGATTCGATCTGTCAAGTACGGGATCGATATCTGCACTCTTACAACACGCAGCATGCAGAGTGTGTACCTCAAACTCAAAGTGATTTTATGGTGTTTTCGTGGCGTTTGACTTCGGCCTACTCATTCAGGTTACCACGAAAATTATGCAGGATGTTTATTTCAACGCTCTTGGTGCCTTAAATGTTTCCCTTTCTTCTACATCGTCACGATTAAAAAGTCTTTCAGGATGACAACAGCTGTGTTTACAAGGCTGTATGCATAAAAATGGTTCAAATGGCTCTGAGCACTATGCGACTTAACTTCTGAGGTCATCAGTCGCCTAGAACTTAGAACTAATTAAACCTAACTAACCTAAGGACATCACACACATTCATGCCCGAGGCAGGATTCGAACCTGCGACCGTAGCGGTCGCTCGGTTCCAGACTGTAGCGCCTAGAACCGCACGGCCACTCCGGCCGTCCTGTATGCATACATTCCTGGTTTGACAGACAAACTCAGGCGTCCTGTCACCTTAACTGGTCCGCAAAATCACCCGATCTTAATCGTAGAAAATCTCTGGGACAGTTTGGAGCAGCGTGTGATACGTAGCAATTAACATCCCCGGAATTTGAAAGCTCTAGGGCATCTAATCATCAATGAAATGTTCCAGTTGGAGATGGCATATCTGAAGAAATTTGCTAAATCCCTACCTAGGCGCAGCGTCTACTGTGGTACACCACGGGTCATAGATGACAGGGGTGAACGACAAATGCTGAGATGTGTACAGTGAATGGACGTGCGACAGTTGAGCAACTGACCTCCCAGATAAATCAAGGGGCTACGACCGGTCACCGAATGCTGCTGCGTATGTGCCTCAGCAGCTGGCGTCTGGTTCATGCATCAGTGCTGACTGCTGTTCATCGTTGACGAAGACTGGAATTTGCAAGCCCATACCGCAACGGGACATCCAATGAGTGGCGACAGATGACTTTTTCAGATGAATCACGTTTTATGCTCCACCGGACAAGAGGCCGATGGCGTATACGGCGTGAAACGTCTGAAAGCAAAAACCCTGCAATGGTCTGGGGAATATTTCGTGGCATTCCTTACGTGATATCGTCATTCTGGAAGGCGCAATACAATAACACAAGTATTCATCTGTCCTTGGGGACCATGTCCAGCCCTACAAGTAGTTTGTTGTTCCTCGGGGCGATGACACCTACCAGCAGGACAATACAAGGTGTACACAGCTTGTAGTGTACATACGTGTTTCGAACAGCGTTGGGATGAGTTTACCGTGCTCGCCAGATCACCAAACTCCCCAGATTTAAACCCAATCGAGAATCTGTGTGACCACCCAGATTGGGCTGTTCGCGCCATGGATCCTCAGCCGAGAAACCTAGCGCAGATGGCCGCAGCACTGGAGTCGGCATGGAGCCACATCCCTGTCGGTACCTCTCAGAACATTGACACTATTACTGCGCGTCTCGCAGCGGTACGCACTGCAAAAGACGGTTATTCAGGCTTTTGACAGGTGGTCACATTAATGTGACTAGACAGTGTACAAGAGTAATGACAGAGCGTACGAGCTTGCAGGTGATGTAAGTCTCGTTATGAAAATCGAAGATATGCTCTTCCGTCAGCCCACGTCTTTCCAGAATTACTGTAGCTAAGCATGGCATAATACGGCATAATAAAGAAACACATCGCTAAGAACTACACAGAACTAGCGACTCATCCCGCCTACACACGGGTAGCACTAATTATCTACAGCCAGACGACTTGTCTGGCGTAGTGTTAATAAATTAGATACACAAAAAATTCTCTCGAATCATTCTACCTAACTGTGAAATCCGTACCAAAATCCCTACGGTAGTTCCTACAGTAGTGCCTTCACATACAGAAAAAAAAACCGCGACGGAGAACTTTTAATTTATAATATGTACAGGTATTCGGTATGTTGTTCGTGTTCAGTGTTGTTACCAGGCGTAATAAGTTATGTAAGGGACTTAAACAGCTTCAGATGAGTGCTAATTGTGAAGGACACGGAGATGCCGCGCATTCGTGTGAGACAGCATTATCAGCAACTGACAAGAGTTTGAGAGTGGCTCATTGTGGGTCTCCATTTGACAAGATGATCGAATCGTGCACTATCCAGATTTTTGGGGTATTCAGATGTGAGACTGGCCCGATGTTGGACAGCATGGGTAAGTGAGGGCAGGCATACTCGTTAATGTTCCAGTCGACCACCTCTGATCACCACAAGGGAGGATCGCGTATTGTGCACAAAGCATATCATAACCCCTTCACATCTGCACCTGCGATCCGAGGACAAGTAATGGACTCCCTAAAACATTCTGTATCGTCTTGTACTATTGGCCAGTGACTAGCAGCAGCCGGACTAGGGTAATTATTTTCTCATGCATGGGCTGTTGTTAACACCACAATACAAACGGCTGCATTTATAGTGGTACCGCATGGACTGCTGGTGAATGGGATCACATGGTGTTCAGCGATAAGTCTTGGTTCTGCACTAACCCGTATGGCCATCGCCACCGAGTATGGCGGCCTGTTGAGACGTCCCATTTTTCCAATGTCTTGGAGAAGTACGGTGGTATAAATCCTGGCGTTATCGTGTGGGGAGCCATCGGTTATGCTTTCATGTCACAGCTGGTAGTGGTAGAGGGAACTCTGACGGCAGAACGATACGTCACGGAAATGCTACGTCTTCTCAAGGCACAGTAACATGGTGCAATTTTTCAGCAGGATAGTGCCTATCAAAGCATGACACATGTCTGTATGAAGTGTATGCGTGATGCTGAGGTACTCCTGACCAGCAGATTCTCATATCTGTCCCCAATAGATTATGTGTGGAAGTAGATCGGACGTCAACTCCGTCCTGAGTCACAGTATCCAGGGTATCAATGACTAGTTACGACAGCTGTGCACCAGCTTACCTCAAGAGACGATACAGCGGGTTTATGACGTCATTTCCAATCGAAGCAGTGCATGCATCCAGGTCACTGCGGGTACAATATCGTACTGCTAAGTGGACTTGTACTGCCAAGTTCTTTATACACTACTGACCATTAAAATTGCTACACCAAGAAGAAATGCAGATGATAAACGGGTATTCATTGGACAAATATATTATACTAGAACTGACATGTGATTACATTTTCACGCAATTTGGGTCATAGATCCTGAGAAATCAGTACCCAGAACAACCACCTCTGGCCGTAATAACGGCCTTGATACGCCTGGGCATTGAATCAAACAGAGCTTGGATGGCGTGTGCAGGTACAGCTGCCCATGCAGCTTCAACACGATACCACAGTTCATCAAGAGTAGTGACTGGCGTATTGTGACGAGCCAGTTGCTCGGCCACCATTGACCAGACGTTTTCAATTGGTGAGAGATTTGGAGAATGTGCTGGACAGGGCAGCAGTCGAACATTTTCTATATCCAGAAAGACCTGTACAGGACCTGCAACATGCGGTTGTGCATTATCCTGCTGAAACGTAGGGTTTCGCAGGGATCGAATGAAGGGTAGAGCCACGCGTCGTAACACATCTTAAATGTAACGTCCACTGTTCAAAGTGCCGTCAATGCGAACAAGAGGTGACCGACACGTGTAACCAATGACACCCCGTACCATCACGCCAGGTGATACGTCAGTATGGCGATGACGAATACACGCTTCCAATGTGCCTTCACCGCGATGTCGCCGAACACGGATGCGACCATCATGATGCTGTAAACAGAACCTCATTTCATTCGAAAAAATTACGTTTTGCCATTCGTGCATCCAGGTTCGTCGTTGAGTACACCATCGCAGGCGCTCCTGTCTGTGATGCAGCATCAAGGGTAACCGCAGACATGGTGTCCGAGCTGATAGTCCATGCTGCTGCAAACGACGTCGAACTGTTCCTGCAGATGGTTGTTGTCTTACAAACGTCCCCATCTGTTGAGTCTGGGATCGAGACGTGGCTGCACGATCCGTTACAGCCATGCGGATAAGATGTCTGTCATCTCGACTCCTAGTGATACGAGGCCGTTGGGATCCAGCACGGTGTTCCATATAACCCTCCTGAACCCACCGATTCCATATTCTGCTAACAGTCATTCGATCTCGACCAACGCGAGCAGCAACGTCGCGATACGATAAACCGCAATCGTGATATGCTACAATCCGACGTTTATCAAAGTCGGAAACGTGATGGTACGCATTTCTCCTCCTTACACGAGGCATCACAACAACGTTTCACCAAGAAACGCCGCTCAATTGCTGTTTGTGTATGAGAAATCGGTTGGAAACTTTCCTCATGTCAGCACGTTGTAGGTGTTACCACCGGCGCCAACCTAGTGTGAATGCTCTGAAAAGCTAATCATTTGCATATTACAGCATCTTCTTCCTGTCGGTTAAATTTAGCGTCTGTAGCACGTCATCTTCGTGGTGTAGCAATTTTAATGGCCAGCAGTGTAAATTTTCTAATCTCTGCAGTAACATCACATACCATCTCAACCCTTTAAGTTTTATTTCGTTTCCTCCTCCCTTTCTTGGTGCTTTAGTTATTTTGTCAGACAGAATATATTCTAGGACTAATTGATTTTACTTAATATAATTTACTTTCTCCGATCTGTTAATACTTGTACCAATTGGGAAAACATGTTTACAAAATAATAGCACTTGTGTGTCCTTGATTGTTGAAACCATTTACTAGAGTGGTTTTCTCTTGAATAACTTTCACAAATCTTTATATCTAAGATTCTTCATGGGGATCACGTTTCACAGTTTTCTTCGAGTAACAGATGACCCTGCCGCCGTTGGATAAGCAGCTGCCAGCAGAAAGTCGTATACTCCTAGCTCACTCATTTGTTACATAGTTTAATTCTTAATTTATTTGCGTGTTTTTGGTACTTGCATTGTTTAATTCATAAATTTTGGGGGTATTATAGTATTTGAGAGTTGTAGCATCGCGTTTTAGTACCTGAATAGTGTAAAATCACGTAGTCTCCTTCCGCCGCCGAGCAGTGTGTCAGCAGTGCGCAAGTAGCAGCATTACTGCATTTACTAGGCAATCTTGTATTTTAATATCTGTTTAAACTTTGTGTCGATTTGTTTGTGCTCTCTGTAGATTAATTCAGACGTTCTTTGCACAACAGTTTTTAGCATGGATAGGGACTGCAACTGCTGTGTTCGGATGCAGGCTGAGTTGGCATCCCTTCGCTCCCAGCTTCACGCAGTGTTGGCTTCGGTCACACAGCTTAAGGCTGTTGCCAATGGGCATCACTGTGGGGGTCCGGATGGGGGTTTGCCGGGGACGGCCACTTCGTCCCACGCATCCCCCGATCGGACTACGACTGTGGCTGCCCGGGATACTGACCACATTGAGGCTGATCCCTCACCTGTGGTAGAGTGGGAGGTCGTCTCGAGGTGTGGCAGGGGGCGAAAGACATTCTGGAGGGCTGAACGGAAGGCCTCTCCAGTTTGTCTGACGAACCGGTTTCAGGCCCTGTCTCCGGCTGATACTGATCTTCGGCCGGAGATGGCTGCTTGTCCTGTTCCAGAGGTTGCCCCTCAGTCTGCAAGATCTGGGCGGTCACAGAGGGTGGGCTTACTGGTAGTTGGGAGCCTCAACGTCAGGCGCGTAATGGGGCCCCTTAAGGATATGGCAGCAAGAGAGGGGAAGAAAACCAATGTGCACTCCGTGTGCATACCGGGGAGAGTCATTCCGGATGTGGAAAGGGTCCTGCCGGATGCGATGAAGGATACACGGTGCACCCATCTGCAGGTGGTCGCTCATGTCGGCACCAATGATGTGTGTCGCTATGGATCGGAGGAAATCCTCTCTGGCTTCCGGCGGCTATCTGATTAGGTGAAGACTGCTAGTCTCGCTAGTGGGATGGAAGCAGAGCTCACCATCTGCAGCATCGTCGACAGGACTGACTGCGGACCTTTGGTACAGAGCCGAGTGGAGGGTCTGAATCAGAGGCTGAGACGGTTGTGCGACCATGTGGACTGCAGATTCCTCGACTTGCGCCATAGGGTGGTGGGGTTTCGGGTTCCGCTGGATAGGTCAGGAGTCCACTACACGCAGCATGCGGCTACACGGGTAGCAGGGGTTGTGTGGCGTGGACTGGGCGGTTTCTTAGATTAGATGTCCTCGGGCAAGTACAGAAAGGGCAACAGCCTCAAAGGTTGCGGGGCAAAGTCAGGACATACGGGGACCAAGCAGCAATCGGTATTGTAATTGTAAACCGTCGAAGCCGCATTGGTAAAGTACTGGAACTTCAAGCGCTGATAGAAAGCACCGAAGCTGAAATCGTTATAGGTACAGAAAGCTGGCTGAAGCCAGAGATAAATTCAGCCGAAATTTTTACAAAGGCACAGACGGTGTTTAGAAAGGATAGATTGCATGCAACCGGTGGTGGCGGTTTGTCGCTATTAGTAGTAGTTTATCCTGTAGTGAAATATTATGGGTGGAGGTTTAACAAACAGACCCGAACTTTTCGACTCTGTATTCGCAGAACAGGGAATCAGTGATCATAAGGCCGTTGCAGCATCCCTGAAAATGGAAGTTAATAGGAATATAAAAAAAGGGAGGAAGGTTTATCTGTTTAGCAAGAGTAATAGAAGGCAGATTTCAGACTACCTAACAGATCAAAACAAAAATTTCTGTTCCGGTTCAAAAATGGCTCTGAGCACTATGGGACTCAACTGCTGTGGTCATAAGTCCCCTAGAACTTAGAACTACTTAAACCTAACTAACCTAAGGACAGCACACAACACCCAGCCATCACGAGGCAGAGAAAATCCCTGACCCCGCCGGGAATCGAACCCGGGAACCCGGGCGTGGGAAGCGAGAACGCTACCGCACGACCACGAGATGCGGGCTTTCTGTTCCGACACTGACAATGTTGAGTGTTTATGGAAAAAGTTTAAGGCAATTGTAAAATGCGTTTTAGACAGGTACGTGCCGAGTAAAACTGTGAGGGACGGGAAAAACCCACCGTGGTTCAACAACAAAGTTAGGAAACTACCGCGAAAGCAAAGAGAGATTCACTGCAAGTTTAAACGCAGCCAAAACCTCTCAGACAAACACAAGCCAAACGATGTCAAAGTTAGCGTAAGGAGGGCTATGAGTGAAGCGTTCAGTGAATTCGAAAGTAAAATTCTATGTACCGACTAGACAGAAAATCCTAGGAAGTTCTGGTCTTACGTTAAATCAGTAAGTGGCTCGAAACAGCATATCCAGACACTCCGGGATGATGATGGCATTGAAACAGAGGATGACACGCGTAAAGCTGAAATACTAAACACCTTTTTCCAAAGCTGTTTCACAGAGGAAGACCGCACTACAGTTCCTTCTCTAAATCCTCGCACAACCGAAAAAATGGCTGACATCGAAATAAGTGTCCAAGGAATAGAAAAGCAACTGGAATCACTCAACAGAGGAAAGTCCACTGGACCTGACGGGATATCAATTCGATTCTACACAGAGTACGCGAAAGAACTTGCCCCCCTTCTAACAGCCGTGTACCGAAAGTCTCTATAGGAACGGAAGGTTCCAAATGATTGGAAAAGAGCACAGGTAGTCCCAGTCTTCAAGAAGGGTCGTCGAGCAGATGCGCAAAACTATAGACCTATATCTCTAACGTCGATCTGTTGTAGAATTTTAGAACTTGTTTTTTGCTCGAGTATCATGTCGTTTTTTGAACCCAGAATCTACTCTGTAGGAATCAACATGGATTCCGGAAACAGCGATCGTGTGAGACCCAACTCGCTTTATTTGTTCATGAGACCCAGAAAATATTAGATACAGGCTCCCAGGTAGATGCTATTTTCCTTGACTTCCGGAAGGCGTTCGATACAGTTCCGCACTGTCGCCTGATAAACAAAGTAAGAGCCTACGGAAAATAAGACCAGCTGTGTGGCTGGATTGAAGAGTTTTTAGCAAACAGAACACAGCATGTTGTTATCAATGGAGAGACGTCTACAGACGTTAAAGTAACCTCTGGCGTGCCACAGGGGAGTGTTATGGGACCATTGCTTTTCACAATGTATATAAATGACCTAGTAGATAGTGTCGGAAGTTCCATGCGGCTTTTCGCGTATGATGCTGTAGTATACAGAGAAGTTGCAGCATTAGAAAATTATAGCGAAATGCAGGAAGATCTGCAGCAGGTAGGCACTTGGTGCAGGGAGTCGCAACTGACCCTTAACATAGACAAATGTAATGTATTGCGAATACATAGAAAGAAGGATACTTTATTGTATGATTATATGATATCGGAACAAACACTGATAGCAGTTACTTCTGTAAAATATCTGGGAGTATGCGTGCGGAACGATTTGAAGTGGAATGATCATATAAAATTAATTGTTGGTAAGGCGGGTAGCAGGTTGAGATTCATTGGGAGAGTCCTTAGAAAATGTAGTCCATCAACAAAGGAGGTGGCTTACAAAACACTCATTCGACCTATACTTGAGTATTGCTCATCAGTGTGGGATCCGTACCAGATCGGGTTGACGGAGGAGATAGAGAAGGTCCAAAGAAGAGCGGCGCGTTTCGTCACAGGGTTATTTGGTAACCGTGATAGCGTTACGGAGGTGTTTAGCAAACTCAAGTTGCAGACTCTGCAAGAGAGGCGCTCTACATCGCGGTGTAGCTTGTTGTTCAGGTTTCGAGAGGGTGCGTTTCTGGATGAGGTATCGAATATATTGCTTCCCGCTACTTATACTTCCTGAGGAGATCACGAATGTAAAATTAGAGAGATTCGATCGCGCACGGAGGCTTTCAGACAGTCGTTCTTCCCGCGAACCATACGCGACTGGAACAGAAAAGGGAGGTAATGACAGTGGCACGTAAAGTGCCCTCCGCCACACACCGTTGGGTGGCTTGCGGAGTATAAATATAGATGTAGATGTAGAATTTTATTCAGGTGCATGTTAATTTCGGAGTTGATGTCACTAACATTATACATTTCACTGCAACTGTTAACATTGGCCTGGCGTGAAATGATAAAAATTCTGTTTTTCAAACTGATGGTGATCAAAAAGACAGTTTGTAGTAGCTATTAACTTTATTGGTTACGCATTCTCATACAATATTGTTATCCATTAATGCCCCTCCACTATGAAACATTCTTGTGGTTTAATGTAACACTTCGTTAACATTAAGTTTATTAAATAATACTGAAATATTGTGCTATTTATCTGAATTTCTTAAACTATTAATCCTGAAACCATCACAGTTACTATTTGTTCCTGTCTGTCTGACAGGTAGCTTAGCTTTCCGAAATCTTACTACCCCTGAAATGTGAGTAGAGAAATAGACTAAGGTTTAAAATACCGTCTACGATGTGTCATTAGAGATGGCACACAAACTTGAATGATGCAAATTAGGGATATCCCAAAAACCTACAAGTTTATCGCTGTTCTTGGATTTGAAACGTTCTCGTTCCGAAAGTAGATGCCCCTCGCTCGATATTAGCTGAAAAATGGACCAGTGGGTTTATCCTGCATCCCGCCTAAACAAAAATCTTTTTGTAAACTATTTGTTTGTTAAATGGTATTGCGGCGGGGCGGGATCGATCGTTTGCGTTTATGTTAACGCTATCGTTCAGTCCACCTACCTCGATAGGATTCTTGCCGATGTCCCTTCACTCTGTGGTAGCACATACGTCCTAGGCAGCGTAAAGCAGCGCTGATGAAACCACTACCTAATACCTACCACACAGAGGCCGCGTAACTCTAGTTGAAAGTCACTTCCTGAAAGCTAACAGGAACGTCTATGCTCACGTATTATGACATTCCTGGAGATCGAAAATCTTCTTTGTAGGAACCAACATTCGTTAGAAAAACAAGGATCGTATGAAACCCAGCTCTCTTCTGTTAATCCACAAAACACAAAAAGCAGTTGATACAGACACTCAGGTAGATACCGCGTTCCTTGACTTCCAAAAGACATACTAAGCAGTTCCGCACACCACCTAATGAACAAAACACGAGCAAGTGAAATATCAGGCCATCTGTGTGACTGGATTGAAGAATTTCTAGCAAACGGAACACGACATGTCATTCTGAACGGAGAGGAGTTTAAGACGTAAAAGCAACATCGAGCGTGCCCCAGGGGAGTGTTATAGTACTTTTAATTTTCACTGTGTATATAAATGATGTAGGAGGTAACGTCGTAAGTTTCATGAGGATTTTCGCGGATGATGCTCTTGTATTTAGAGAAGTAGCGAAGCTAGAAAATTGTAACGAAATCCAGGAAAACCTGCACAGGATCGACGGTTGGTGCAGCGAGTGGCAATTTACCCTCATCATAAACAAATGTAAGATATCGCGAATTCATAGACAGAAAGAGTCTTTACTATATAATTGAAAAATTGCAGAACAATCATTAGAAGCATTTACATTAAATATTTAGGAGTGCGCGTATGGAGGCATTTGAAGTGGAATAACTGGATGAAATTAATCGCGATGAGGGCAGATGATTGACTTAGATTCATCGGGAGAATCCTAAGGAAATGTAGTTCATCAACGAAGGACGTTCCACCAATACTTGAATACTGCTCGTCAGTACGGGATTCGTAGCAGACATGACTGACAGAGGAAATAGAGTAGATCCAAAGAAGAGCAGCACGTTTCGTTACAGGTTCATTTAGTAAGCGGGAAAGTTTCAAGGAGATGCTCAGCCAACTCCAGCGGTAGACGCTGCAAGAGCGGCGTTATACGTCACGCTATGGTCTACTATTAACGTTAGGAGAGCGTAAATTCCTAGAAGAGTCAAACAATATAGTGCTTCCTCATGCATAGAGGCTTACCAGCAATCGTTTCTCTCGTGAACCAACGAGACTGCAACAGGAAAAGAGGAAGTGATACTGGTACACAAATATGTAGATGTAGACAGACGCACAATATCATACTGTTGAGTATGTCAATCCTAGTGCCGATACTCGAAGAGTGTCTGATGACGATCCCCAACTTGTGCCACAGAGCTAATGTAGAATGTTACTTCTGCTTGTGAGATTAGCGGAAATTCGCGTCAAATGCTCTTTAAAGGAAAGTGTCCTGCCTAAAGTGATCCCAATATATTTCGGATGCATGTTATGACGAAGTTTGTCTTCCTCAACATAGACATCAAGGGTTCTGTGTATCAATCTACTGAGAAGATGAAAACATGGAACTTCTGTTTTATTTGAGTTAAGCTGTAGACTCCGTTTAGGGAAGTTTTGGCTTAGGATGTCTAGATCAGCCGGCCGAAGTGGCCGTGCGGTTAAAGGCGCTGCAGTCTGGAACCGCAAGACCGCTACGGTCGCAGGTTCGAATCCTGCCTCGGGCATGGATGTTTGTGATGTCCTTAGGTTAGTTAGGTTTAACTAGTTCTAAGTTCTAGGGGACTGATGACCTCAGCAGTTGAGTCCCATAGTGCTCAGAGCCATTTGAACCATTTTTTTTTGTCTAGATCAGAAATTAGATTTTCTTCAGCTGATTTGAAAGTTCTGTGTTGGGCAGCCACTGCCCAGTCATCCGTCCGTGAGATAATCCTTAAGTCACATGTGTCCTCTGCGTGGTGCTTCGAGACAAATATCTAAAGCCTATAAGCAGAGGCAGCCAGATAATCTCAAAGATCTCCTGGCTAAAACTAATTTGTAAACGGTAAAATTTTTAGGAAATCATATAGAATCCAACAAATTTGGTTAGAAAAGTCTTCTGCTATTGGGTATGAGAATAGGAGTATTAACTGAGTACAAAAGTCTTACAAAACACATTCCCTGTAGTTCGATGAATCTCATCGTTCTAATTATTACAGCAAAATTATTTTTCCACCTTTAACCCCCCTGATAACACTGCTTCAGACGGTTTTAATTGTTTTATTGTCGATAGAAACTGTCACAGTGAGTTGTTATTGAACACAGTCGTCCCTTCTAGAAAAGGAAACGAGTGATATTAATAGCGTTTATCCAAGTGACAGACGTGGGATGTAGTACGAGCAGCAATCCATAACACGTCTTGGAGCGGTTGGGTTTGCAGACCGGCGCCGGAAATGGCAACGAGTGGTAGCCGCTACAGGGAAATCCACGTTCTCGCTACAGCGCCGGAGCTGCAGCCCAGTCGGACATCGATATCCACTTGAGCGGGTGCGGCCCGAGGCTAGCTGTCCTGCCTGGGGCTCTGCCGCCGCCGTCTGTCCTACACAGATCTCCCCCTATCTAAACAACGACCTCTGCCTCTGTTTATCGAGCTCACTGCAAGAGAGCTCTTAAAGCTGCTCTCTTATTTTTACATTTCTTCTTCTCCCTGGCAGTTGTACCATAAATAACGCCACTATATCGTTATAATTTTAGGACAGGAGTGACAATTATGACGTCTGACTACGCATCGTATGAACTCTGTTTTCGGTGTCTTCTCAGTTAAATGCTTTGTAACGCTCCCGTTCATAATTTTTTCCGATTTCCGTCTTTCCTTTTTCCTTAATTGCTTTAAAACTCATGGAGATATATTCCGTCTTTGCGACTAAATTAAAGACAGTTTGTCCTTTGCCATACGCGTTTCTATTCTTTTATTTGTGAATTATATTCAGTGGCCTTCAATACATGTTCGTTTAATGAATTTAATAACTGAATTATGTAGTAGTTACAAGTATGTTACTATATCAAATTTTCTTTTGTTGTTCTCTTCTTTTTCAGGTTAGAAACAACTTTTTGCAGCACAAGTTTCGTGAGGCTGAATTATCATTTGGTGTTACTATCGGTTTCCGATGATTTTAATCCATGTTTGTCGTCCTGGAGATGTATTTACTCGGTCAGCATCCTCCAGATGTCCGATTTTCGGCGTTTTCTCGATCACATTTATTTCAACATTTCACTTCCACCTTTCACTGTGTATTTAATGTGTCTGTTTACAGTGTGTAGTGTTGCCAACTGTCTCTCTTTGTTATCCTTCGTCTTTTCTTTGTTGTACACATAGATACGCACCACATCACAAACAAAAGGCGAAGGATAGACACACAGCAACAGTTTTGTAGTGAATATGGTAGACGATTTATTATCCGCCGAGTCTCAGAACCTAGAGTAACTACTTTGCTGAACGAAGCTGCACAAATATTCAGTCAGACCTTGATAAGATTTCAAAGTTGTGCAAAGAATGGTACCTTGCTTTAAAAGCTCAGAAGTCTAAAACTATGTAATTACCAAAACGAGAAAACGTAGTTCCCCCTGAGTCACAGTTTGATTCAGTAAACTCGTACAAATACCTGGGTGTAACACTTAGTGGGGACATGAAATGGAACGAAACACTGTCTGGAGAACTGGATGACAGTGCCACTAAAGCACAATTACTAAACACGACATTCCGAAACTCCTAAATCAAAGCAGACGATGTAAAAATTCCAGAATTCGAATCAAGAACAATTGCTAATACAAATAACTTAGAAGTAGACATCGTCGGTGTAGCGAAGCATCTTGAATCACTTATTAAAGGCTGGGCCTCCGTCCCAGATTGTATACCAGTCAGGTTCCTTTCAGAGTGCGCTGATGCAATAGCTCCGTACTTAACAGTCATACACAGTCTCTCGCTCGTCGAAAGACTGGAAAGTTGCACAAGTCACACCGATACCTAAGAAAAGAAATACAAGTAATCTGCTGAATTACAGACCCATATTACTAACGTCGATTTGTTGTAGGATTCTGGAACATATACTGTGTTCGAACACTATGAATTACCTCGAAGAAAGCAATTTATTGACAAATAACCAACATGGATTCAGAAAATATCGTTATTGCGAAACAGAACTAGCTCTTTATTCCCAAGAAGTTATGAAGGCTACCAACAGGAAATTCCAAATTGATTGCAGATTGTTAGATTTCCAGAAGCCTTTTGAAACCGTTCCTCAAAAGCGACTTCTAGTCAGACTGTATGCATATAGAGTATCGTCTCAGTTGCACGGCTGGATTCGTAATTTCCTGTCAGAAAGATCACAGTTCGTAGTAATTGACGGAAAATCATCGAGTAAAACAGAAGTAATATCTGGCGTTCCCACAGGAAATATTACAGGCCCTCTGCTATTTCTTATCTGTATTAACAATTTAGGATACAATCTGAGCAGCCCTCTTAGATTGTTTGCAGATGATACTACCATTTTCCGTCTTGTAAAGTCATCAGATGATCAAAACCAATTGCAAAATGATTTGGACAAGATATGTGTATGGTGCGAAATGTGCCAGTTGACTTTAAGTAATGAAAACTGTGAAGCCATCCACATGTGTACTAGAAGGAATCCGCTGAATTTCGGTTATACGATAAATCGCACAAATCTAAGGCTGTAAATTCAGCTAAATACTTAGAGATTACAATTAAAAATAACGTAAACTGGAACGATCACATAGATAATGTTGTGGGGAAAGCAAAACAAAGCCTGCGATTTATTGGCAGAACACTTAGAAAATGCAACAGGTCAACTAAAGAGACGGGCCACACTAGGTTTGTCCGCCCCCTTCTGAAGTGTTGCTGTGCGATGTGGGATTCGCATCAGGATCAGTATTGAGTGTATCAGTGTATAGATGTAGACGTAAACGTAGCTGTAGAAGAATGCTGAAGGACAAATGCAGAACAATAAATTAGTGTTATAACTCGACTAAATGAATGGGTCGGTTGATACGACACATACTGAGGCGTCTATACATGATCAGTTTGGTCATGGAGAGACGTTTGGGGGTAAAAACAGAAGTGGGAGACCAAGGTTTCACTGTAGTAATATAAAGAGATGAAAAGTCTTGCAAAAGAAGGACTAGCGTGGAGAGCTGCATCAAACAAGCGTTCCGACTGAAGACCATAACTACACTATAATACAGATTAAAGGCTATTCTTACAGAATTTACAGTAAAATGTATGTACAATCGCATTTAATATTTTTGAAGGGAAAGGTTAAGAAATACTCCGGTGTTTATGAAACAGACGTTCTACCGCGAAGAAGGCATTGAAAACGTTCACACTATTGCCTTATAACTTTTCAGCAATATATATATATATATATATATATATATATATATATATATATATATATATATATATATGGTCAATCACCTAAAACGTGACTGCAAATATTGCAGAAATGGAAAGTGCCGTTGATGTATAGTTTTCACAGAATGGATTGGTAGTCAGGGGCTCGTATTGTTAGCCTATCTACAGATTGTAATAATACTTGGAAAGTGTGTTTTTTGTGCAAACATAAACTTCTTACATGGATGGAACAACGCCTGTTCACACTGACAAACTAAAAGTAGGGTAAATTAGAATGTCACTGGTGTTTGTTGCAGGATTCTAGAGCCAGACGTTTACGAGATATCGTATTTTGAAACGTTCTCACACTGACACTTGTACAATACCAGCGGTAGCACACACTAAAGAACAATAGAAGTGAATACACTAGGCATGTGAAATCCGACCAGCAACGAGACAACTGATCATCACAGGTTGTGTTCAAAATGATCTCCGGCCGTGGCAACATACGCTTCCAATCTGGCATGGACCGACTGCTGCACACGCGATAGCATTTCAGCGGAGATGTGCAAGCACGCTGCAGTAATACGTCGTTGCATATCATCGAGTACAGTTGGTATATCCTTATAGACGGCGTCTTTCGGCTTTCCCCACAGAGAAAAGTCTACTGGCGTCGAATTCGAGCAACGGGCCGGATAAGGTACAGATCCTCTGCGTTCAATCCAATGATTCGGAACAATTCGTGAAGACACACTGTAGTACTTCGTGCGCAATGAGCTGGACAGCCTTCATGTTGGTACAACAGGTTCCTCCTAGTTTTCAGAAGAACGTCTTACAGCATCCACAGAAAAGACAGAGCCATCGCAGTCGAGGAAGACATCAAGCATGAAGGAACGCAGGTTGCCCACAATACTGTTCACGTAGTCCACGGCTGTCACGCTTCCTTCGATTACTACTACTGGTGTCGGCCCTCGTTAGCTGAGTGGTCAGCCAAGGGGTCCGGGTTCAAGTTCAGGTGTGTGTGAAATCTTATGGGACTTAACTGCTAAGGTCATCAGTCCCTAAGCTTACACACTACTTAACCTAAATTATCCTAAGGATAAACACACACACCCATGCCCGAGGGAGGACTCGAACCTCCGCCGGGACCAGCCTTACAGTCCATGACTGGAGCGCCTTAGACCGCGGCCTGGATTCGATTCCTGGCTGAGGCAGGAGATTTTCTCCGCTCAGGAACTTGGTGTTGTGTTGTCCTCATCGTCATTTCATCCCCACCTCCGACACGCAAGTCACCCAATGTTGCGTCGAATGCAATTAAGTACTTGCCCTCGGCGCGCCGAACTTCCCCGAATGGGGGACTCCCGGCCCACAATGCCGTTCGCTCATTTCACTACTATTGGTCCCATAGAAGCCCAAATGAATGCTCCCTAGGGCCTGCGCCTGTGGCGCGGTGAATTTCTCGAGCAGCCGTTTACCCGGATGACGGCGTGTTCAGAAGTAACCATCGACCTCTTGTGACAACAAACTTGATTCATTCGATGTGGTGGCACGTTCCCATTGAATCGGGTCCAATCTCAGTGATCACTTGCCGATTGCAACGGTAACTGCAGGGGCGTCTGTCGTGGAGCACCATGTTCAACAGTGTGTTCTGAACGGTGTGCTCTGAAACATTTATGCCTGCACCAGCGTTGCATGCCGTCAGCAGATATGTCACAGATCCTGGTTTACAGAAAGGACATACCTCCAGTCTCCACTTTTTATAAAGCAGTGCAGGTGTCCAACACCGTGTCGCCCATTCGTGGTTTCACCGTCCTTGAATACTTTTCATAGAGGATGACAACAATAGCACACGTACAGCCGACAAGCTTCGCCGTTCGCGAGATGCTCATTTTCAGGCGTTTATGTCAGGCAATTTCCCCATTTGCGGCCCGTATCGTCACTAGAATGATTCCCCATTCGTCTCTCCTCCACTTATATGCTTCCTTTACAGCGTTACGTGCAAGAAACGCAGCAAGGCGGCATTCGGATAGGAGGTTGGCTCATTAGTATGTAGTCTCCCATGTCTTTCTAGTGCAGCTGTAATAATAATTCTGTGGCAATTTGTGTCTAACATTAGCAATTACACGGTCCAGTAACACTAATGTGCCCACCTGTCGAAAGCCTGATTAACCACCTTTTGCAGCGAGGACGTGCAGGAAGAGAGTCAGTGACGTTCTGGAAGGTACTGTCATCGATGTGGAGCCACGCCGACTCCAGTGGCGTCGCCAGATGCGCTATGTTTCTTGGGTTAGGATCCATGACATTAACAGGCCGATCGAGGTGGTCCCACAGATTCTCTATTGGGTTAAAAGCCGGGGGTTTGATGTCCAGGGGAGTACGGTAAACTCATCTTGGTGCTCTTCAAACCACGCACGTACACTGCGAGCTGTGTGACATTTTTTTTTATCCTGCTGGTAGATGCCATAGCATCGAGGAAAAAGTGTAGGAACATAGTCCTATTGATCCATTATGCCTTCTCGATGACGATATCACTCAGGCAATGCCATGAAAACATTTTCCAGACCATAACGCTCCCACCTCTGGCCTGGACCCTTTCATCAATTGTTGCAGGGCCATGCACACCAACGTCCATCTGTCCGATAGAGCATAAAACGTGATTCTTCTGAAATGGCCACGTGTCGCCACTCAGTGGACGTCCAGTTGCGGTACTGGCGTGCAGATTCCAGCCTTCGTCGCTAATGAAGAACAGTCAGCATGAACCAGGTGCCTGCTGCGGAGGCCGATGTGCAGCAATGTTCGCTTAACGGTCGTTGAGGAGACACTATTGATTACCCCTCGGTTTATCTGGGCGGTCAGTTGTTGAACAGTTGCACGTCTACTCATCCGTACACGTCTCCACAGCCGTCGTTCACCCCCGTCATACATGGCCCTTGATGCACCACAGTAGCCTTGGCGCCGGGTTTGGGGGTCCATTCTGCCATGCACGGTATACTTTAAACAAGGCGCCACGCGGTCGTTTTATAAACTTAGACGTTTCGGAATTTCTTCCACCGTCGGCCCAGAAACCAATGATCATGCCCTTTTAGCCGTCAGATAAATCGCTGCGTTTACGCATTACGACAACAACTGTACTGTTTTTTCGCATCCGCTCCGACATGATTCGCATCCTCTTCACTGCTAGTGCCGTCTATGAGTTCTTTAGCATTGAGCCCGTGGTCTCGCGGTCGCGTTCTCGTTTCCCGAGCACAGGATACCGGGTTTGATTCACGGCGGGATCAGGGATTTTCACCTGCTTTGAGATGACTGGGTGTTTGTGTTGTGCTCAACATTTCATCATCATTCATGAAAGTATCGAGTTTGGACTGAACAAAGGTCGGGAATTTGCACAGGGTCCCGGGTTCGATTCCCGACTGGGTCAGGAGTTTTAACCTGCTTAGAGATGACTGCGTGTTTGTGTTGTTCTCAACATTTCATCATCATTCATGAAAGTGGCAAGTTTGGATTGAACGAAGGTCGGAATTTGCACGGGCGCTGATAACCGCGCAGTTGAGCGCCCCACAACCCAAACATCGTCATCGTCTTGCGCATTGACGTCAAACAGAGGTGGTGGTCACATTACTGTGACTGGACAATGTAGAAGCCATTCTCAATTTTTTTGTACAGTTCCACCGTACAGTTGTGAGGCACTAACTATTGAAATACACTTGATACATAACACGAGTGAAGAGCACTCGATTTTGAATTTTTTGCCTTATGTCGTGGGCAAGACGTTTGTATGTTCGTATTATCTTTAGGTTTCAAAGTCTGGCTTTTTGCGCATTGGTGTCTTTTGTGGATATTACATATTTTTTTACCTTATGGTGGCCTAATAAGCCGAAAACTCGTTGGCAGCAAACAAATGTTAATGGAAAAAAGGCCGATTGTTTGCTTTCCGTAAATTTAGAATGAGAGTATCGTCAGTTTCATTTTTAAAACATTAATCCATGTTTGCACTGTAACTGTTAGTTGCACATTTTTGACATGGTTTCCACATCTTTTAAATACCGCTTTTGACTATGTTATGATGATTTGAAAATGGGTCCCAGCCCGAAACTAGTCATAGAGTAAATAGAAAAAAGTAAAATTTGTGGTTTTGGACTGGTTTCTCGTTGTACTGATTAACAGAAGTTGGTGACCCACAGCTATTCCAGCATGGTGAAGTTTGTAAATTAACTGCTTCGATGAGGGAAAATCATACATGTGTTGTCAGAAAACTTCTTCTTCTTTTATGCGGAAGTGATCCAGTTTTCTATCTCTGGTATATCTGCGTTGGAATAGCGCATTTTTCATTCGGGAGGACGACCGTTCAATCCCGCGTCCGGCCATCCTGATTTAGGTTTTCCGTGATTTCCCTAAATCGCTCCAGGCAAATGCCGGTATGGTTCCTTTGAAAGGGCACGGCCGACTTCCTTCCCCGTCCTTCCCTAATCCGATGAGACCGATGTTCAAATGGTTCAAATGGCTCTGAGCACTATGGAACTTAACTTCTGAGGTCATCAGTCCCCTAGAACTTAGAACTACTTAAACCTAACTAACCTAAGGACATCACACACATCCATGCCTTAGACAGGATTCGAACCTGCAACCGTAGCGGTCGCGTGGCTCCAGACTGTAGCGCCTAGAACCGCTCGGCCACTTCGGCCTGCTGAGACCGATGTCCTCGCTGTCTGATCTCCTCCCGCAAACAACCCCAACCCAACACAAACTGAGAGTGTACTGTAATTCAGAGGCAGAGAAGGGGAACCAGCGCTGTATTTTTATAAACGGCTGGGAAAAACCGGCCAAACACCAATCTTAGTCTGTCTAGCGTATCAGAACTACGATAGTAAATTGTCTATACTCTAGTCCTGTTCTTGTAGTGAATAGGCTGAATTCGTTGCCTGCCACTATAACGAGACAGAACCACTGGAACACGCCCCCCATGATCGAGCACCGGCCTGTGTTTCATTGGCGTCTGTACGGCCGCAAAGGGGATACAAACGGCCGCTAGTTGTCTGTTCGAACGGCGGGCCAGTGATGCCCCTCTGGGAAAAAGACTCCAGTGTGCACTCGGTGTGTTTTCCAGCTGCAGCTATCCGCAGGGTAGAAGAGGACACCCTAGAAAGAAATAAAACCATAGGTTGCAGTCAGCTGCAGTTGCCGTAAAATACTTCGAAAGATGAGATGTATATACCCTCGCTTCGATAGAGAATGCAGAGAATCAATAAAAAAAATTAACAGCAACTCGCGTGTCTGTGAGAAAGACCGTGTGTCAAGCCTACATTTTCTAAATTCAGATCTTGACAAAAGATATTTTAGAAAGTACTGGGAAGTTATAGTTTTTTGTAAAATAGTGGTATAACTGAATATTCCGGTAAATACATTACCAAAAATTTTTTATTTGGGATATTCTATGTTGCAAATTTTACCTCAGAACTTAAACGTCTGTGTGATATGGGTGTCCTGTTCTTGGTTCGGTTAGTGTTAGCTATGGTTAAGAACAAAAATTAAGCACTTTCTTGATTTGTGGAACAATTTGTTTTTATTCATTAACTGTTCTTAGGCCATAGTCAGATGACAGCTGACTTCGCAGCTGCAGATAAGATAAGTTGAGGGAAAACGAGATGTTAGGTGATACAGAAGATATGACATTTAAAATTACAAAGTTGATGTTAAACATGGATTTCCTGCAAAAGGAATTATTACATTTTAAAACTGATATTTATGTCACGCTACAGTTCTATCACATATACATAAATTAAAATTAATTTAACAGAGGGGGAAAGGAAGTTTTAAAACTCGGCTAGCAAACTGTGTTAGATACAGATATATTTCTAATATTTGCAGTAGTATCCACATTCTAACTTACTTCTCTGTATAAAGAAAATTACAGTGTATATCGAATCGCTGTTCATAAGGCAGTAGGAAATGATTTTAATTAATTTGAATTACGTATGACTTACATGTAGTCAGTATGATAATACACCTATTGGGTGGACAAAAGTAGAAAATGAATTTGACTTACTTGTGATTTACATGTAGTCGGTACGAGAAAACACCTATAGGATGGACAGATTAATATGTTTGTGGTACTAAACTTCCGTTAATTTTCTAAGAAAAAAAACACCTTACGATCGTTCAGATCCTTCATTAGTAGGAGAGCGAAATGGGGCCGTGGTCAGAAAGTCCCTAGAGTATGAAATAACACATGGCGTAACCAAAGTGTTACATTTAACGTTCATCGACAGAAAGTTATCAGCTAGTAGCAATACTACAAAGGAAAATGTTTTAGAGTATGCTGATATCCGAAGACGATCTACTTTTTGCGACAAGTTTAACAGTAAGCATTAAAGAGCTATGCATCTATTCGTTGCACTATGCAAACATAATGGCGACCAGTTGTTCAAATGTGCTGGTCTACACCAGGCTATGCACTCGACGGTATACGTTTAAGCACATGTTCAAGTGTTAACGTCATTATGAACGCTTTCTCTGCCAGAACAAGCCAAAGAAGGAAACCGAATGAATTTGACCGAGCTGCGGGGGTACGTGCACACAAATCCAGGCATTACGTTCGAGAGATTTCACATGAGGTATCCCACGTCCTCATCCAACGAACAAATCCCCATCAACAACATCTCATGCTTGCGCACTGTCAGACACTAGGGGTAGGATTGGAAATTAGCACAGACACTGAGGCAAAGCATGGTCGTGAGAAATTTTACGCCATCACTTCTCCTTTAGTCATATGCGAACGTTGCGCCGCCGTCGCCAAAGGTCGCAGTGTAAGATCCTGATCTACAACTCCAGAATACTCTGCAATATCTACTGAACTGCCTGGCAGAAGGTTCATCGAGCCACTTTGGCACAATTTTTCTTCCGTTCCAATTTTTAACAGCGCACAGAAAAAAATTTAAATCTTTCCTTGCGAGCTCTGATTGCTCTTATTTTATTAGAATGTTCATTGGTTCCTATATAGGTAGGTGTCAACACAATACTGCGTCTTTTGATGTCGAAATGGCATACTGGTACGTTTGCTTCATTTTTACTCTTGGTTTGGTGGATCTGCAGGGATTAAGAATCGCCTAGTAGCAACTCTTTTAATTACGCAAGTATGGCATTGCTGGGTCTATCATACTCCATCTCCCTCCAATTTTAATCCGTTGTCGTTGGGATACTGTTATGCAAATCCTCCGAGTTAGAATTCAATCAGATCTTTCTTTATATTTACTGTAAGTATACTCTTTGTTACTATAGTTACATAGTGTGTGTCATTGGAATGAAGCGCTGTAGGTACTTTGAAACCTTGTTACAGGGTGACAATTATAGAATTATATGAAAAAAACCACGTAAGTTAGTTACAAACTTACGGTGTGCACACACTTTATTTAACATGCAAACATCACTACAAATATTCGGATTTATATTATGACATGTTCGATATGCCTGCCATCATTGGCATGTGGCGCAGGCGAATAGCAAAGTTCTGCATGACTCGCTGAAACGTCGGAACATGGATGCCGTCGATGGCCTCCTGAATGGCTGTTTTCAGCTCAGCAATGGTTTTGGGGTTATTGTTGCACACCTTGTCTTTAATACAGCCCCACAAAAAGGAGTCGCACGTCTTCAGATCCGGAGAATATGGTGGCCAATCGAGGCCCATGCCAGTGGCCTCTGGGTACCCCAGAGCCAGAATGCGGTCCCCAAAGTGCTCCTCCAGGACATCAAACACTCTCCTGCTTCGATGGGGTCGAGCTCCACATTATATGAACCACATCTTGTCGAAATCAGGGTCAGTTTGGATAATGGGGATGAAATTATCTTCCAAATCCTTCACGTACCATTCAGCAGTCTGCTTGCCACTAAGGAATATCGCACCGATTGTTCTGTGACTGGACATTGCACACCACACAGTCACCCGTTGAGGGTGAAGAGACTTCTCGATCGTGAAATGCGGACTCATAGTCCCCCAAATGCGCCAGTTTTGCTTATTGACGAACCCATCCAAATGAAAGTGGGCTTCGTCGCTAAACCAACTTACTAATTCCCATCATACCCCGCGGCTAACTGTACAGTTTTAACGTCCTAACGCAAACCGTTCAGAAGTTATGACGATTTTATTTCGTATAGTTCAGTAATTGTCACCCTGTACATTTAATGTAAGTCTCACATATTTTGTTCGCGTACAGTAACAGAAAATTAATCCCGATCTAATATCAGAAAAAGTGTGTGGAACACTGAACATGTCAGTCTAGTTCTCCTTACTATGGCAAGTACAGTACGAGAAAGGAAAGGTTAAGATATATGCTACAGAACTGCAAATTCTTCATTGGGAAAGGATATTAAACGACTAATTGTACCTACACTGAAAGGATAACAATTTCAATGAATTCTATGATAAAATAGAGAACGAGTTAACTTATGGTTAGAAAGTGTCTCATTGTGTATCTAAAATGATTAAGCTGCAGCTGTGACAGAAAATATCAGAACGAATTGTTCACAGCATTAATGTAAAGAAACTGAATTGGAAGTGTAAAAAATGCGATTGGGGCACTAGGTAGCAGTATGTTGATTGTAGAGAACCGATGGCAGCTCCAGATAACGGCCTGGCAATCGGCAGAATTTAAATTCTGAGTTCGTTTGGCATGTTTTACAGGTAATAATACGAAATTAAGCTGGTGCAAATAGAGGGTATTGTGGCAGTGATTTCAATAAGCTTATTACTCGAAGTACAGTGCTTTTGGTCCTGTATGCAACATGTTCTCTCGTGCAGTAATCCCCACTGTAAAACAGGGCGCTAGTAATCACATGCACAATGATAAACAAAATAAGTTTTGCCGAATTAGTACATGGTGCAAAGCCAGGATGAAAAACAGTTTGCTAGTCATTGACGAATAGATGAATTTATTTTCCACTGGGTAGCATCATGATTCGTTACACCACAAAGTTTAATGATAAAGTTGATAAAAATAGAACCAAATTCAGTAAATGTATTGTAACGGGCAGTCATGTGATCGGTTGTTCGTATGTGCTCAACGTGACCTACATGAAAACGAAAGGAATGAAACTAATGTATTTCGTTCCACGTTGTGCCATTACAGTCGTTACCTTGAATTTTTTAGATCCGTGGCAACATTTTATAAATCGGATCTTCGAAACAAAAACCATTTACGTTGTTTCATAAAATATTTTCACATTAGTAAGTAAACGAATCCATAACAAATCCTACACGTCCACTTAAGATCTTCTCCGTCTCGTCCATGAACCCAGCATGGCATGGGTACTACACTGATGATAAATAATCAATAATACAGATGATGAAAGTTCTGAAAGATACTTCCTGCGTGTGTGAATTGCACTCCTTTAAAACTCTCTAGTGAATGTCAGTGTGAAATTAACTTTAGTCCTAAAGTAATTCAAGAAGATAATGCAGTTAATATAATTTTTTTATTATTTTTGAGGTGAGACTGACTTGTGGTGGCATGTTTATCCACCGACATTACATTTTCCGATACTTTAGAACAACAAACCATATTATAAATCGTGCGTTTTGATGAGATATATAATGCGTCGTAACACTTAAATTGCATATTTTTATAATACGTAAGTATAGCTTTGAAATTCATCAAATGTCACCAACACAACACTGTCAAAGGCAATGATGGATTAGCATCAACACAGAAAGAAGAATTCGGTCTTTGCATCACAATAAAATTATTTATCAAAATACGTAATGATTTCTTCTATACCAGAACAAAACACACAGGGGTCTCTTATTGTAAGGTGCAAGTATACCATAAATAAAGATCTCTGATTACAGACGAAAATTCGATCTTTGCACCCAAATAAAATTTTCTGTATTAGTTATCAAAATATGTGAAGATGTCAAACAAAAAAACACACGTGGTACTACTGTCGTAAAGTAATCGTTCCATAACATTAAAAAAGGAGAAAAACACATATGGCTCACATACTGGCACTGCTGATATAACATGTTAACCTGCACATGTCGATGAGAATAGTTTTATCTTTAGAGTTACGAGAAACCACACTTGTGTCTCTTAGTTACCAAAATACGTACAGCTGTGTTCTAATACATTACAAACTACACATGGACACCACTGATGATCTAACTTAGGATAAAATGCAATTGTTGGTGAGAATACTTCGAACTTTGTATTATACTTTGAAGAAAGAATTTTTTTATTTCTCAACATACGTAAAGATTTCTTCTGTAACTAAATGAACGCACTTAGCACTACTGATCTAACTTATGGATTAAGGTAAACTTGCTGAGGACTGACTATGCTGTCACATGGTGGAAACTACAAAAATTTCATCCATAACTGTAAAAAACACATGTAGGTTGCAGTTACTGTGTATAAAGTAATTTGTAAGCCTGGCTAGTTCTCCTTCCAAGGGCGGGGTGGGAGGAGAATAAAAAAAAAAAAACAAGCTTTGTTTTAAAAATGATTTTCTTTGTTTTATAGATATATATTTATTCAGATAAAAGAAGTACATTGTCAATTTTTTACCATTTTTGGTACTTTCTGTTTAGTTCTACAGAACACGCTGTCGTTACATCAAGCTTTTCGTGAAACTGCTTGTTCACTTTTGATGTTACAACATATGACACGAGCTCCCTCCTTGATGTTTTATCAGTAACTCTGAATCTTGATGTAATAATTGTCTCTGGAATTCTCTGCGTAATGACTAGATGTCTTTGTAAAAAGAAATCTATCCAATTTTTACAAGGTTTCCTATCTTTGAATGGAGTATCTACCTTCAGCTCTGCGACTACTTTGTGGACACCTTCTAGTAGCCTTCTTCTACTAATAGGAAATCCATTCTTTGACTCTCCAAATCGACTCAACTAACCAAGCCCTGCATCCTTCACGCAATATGCAGGAAGGGACCAACTTTCTTTGAACTGGACATCTGTCAGAACTTTTATACGTCAAGAGTTGTTCTGGTAGCTTTGTACAGTATACTACGACTTGCTATGGGCATGCTATTTTTTGCAACTTCCAAAGCTTGAGGCATGTGATTTTCTTTTCGCACTTGAAGATCTTCTCCTTTTCTTTCTCCATGTCAAGTGTCAGTTGAAAAAGTGAAAAATTTGAACAAAATAATATGCTAAGCAGGCAAGTCAGTGATATCTGACACAAACAACTAGGCATTTAGAATTGAAATAGTAACCTAACACCAAGAGCTGACAGTGTATGTGACCCAATGTGATAGTGTCAGCTACTGGGTCTCAACCAATACTCCAACTCTGCAAGCTGAGTACCCAATTGGTCCTAACAAAACTGTAAAAATCTGCTCCAAATGCCGTCATTTATGTTTGGTTACAGATAAGTAAACATTATAGTGACTCAGGCTAGGGTAATGACTGTCTTAGAGTACAAAATGTTTCACATGCACATTCGTATTGTTACAATTTCGTTGGGGCTAGATTTTAATAAATAATAAGGACGAGTTCTGGTTTCTTTAAATCAGGTTATGACACATACACTGCCAGCTTATGGTGTTACAATACAGTTTTAAGATCCAGTTGATGACATCCACTGCCAGGTAAAGGCACATGCTCTGTTAGTTTCCAGTGCTAGAAAACTATTTGAGCTCCAGTAGCTGACATCAAATGTCAGCATATAATTTTTTTAGTTGTTGAATAAAACCATACATTCAGGATAATTGTAGTCATCGTGATCAAGTTAGGGCAGTCACTATATCAGCTGACCATCAACTGCTCAGTAATACCCTCCATGCATTCAGGTTAATGATAGACACCATGATTGGAGTAGTGACAGTCATCATGTCAACTGCCTGTCATTACTCTAATTTTATCCAGCATGCATTTGGGGTAATGGCAGTCACAATGATCAGGGATGGCAGTCACCATGTGAACTGACCATCATTACCCTAATAATATCTATTTTTACATTATCGAAGTTTTTCTATTTTTATGGCAGCAACAAAGTTAAAAAATTCTTAGCTTTATATGCAGAAAAAACTTTTCAATTAAAAATGGTGACGTGTGGGCTACATATTTGAAATACGGTAGCTGACACCCACTGTCAGGTTATGGCACATACACTGTCAGCTTCTAATGATACAATATAATTTTAGCTCTGAATGTCCATTTTTTTCTGTCAAACACCACTGCCTTGGTTGCTTGGCATACTACTTTGTACAAATTTTTCAGTTTTCCAACTGTAACTTTACATGCGGAAGGAAAAGAAGATCCTCAAGTACAAAGAAAGTTAAATGCTTCAAGCTTTGGAAGCGGAATTGGGATGCCCATAGTAAGTGCTAGTAAACGCTACAAAGTTTCCAAAACAACTCCGTTGCATAAAAATTCAGGAAAATATTCAGTCCAAAGACAGATGAGCACTTCTTATATTCTGAGTGAAGAGTGTGAAGCTCGTTTAGATAAGCGGATATTGGAGAGTCAAAAGGATGAATTTCGTGGTAGTAGAAGTCACCTAACAGAAGGTGTCCACAGACTAGTAGCAGAGCTAAAGCTGAGTACAACATTCAAAGTTGGGAAAGCTTGCAAGAAGTGGATGCATTTGTTTTTGGAAAGATACCCAGACATTAAACAAAGATTTCCAGAGACGATGACTCCATCACGATGGAGTCTTACTGATAAATGACCAAGAAGGGAGTATGTGTCACATGTTGTGAAATCAGAAGCTAACAAGGAATTTCATGAAAATCTGAATATAGTAACACTGTGTGTGGCAAAAGTAATCAGAAGATAACAAAAATGTTAAAGAATAGGTAATGTTGTTCTTTTATTTATGTAAATGGAAATATATGAATGAAAAACCGATTTTTAAAACAAAGCTTTTTCTTATTCACTGCCCACCTTCCCCTTGGAAAGAGGACAAGTCAGGCTTACAAATTACTATAAAAACAGTAAATGGAAACCACTTAAGTTTTGTGCAGTTATAGAAGAAATCCTTATAATTTTCACTGTGAGACAGAGGCGAGTTATGATGACATCATCGAAACGGGGCGTCGTTTATTACTTCATGGGTATGGTACGTATACATATACTTATAAAGTTCATATACAACGTGGTCAGAAACAGTCTGAAAAGCCTGTAAGGGTGTTGCAGGTGTAACTTGTACTAAGAAATAACTGTTAAGGAAAAACTTCGATATGATGCACCGTTTCCAAGTTAATTAGCATTGAAGTTAGCCAATCAGGTCGATTGGTCCACAAATTCAAGTGGCCAGCCAGAAATGTGCTTCGTTTCTTTTCCTAAAACCGAACAATAGAGCAATACAAAAATTTATCATGGGATGGTAGTAGGGATCGAACCCGAGCCAGAGGCTGCGATGTCTCGTGCGCTATCATCCACGCTATGAGAACAACTAACACATCGTATCTGGTGTGCCACTTGAATTTGCACGCAAAATCGCCTGATTGATTCAATCCTAATTAACTCGGAAAAGGTGCAACGAATAGACTTATTTTCTTAACAGTTATTTCTCAGCACAACCTACCCTGTAACATCCTTTTATGCATCCAAGATAAAGATCTCCGTTCTGCAAATTAAAAACATTTCAATCCTGTTACAAATCTAGTTGGATGTCCCGTATGAAAGTTGTTTCTTCAATAAGAGTTACTGTTGTAGAGAGTCCAAAGGTTTTCAAAAGTTTAGAAGCATAAAATCAACATGGCAACCTTCAAATGTTTCTTGACTTCGACTCTCAGTCACTTCTGCGGCCGGAATCCACGTATTTTTAGTGGTTTTCAGCGCGCGATACGAATTACGCGCTGTACTGCTTCGATGATTTTCAAGGAATCGTTCATCGTCGATCCGGGTCCGTTCTCGGCATTACTACACTTTAATAAAGAAGGAAAGAAAGGAAGATTTGGGCTTAACATCCTGTTGACGACAACAACATTAGAAACGGAACACAACCTCTGTTTTGGGGTGGAATCGACAATGTCTTTTGAAAGGAACCATTCCAACATTCGCCTTAACCCACTGAGCCCCAGTGGTTTCTTGTCTGAAAAAATAATTTTTTAATTTTTTTTAATTACCAGTGCCTTTCGCGTGAAACCGTCGATGCTATTGCAAGACAGAAACTATAAGGGGTACACTGAGGTACTTCTACGAAGGTACTTCTACGAAGCTAGTGCAATGCAGCAGTCGCTTACAGCTTTCAAAGCAACAGTCGGCGCGGAGTGTTTGCTACGTCATTGTAGGTGGTTTGTGTCTGTAAATTTTTGTTACATAATTTACCTGACGTACCGTTTTTGCATGATGATCATATTGAGGAGATCACTGACAGTGAAAGTAAGTATATATAAAGTTACTGTAACGTAAATTTGAATTTTCGCTACAGCTTTTGTGAGTGTCTTAGACAGGAAATTACTGGGGCTGTACGTAATTTTATAATTAACTTTGCAATTGGATGTAAATTTATTAAATTTTAGGTCAGGGTTTTTCTTCTTATTTATGACCGTAATTTGTTTAAGGCATTATGTGTTTGTGGAAGTTTCGAGCCTTCACCCATGATCTAAACGTCCATCTTGTAGAAGAAGAAATTCCGAGTGTTTTGGAAAATTACCCTGAGGATGCTTCTGCGAATGTTCTCCATCAGGAAACTGGAAATTTGTGGTAAGGTCTTATGGGACCAAACTGCTGAGATCATCGGTCCCTAGGCTTACACACTACTTAAGCTTACTTAAACTAACTTACTCTAAGGACAACATACAGCCCCATGCCCAACTCCTTTCCCAGATCCTAACTACTCACTGAAAATGCAGTTCAGGACAATGTTGAAGATGGCAGTGAAAATGTGCCTGTCGTAATAAACTCAGAAATAAGATGGTTTCCATCGTACAAAGTAGCATCTGTGTATGACTTCTGTGAAGATGTCGGACCAAATATAAGCCGTGAATCTCCAATGGAAGTTTTTCTGAGCTCGTTTTCACAGGAGATGGTTGGAGGTTGACAACTTTATGTCCCAGTAGTCATGAAGTGGAACAGTCTGTTATTTACTTTTTGACAATTTCTCGTTGTATTCGTTGCTTACTATGAAAATAAAGGTTAATTTTGTGAGCAGTTTTAAAGTTATATTGTTTATGTTGTTGGGACTCAAGTGTTAAACGATTTACGAAAAGCACTGAAACCAAAATTTAGGTGGCAGAGGCATCGCTACAAGAGGCTGCAGTGAGCGCGGACCTACTCGCTTCCGTAGGATCACGTACTCAAAAATATGTCACAACAGTATTTTAGCACAGCTACGATTAGCGATTTCTCCGCGGACGAGCTGTCTGCGCAATTATGGCGACCGCTACTGCCGTTTCTCAATCAGAAGCATTCCTCGAGTCATCCCGGGACCTATCAACCTACTTCAGCCTATATCCGGCGCGAAGAGAAGCAGCCAGCAGTCGTCCTCGAGCTACGGGGAGTCTTGGCCTATAGCGTGGACTTCCTGGGCCTCAGTATTTGTCCTGACGCAGTGTTCCGTGTTTAGACATTCAGTTCCTCGTGAACCAGTAAATTGACTCTAGTAATTGTCGTTAAGTTTTGCTTTAGGTAGAGCTTGAGCTTATCCCATGCAACCCGAACTACGAGGCTATTCGGAAAGTGTGGAACGATCGGTAGCGAAATGGAAACCACTGTGAAAATCTGACGAGGCTTTTTACAGACGTTTTGGGCAGTGTCTGTAGTATGCCCATCGATCGCATCAAGACCCTCTTTACAGTTGTGAGCTCACTGTGAGCGAGTAAAGGTGCGTAGAACAACGATGTCTCCCGCCAAGTAGGAGGGCCCGCTGAGAGGCTTCGCCTTAATGAATGCAGCCCACCTAACACAACTGCCACGCACTTCCTTCTTCATGGCAATTCTCAGCTGCACTCTGCAGGGGCAGTGAAGACTGCTCCTGCAGCCTTTTCGATGGGAAGTGTTGGATCACCCACAACACAGCCCTCATTGGCTCGTCCTGAGTATCATCTCTGTTTACATGAAACGCTGGATACGAAGACAACACTTGGGCGCAGGCTACGCGCTATAGACTAGCGTAGAGAATTATCGGAAAGCACAGGCGGCTGCCTTCTATGACGATGGTGTTGGAAATTTGGTATAACGCTCCGACAAATGTCTAAGCCGGAGCGACGACTATCCAGAGAAGTACCTGGAAGATGTAGCTAAATGGGCAAAGAAAACAGTTTTGATTTTCACTGTGGTTTCCATTTCGCGACCGATCGTTCCTTTCTTTCCGAACAAACCTCGTACATCCCAGTTACGCAGGCAGCCTGCATCCTTGCAAAAGATATACGGGAGCTGCGCTGCACACTCGACCACAGAAGGTGACCAAAGCGCCAGGTGAGGTCGCTTGCGCCAGTGACGTCTTTCTTACGCCAGTCACGCGGCAGGAAGCAACACTGAATGTTTCCTGGCACCGAAGTCTATATTTAGCGCGGCTCACGGGCCCTGGCAGCGAATTCCCGCCGAGCGGGCTTCCTGGCCCAGGCGCCGAATGCTTATTGCATTTCCACAATCAGAAGCTCACTCCCAGGTCGTCCCTACGCTGCAATCACCTTCCGAGTCAACCTCCTCGTCATGCATCCTGCAGCGTGGTCTCTCTACAGAATACACAGCTTCGACAGGACGACCGATTCTTGATTTCGTAATATTTTTGTGGTTGCCTCGCCAGACATATAACGTTCTTCTTTGAAACTTAGACTCTAACTGTTCCCTAGCGGATTGTGTTGTCAGATTTATAATTTCTATTGGACTTCATTGTTATCCAAAATGTGTTGTGAACTATGAACAGACTTAGTTACTTTTCGAAGTGACTCAAGAACTTTACTCCGAAAATATTCATCTGAAGTGCGTTAAGAACTTATGATCAGAGTTGTTTTCCTATCTTTTAGAGCCAAGGCTTAATACAGTACTTTGTTTTTCTCATTACCAGAGAGTTGGGTTATTTTTACGTTTTACTCAGAAGACTTCTTTTGGGTTTTCCCGTTACAAGGATAGTTCAGAACTATAAAACTTTGTTTCTTCCTTCCAAGGGTTGAAAGACTTTGTGCTTAACCACAGGAGTTTATTTTGTTTCATGATTCCCAAGATTTGTCACTATTAAGTTGACTTGTGTTTCTGTTTATTCAAAATAAACCTTGTTCGTTTGTTTACACTTGGCTGTTTACTTGTGTGCCACGTACAGCGACAACTTCAAGTTTTCCGTGGCAGACAGTCCACCGAAATTATAATGTTTTCTCTCATTTCGAAGACAGAGACTTAATTTGTGGACTATTACTTGTGTTGTGTCATTACACTCCGAAGAAGGAGAGGTAAAGTTTTATTTTCATTACAATAAACTTTCTTTCCGTTGTCTACCTGGGCTTTAGTTTATCTGCACCGAAAACAGCGAGGGCCACCTCTGCTACAGAGCGTCCACAACCCGCGTCATTCACCCATGAGCGTTGCCAACAGACTCCCAGATTTCACAAGCTCCAGTCAACTTCCAAAATTGTTTAAATCAGCCGATCAGCCGGTGAGGCCTCAAGGGCAGCTGGTTGGCTTTTGGCTCACATATGGCATCCTCATTGATTACCCTCTTCTTCACGTCTCTGGATTGTGTTTCTTCCTGGTAGGTCTTCTCGCAATGTATTTTTCTACTTACCTACCCTGGCAGATTACCTCACGTCAAAAGAACAGTAAGCTAAAGTCTTGAACCCATAAACAAACCTATTAGGATTAGGCCAGAAATTTCAGCGTGCACTGTACCTCTCCGCCAGAGTACACAAAACAAAGATAAGGGAAAAACATCCCATCAGTTCCCATTTCCTGTCACATGTGCGCTGGAAATGTCTCGTACAGGCTCCGGACCGAGCGAGGTACCGCAGTGGTCACTGGACTCGCATTCGGGAGGACGACAGTTCAAAGCCGCGTCCGGTCATCCAGATTTGGGTTTTCCTTGATCTCCCTGAATCATTGCAGGCAGTTTCCGGGATGGTTCCTTTGAAAGGGCAGAGCCTATTTCCTTCTCCGCCCTTCCTTAATCTGAGCATGTGCTCTGTCTTTAATGGCCTCGTTGCCGACGAGACGTCAAACACTAATCTCTTCCTCGTACAAGCTCCGACTGGTACCAGTTCTTGCTTCGTTGACAGATGGGATCATATCCTAAGGAAATGAAAACCGAGTCAGCCTCAAACACGTATAAAATTACTGCCCAGTTAAAATCCGAATCGGATAACTGGTCCTCCAAACACTCGCAACTTCAGGTGCGGAAATGGAATATTGACACGTCTGTCGGACGTCCTTTATATACTGCACGCCATTAAAATTTCAGCATTAGGAAGGAAAGCAAATAACGGAATTTAACTTATTTTGCGTATGTAGTGTAACAGGAAGAAATTAATTACATTTGATGGTACACACGCTGCGAAATATGAAACAAAGAGCTACCATCTCTTGCAACAACAATGGCTCTATCTCGGCTGGGCACCGGGTCGAACTCAATTTGGATGACACATCTGAGTACGTCATTCCATGGTATTTCTACTCTATGCTATAGTTCATTTGTCGCAGTAGAGGTGTTAGTGATGGTATGCCAGTCTCTCGGTAATCCGTTACCAGATGTTTTCACTGTGTGAGAAATCCGGAGAAATTGCTGGTCAGGGCAACAGTCAAACACACTTTGTGAGGCAGATCAGGACAGCATGGGCAACGTTCATTCTTGCGTTATCTTGTCCAAAGATAGCATTATTGAGATCTCTGAGATAGTGAACAGTAACCAATATTAACATGTCAGAAATGTAACATGCGCTGTCCGAATTACCGGCTATGTGAATCAGAGGTGATCATCATGTGTCCCCAATGCCACTTCAGGTCTTTCTATAAGCGAGCCCATTTCCTGATGTGGCTATATGACCCTGCACATTCGAGTGGACAATATGTCGTACTATCGGGTGCTAGTCGCATGGCATCGTTGAAATCCTGTATGGCGTTTAATACGGGCCTCCTGACCCATAGGAATGATAAACTGCAGTCTCGATAGGCGACACTCATGTTGTTGACGAATTCTGACACATGTTAGTAGGGATTTTTCCTTCATACACGAAAAACGCTCCTCTCACAAAACGACATTCAGGTGTGGTTTCTGAATGAGAAATACAATGCATAATTTTCTTTACGTAGAGAATACGACCTTATTCTTGCCTACATATTTCTGCTGCGCTTAAATGCTAATTGCTTGAATCTTCAAGCATGCCAATTGCTGATGCTGCATGCCATCTTCGTGGTGTTTCAATTTTAATGCCCAGCAGTGTTTATCACACGTGAAGGAACATATGAAAATGAAAAGCAACATTTTGGTTTTAGTTTCATACCTACTTCAATTCCTCTTCGCTCGACACTTATTTCTGTGACTTTGACAGCTTACCACATGACCAAAAAATATTTGGGTTCTGGGAGAGACGTTGTAATTTCTTCGTCATTTTTCAATACTTCATGCTTTGCCCTACGGACAGTGTTTCACTTTACAACTGCCCACCTACGAATTTGTTCTTTGCATTGTGCTTATTCTTAAGAAAATTTCTAATAATGTTCGTTTTGCCAAGGGGAATTTCTAATCATAATAATTCTACAAGATGCATATTTTTAAAGAAGTTGACCAGCTACTCGCCACCGTCCTCTTCGTATGTAGAGTCAGAGTAAAATGATAGCAGTACAGGTCTGAAATAACTTCCTCCTTATGTATTTTGCTAAATATGTAGACTTTAGTGCATTTATTTGCCCTTTGTACTGATAATTTTTGGTGCAATGTATTTTGATCTTTGATATAGTCACTATGTGAATATTATCCAGGCCACCAAGTTTGTTCATTGTCAATAATTTTAATATCTTATTCACCAAATATAAGCTTCTCAACGATAGATCCTCGGTAAATTTTGAGAGAAAATTTTTAGGAAAGTTAAAGTTTTAATTCTCTTGCCACTTGCGAAATTTTAAGTTTTCCAATCTATTGTGAGTTGTTAAAATCCCCTCGAGCTGTTATAACAACACTAACTACCATAAGTACTAGTGACCTGACATTTCCTTTGAAGTTTATGCTATATCTGGAGACGAACCTGATTACCGATAGAACGATCCCGCCACATTTTTTCATTATTGCAAATTATTCTTACTCAAATTCCAAAGTTTCTTAAAATTATTTCGGTACTACCATTTTTCGTCTATAGTTAACTGTCCACACTGAGTGTTTCGTGGGTTGTGTTAGTCTTCGGAAGTGGCGCTGGCACTATTGTGAAGTCTTCTGAGGGTCATTGCCAATACCTCAAAAGTGACATCTGTTGGGAATGTTTCCAGGGCTACGATAGTAATATTAGGAGTCCTCTGCACCTGTTTTTATCTTGTACTTGGTTCATCTAGAAATAACAAGATAAACAAACGTTATGTGCATTCCAGATAGATAAGGTTCCGCTGCTAGCAGTCTCTGATGTGTAATGTCCTGCAGAACTGTCAGAGGGACCCTACAATTTTCAATCATATGGGTAGTCACAACCTAGTTTGTCACAGGACTGGAGAGGTCGCTAGTGCAATTTTTCTACTCGGCTCTAAACCAGAAATCTGCTGTACGTTCTAGGAACGATGCTGCAGACTATGAGCTAATTTAAATCACCACGGGTAAGCTAGTTGATTTAATCTTCTCTACAACATTTCGGAAGCGCTAAGTATGGCTTCGGAATCCAGCTGACAAGCGTAGTTTGTTCCTAAGTTTGCCACTATCTGCAACCGGTAGCACCCAGTGCCCTCAGTTGCTGTTGACCTTTGAAATACTTTGAATTAACACTCTTGGCCTATAAACTGAGTGCACATGGCTTTCTTTTCGATTCACTACCTTTGTTTCCTTTAGAGATATCACTTGCTGTCATGCGTTCAAATAAATTTCAGTTAATAGCTTTCGCTCATTCCGCATTTTGTTTAACTTGGTGCGATATGTTGAAGACTCCCGAACAAGAGAAGTGTGTCGCTTTGGCTCAGCTCCACTGTCAGATTCGGACAGCACACTGTACTTCTTGGTGAACATGCTATCCTTCCCTCGCGCCTTAGAGTTATTTCCTCTGTACGGAGCAGCTCGTCCTGCCACTGAGAATAAAGTGAGCGGACAGTTTCCAGCTAAGCATTTTCTGGAGGATAAGTAGTACCTGAGGTACTTGGGATATCTCAGGTACGTTTGCTTTCATACACGTAGTTCGACCAGTAGACCTTATTCCTACAACTTCAAGTTGCTCGATAGCATTAATGCTGGTTTCAAATGTGCACGAATTTCGGCCACATCATTTCGCAACAGGAACAAACATTTACAATAGAGTTCCATTAAATTACACTCCTGGAAATTGAAATAAGAACACCGTGAATTCATTGTCCCAGGAAGGGGAAACTTTATTGACACATTCCTGGGGTCAGATACATCACATGATCACACTGACAGAACCACAGGCACATAGACACAGGCAACAGAGCATGCACAATGTCGGCACTAGTACAGTGTATATCCACCTTTCGCAGCAATGCAGGCTGCTATTCTCCCATGGAGACGATCGTAGAGATGCTGGATGGAGTCCTGTGGAACGGCTTGCCATGCCATTTCCACCTGGCGCCTCAGTTGGACCAGCGTTCGTGCTGGACGTGCAGACCGCGTGAGACGACGCTTCATCCAGTCCCAAACATGCTCAATGGGGGACAGATCCGGAGATCTTGCTGGCCAGGGTAGTTGACTTACACCTTCTAGAGCACGTTGGGTGGCACGGGATACATGCGGACGTGCATTGTCCTGTTGGAACAGCAAGTTCCCTTGCCGGTCTAGGAATGGTAGAACGATGGGTTCGATGACGGTTTGGATGTACCGTGCACTATTCAGTGTCCCCTCGACGATCACCAGTGGTGTACGGCCAGTGTAGGAGATCGCTCCCCACACCATGATGCCGGTTGTTGGCCCTGTGTGCCTCGGTCGTATGCAGTCCTGATTGTGGCGCTCACCTGCACGGCGCCAAACACGCATACGACCATTATTGGCACCAAGGCAGAAGCGACTCTCATCGCTGAAGACGACACGTCTCCATTCGTCCCTCCATTCACGCCTGTCGCGACACCACTGGGGGCGGGCTGCACGATGTTGGGGCGTGAGCGGAAGACGGCCTAACTGTGTGCGGGACCGTAGCCCAGCTTCATGGAGACGGTTGCGAATGGTCCTCGCCGATACCCCAGGAGCAACAGTGTCCCTAATTTGCTGGGAAGTGGCGGTGCGGTCCCCTACGGCACTGCGTAGGATCCTACGGTCTTGGCGTGCATCCGTGCGTCGCTGCGGTCCGGTCCCAGGTCGACGGGCACGTGCACCTTCCGCCGACCACTGGCGACAACATCGATGTACTGTGGAGACCTCACGCCCCACGTGTTGAGCAATTCGGCGGTACGTCCACCCGGCCTCCCGCATGCCCACTATACGCCCTCGCTCAAAGTCCGTCAACTGCACATACGGTTCACGTCCACGCTGTCGCGGCATGCTACCAGTGTTAAAGACTGCGATGGAGCTCCGTATGCCACGGCAAACTGGCTGACACTGACGGCGGCGGTGCACAAATGCTGCGCAGCTAGCGCCATTCGACGGCCAACACCGCGGTTCCTGGTGTGTCCGCTGTGCCGTGCATGTGATCATTGCTTGTACAGCCCTCTCGCAGTGTCCGGAGCAAGTATGGTGGGTCTGACACACCGGTGTCAATGTGTTCTTTTTTCCATTTCCAGGAGTGTAGAATAAATGAAATTACACTTCTCAAGTAGCACTAAAGTGACGAAGTCGAGCAGAAACATTCACAGGCATACTCAAAAGCGGACAACAGGAGCGGATGAAAACTAACATTTGTGTCATATATCGTAATATCACCCAACAGAGCGACGTGATTTCTTAAAAGTATCTATTGTCAGAAAACTTCCATTACCGAGCGAGGTGGCGCGGTGGTTAGCAAACTGGATTCTCATTGGGGAGGATGGCGGTTCAAACCAGTGTCCGGCTATTCTGATTTAGGTTTTCCGTGATTGCCCTTAATCGCTTCAGGCAAATGCCGGGATGATTTCTTTGAAAGGGCACGACCAGCTTCCTTTCCCATCCTTCCTTAATCCGATGAGTCGATGACCTCGCTGTTTGGTTCCCTCCCCCGAAGTAACCAACCAACAAAGCAAAACTTCAATTGGACGGAACAGCCGGATTACTAGTATCATCGTCGAGAATTCAGTATACTTCAGACTCACAACTGGACAAAGAGTGATAAAATGTGAAACACATCACATAAATGAACTTCGCAACTTTGGCGAAAACATTTTCTGGTACAGCTGGCAAAAATTTTTAGACTACACAAATGTTAGTTACTAGTGTCGGTTTCGCACGAATTATGTTATGCGTGACACTCGAAAGCTTTTAAACGTTTTCAGTTGTTAGTTGTGACTATCAAAGTACGTGCGACAGTGACATTCTGAAGCACCAGTTGCTTTTTGACTTTACAAGTTTTCTCCTAAATTTCCGCTAAGTTTCACTTATCAAGAATGTGCAACACTGATTCAGCTACTAGTGCTTTGAAATACCATCGATACTTCGTTGCTTGTCTTATTCGGTACTGGAGACTTTTCTATATTTTCGAAGTTTTGAGAGAAATTAGTATTTTTTCCTATGTTCATTTTTCATTTAAACGAAGAGTACAACAGAATTATTGGCGTAATTCTGTACAGACCCAGAAGTATCATTCAAAGACTATATATCTCTGGAGGTTCCACTAAAACTTTCGTGATGAACTCTATACAGGGTGATTCTTACTAACGTTTAAAAATCTCTGAAACGACTTTCATAAAATTGGGACATTTAACTTAAAGTAAGACAAATGGGGTAACAAATGTCGGGAAAAACCCCAAAAGTGGATGGTGAATGTTTAACATGTGACGCCACCACATGATGTACCTCGCTGTACGTACAGTGGTTGACGCAATCGGTTTGTTGCACATGACAATCCCACTCCACGTCAAATATTCTCGTCGGTGTGGCTCTGGGCCCACGACTTTAGCGCGGGGGACTCAGGGTTCGAGTCTTGCGTCCGGTGGGCAGTATTTTCTTTTTCTTTTTTTTTTTGTTACACCGTTATACGTTAACTTTGAAGTAAGATTTATGATTTTATCATTTTCTCTGTTTTCCGCCGTTCCCTAGTTGCTTCAAGATTCATGGAGGTACGCTCCGTCTATGCTACTAACTGAAGGCAGTTTGTTTATTGCCATACGCGTTTCGCTTCCTTTATTTGTGAAGCATCTTCAGTTTCATGTATTGCATGTTTCTTTTTATACATATAATAAATGTATTATGTGGTACTTACTATGTTCCATTCTGTCATATTTTTCGCTTGTATTTCGGGCTAGAATCTACTTTTGTAGCACAAATTTCGTGATGTGAAATTATCGTTCGATGTTACTTAAGATTTCCACCACTGTTAGCCTCTTTGTGTGGACCTGGAGATGTGTTCATTAGTCTCCATGCTCCAGTTGGCCCATTTCCGGCGTTTTTCCACCCACATCTATTTCAACACATCACTTACATCACTTGCACTTTACATTTTGTGTTCGACGTATCTGTCTTTACGGTGAGTAGTGTTGCCAATTGTCGCTGCGAGTTTGTCTTTCGTCTTTTGTGTGTGTGTGGGTATGTGTGTGTGTGTGTGTGTGTGTGTGTGTGTGTGGTTCTTTGTGAGAGCATCTTCAGCAAAGATGGAACAGCTATTTTCGTATTTCCAACTTCTTATATGTTCTTTATATATAGTTTCGAAGTTCCTACATGTCATCCTCAGATATACTGATTCACATTATTGGAATTCTAACTGGTATAAACCTGCTCCCTGGTATTTTTGTGGTTTTTCTGTTGTTTGTAAATGTGACTGGAGTGTGCTTCTTGTAATGTAAGCATTGTGTAATCGCTGTTTCTTTCATGTATTTGCTATCTTGTGTGTTGCTTTGTGTATGTATGTTAAAGTGTGCCACTTTTTTCTGTTAGTCATGTCATGAGTGGTACCGCTTTGTTTTTCTGTGTGTGGTGTAGTGTCTGTTGGGTTCTTTGGTGTTTATATTCTCTTCTTGTTTTTATTTATATTTAGTTTGTTTTAATTTTTTGTTTAAATTTTTGTACTATGTGGGTGTTGTATACATTGTTTGTGGCGATCAGTTATATTGTTTGTTATTCTTTTTCATAGTTTTCTTTGCTGAGAGGTATATTATTTAGTCTGAGTAGCATATGTCGCAGGGCAGCTAATTTTTGATTTTGTTGATGGTTGGATGACGCATATAGAATTGCGTCTTTGGCTTTAGGCTCTCTTAAGATGTCAAATGTATGTTTATCGTTGTCTCTCTTTATTGATATATCTAAGAAATGTATTTGCTTTTGTGTTTTTTCCCGTGGTCTGTATGAAGTCTGTATGAAGTTTATCGATTTACTCTGTTGGTTCACCTACCACACAGATTATGTCATCTACATGTCTGTACCAATAAACAGTTTTGTATCCTTTCTTTGTGATGCTGTATCAACAATTGTGTTTTCTATGTGGTTGATGAATATGTTTGCCAATGTTCCTCATATTGGCGATCCCATTGAAAGCCCATCTTCATGTAAGTAAAATTCCTTTTCAAATTGGAAGTAATTTTGGGGTGTGATTGCTTTGAGCTGCTTAGTTATTTCGTTAATATTGTCTGGAGACAGTTTGTTGTATGTCAGTGAATTCTCTTCAGTTAGTTTTAACGTGTCTTCAGTGGGTACTGAGGTGTGCGCGCTGAAAGAAACAAGTGATGCTGTTTGTGGGATGTGGAAGTCTTTTATTTGCGTTATGAGTTCATTTGTGTTTTTTTTTTTTTTTTTTGTGTTCTGCTGTTCTTCATTTCATAATATTGCATTATGATTTTGTTCGTGTGTTTTGCCACATGGTATGATGGTGTATTCATGAAATTAATAAGAGGTCTCACGGAATAAGGGGTTTCTGGATCTTGGGTTGGCTTCTGAGTATTGGCACTTTCGGGTTCTTCTGTGTGATGTGTTGTTTTTGTTTATATGAGAGTATGTGTTTGATGTCTCTGAGGTTGTTTTTTATGTATATCTGGTCACATGCTGTTGGCTCAAATTTCAGTTTTGTGATATTGTTAGAGGAGATGAAATCTTTAATTTTTTCTATATGTTGTTCTTTTTTGATAAGTACTGTGCTGTTCCTTTTATCAGCTCTTTTGACTATGATGTCAGCTCTCGTGACTATGATATTGTTAGACAATAGTTTTTCTCTTAATTTCTTAGTGGTGTTGTTTTCCGCTTGAAGATCCCTGTGTTGTCCTTTCTTTGACATGGTGATTATGGTGTTTATTTCTTTCTTCACTAGTTCTTGTGTTAGTCCATCATTTATAGTGTTATTTTCTTGTTTATCTTCCTCTGTCAGGATGCTTTCTGTTTCTACAACTAGATTTCTGTTTAGTGGTATGGTAGATAAACTAACAGAGAAAATTTATAAACTTCATACAAACATAAACAATATAAACAAAAATATTCAATTCACCATGGAAAATGAAACACAAAAGCAAATACGTTTCCTGGCTATAACAATAAAGAGAGACAACAATAAACATGCATTTGACATCTTCAGAAATCCAACAGCCTCAGACACAATTATATGTGCGTCATCCACTCATCCACAAAATCAAAAATTAGCGGTCCTACTACACATGTTACACAGATTAAATAATATCCCTCTCAGCAAAGAAAACGACGAAAAAGAATTACGAACAATACAACTCATAACCACAAACAATGGCTACAACACTAATATAGTGCAAAAACTCAAGCAAAAAATTAAAACACAACTGAAGGTAAATGAAAACAAGCATAGGACATAAACATTAAAGAGCCCCACAGATACTACACCACTCACGGAAACACAAAACAGTAGAACTCATGATATGACTAACAGAAAAAATGGTACACTTTAACATACAAACCCATAGCAACACACAAGATAGCAAATATGTTAAAGAAACAGGGATTACACATAAAATGGAAATGCCGTGTGGCTAGGGCCTCCCGTCGGGTAGACCGTTCGCCTGGCGAAAGTCTTTCAGGCTGACGCCACTTCGGCGACTTGCATGTCGCTGGAGATGAAATGATGATGATGAGGACAACACAACACCCAGTCCCTGAGCGGAGAAAATCTCCGACCCAGCTAGGAATCGAACCCGGACCGGTAGGTATGACATTCCGTCGCGCTGACCACTCAGCTACCAGGGGCGCACGGATCACATATAGCTTACAGTACAAGAAACACACTCCAGTCACATTTACAAACAACAGAAAAACCATATAAATACCAAGGAGTAGGCTTATACCAGTTAGAATGCCAATAATGTGAATCAGTATATCTGGGGATGACAGGTAGGAACTTCAAAACTAGACATAAAGAATACATAAGAAGTTAGAAATACGAAAACAGCCATTCTATCTTCGCTGAAGACCTGATAAAATATGGACATGAACCATCCAACATGGAGAAGGCATAACAGGTATTAGAGTGAATAATCACAACAAAAAGCTCCTAAAATTGCTATAAAACTTTCCCATACAAAGAGCCCTTACAGTGAAAAAGCAGGTACCTAATTACCAAATCCATACAAGCAATAATTCTCTGATCATGTTAGCCACTAAAACAATAACAAACAGAGGTCTGAGACATAACCAAAATAAATAATTAACGAATCTTCCCCTCCGTCCCTTCTCTCTCTCTCTCTCTCTCTCTCTCTCTCTCTCTCTCTCACGCACACACACACACACACACACACACACACACACACACACACACACACATATGTATATGTATATACCCTCACACAAAGAACAACACACACACACACAGAACACAAAAAAAAGATGAAAGATAAACTCACAGCGACAGTTGGCAACACTAGACACCGTAAAGACAGATACGTCGAACACAAAATGTAAAGTGCAAGTGATGTAAGCGATGTATTGAAATATATGTGGGTTGAAGAACGCCGGAAATCGGCCACCTGGAGCTGGAGACTAATGAACACATCTCCAGGACCACACACAGAGGCTAACAGCGCTGGAAATCGTAAATAACACCGAACAATAATTTCACATCACGAAATTTGTGCTACAAAAGTAGAGTCTAACCAGAAATACAAGATGAAAACATGATGGAATGTACCAAAGTTACATATTGTAAGTACCACATAATACATTTATTATATAGATAAAAAGAAACATTTATTAAAGGGCACTGAAGATATTTCACAAATAAAAGAAGCGAAACGCATATGGCCTTCAGTTAGTTGCACAGACGGAGTATATTTCCATGAATTATTTTATTTACCCGCCCTGCGGTCTCCATTGGTTTATTGCAAAGTACAGTGCAACAAAAACCTACCATGTTGCGTCACAAGTGAATGAGTATAAGCTTCAGAAATGCGTCGTCACGAGTAAACGGCCTACGATTTCTTTGCTACATAATGTCTACAACAAAAAAAGAAGGGAGGAAAGTAGATCAATAGAAAGTAAAAAACAGCTGTTACTTCGTTACTGCGAGGATAGTAAATTTGCAACTTCTACGTTTAGAACTGATCACATCTACAAAAGGTGTGCAAAATTTGCACCGTTGGCTCGAGTGCAAGTATTGCATCGCTCAATCATGTCTCCACACCCAAGCACAGCTTCTGCTTGTGTGGCGAGATAGGTCATCTGGTGACGTCACATGTCCATGTAACACCTATTTTCGACCTATTTTGTATCTGTATCGATAAGTCTATGTCAGTTTGTAGTGTTCCTTATATAGAATGTCGTATCTATCTATCTATCATGAAAATTCTTTGGCTATATATACATATTTAAGTTACGCGAACTTTTGAACGATGTTGTTTAAAATGTGCTTGCCAATTTAAATAACTACTGAAATGATTGTTATATAATGTACTGTAAATGACTTGGTACATAGTTAGAGACCGTAGTGTTGAATGTAAGAGATGTGGGGAGGTCCCGCAGCTACTGAAGTAGCCTCGCAGAGTGGAAAAAGGTGTGGTTGGCGCGCAAGTGGCAACTCGTCTTTTGTGACAGGTTAGGAGTCCGGGCTGAGCAGTGCTGTGGCTAACATCTCGTTAGCAGTAGCGGATAATTGTGGCTCATATTCTGCCGTTTTGAGGCCAGAAGACCTTAAGGGCAGTATTTATGGGCCTCGGACGCTGCATTTGGTGATACCATTATCATGGCATGGTTTTTGGTCCTATACAAATATAATTTCGACGCCAAGAAGATACGTAACATGGCGAGGCTAACAATATTGCTATGATTGCATAACCGCCAGGTTAATGGTCACTGTAAATTGCGCCACCAGTCCCACCGGCCTTCCACTACATTGTTTATATTTGGCACTCTGTAAATGGACAAGGTATTCGTGAAATTTTGTTGATTTTAATAATAATCGTGGTGCCGCTAAAAACTCTAGCTTATTTCCGTGGCTATCCCAAAATCACAAAAGTGGACAGGAATCCTATCCTAGTGAATTTAATTCCGAGTGTCCTAATTTATTATAAGAAAGCGGTTGAACTTGAATTTTATGTTGTGTTGTCATTTGCACAGCCAGTTATAATTCTGAGTAGGTCAAAAGACTGCTTGTGAAAGCACATCTGTTATTTAAAGAGTTATAGTTTATTGTGCTTTACTTAATTGATAATTAATGATAAGAATACTTGCCATTTCTCATACATACTGGTGTAGTTTTGTTAATGAGCGTGGTTCTTCTAACCATGAATATTTAAGGGCCCTCATGTACAAGATTAATTAGTTAATGAAGCCAAGCAAAGGATCCTTCAATGCCAGTGTAGTTAGATCTGCATTCTGTTTAGTTGCTTCAAACTGAGTTTAAGAAAGAACTATTTATTGTGTTATCTATTCTAATGCACGTATGTTAATGCACAGGCATAGAGACCCTGTACTAAGCAATGAAGTTATAGATATGATCATTAGCACAACTTCTGATTTAAATTCAGAATCATTTCAAGCTTTTCCTTGTGCAGTATTGCTACTAGTTTCATGTGTGTCAGTAATTGGTTTTATAAACTGTTACACCTACTTCATTTAAGTTACGTGTTGTTGAGAGGCACATGTTACTGTTCACTATTTCATTGGCCATTTGTTTATCTGCAAGGTCAGGTTACTGTGCTGTAGTATGAACAGATACAAGGAAAGAGTTCAGTGTGTGTGTCAAGGTTAGCTTTAGCACTGCCTTCTGCTTTATCATTTTACTTGACACAAAAATGCCTAATTAGGCTGGCGACGGGTTTTAATATGTAATGTCACAATTTCAAAAAATGGTTCAAATGGCTCTGAGCACTATGGGACTTAACATCTATGGTCATCAGTCCCCTAGAACTTAGAACTACTTAAACCTAACTAACCTAAGGACATCACACAACACCCAGCCATCACGAGGCAGAGAAAATCCCTGACCCCGCCGGGAATCGAACCCGGGAACCCGGGCGTGGGACCGAGCGAGGTGGCGCAGTGGTTAGCACACTGGAATCGTATTCGGGAGGACGACGGTTCAATCCCGTCTCCGGCCATCCTGATTTAGGTTTTCCGTGATTTCCCTAAATCGCTTCAGGCAAGTGCCGGGATGGTTCCTTTGAAAGGGCACGGCCGATTTCCTTCCCCATCCTTCCCTCACCCGAGCTTGCGCTCCGTCTCTAATGACCTCGTTGTCGACGGGACGTTAAACACTAATCTCCTCCTCCTCCTCCTCCCGGGCGTGGGAAGCGAGAACGCTACCGCACGACCACGAGATGCGGGCATGTTACAATTTGAACGTGTACTCCTAGCCCACCGTTTACTATTGATTATACTCGGCTGGAGTGATTCGGAAACGAATCCCAGTTCGATCGCACTGTTTACATTAGGTTAACTCACTGTCATAAGTCTCAAAAATTTCTCGCAGAGGTATAACGCTAGCATCGATTGCCGTTTAAGGTGGTCGGTGGTACCGTTACAACTTGTGAAAAAACTTTTCCTTAATCGATGTATTTGCCGTAGTAGAGTGTTTATGTGGACAGTAAGATCTCCACACCTGTCACCACTACATTCTTATTGATCAAGTTGGATGAAGCCGAAAGTACAAGAGGAGAAGCACATGCTCAAGACGGGCCACTCGATTGCCTCATGGATACTTACACCCTCGTAAGGGAACGTTAAAATGCAGTCTGAAGGGCGGTATTGCGTGCTGTTCTAAGTATGAGGAAAGATCTCGTGCTAGGAAGTTGTAAAAGAAGAGGCGCGAGCCAAGTACCCTACTGCAGGTCATAAAAGACGTCTCTAGCTAGTAAAAATGTTAGACAGTGTAGCATATTGTCCACGTCTGTAGTTGAGTGGCCAGCGCGTGTCACTGCCATGCGGAGGACACGGATTCAATTGCAGGTACTGCCAGGGAATTTTCCTTGGTGGCAGGATTGGAACGGAATCCATTCAGCTTCGAAATACCAATTGAGGAGCTACTTAATGAGAAGTAGCCGCTCCAGTGTGTGGAAATTACGAAGGTGGGGAGAGCAGTGTGCTGACACCATGCCCCTTCAGGCTGCATGCGGATGACGCATTATGGCAGAGGGTGACTCGGCGGGCGATCGGTATCGCGTGGTCCTAGAATGTAGTTTTTTAGTGTAGCAAATTACATACAACTTCAGATTGTCTCTTTGTGAAAGCAGTTGACCTTCAGTGCCAAACGATGAACCCATGATACTGGCGTTGCAAACTAAACTGTTTATCGAGTCGTAAAAATACACAGGGTGACCCAAAACTGTGTTACCATTAGAAAAGTCAATACGTCACAGAATAATGTAGATAGAGATGTAAAAATTGACACATACTTGAAATGACACGAGGTTTTATTCACACAAGAAAGTGCACAAAGTGACCAACATATGGCGCTTCATATGATAAAAAAGCAATAATTAGTATAACATTAGACTTTTACTAAAAACGATGTTCCTTATAACAGATGCTCAACATGTATGCTGTCATTCATCAACAATACCTGTGGTCGGGGAACAACGTTGTGAAATTGCAGTCAGATGTTGTCTTTTAGCGTCCATAATAAGGTCGGACAATTGTGGTAGACTCGCGACTTCAGGCAATCCGTCAACCAATACTCACACGGATTGAGGTCTGGGGACCTGGAAGGCCCAGCATTACACGGACGTGGCGGCTCAGCTCTCGATTCGCACCAAACGATGTGCACAAGAGAGCTTTCACACATGTAGCAATACGGGGTGGAGCGCCATCCTGCAAAAAGTCGTACTTTTCAGTGGGTGTTTATCAGCCAGGCTAGTGATGATCTGACTTCCTCTCTCACTACAGCCCATTTTATACACGATTCGCATGCTGCGCAATTGACGTGTTGCTGTCCAGTGTCATCTGTTGGCCAATTTTTGCATTCCTTTTTGTTAACAACAAAATTCTATGTCGTTTCAGGCATGTGTATAAATTTTTGCCTCTCTACCTACATTATTCCACGAATTAGAGAATTTTCAAATGTTAACAGACTTTTGGGTCACCCTGTTATACAGTGAGTACATTTCAGGCGCTGTTAAAAATATATTGGCGGTTACCAAGAATTGAAGAGCGACATAAACGATGTGTCAGAACATACGCGGCAATTTTGCGGGAACCCTAAAGTTCGCAAAATGACAGTTTGTGATGCAGCCAGTAACTTCTGACAGCTCATTTTGAAGTTGCGCAACTGGTAAAGCATTAAAGGGGAAGCCAACGTTGCGTGTTCGCGTCTCGTTACCGCACACAGCTTTAATCCATCAGGAGGTTTTATTACAGTGTTCGCCCCGCTGTAGAGTGGAAACTTCCTTCAGGGGACAGCGCTTTTAGTGTGGCTAACCCGCTCTCCACTATATGCGTTCTTACATGGGTGCTAGGTCGGCAAAGTATATAAGGACAAATCTGTGAAGTTCTCAAATGTAGGAAACAGGTATCGGCAGAAAGAAGATTTGAGGTGTACTCTTCTACTCTAAATGATAGTTACCTACGAATGGTCTGGACCTGAGTTCCGAGCTGCCACACAGTATTAAATTGGAGCTTCATTAACGTGTACAGTCCGCTACACAGGGAAAGATTCTATTTTATTACATCTACCATTAAAAAGTGGATAGTTTAATGCGTTAGATTAAAGTTACGTTAAAAATAGACATACCTAATACGCTTAGAAAAGTTAGTTACATTTGTGTTTATGACGTTGAAACATTTTTGTCATGTAACACATAATTTCTCATCTACCAAAACTATATTAATTTGAAATAGTAGCCGTTGAAATCACATTTCATAATTTATGAAAGATCATGGTTTGAACACAGCTTCATTGCTACTTCATTAAACAACCAGTTCCGGTCATAAACGGACCCTCCTCTGGTATGGTGTGACGTAATTAATGAGATGCTTGACAATAAATAATTATTAACAAGCACCTTCAGAACATGCCATTATACATCACATTATATCTGAGGAGGGTTCGTTTCTGACCGCAACTGGTTGTTTAATAATGTGATAGTACAGCTGTGTGCAAACCATGATATTACAAAAATTTCTAGAAGCTGTAAATCTGCACCTCTTCAAAACTAGGTGTTTTACAGTTTACATACAGTGTTTATAGGTTTAAAGACTGTCATTTTATATGCATATGACCTGAAAAATGAAGTTGGGTCTAGCACTTGAGTTTTTGTAAACTTTTGAGTCGGGTATGAAGCTGACGCTCCAATTAGATATGGTTTTTTTTACAACTGATACTCAATTTTTTTTTACTTCTAAGTTGGGTGATTTTTTATCTTTTCAGTTTTGTCGATTACAAATGTATGCATATCCCCTTTCATTATTACGTTACTTTAATATTAATTACAGCTCTGACGACGCAATAGACGAAAAGTAGTAAATGAAAAAAGTACATACTTCCCGGGTTCGATTCCCGGCGGGGTCAGGGATTTTCTCTGCCTCGTGATGACTGGGTGTTGTGTGCTGTCCTTAGGTTAGTTAGGTTTAAGTAGTTCTAAGTTCTAGGGGACTGATGACCATAGATCTTAAGTCCCATAGTGCTCAGAGCCATTTGAACCATTTGAAAGTACATACAGGGCCACTTCGTGATGATATTATGAACTTTTAGGAACGATGGAGAATGGCAAATGTATCAATTTGAGATAAGCGTCCCTGGTCCGCAAACCTCTGACAGAGGTGCTCTTCTACTGCAAGCTCTTTGTTTTCCATATTTTGGGAGCAGGTAGTATGGACCAAAACAAGAAACAAAGTCGAGTAAACGTCGGCTCTAGAAGGCGTACCTTAAGATCTATGAGCACTTGTTCATCTTCACTACTGTGTAATACATCTCTTCCACTGAAGAAGTGTTCGTAGTTCTTAAGGTATTCATTTTAGAGCCTATGTTTACTGGACACATTTTTCCTGTTTTGGACCATATTTCCTGCTCCAAAAAGATGGAAAGCAAAGAGCTTGCAGTACAAAAGATGTGTTTCACAGTACAAAGATGAAAAAGTGTTCATAGCTCTAAGGGAGAGATATGCATTTCAGAGCCCATATTTGCTAGACATTTTTTCTTGTTTTGGTCCATACTACCACCTCTGAAAGATGCCTACCCTGGAATATTAGCAACAACACTACCGGTACATTTCATCCACTGACAGTGATATCAGAAAGATATTCGTTTATTTTTTTCGATTCGCTCGTTTCCGGAAGAGGGGCCCTTACCTCAGATCGATAGATTTACCTTTCTCCACCATTACTCAAAGTTTGTAACATCACGGAATCACCCTGTATATTAACTGATCAAGAAGATCAATTTATATTAATCGTAATGTCAAATGGTTCAAATGCCTCTGAGCACTATGGGACTTAACTTCTGAGGGCATCAGTCCCCTAGAACTTAGAACTACTTAAACCTAACTAACAAAAGGACATCACACACATCCATGCCCGAGGCAGGATTCGAACCTGCGACCGTAGCGGTCGCGCGGTTCCAGACTGAAGCGCCTAGAACCGCTCGGCCAGATCGTAATGTCATTTAGGGACTTTATTTTCTTTATTAATATGTTTCACTTCATTTAGTGTCTCATACCACATCAAAGGGAATCTTTTTCCTGGCCTTTATCCCCTATATTCACGGGGTCGAAATGTTATTTTTTTGGATTTGGGAATGTTAGTGGTATAGGGTAGCCAAATGCCCTTTCTGTCGCCACCACCGAGTGAGGTGGCACAGTGGTTAGCACACTGGTCTCGCATTCGTAAAGATGATGGTACAAATCTGCGTCCGGCATTCCTGATTTAGGTTTTCGGTGATTTCCCTAAATCGCTCGAGGCAAATGCCGGGATGGTTCCATTGAAATAGCACGGCCGATTTCCTTCCCCATCCTTCCCTATCCGAGCTTGTGCTCGGTCTCTAGTGACCTAGTTCTCGGCTGGACGTTAAACATTAAACTCCTCTCTCCTCCACCTATCGCCACCCTATTTTCTGCAGGTCATTAGACAGTACCTCACCGCCTTGTCGGACGGGCGATGGATTGGACGAAGGGGCCCAGTAGAATGGTTTTCTTATTCATAGGACCTGAATCTGTTGGAGTTAGCCGGCCTGTGTGACCGTGCGGTTCTAGGCGCTTCAGTCTGGAACCGCGTGACCGCTACGGTCGCAGGTTCGAATCCTGCCTCGGGCATGGATGTGTGTGATGTGCTTAGGTTAGTTAGGTTTCAGTATTTCTAAGTTCTATGGGACAGATAACCACGGATGTTAAGTCCCATAGTGCTCAGAGCCATTTGAACCATTTTTTCTCTGTTGGAGTTATGGTTATGGAGACAATTAATGGCATTAGTGTGTGCCCAAGCATCCAAAATGAGCATCCGTTCAGGAGCATGTGGCCAGGGCTTGTGACGCAATCCTAATGGAGTCATGATGAGTATTTGAAGGAGGCTGAAGGGCTGTGTAACCATATTCAGCACTATAATGTCTAATTTTACATAAGAAACAGATGGGAATGGGATGACAGACTAGCCAGTATCTGACTAGTCATTGGTTTTCGGATATATCATTACAGGATCTTTTCTTCTAGTTTTGACCAATATTGTCTCCAGCAGGAAAATGTGACTTCTCTTAAATATCCTGTATACACTACTGGCCATTAAAATTGCACGAAGATGACGTGCTACAGACGCGAAATCGAACCTGCAGGAAGAAGACGCTGTGATACGCAAATGATTAGCTTTTCAGAGCATTCACACAAGGTTGGCGCCGGTGGCGACACCTACAACGTGTTGACATGAGGAAAGTTTCCAACCGATTTCTCATACACAAACAGCAGTTGACCGGCGTTGTCTGGTGAAACGTTGTTGTGATGCCTCGTGTAAGGAGGAGAAATGCGTACCATCACGTTTCCGACTTTGATAAAGGTCGGATTGTAGCCTATCACGATTGCGGTTTATCGTATCGCGACATTGATGCTCGCGTTGGTGGAGATCCAATGACTGTTAGCAGAATATGGAATCGGTGGGTTCAGGAGGGTAATACGGAACGCCGTGCTGGATCCCAACGGCCTCGTATCACTGGCAGTCGAGATGACAGGCATCTTATCGGCATGGCTGTAACAGATCGTGCAGCCACGTCTCGATCCCTGAGTCAACAGATGGGGACGTTTGCAAGACAACAACCATCTGCACGGACAGTTCGACGACGTTTGCAGCAGCATGGACTATCAGCTCGGAGACCACGGCTGCGGTTACCCTCGACGCTGCATCACAGACAGGAGTGCCTGCGATGGTGTACTCAACGACAAACCTGGATGCACGAATGGCAAAACGTCATTTTTTCGGATGAATCGAGGTTCTGTTTACAGCATCATGATGGTCGCATCCGTGTTTGGCGACATCGCGGTGAACGCACATTGGAAGCGTGTATTCGTCATCGCCATACTGGCGTATTACCCGGCGTGATGGTATAGGGTGCCATTGGTTACACGTCTCGGTCACCTCTTGTTCGCATTGACGGCACTTTGAACAGTGGACGTTACATTTGAGATGTGTTACGACCCGTGGCTCTACCCTTCATTCGATCCCTGCGAAACCCTACATTTCAGCAGGATAATGCACGACCGCATGTTGCAGGTCCTGTACGGGCCTTTCTGGATACAGAAAATGTTCGACTGCTGCCCTGTCCAGCACATTCTCCAGATCTCTCACCAATTGAAAACGTCTGGTCAATGGTGGCCGAGCAACTGGCTCGTCACAATACGCCAACTGATGAACTGTGGTATCGTGTTGAAGCTGCATGGGCAGCTGTACCTGTACATGCCATCCAAACTCTGTTTGACTCTATGCCCAGGCGTATCAAGGCCGTTATTACGGCCAGAGATGGTTGTTCTGGGTACTGATTTCTCAGGATCTATGCACCCAAATTGCGTGAAAATGTAATCACATGTCTGTTCTAGTGTATTATATTTGTCCAGTGAATACCCGTTTCAAATGGTTCAAATGGCTCTGAGCACTATGGGACTCAACTGCTGTGGTCATAAGTCCCCTAGAACTTAGAACTACTTAAACCTAACTAACCTAAGGACATCACACACATCCATGCCCGAGGCAGGATTCGAACCTGCGACCGTAGCGGTCGTGCGGTTCCAGACTGTAGCGCCTTTAACCGCTCGGCCACTTCGGCCGGCAATACCCGTTTGTCATCTGCATTTCTTCTTGGTGCAGCAATTATAATGGCGAGTAGTGTATTTATTGCTGCTGTTGGAACAGGTCACCATACGAATGTTCATGTTCCTCTCAACACAAATATTTGTCTCCGAGGTAAAAGATCGTTGACCAGTCTTTTATTGCATTTCAATGTGTTTGATTCAAGTTCAGAGGATTCACTCATTACATAGGTCACTTTCATTTGATGATTTACCGAAATTAATTTACAATATATTCTCCATAGAACGGTTATCTTGCTGGCAACACGTTGATAGTACTCCAGACGACATTATGGATATCTATCGTTTAACAATAATTTTTATGTGATATTTACCTCTCTGAAGGACATGGAGCAAATTGACCTGACGGTTATCGTTTTCTCACTGTATTCCTACAAGAGTTGCAAGGACATGTGATTCTGCTACTACTTTATTTCATATACATTTTTTCTGAGCCAAACTTCTCGCGAAACCTTTCGGCAATGTACATGAAGGTGGTGCACATAAATTACATGTACCAAGTAACCGCGATATATAAAATTCTGCTGCTCTGGGTACAT